>NC_053201.1:5010000-5635000 GCF_905163445.1 Pararge aegeria
TATCTATGATAAACCCGATGATTATATTAAATATATCAACAAATAATAGTTTGTATACTCACTGATAATGTATTGAAAATAGAATAATGGACTTTAGTAGACTGTCAAATAAAAGTATAGGATCTATGGCGGGAGACGCGAGTTTGACAAGTTAGATTGGCGGCAAAGATAAGTGAGGACGGATTTAAAAATGAATTAATTAAGAAAAGGAGATTAATTAAAGTATTGTGGATAGAACGTTACAAATTGGGTTGAGATGATTTATAATGGAAACGATACACTTAAAGAAATATTGTTGTGGCGAAACAAGTCGTATGTACTGGTGATGGAGTTGTTAAAAGTTGTTGGTACTATGGTTGTACCTGATGTTGCATTAGATAAGTATATCTCATCCTTTGGTTTATTTAGGTATCATATATGGAGCCCTAGCATAACTTTATACCGACAGTTTATGTAGCAGAGGTTGCTCTATACAAACAACTTGTTCCAAAAGTCCTGATGTTATAAGTGATAATAGTAGTTATGTTTTACCTGTCTTAAAATATGTCTTGTATCAAAGGGCGTAGCGTTATTGCATATGACAATGTTGTAATTGTGTTGATAAGTTGTTTTAATTGATTGAATAAAAGAGCAACGGTAGAGTTTCTTGCCAGTGGTCTTCTCTGCCGAAGACAGCATTCCGAACTGGTAGTAGAGTCATTTGAAGGTAACAAGTAATATGAATTATAGAGAAGCTTAATATACAGTATTAGAGTCAGTCCAGTTGTTTTATTTCACTCCTTGGGAAGTCAGGTTTATAGAGTACAGACCCACAACACTGCTCTAAAGCAGGTTGGTGGGCTTTAAAGATTTCTTTTATAAAATGAATACTTTAATAGGAAGGAAGAATAATAGTTATGAGAATAAATGATTACTGATAAGAAACTAGGTATTTAGCTTCAATAATACTGTTAATTAATGAAAGATCTAAGTGCCATCCTGAACATTGTGGGTATTGCAGTGAATATCTGAATACCTGGGCCCTCCATTATTCTCTATATTTTTTTAGCATCAGAAGTGGGATCCTATTCATGTCCAATTTATGCCTTTCTCTAATGCAGATTTACTTTTTTTAGAACCATCCCGTCAAATATGGACATAGTAAAGAGTTTGATGATTTTGATGATGCCTCAACTTTTTGCTGCTATGTGCTAACACAGAAACACTCTGGAGACAAAGCACCATGCTTGTTGAAATTCTATTTAAGGATATGTGGTCCGAGGAACCAATTAATAACCATCCCGGCAAATGTGGATATAGTACATGGTTTGATGTTTTTGATGAAGTCTCAACTAATAGCTGGTATGTGCTAAAACAGAAACACTCTGGAGACAGAGCACCAGACTTGGTAAAATTCCATTGAAGTATATGTGGTCCGGGGAACCAATTGATGTGATATTTTTATTTATCTTTTCTTTTTGTGGTTTCTACTTTTGAAAGATAGTACTTATTACCTGAAACTGATATGGCCTAGTGGCTCTTTGTTTATTTTGCTGAAATGATTAAGTTTGTTTGTGATAACCAACAAGTCAAGTTGGCCAAACAGAATGTGTAATAAGTTTGATAAATTTGAATTATCAAGTTTTATTTAACTAGTCTGGTTATACAAATGGAATTTGTGTTAAGCTTTATTTTATTAGTCTGTCAAGGTTAAAATACATAAACTGGTCAGGTTAGCCGAACGGAATGTGTGATATATTTTTCCTATGATTCTTATTTATTACATACAAGATTTCAAGTTTAAATTGAGCAACTAGTCAAGTTGGCCAAACAGAATGTGTGATAAGTTTGATAAATTTAAAATTTCAAGTTTTATTTAACTAGTCAGGTTAACCAAATGGAATTTGTGTTAACTTTTATTTTATTAGTCTGTCCAGGCTAAAATAAATTAACTGGTCAGGTTAGCCGAACGGAATGTGTAATAGATTTTTCTTTTAATTCTTATTTATTACATACAAGATTTCAAGTTTATATTGAGCAACTAGTCAGGTTAGCCAAGCTGTCGACTTTTATTTAGGAACTATTCTATGTACTTCGAGATCGAAGTACTTGTCAGGAAAGCCGAGATAGGAGAGATTGTGTAAATTATTCAGAACATATAAAAGAATACACATAAAACAAAACAAAACAAAAAAAAAAAAAATTTTGTTGGTAGAATAGAATAGAATATGATTATGTGTCAGAACAATACATATAGGGAAAATTACTACTGAATAGCTAAATGAAATAGTTTAGTTTCTATGTTGGGTTGTGTGAAGAAAAGAATTAGGAGTCAGCTTAAATGTTGTGGGTTAGGTTAGGTCAGTGATCTTTCAGTATGATGTTGAGAGAAGTTTTTAAAAATGATATAAATAAAATACAATTATAAACTAAATTAATGTTGCTGCTGCAAAGGAAAATATATTAGTTGCATTATAAATAATTAGATTATACTTAGGTTAACAGTTGTTTAAATTATCAAATTTTATGTGAAATTTTAAGAGTCCTTGCATGATAAATGATTCTGTTAAACAGGTGGTTTAATTGATGTTTAGATTGAAATAAAACATTGAATAATAGAAATAACAATTGAACAAACATTGAATATACTTTGGCTTTTATGATGAGATGATAAAAAAAAAAGATGTAAACTAATAGAAATAATTCCATCTTAGCGTTTTTATATTAATTTATTTATATTTATCTTATATATTACTTGACTTGGACAGTGGAAAAAATATGAATATCACCAGTGGGTGATGATGTTATTGATATCACTTGAGAGTGATGATGATGTGGATATCACCAGTGGGTGATGATGTTATTGATATCACTTGAGAGTGATGATGTTGTTGATATCACCAGTGGGTGATGATGTTATTGATATCACTTGAGAGTGATGATGTTGTTGATATCACCAGTGGGTGTTGGTGTTTTGGTATATATTGGTTTGACTATTAGACTGTACTGATTGCATCTCTGACTAAATAAGACTAACAATGCAAATAACAGAATTAAGGAGAAATACAATTATGTGTATATTTTGATAAAGTTTGACTGGAGGCAAATGGATAAATTGTTTGAGATTTATATTGAGATGGAAATATTTGGATTATGATTGTACATGTTAAAATGTACAAGATAAATGAAAATGAGTATTTTTGATTTACATTGTTGAAAATTAATCATTTATTTTTTTTACTTTAATAGAAGTATTTCATTGTTATAATATGTTAAATGGTGTGGAATTTTGATGAAAATTTTTTTTTTCGGTCTCTTTCACTTTAATTATAAAATGTTATGATTATGCCTATATTTTGATAAAATATTGTTTACAGTTTATTGATAAAAGTGTATACAGAATGTAACTGATTTGATGATTTTTTAGGCTTATATACCATTTGAACTAATGTTATAGAGGTGTATATAAGATGATGTACTTATAAGGATGTTCTTTGAACCTAAAGACTTATGATACAATACATATACCTAAAAAGAATAACCCTATGTACTTCGAGAACGAAGTACTTGTCAGAATGGCCGTGTTAGGAAATAGGGAATTACAGCACTTTATCTATGATAAACCCGATGATTATATTAAATATATCAACAAATAATAGTTTGTATACTCACTGATAATGTATTGAAAATAGAATAATGGACTTTAGTAGACTGTCAAATAAAAGTATAGGATCTATGGCGGGAGACGCGAGTTTGACAAGTTAGATTGGCGGCAAAGATAAGTGAGGACGGATTTAAAAATGAATTAATTAAGAAAAGGAGATTAATTAAAGTATTGTGGATAGAACGTTACAAATTGGGTTGAGATGATTTATAATGGAAACGATACACTTAAAGAAATATTGTTGTGGCGAAACAAGTCGTATGTACTGGTGATGGAGTTGTTAAAAGTTGTTGGTACTATGGTTGTACCTGATGTTGCATTAGATAAGTATATCTCATCCTTTGGTTTATTTAGGTATCATATATGGAGCCCTAGCATAACTTTATACCGACAGTTTATGTAGCAGAGGTTGCTCTATACAAACAACTTGTTCCAAAAGTCCTGATGTTATAAGTGATAATAGTAGTTATGTTTTACCTGTCTTAAAATATGTCTTGTATCAAAGGGCGTAGCGTTATTGCATATGACAATGTTGTAATTGTGTTGATAAGTTGTTTTAATTGATTGAATAAAAGAGCAACGGTAGAGTTTCTTGCCAGTGGTCTTCTCTGCCGAAGACAGCATTCCGAACTGGTAGTAGAGTCATTTGAAGGTAACAAGTAATATGAATTATAGAGAAGCTTAATATACAGTATTAGAGTCAGTCCAGTTGTTTTATTTCACTCCTTGGGAAGTCAGGTTTATAGAGTACAGACCCACAACACTGCTCTAAAGCAGGTTGGTGGGCTTTAAAGATTTCTTTTATAAAATGAATACTTTAATAGGAAGGAAGAATAATAGTTATGAGAATAAATGATTACTGATAAGAAACTAGGTATTTAGCTTCAATAATACTGTTAATTAATGAAAGATCTAAGTGCCATCCTGAACATTGTGGGTATTGCAGTGAATATCTGAATACCTGGGCCCTCCATTATTCTCTATATTTTTTTAGCACGTGCATGTATATTATTCATATAAATATTGACGAGTCGCCTTAGTACCCATAACACAAGCTTCGCCTACTTTGGTGCTAGACGGCGTTGTGTGTATTGTCGTAGTATATTTATTTATTTTTTCATTTTTAAATTAATAGTTCCCACTGATCTGATCTTGTGGGAGGCTTTGGCTGTGGCTAGTTACAACTCTCCCGACAACGACGTGCCGCAAAGCGGTACAATGTCGTGTAGCTACCAAAGTAAGTAAATTTAAATGCTGGACGAAAAGATCATTTGACGGCCGATTGGCGCAGTTTGCAGCGACCCAGCTTTCTGAGTCAAAGGCCGTGGGTTCGATTCCCACTACTGGAAAATGTTTGTGTGAAGAGCATGAATGTTTTTAGTGTCGGGGTGTTTATATGTATATTTCAAGTATTTATGTATATTATTCATAACAATATTCATCAGTCATCTTAGTAGCCATAACACAAGCTACGCTCACTTTGGGGCTGAATGGCGATGTTAGTATTGTCGTAGTATATTTTTTTATTTACCATGTTTTGTGAATCCACGAACGCTCAACTATTTCTAGCTTAACTTATCTATATGCTTCTGTTATTCCCAACGCTGGGCAAAAGCCCTATCACTCTGGGGTTTCAGATAGAAACATAAAATGTTCATTGGACACAATTATCCTTACTTATATTATAAATGTGTTTAATGTACTCTCTTGATATGTATTTATATCTCTGTAACTACTTTTTTTTCTTTGGTGCACAATAAAAGTGTATTCATTCATTCATTCATTCATGTGTTATTGATATTTGTTTGTTTATTTATCCTTCCTTAAACTAATTAACATGTTTTTTGACATAGAGTTAGCTGAAAAGTATGTAACATAGGTTACTTTTTGTCCCAGGAAAATATACGAAATTTGTCAAAAGCCGGAATTTATGCGGACGAAGAAGCAAGTAACAATGATGATAATTAAGTAACATTTTCATTATTAAGTTACATTTACATTTAGATTAAGTAGTTGAATATTTTTAAGACTTGCGAACCCGCCATCCCCACCATAAACGCATAGTTTCTAAGGGGATGGATAATTATGTTGGAAAATATTTGTTACATTTATTTTGAACAATAAATTAAAAAAAAAAAAAAAAACTAAAATACGTACTAAGAAATTAAAAAAAAAATTGAGAATCCATATTATGATGTTGGATTGCGGAACCCTAAAAACACGATTAAATATTAAAAATTACCAAACCAAGTGCATTCGCTATATAACTTAATTAAAACCCGTATTTTAATTTATAAATAGCGTGCAGAAATACTTTTGCATATAAAATATTATGTGATAAGTCTAATCTCCACTACATTGCGTCACTTGCCACTGCAAGTGTTCTATAAGCGGAACCAGTTCTATATCTTGATGTAACGTAACGTATAATGCGAGTTTGTATATAACCGCAATATTAATATATTAATAAATATAACTTATACTTAACGATTCCTTAGAGTCTTGTATGCGTTTTGTTCGTCCATATATCAATAAAATAGTTGCTGCAAATAAAAAGATGGCTGACTGACTGACTGACTCATTTATCAACGCACAACTCAAACTAGACAGATACGGCTTAAATTCGGCATTCAGATCTCCCGTTTTTTTAAATACAAATAATTCAACCTAAATAAAAATAAAACAGATTCTAATTAAAATTAAAATTCATTTATTGCAAGATAGTGGTACGTCCATATCTTAATATATATAAATCTCCTGTCACGATGTTTGTCCGCGATAGACTCCTAAACTACTTAACAGATTTTGAATTAAATTGGCACACCGGCATTGGTCTGCTCCAACTTAAGAGATAGGATAGCTTAAATCTTTAATTATAGTCGCAATTTTATTTTATTGCAAATTATTTGTCTAGATATATATATATATATATATATATATATATATATACTACTATACTCATTTAAGGCTTAGCGATACTGAATACTTTAAAAACAAAATCAAACGCAGACGAAGTCGCGGGCAACAGCTAGTAAAGATATAAAAAATAAATGGTAGCCTCACACATTCTGCCTAACAGGCGTGCAAAAAAAAAACATCAACCTTTTAACATTATTCCCCAAAAATAATTATTGTATACACCTCGAACACCTCCCTGGCGCAACGTTGAACTCTGTGAATTTAAGTAGGAGGTCTCGGGTCAATTTTGGAATTTATAATTTCTGCATTTGGAGGCTTCGGCCGTAGCTAGTTACCACCCTACCGACAAAGACTTGCCGCTAAACGATTCAGTGTTCCGGTGCGATGTCGTGTAGAAACCGATTAGGGGTACGACTACCATACTCCCTAACAGGTTAGCCCGCTAACATCTTAGACTGCATCATCACTTACCACCAGGTGAGATAGCAGTCAAGGGCTAACATGTAGTGGAATAGAAAAAAAATTCAGCTATTAATACTAATTTACCATAAAATGACCCAAAATATTGTTTTTTTTTTTTAATTGTATGTTCTACAGGTGGCACTGTACTACAACGTAAAAAAGTCCACAAGAATCGGGCAACGTTGCAGTAATGAGTTAGTCTCAGACAAATGTATATAATGTAGATTGCGTTGAACGAGAGTTGGCTACGGTATTTTTTTCTGAAATGGATTAATGACAGCAACACAAAATAGCAATTTATAATAACCATTATCGCGTAACATTTAAGCTTGTCACCGGAGAAAAAGATAAGAATCACCTCCAAAATAGTTTCAATATGACGCAAACTTCAGTCTGAGACAGTGCGGATATTTGTCTATGCAGTTTATTTTTTATTTATTTATTTATACACTTTATTTGTACACCACAAATAGGAAAAAAAAAAACAATGGACACAACAAAAATAAACTTAAAAAGTAGGATACAAAGGGCGGCGCTTAGTAGCGATCTCTTCCAGGCAACCTTAGGATTAGGAAAATCAAGGGAAACCGCTTGGTGGGGTGTATTATTATTATATACATACTTACGAACAATTACACACTAATACTTATCAAGATTACACACATAAAATACTAATAATAATAAATATAAAAAATAATAAACTAATATATACTAAAACATACTTAAATATGAATAAAAGTAAATCACTGTCGTTTTCATTTTTGCAGTTGTGCTTCAAGCCGGAACAGCTTCTCACCTCGTACCAAACACAGGTTCCATCGTTTTAATATTCGAATAATCGATGCACTCGAAATATTGTGCTGGCGGTAACTGTTGCGGATCCCTTGTACAGCTTTTCAGACTAACGTGTCGATCCAGGAGGAACTCAAAGTCAAAGAGAGGTTATCGTCGACTGCTGCAGCTTTTTTATCCATTACGTAGTCCTTATTCTATAATAGGATAGGATAGTCCTGTCTACTATATATATACTATACCCTGGACGAGCAAAAAGTTCTACTAAACTATTCCAAGCGTACAGAACTGATCCCATTATAGCATGACTCTGCCAAGAAGTTGGTTAAATATGCATTGGATTATGATAATTGCCGTGCTAGAAGATTCATAGGCAATCTAGCCGGAAACACTTTAAAGTTTAGAGGTTTGTCGCAAAGTTGTCTGTCTGTTGGTAATGCCCATGATTTATTTCAGACAGTGTGCTCAAGAACGATTTGATCTAGTTCTCCATTATTTCTCATCGAGCTAAGAGGCTGAAGAAAAAGCGTACATAATTAATTTTAAAACAAGTAGCCAGGTTTATAATATCCAATAAAAACACTGTACCATCTTCACAGACCACCGAAAGCAATGCTCAAATCGATAACCATTACTATTCGTATTAATTTATCATAATTGGAGTTAAGAAATTAACTAATGAGTTAAATTCGTTTAACTTTGATGCTTTTTATTGGTTCACTCATTAATTAGAAGTTGAATTAGAAAACTTGTATATGATCGGCTCAAACGGCTAACGGTTAGTACCGGAAACGGTGTTTTTAAAGTTTTAATCCTCGTAATATATTGCTTTATATGTTCCCATTATGTACGCAACATTGAATCTATACAAAAAAGTATGTGCAGGGTAAACTTAATGAGGTTTTTGGTGTGGTATAAGTTAAAGACTTAAACCAGCCTCGTTGATCTAGTGGGATGTGCGACAGCGGGTTTACAGGTCGGGAAAAAAACAGATTTTGCATTTTTTGGTTTTAAAAGAGTTCTATTCCAATCCAAAGTTAGGAATATGGTCTTACCTAAGTTAGGAATATGGCTTAAATCCCGAACCCTTATCTCCTGATTTTTTTTTAACCCATTCTCCTATGAGGCAATAGGAGAGTAACAGAGAAGTAGACAGAAAGACAACAAGCCCAGCTAAATAAAAAATGTACATGACGATGATGATGATTTAAACAAACTAAAGCGAGGCATAGATCATGCGGCTGCACATTCTGTCGATTTTACTTGATAAGAAATGACTCAAGTTGGTCAATTAAGAGCAACTAATTAAAGAGAGAAATGAATGTTGTCTCTACTTCTCTTATACTTCTTCTTGATCTATTGTTAGGTTGAGGTTTGGGTTAAGTTAGCCTTGCAGGCTTAGAGCGGCAGGTAGCGCAAATGACCAGCAATAAAGTTAATTTCTGGTCATTTGCGCTATCTGCCGCTTTCCCGTGATACTTATGCTTACGGGCACAAAATTTATATTGATTGTTAAACAGTATAACTACCAGAAAGAATAGCTTTGAATTAAAAATTAATAATTAACAAACTCATTTCAAAAATAGTACTTGAAGTACTTAGTGGCTCTTGAAGTCGGTTTTTAGAAAAGATTATTCTTTTATTACGCTTGTAACTTGGACCGCATCACGAAGGAGGGTACAAGTCCGAATTGGAATACTTCACGCATCCTTCGACGCGTGTCCGACAGGAAGCAATTAGAATCCTTTTAGATATTATTAGAACCATTGTGAAGAAAGCACCGGTCAAGGTTTGTGCCTTTTATGGGTTTATGGTGCAGAATTGTGCAGTATAAACTCGATGGGAATGTTTCAAAGTTATCACTTGCACACCGCAATGTGAGCACTGCGGTGGGACAGTGATAATGCAGTCTAAGATGGTAGCGGGCTAAACTGTTAGGGATATAGCAATTATATTGACAGCCAACTGGCGAAATGGGTAGCGACTCTGCTTTCTGAGTCAAAGGCCGTGGTTTCGATTCCTACAACTATAAAATGATTGTGTATTGAACACGAAAATTTTTTTCAGTGTCTGGGTTTTTATCTGTATATTATAAGTATTTATGTACCTATATTATTTTTAAAAATCCTATTCATCAGCCATATTAGTACCCATAACACAAGTTACGCTTACTTTGGGGCTAGATGGCGATGTGTGTATTGTCGTAGTATATTTATAGTGGTACTATGTTGTATATAAACAAATACCCCTAATCGGTTTCCACACAACATGGTACCGGAACGCTAAATCATTTTCTGGCACGTTTTTATAAGTAGGGTGGTGACTAACTCCTTTCAAACAAGACCAGGGAAAATTCAGAATAATATATATTCCTAAATATAAGTTGGGTGCGGAAACCTCCCACTTATAAGACATAGAGCTTACTGCACTAGGTAGGTATTGAAAAAAAAACAGCTTTACGCGATTTTAGTAAACCCTATTGGCTTCCTCAGGTTCCTCTCATATATGGGAGATTCAGAGAATATCTCCAATCCAGATTGGCAGTCGTACAGGATTTCTATGAATGACAAAGATAAAGTGACCTACCTCGTCGGTCTAAAGGTCAACATGTTGAGCTTCGGACCACGACGCCATGGATTCGATTTACGAGTCGGGCTATTTATTGCAGCGTGGTGAGTCTATGCTCTACAACCTATGGTCCTATGAGATAGGTGGCTTAAGGCACTAAGGCGTTATCTATTTGAGATCTATCTCTTTCCAGAATGAGAAAGGTGTAGGCCGTCGTCCACCACGCTGGTCTAGTCGGGATTGCTGGATTTGTCACGCCTTTGACATAATTATGGGAACTTTCAAGCATATTGGTTTCCTCAAGATATTTTCCTTCAACGTTAAATAAAGTGATATTTAAATGCTTTACGTAACTTCGAACAATTCCATCTGCGTGCTGGGATTCGAACTCGGGGCCCCCGAAAGTGAAGCCGAAGTCTTAACCACAAGACTATAACCGCTTAACTTCCTCTTAGCAAGAAACTAATACGAAATCAATTCAAATTCAATGCAAAGCTATAAATTTCCCGACCGAACTGTGGTTTGATGAGTATTACACGAATGAAAGTCGTAAACAATGTCGGAATGCCGCTTGGCCGGTTTTGCATTCATCGATTATTGCTTACAAAACATAAATAACGTTCCAATAAAAATTAGTTAATCTAAACTTTGTTTATTATGTACCTACTTGGTGGTTTATAATCGCGTTCCAATTATTTTCATCATCAAACCATTATAGGCCTACCACATGGCACAGGTCTTGTCCATCGCACATTGTTAACAATTATTCATTGCCAAGTCAATATCTCCTGAGGATGCTCCAGTTTCGGGTCGAAACGTGCGTAGATACATTGCCGACGATCTTTATTGAAACATATCATGGATTTCCGCAAAGTAATGACAGCTTCTATCCAATACAGGTCTCGTCCGACAATGAGAAGGGGTTAAGGCCGTGGTTCGCAGCAACTCGAAGCAACTACTGAGTTTCTTGCCGGCTCTTCTCGGTAGAATCTGCTTTCCGAACAAGTGGTAGAGTCACAAAAACATACATACTTGACGTTTCAAAAGTGCTTATAAAGTAGGCCTACTTGAAATAAATGAATTCGAATTTGAATTTGAATTTGAATTTGAATTTGGTTCACCACGCTGGCCCAGAACGGATTCGTGGACTCCATATGCCTTTGAGAACATAATGGAGGAGTGCATGGTGGTGCACGATGGTAGCGGGTTATGTAAATTCATACCCCTAATCAGTTTCTACATGGAAATGTTACGGAAACCCACGTTTTCGTCGATAGAGCGGAAATAAACTCTGAGACTGGTGGATACCGAATTATCTTTTAAACTTCCTAAGAACCATTCATTTACTGACTTGGGTCAAAGTTGCTTACCCGGCTCTTTTGACTAAAATACATATAATGTTAATGTAGTCATTTGTTAAAGGGAATTCAAAGTGGGAGTATTGTCCTCGGGACGGGCATTTACGATTGTCAATGTTTACGTGATTGAACGTGGTAAATAGTTGATTATTAAAACTCCAAGAGCAATAACAGATATATAATTCGCCCACACATCAGTCGTTTGTTTGAAAATGTAGAAATGCGATTGGTACTTAATATCATAGGTTTGCATATTTGACACTCCAGTACGATTGAAAAATATTTATGTTTGAGTATATGATTTATTGAGTTTGGTGTGTACTACCATCAGGGCACATCTAGTAGATAATAAAAAGGACGATATGTCAAGTTTAAATATTTCCGTCAGTGTTGTAGCTACGACAGCGTAGATAGTAAATACCCTTGTTACTCTATTATCGTGCCGCGCTTTCAGATTGCTATCATTTGCAATGTTAAATTACCATGTTTTAGTCCACGTAAAGCTAAAACTCACTGTTTGCCTCCTCATTACTGAAGCTCATGCTGCGTGACCGAAGGGTTGTCTACTCCTTTGGATTAGACACAATCTTCATTTAAATTTAAATTTTAACTGCAACTAAATAAAGTAGCATTTTGTTTACCAAAATTGAGTCTTCGGTGGATGAGACGATTATCCCAGATTGTATAAGTGTTAAGCTAATATGAACCTTAAGTTTGCTTACGTAAAGTTCATAATCGATTTTAGTTTTAATATCTACAGGTTCTGCTTCGCAGATCACAGTATCGTCTAAGGGCTTGACCGCAGGTTTATTGTTGGAAATTTTTATTGTTTCTTGGGGGTAATATGAGAGGAAGTCACATGCCGTTGGTTTTGGGGACGTTATTTTATTACAGTTTTATTTTGTAGGAAGTAACGGATAGGTTAACAAAAGCATGATATAAAAATACTTATCAAATATCTGTTTTTTCAAAGCAAGCTTACAAAAATAAAATAAAAACTTTCACGTTTGGTGGGTATAAACAATAAAATACATGCATGATCTTTCAAAATGTTTTACATAAGTCCCTGTTATATTTATTTAAATTCATATTTAGTATTCCAAATTTGAAAATAGTTAACGATTCTATACTCAATGAAATTTAACGATAATTTCTTAGGACATAAGTAACAGGATCAGGAGAAAAACAATCACAACACAGCACATAAAGTTCGGCGATTAGATAGCATTGATATATATAAATAGATGGATATCTATCTAAATAGAAAGAAAGATACATTCTATTGCACACGAATTCGTGACAAAGTACACACAGTTTTATTATATTTTATCACCATTGGTATGCAAAATAAGGCAATGTTCAAATTTGGAAAGTCCGTTAATTAAAAAAAAAGTACATACAGACATTATTATTCGTAGTTTAGATACATGTATTATGTCTAAATTTTAATTCCTAATTAAATTTCATGAAGACTTACACCAGTTAACAATACATTAATTTTCCCACAGACGGTGAAGTGATGTAAGTAATTTCGGATAACATTTTTAGGAAATTATACTGCGTTAATAAAAGATTATAACTGTTCGTAAGTCATGTCAAATGTCATTATTATATTAGGTACACTAGTAATATGCAGATAAATTACGGTCATTAACCTTCTACGTAATGTCGTCTCATAGTAAATGCACGCAATAATTTGAGCAATTTCCAGTATGGAGACCACAGTTTTAAATTGTTATCCACAGGGCGAATGTTAAAGGTTGTTTTTTTACCACAAGTAAGCCCTTGACTGCAATCTAAAAGACATATTCCTAACCCGTTCGGGGCAGCAGTGGCGTGCACCGAGTTTCTTACCAGGGTATGCATACAGCAGGAAAATTGCATAAAACAGAAAAAATACTCCTCTTAAACCAGTTATATATAAATTTTAGGGTAGGCAGTGCTTTTGTGCATGTATGACGTGCACGCCACTGAGGGGCATTTATATTGAACCCATACCCCTAATCGGTTCCTACTCGGCATCGTATTCGAACGATATGTTAGCCACGGCCAAAGAATCCTAAAACCCAAAGGGGAAGTTCCCAAATCACTGAGTATCAAACCCGGATAAACGGATCTGGATTATATCTTGCACAGAGAAGAGAAAAGGCACATAGGTTAATACAATACCGGCCCACTACAGGATACAGGCCTCCTCCCACAATGAGGAGAGGTGACAAGGATAGCTACATTCGACACTTAAAATTAAAACTGCGAGCGTCCCTAATCCTAATCGATCATCATATCATATCATGCACGGCCGATTGGCGGAGTGAGCAGCGACCCTGCTTTCTGAGTCCAAGTCCATGGGTTCGATTCCCACAACTGGAAAATGTTTGTTTTATGAACATGAACGTTTTAAGTGTCTGGATATTTATCTGTATTTTATAAGTATTTATGTTACTACTGGCCCACTACAGAGCACGGGCCTACTACCACACTGAGAAAGATTTAAGCCGTAGTGCACCACGCTGGCCCAGTGCGTATTGGTCGCATCCACACACCTTTGGGAACATCATAGAGAACTCTCAGGCATGCAGGTATCCTCACGATGTTTTCCTTCGCCGTTGAAGCAAGTGATATTTAAGTTGATTAAAAGCGCATATTTTACTCCGAATTGCAGGTTGGTAAGCGTAAACAGGGCGGGCAACTTTTGCGATATAAAGATGTGCTAAAGCGGCACATGAAGAGATGTGATATGGACCCATCACTGTGGGAATTTTAGGTAGAAGATCGGCCGCGGTAGAGACACTCCGTTAACAAAAAAGTATCGGAGTTCGAAGTTAAAAGACGCACAGAGCAAGATGCTAGGCGTAATGAGATAAAGGCCAGACCGTCGCCGGCCATTTATTACAATATAATTAGGTGGAGTACTGTGTTCTGTCAATGTGATCGCACATTTCAAACAAAAAGTGTTTATGCGAGTCACTTGAGAGCACATAAGGTATGCTCATAACAGTGGCGTGCACAGGGTTTGTGGCCAGGGTATGCATAAAGCAAGTACATGGCATAAAATGGAAAAATTTCCCTCCAATACGAGTTATACAAGATAATTTGGGTATGCAGTGCTTTTGTGCATGTATGGAGTGCACGCCACTGGCTCATAATATCTAGAAGGAGTCGCTGTGGTCTGATACGACCAGGAGGATACATATAACTTTGAAATGGTTCTGAAACGTGAGAGGAAGTTATAGGTAAGTGATGGATATCAAACTCGGCCTCCCGAAAGTGAAGTCAAAGTCCTACGCATTGGGCTATAACCGCTCCAATGAATTATCATAAGTTCAATCCTAATTAAACGGCCGATTGGCGCAGTGGGCAGCGACTCTGCTTTCTGAGTCCAAGGACGGCCTTGGATGGGTTCGATTCCCACAACTGGGAAATGTTTGTGTGATGAACATTAATGTTTTCAGTGTCTGGGTGTTTATATGTACATTATATGTTTTTATATATATTTTTCATTAAAATATTCATCATTCATCTTAGTACCCATAACACTAACTACGCTTATTTTAGGGCTAGATTGCTATGTGTTTATTCCCCTAGGATATTTTTTTTAAATTTATAATTAAACCTTTTAAAATCTAAAAATCCGACAGAAGATCAGCCTAAACCTTCATACGCATGCGCAGACGTCAATCGTAGATTTCAACAGGCGAATAAATCAAGCCCAAGATGTTACAAAGTCAAAACTTTCGATCAATTAAACCCCATCACCTATTAGTTCTACCGTTAGGCAATGCATTAGAGCGGTGCAGTTTGAGGCCGTACGCTTAAGACGTCTGCTCACGTAGCGATAAACTGTAACTAAAACGACCGGAGAACGCCAAAGGAAAATAAACCAATGCTAAATCGCGAGGTTGTAAAGGATAAGTATAAAACATTTCAAATAAACTTGACGTAATAATATTTTGTTGCATATAAGTCTGCAAGAGATCGCTGTATAGCGATAAAGCCACCCAACCGTACTCTGTATTAATTTTGCTCTATTGCATTTCTATTTCTGTAACTTTTATTTTTATTTGACTGTAATCCCAGCTGGTGGTAAGTCATGATGCACTCTAAGATGGTAGCGGGCCAACTTGTTAGGGAGTATATTAGTCATACCCCTGTCGGTTTCCACGCGACATCGCACCGGAACACTATAGCTTAGCGGCACGTCTTTGTCAGTAGCAACTAGCAACGGGCGATGACCACCACCAGAAGAAGATTGAAATTAAACTTCGTCGCCCACTGGTAATAATTCCATAATTAATTCAAATAATAAGTAACATTATTAGATTTCTATTTTCAAAGACTATACTTCTATAATCACAGATCTTGCCAAGGTACTGACACTGACACTTTTAACTTGCCTATTTTTTTCAAACAAAATATAATCCAAAAAATTCATGTATTAATTAGGCATTATTCAAAAATATGTTAGTATTCCGCACTGCTCCTCTAAATAAACTGTAAGTGTTGGAAATTTCATACTCCTTCGTCTGTGCAATTTTCGTAAAAATGAAGATAAATTTTTCTTTCTCTCGTCTCATAGGAAACTGTTACGTGTGTAAGGTGCCTAAATACTATGCACTAAGGTCTAAACGGTTGGGTTGAGGAATGACCTCTACTGAGACCTCTCTCCGAGATGCTGTTGCATACTAATGTGTCAAATACCGGAACACTATTTCCAACTAATGGAAGGTATTTTGTATTAGAAGGTATAGTGTAGTTAGGTCTCAGCAATATTTTGTCTATACTCTACTTATAACTTTGGAATGGAAATACTAATCGAAATCGTTAACGAAGTAAAGTTTTTCTTTCCACTACAAGTTACTTCTTAACTTACTGGTAAGTGATGATACAGTCTTAGATAGTAACGGGCTAACCTGTTAGCGGTGTGGCAGATATATTAAAATCCATACCCCAAATCGGTAAATCGCTAAGCTAAGCTAAGGTCAGTTAACGGCACGTTTATGTTGGTAGGGTAGTAGCCACGACGAGATAAATTCAGAAATTAAAGCCGAATCTGGTCCCTCCCACTTGAAATCACAGCGCCTGCCGTCAAAAGTTTTAAAGGGTTTTGTTTTCTGCGACATACTCGTATATAGTTTGAAATGTAGTGTAGTGTCGTATGAAACCCGTATGGTATCTCGGCTTCCTTAGCGCGTTCGCTTTTAGCGCACGCGCCTATTATGTCCTCGACTGTAAAATGCAATGAAATTTTACTTAATACATAATGTACTATGAAATATGTTCCTGCACTGCTAACATTGGCAGGAGACATTTTTCTCCCCGGGGAAATTACTCCGTTGTATCTTCTCCCACAGCTTTATCAACTCTCCTAGCATTGGCGCACAAGTTGAAATAATATCTATTATACGTGTAATAATAAACGGGGGTAAACTTCCCCTATTTCCTGATGCCGGTCTTTGGCAGGTGGAAATGTTAGTTTTATCCCTTGCCAAAGGATATAATCGGGGAGTATTATTTTTGTCTTCTGCGTTTGCTAGCCGTGCTGAAATCCCATTAATTTTAACTGTCGTATAATCCCGCCAACCAGCAATTGAGTAGTGTGGAGGGTCATAGCTCTATATTTTATTTGCCCGGCTGTGGGGATAGGCTCTAGGGATAGTGCTAGAGGTACATATATTTTTAACTATACTAAACATCGTTATCAATACCAAACTGACAAACATGATTATGCATTTCTCTCCCTTCGCAGTCGAATCGAATTAAAACAACGATATTTAACAATACACATCAATCAAGACTGAGTTTGAAGATAACGCACCTAAATGAATTGCTTTTAGGGGTTTTTGATAGCTCATTTAATATGATGTATTCATAATTTTATTCTAACATTATAAATGCGATATTATTATTGTTACAGTATACGGTAACAAATATACAGACATGTGTGTCTGTATATTTGTTACCGATTTTCCACTGATCTTAGGGCACAGCATATCAGCATGCTTTCTAGAAAATGTTTTATTAAACTCTGAGGGATAATGTTTACCTTTAATCAATAATATTATAAATGAGAGAGTATGCATGTTTGTCTATTCGCAACCAATGTTTACATTAACCGTTGCACTGAAAACGTACGCAAGTTAAAAAAAAACTCTAAAGCGAGGACCATACTAAGGCGTTTAACTTGCATCTTTAGCAGCGTTCAGGTTAGCAACCTACGTGCAGCCAATCACAGAATTCTTGCCCAAAAGGGCATGCTTTGTGATTGGTCACATACAGGATACAAACTTGAACGACTCTAAACGCAAACTGTAACGCTGCAAAGGACGTAGGTTGGATGCGACTTTTTTGACCTCGTTTTAGAGATAAAAAATAGATTGAAACGGATGCATGCTCGACAGGGATCGAGTCATATTTTATCCAATGCTGGTACCATTGTTTGCGCAAATGTAGATATGAGAGGTATCTGATGCAACGCCACGGAACGCATTACCTGTTTTTGCATAACAGTGCATGGTTGCAGTAAAAATGGTTTATCTATACCAATATTATACAACTGCCTTGTTACTCAATTGACTATTTACTACTAGTAGTTAGCATGTTTAACTACGGATTTCAAGGTCCTGTGTTCGATTTCCGGCTCCAGCCACGTTAGGCCATTGTGCCTGATTTCACGAGTTTCGCTAACCATCTTTGGACCAGCGTTGTGGGTTAAGCTCCAGACCCAACTTATCTATAGACCGATGTTCAGCAGAATTTTTCCCCCCTTAAGTCAAACATCCAGTTAGCACTAACACAGTGTTTGTATCCTCTCGGTGAGTAAGCAATTTTATCCAAGCGCCTTTTATACTGGGTGACAATAAAATAATACCTTCCTAGATTATCAAGTCAATTCATTTTATTTCTGAGAACGTACTCCGAAGGGAGGTAGAGAGTAAAGTGAAGAGGTCGGCGCATGCGCTCGTGCTCCGGAACGGCGCACACGTCACGCTCAGAGTGCACACCCGAGCGTCGCGTGCGCCTTTAGTCTACAGACAGATTACAAGCTATACGCAAACAAGCTATAGGCACACTAAAAGTTATAGGCTGGAGGAAGGTAGAGGGTTAATTGTCTTCGGCGCTTGCGCTATTGATTTAAGTTACACCCGCGCATCGCATGCGCCTTTAGCCCACAGTAAGACAAGCAAACGAGCTAAAAGAAGTCTAAAAGCTATAGGCTAGAGTAAGGTAGAGAGTAAAGTGTATTTGGTGCATGCGCTATAGCTTCCCTGACTATAAGCACTTTAAAAACGCCAAGTGTGTCTGTTTCTAGTGAGAGTCACTAGGTTCCATTGATTTGAACTTTGACATATCATCATCGATTCGGAAGGCAGATTCTACCGAGAAGAATCCTGCGAGAAACTCAGCAGTTTCTCTTATCGCAATTCTATTAACTAAAAATGGAGTAAAGTGGTAAATATGAGAAATATAACTCTAACTACGAATTTTATAGAACTTCGAAGTTCACAGCAGGTTTATTGATAAACTACCATCCTACTGACAAAGATATGCCGCTAAGCGATTTAGTGTTCCGGTGCGATGTTACGTAGAAACCGATTAGGGATATGATATACTTCCTAACAGGTAAGACCGCTACCATCTTAGACTGCATCATCACTTACCAGTCAAGGTCTAACTTGTAGTGGAATAAAACTTTTATAAACACGGTGTAGCTAAAAAAAATCTATAGCTTACAACTAGCGTGTGTTTTGTTTCTAACCCAGGCTTTACCGCCCCATGTATAACTGTCTTTAATTGCTTTTCGGGACGTTATGCAGGAAAGTAAGGCTTACCGGGGCATACGTACCTACCACGGACCATTTACTACAAGTGCCTAGTATTATTTATACGAACGCACTTGTCTATGCAAACGCTATCGAGATAGGTCAGGCTGACCTTACCGGTATCGGTTAGGATCTCGCATGACTTTGGTTTTTGATGAGCTTTAAGGTCTGAATTAATAAAGCTCTTTAGTAATAATAATAATAATAAATCTATATTTGGAACAGTTACAATGGCACTTAAAATACTAGCAAGGGTGGCACTGCAATAGTAAAAACTGTGCTGCATGTACCACCGCCCACCTCCGAGTTATAGTACAGTAATTATACAAATGTTCCACTGTTCCAAATGTTGTGTGGGGGGTGGGTGTGTGTTTGTGTGTTTATATTATAGATACGTACTACCGGATGGCTAGGGATGTAATGTATGTATATTATTATTATATATTTGATAGAATGAACTCTTCCGTTTGATCATAGCTCATTTGCAATAGCCATGTAGTAATTTTCGTTTTAGCTAGGTATTTAGTTATAGTCAATTGCTACACAAAATTGCAAATTCATTCAAGGGCAATTGTATATTATTTTATAACAAATTACCAAATGAAATCTTTGAGATGTCTCTTAATAAGTTCAAAGTTTATATAAAACGTAAGCTTACAGAAGAATCCTATTATAATATAAAGGATTATTTAAACGATAAAAAAGCTTGGGTGTGGATTGCTCTAGCTTCATAGCTTAATGTAAATTTACTGGAAGATGGTGATAACAAAAAAAAAATTTACCCGGCTAAGTTTATTGTGGACTCTTCTTATACCAGGGCGCATTTGGAACATCATCATCCCCTTACAATTATGTAAACAAATATGTATGAACGCTTCATAAGTGCCTGTGATAGGCCTACATGAATAAAGAAATTTTGAATTTGAATTTGAATTTGATAGGATAGATATTTAATTTTTTATTGATCTTGTTATATATATAGGGAGCTAAGAATGAATGTTTAGTATATTAGAACTTAAACTATCTGGAGTATCTGGAGTGGGTATATGCTTTTATAACATGATACCAAAGGTAATATTGGATCTACCTTTACCTAAGTTTAAACAATATATATAATACAAGCGGACCCCAGCGCCATCTGTCGGGCTGATTTGTGAATCTAAACCATCCAGGGTGCCACCCAAAGGCATAAAAAAAAAATTCATTCAAATCGGTCCAGCCGTTTAGGACGAGTTCAGTGACATACACACGCACACAAGAATTATATATATATAGATATTAAAACACATTAAACTAATCGTGGTTACTAAATGATGAATTCCTAAACGACAAGGCTGCTTGGAAGCAGGCCACTCCGATCTCATCTCTCACAAACAGAAAAATTCTAAAGATTGTTAAACTTTAAAATGATGTTGGAAAGGAGCAATCTGCTGAGTTTCTTGCCGGCTCTTCTCAGTGGAATCTGCCTTCCGAACCGGTGGTAGAGTCACTACAAACAGACTTGACATTTTACAAGTGCTTATTAATTAGGCCTACTTGAAATAAATGAATTTTGTATTTTGAATTTTGAATTTTATTTTGACGACCTCCGGTGAGACTACTGCGCAGCGGTGAGCGCTGCGAATAGGAGGACCCGGGAACGAATCACAGCAGGGGCATATTGAAAATTTATAATTTCTGAATGATCCCTGGTCTGGTCTGGTAGGAAGCTTCATCCGTGGCTAGTGACCACCCTACAGACAAAGACGTGCAACTAAGCGATAGTGTTTCGGTGAGATGTCGCGTAGATACCGATTAGGGGTATGATTACCATATTCCCTAACAGGTTGGCCCGCTACCATCTTAGATTGCTTCATCACTTACCCCCAGGTGAGTTAGCAGACAAGGGCTCACTTGTGGTGGAATAAAAAAAGGTCGTTAACATCTCCTGAGAACGCTCCAGTGTCGGAGTGAAATATGCGTAGAGCCCGTCTGTTTGGTGTGGAGTAAAGATTTAAGAAATTATAAATGACACCATACAGATTCTCCTGCTATTCGCGGAGTGTAGCAAATTAAGCTTACTTTTCATAATATTTTAAGAACAGTTTACAATGGAATACTGTAGTCACCTGTGGGATGGCTCTGCCAAGTACCAGACTCGGTGGATTGACACGCCAGAAGAATCATCGGCAACGAAACCCTTACTCAGGCGAAACTATACAGCTTGCAGCGCCGTCGTAATGTTGCCTGCCTGGCTTTTTTTTTACAGGATATACTTTGGCGAGTGTGCTTAGGAGCTTCATAATCTTTGACGGCCGATTGGCTTAGTTTGCAGCGACCCTGCTTTCGGAGTCCAAGGCCGTGTGTTCGATTCCCACTACTGGAAAATGTTTGTGTGATGAACATGAATGTTTTTCAGTGTCTGGGTGTTTATATGTATATTGTAAGTATTTATGTATATTATTCATAAAAAATTCATCAGTCTTTTCAGTACCCTTAACACAAGCTACGCATACTTTGGGGCTAGATGGCGATGTGTGTATTGCCGTCAGTGGCGTGCATAGAGAAGAATAAAATCTTCAGTAAGTGTTAAAAACTTAAGGATAGGCATTGTAAGTTATAAAAAGCCTACCCTTAAGTATTTATAACTCGTACTGGGGATTTTGTTCCTTTTATATCATCTGCATACCATGTGCATACCCTCTATGCACGCCACTGATTGTCGTAGTATATTTATTTATTTATATTTATAATATTGTTTTTCCAGCACCATTCTTCCTCAAAACAGCGAGACGCCGTGAACGATGGCATCCTTATGTGGTTCATCTACGTTTCTGAGACGTGCCGCTACATACAACTTGAATGCTTCAATCCAAGACTGAATAGGAGTTTTCTAGGCAAGCGCGCCACGACTTCAGTGACATCAGGCATGATAGTTGTCAAGCGCAAATCTATCGATAATAAAAAAAAACCGGGTATTACACACACACACAGGAATGGAAACGAAAACATTTTTTTACACCCTAGATCGCAATGATAAATCATCGATCGTCTAATGCTAATATTAATAATAATAATCGTAAGCCGACAGCTGGTACTGTGTCGCCAACATAATGTAACGCTAAAAGTAACCTTGTCCGATTGCAATACGGTCCAATTATAAAACACACAGAATAGTAGGGGTAAATACCCTTAGCAATATAATTATTCGACACGTCCCAATGTAACAGGGGCTCAAAACAACTGTTGATAAAGTATTTATGTCGTTTGTTTGAGCTCGTTTAGTGCTTTTTGTCTTTTGAGTTCACTTGTAATGAGAGGTTTGAACTCCATTTTCTCTTGATTTGTTTACTTGACCTGTATAGGGCTTGCGTAAAGATAAAATAGTAGCAGGGTAAGAATTTTTAATTCAATTTAATTCATTCATTTGCAGATGGAGTTTTACAACGTTGGTATTGGTATTTTAGCTACAATCCGCCATGCAAAAAAATCCCTAAAATTTAATTTACGATTTGTATCAATAAACAATTTTTTTACTAGGATTGGAAGCAGGCGTTACTTTGCGGAATTCCATGATATATTATGAAAATTAAGCTTAATTTGCTATACTCCGCGAAAAGCTGCAGAATCTGTGTGGTGTAATTTATAATTTCTTCAATCCTTATACTCCACCCCTAACAGATCTTCGGCAATGTCCTTCACAATTATAAATTGTAAAGTCAACATCTCCTGAGGATGCCGCGGTTACAGCAAAACGTGCGTGCGATACAAAAATTAAGAAAAAAAAACCTGTTATTGAACAATTGCTACTCTAATTAGAACCACGTGTGTTCTATACAGGCCTCCTAGTACCAAAGCACTCCTGTTGACTTCATATTTTACTTTGCACCTAGTAACCTATTTTTAAAGGAGTTTGTAAAAGTTTCATTTACTTTTTAAACAATAATGATTCTTATTATTATTGTAGTATACATACATAACTAGTATAAAAAATATTCTTAGAAGCGATATATAATATGAACATAATTTGTACAGAAAAGAACTGTGCAATCGATATATAAACTTAGACCACGCGAATCCCTTCGTACCAAATATAAAGAAATAGGTTTACTCACAGTAGCCTCACAATACATTTATAATAATATAATCTTTATTAAACAAAACATAAGTAATTATAAACAAAAAGTCGATATGAACAGTCGACTAACTAGAAACGGACATAAATTAGTGATATCTGCATATCGTCTGAGAAAAGTACAGAAATCCTTTGTGGGGATGGGTATATATGCTTTTATAACATGATACCGAAGGTAACCTTAGATCTACCTTTACCTAAGTTTAAACAATATATTAAAACACATTTAACAAATCGTGGTTACTACACGATTGATGAATTCCTTAACGACAAGGCTGCTTGGAAGCAGGCCACTCCGCTCTCATCTCTCACAAAACAGAAAAAATCTAAAGATTGTTATACTTTAAAATGAAGGAAAAGAGCAATCTGCTGAGTTTCTTGCCGGCTCTTCTCA
Source organism: Pararge aegeria (assembly GCF_905163445.1). Classification (NCBI taxonomy): domain Eukaryota; kingdom Metazoa; phylum Arthropoda; class Insecta; order Lepidoptera; family Nymphalidae; genus Pararge; species Pararge aegeria. Next base: position 5,034,071 of record NC_053201.1, read on the forward strand.
GTGGAATCTGCCTTCCGAACCGGTGGTAGAGTCACTACAAATAGACTGACTTGACGTTTCAAAAGTGCTTAATAATTAGGCCTACTTGAAATAAATGAATTTTGATTTTTATTTAATTTTGTATAGGAGTACAATATTAGTGCTTTGTACAAACAATGTGCGGCGATGGGTTTCTATTTAGCTTCAAGATAGCCTTCTGCTTTGTTTGCTATACAGTATACCTCATAGGCTTTTTATCCCAGAAAAGCAAACAGCTCCTATAGGATAGCATCGCTATATTTTTAACGGAGTTTTAGATTGCCGTGGTTTTTTTGATAGGCATAGTTGAGGACCTGAAAAGGTTTTTAACACATTAAAACCGAATAAATGCAGACGATGTGGCGCGGGTCAGCTAGTCTTCATATAAACCCATACCAATGGCAATAAGAAGGGGTTAAGGTCGTAGTCCACCACCCTGGCCCAGTGCGGACTGGTGGACTCCACACACCTTTGAGAACATTTTGGAGAACTCTCAGGCGTGCAGGTTTCCTCACGATGTTTTCCTTTACCGTTATATGCTAACATATTGCAGTATTATTTTTAAACTTGCTTTGGCTTCTATCATCGTAAACTGATGACTTCAATAATCAAATCAGATAATTCGTACCAAAGCGTATTTAATTTAAATTATTACTTTTTAAAATATAGGTATTAAATGTTAATTCATACTCATAAGACCTTGGCAAATTGGTAACGGGTGCATCTATCTTAGAAGGATGTTAGAGCCACATACGTAATACCACACCGCTGGGGACAGTGCCGGATTAACCTCGAGTCCGGCTTAATGTGCTGTTTTATTTTATAGGTTTTAAAGTTATGTATTCTTGTAAAAAAAATCAGGTGTAATATTTACTTTTTCAATGGAGTTTTGTTTAGGTGTCCTTAATTTTTTTATCTCACGATAAATAAAATATTTTTTCTAAAATAAATGTCTTAGCCTAAGTTACTCTTTATTACATCAGCTACCTGCCAATAAAAGACCTGTTAAATCATTCCAGACATTTCAGAGATTAGCCGAAACAAACAGACAAAAATGCAAAAATGTTATTTTCGTGTACGTATCGTATATATTCAAATACATGTAATAGAAAACGGTTTTAATATTACAATATAACAAACATATACTCCAATTTAATTATATGTATTACAAACAGACACTCCAATTGACGGCCGATTGGCGCAGTTTAAAGCAACCCTGCTTTCTGAGCCCAGGGCCGTGGGTTCGATTCCCACAACTGCAAAATGTTTGTGTGATGAGCATGAATGTTTGTCAGTGTCTGGGTGTTTATATGTATATTCTAAGTATTTATGTATATTATTCATAAAAATATTCATCAGTCGTCTTAGTAACCATAACACCAGCTACGCTTACTTTGGGGCTAAATGGCGGTGTGTGTATTGTCGCAGTACATTTATTTATTTATTTAATTTTATTATATGTATATAGAGTCTGAACTTTAAAGTGAGAGCCACACCGCTGCGTCATAAATGGCGTACAACTTTGCGTCCTGTGTGCGACAAACGCTTCTTTTGATGGTGCTTATATAAGCAGGTTGGATATTACCTAATGCAATTCAAGCCACATTTTTTAATTCCATGGCCCGAGCTGGTTCCGTCACTGTTGGGGGCTGGTTCAACAACCTAAGGTCGCGCGATACCGAGTCGTGTGTCGGGTCTCGTGTCTCGCACCTAGGCCCCGGGCACGGAGCGCGCACCGGAACGGGCAGACCGCGGCCACCGCACCTAGTTCACGTTACTGACCCTCTTCCTTTACCACTTATGTAAGACGCGTGATAGATGAGTGGGCACGCGACGTAACGCTTGAGGGGATGTTCTTAAATAATGCTCGCTGGAGTGTTACCTCTTTGGATATGACAGGGGAAAAGTTGTTACGTTATTAGGTCATCGTAATAATTTAAGCATACCTTTTGGGAAACGATTTCGATGTGTTCGAGTATTTTAGGTTTCGATTCAATATCATTTAACGCTAAAGGAAAACATCGTAAGGGAATTTGTACGACTAAAAGTTGACCATTATGTTCTCAAATGCGTGTCATCAACTCATTACCGGCCCACTACAAGGCACGGGTGTACTCTCAGAATGAGGAGGGTTTAGGCCGTACTCTACCAAGTCTCGCCATGTGCGGAGACTTCACACGCCCTTGAGAATGCTATGGAGAACTTTCAGGCATGCAGGTTTCCGCACGATGTTTTCCTACACCGTTTAAAGCAAGTGATAATTAAATTGCTTAAATTAAAAACGCACATAACTCGGAAAAGTTAGTGAAACTCAGTATCCACGAAAGGAAAGCCGAAGCCTAACCCTAGGCTATCACTGCTTCTTGGGTGTTAACCCCCATGAGAGGAAAATTGCAAGCGCCAATTCGTTACGCTACTCCGCCCTTTTTTTTACGTGGGAAAATGGATACCACCGCACCACGGGGAGGCACAGTGGCTATGTCGTATGTCGGACTCGTTCCGGCTAAAACCCCACGTTGTTCCAACTTGTCGCCTGGTAGCAGGGCCACGGGAACCAGCTAGCGGCGCCCGCCGTGGCTGACCCTCCCCTGAGACCTAAAATGACTACAAATCGTCGAAGGCGCACGGGAAACACAGGGTGCACCTTCCAACCCGAGGACTTATCTCCAACGCATTCCCCGCATCTGTCACCCGGAACGCTACTCCGCCCTGCATCAACTCCCGCAGTCACTTAAAATATTACAAGAATTTTCTATTGTGTCCATTCTTCTAAAACACATCACGACACTCATGCTAACAGAGATCAGATACTATCAGATATTTATGTTAAGTAAATTATGTACTTTTAATCTATTTGTGTACACTAGCCTATTCTTTTTTCCTAATTCAAAGGTTGCCTGGCAGAGATCCCTATTAAGCGATAAGGCCACCTCTTGTATTCTACTTATTTCTTTATGTTTTTATTATGTTTTTGAATATTTTAATGTTGTGGTATACAAAAAAGGAGTTAAATAATAATAATAATAATAATAAATATGGAATTAACCAGATATAATATACTAAAAAACCCAATTTTTTGCATTATACAGTTCGTGAGATCTAAGTGCGCCGCCATACAGAAATAAGTCAAAAGTGGCTGAGCAGTGTTTTTAAGAATTCAATGGTAACATTGTACAAGGTTTTTAATATCTTTACTGTAGGTCCCCTTTGAGTTTTCGTAAGTTCTGTTGTTAAGTGTGGTCCACCAATCCGCACTGGGCCAGCGTGGTGGACTACGGCCTTAACCCCTTCTCATTATGGAAGGAGACCCTGTAGTAGGCCAGTAATGGGTTGAATATGAACATGGGAATCGAATTCGGAACCTCCTACTTAAATGCACAACGTTCACCGATGCACCAGGGAATAAAGGAATACTTCAATCATTACATGGCACACGGAAGTTTACTTTTGTTATTTTCGTAAAACTTTACAAACCACGAGTTTGAAGATACAACATCAAAGGAAATTTGTTATTTCCTTGCAATCTTACGATATGTACTCGTATTATCGAATGTGTTTCAACTATATTGTAATTACAAAAGAAAGTCTTTCATTGCACACAATAACAGTCTGGTACAGTTAGTGACGTTCAACTGACAATTGGTGCGCACAATCAGAAATGTCGTCAAATTGAGGGGAAAATTGCACGCGCCAATCCGTTGCGGCACTCTACCTTGCCCCGACTCGCACATTCACTGAAAATATGACAAGAATTTTCTATTGTGGCGGTTCTGCTTACACACGTCACGATGTTTTATTTTACGAATGTAGTTATCGCCATAGTCTCACTAGCATGTACACATGTTTTATGTAACATACGCATCTAAAATACATTAAATATTTGTTATTGACTTTAATTTTGATAAGGGGTGTCAAGAATCTCCGGAAGAGAGCTCGCAGAACCGATAGACGTTGGGGTCTTAAGGTGCTGGAATGGCGACCCCGTACCGTTTAACGCAGCGTAGGTCGGCCCTAGACGAGGTGGACAGTTTATATACATACATATTACATAAGATTACATTGTATTAAACGTAAGCTTATAGAAAAGTCCTATTATAGTATAAAGGACTACGTAAACGATAAAAAAGCTTGGGTGTAAATTATTGCTCTAACCAGGTTGCTCTTCTAATAATTTAAAATGACATTGTGAGATGGTGATAACAAAAAAAAAAAAACACCCGGCTAAGTTTGTTGCGGGCTTCTTCTTAGACCAGGACTCGTTTGAAACCCTCGTAGCTTTAGTTTTAAGTTTACGAATGTGGTTATCGCCATCATCTCGCTACCGTGTAATACTTATGTACGCATCAAAAGTGCCACCTATGGGCCTACTCGAATAAAGATATTTTTGACTTTGACTTTACATCAGGCGAGTTGCTGGGAACCGCTGGAGGCAAGCGGCCCAGGACCATGGACAATCCACGGAACTCCCAACAAAAGACCTAACTCCAGCAGTGGAGTCAATTGGTTGAATTGATGATGATAATGGTGACTTTGATGGTTGTGCTAGCAGAGTATATATATTTAGTTTAGTAAGCAAAAATTGAACGATATTTTATTACGTAAATGTTATTTCCAAGTTAAAACATATAAACCATGAATGTTATAAGGCAAAAACGTCTAAGCATAAAGAGGTCATAAAGGTTATGTTTAACACATAACCTTGAGGTACGAGGTGACGTCAGAGAGGCCGTCGGTGGTGGAAAATATGTGTATGCACGCCACGGAGCATGGAAGAATGGCGAGAGGAAGATAAACACTAAAATAATTTCACTTAGACCTATACTATAGGAACTGTTGCACAAAACAAAAAAAATATCGATCGATGATGATGTCGATGCGCTATTGCGTTGCTCCGTTACTGCGTGAAAGAAAAAATAAATCAACAAAACACTTGCGCAATTATATAATTAAAGTTTGTGTTGTAGATGCCGATACCGTTTTGTAATATTTTATTGTTTACGTGCATAAGAACTCTACGCTTGCAGTGCTAACGGCCGTCCCGGTCTGCTTGCTTTTGAAGCACTTTCGTAAGTCGATCCTGAAGATAACAACATTCATAAGAACACTCGAGCAACTCAGTGGACTAGTTTATTTTTCTTGTAAGTATGAGAATCAAATCAATCAAATCAAATACACTTTATTGTACACTATATTAAAAAAACAAGCATTAAAAAAACACACAATTAAAATAAATTAGAAAAGGCACAACAGGCAGCCTTATGGCTTTAAAGCGCTCTCTACCACCATTCCTAAGGAGGGTTTGTTCTAAGGGGGGTAATAAATAAGGAAAAACGGGCAGGGCTCCAGCGTTAAAGTGGACTGTTAAAGACTATTGATGAAGGAGGGTTTATTTTATTTTGTTTTATTTTATTTATTAGGTTTACTTACAAACACTTACACTAATACAACCGTTTTTAAAATTTTAACTATTATATTTAAGTGTTATGTTTTCTTAAAAGTAAACACAGCATATGACACACACACAGTTTAAGTGAGACTGGCGTAAAAGTTTTGCCAAACAAGAATATCTTCAACTCAATTTTTTTAATTGTTATAATAATATACGAATCTAGCAAAGCTTGCCCCAGCAAATTAAAAACATCGTCTAAAAACAGAGCAACGCCTGCATGTGCCGCCCTGTGTTAAGCATTATGTTCCTTAAATTACACCGGCAACCACGCCGTTCAAGCCGGCACACAGCAATGCTGTTTAGCGGCAGAATTAAGCATGACGGTAGAACTTCACTGAAACTCTGTCACATATTTAATCTTTTATATTATTTTTAAGTAAATATTAAGTTTATATATATAATTGTAGTTACTTATTTATTTATTTATTTGTCTTTAGTTACAAATACTGTTTTTTTTATATATTACTAGCTGTTGCCCGCGACTTCGTCTGCGTTTGTTTTTGTTTATCGAAAGACATGAAACAATTTAGGTGTAATTCTATTGAAATTTATATGTTGTGTATTCTTATATAAAAAAAGTAAGTAAGTAATTATTTGAAACGGTTATCGTTTGACGGCGTTATGGTGTAAAATCGTCAAACATTTTCGTCCCAAAAGAACTGCTTAATTTCGGGATAAAAAGCATCCTATATTACTTCTAATACCTTCAGGAATATGTGTACAAAGTTTCATGATGATCGGTTTAGTAGTTTTAGCATGAAAGCGTAACAAACAAACTTACATTCACATTTATATTATTAGTAGGGATACGTATATATTTAAGTAATGAAATATGTATTTTATGGGTATATGTATATATGCACCACCTAACTATTTTCTGTAACAGTTTTTTATCTTCGCCATTGGTTGCCTGGAAGAAATCGCTATGTAGGCCGCCACCGTACGTTGTTTTGTTATACTTTTCTTTTTGTTCTATGTAGTTTTTGGGGTGTGCAATAAAAGTATATTCATTCATTCATTCATTCAAAAAGGCTCTCAGCTAATTTTCGCAGTAGAATTTGCCTTTCGAACCAAGTAGACCGACTACAAAAAGTTGCCGACTTTACGTTTCCCATTACCAGCCTAATACAGCGCTCGGGTTTACTCTCATAATGAGAAGGGTTTAGGTCATAGTCTACCACGCTGGGAAATCGCGCGTTGTTTGGCGGTTTCTTCTTCTTCTTCTTTCCCTGGGCTTGTCTCCGTACTGTGTCAGCCGGAACCTTCCGTTGTACGTAGTGCCACTGGTACGGCTCCCCGCTGGGTCATCTCAGCCAGCCGAGCGCACGCCAGAAGCTTAGCAGGCCGCCCAGGTCGCCAAGTGCTTTAGGGAGTGATGCTGGAGAGCCAAGGTATGCATTGCCACGCAAAGACACACAAGCACACGTTTATAACACACTTATACATACATACACTCACACTTACACACATGCGCAAAACACACGCACACACACACACACACACACACACACACACACACACACTCAAACGCACCTCAAGTAGAAACACATATTGTAATTATCTTTGGTTAGTTAACCTTTATAACTTTGAATTAAACTTAATTTTGATTTATTTAACTTTGATCTATCTACTTATTTATTTCAATTTGTATATGATGTTATGGAAGAGCGGCACGCCTGCCAATTTTTTTTTTTTTAATAGAATAGAAAAGAAAACTATTGCCACAAAACGCAATAAGACACAAGGTAATCAGAGAAAGCACTTAGTGCCAGAGTCCAATAGCCGCCTTATCACTAAAAGTTATATGATTATTTTGTTGCCTAAAGTAATAAAACGATTTTAATTTTTTTTTTTATCTTTAAAAGTAGCTACCCATCGCCAAGGAATGATAGATGTGGGATTTACACTTCAAAGTATAAAATGCGGATATGTAATATCTACTTATATCTAGATGGTTTTCTAATATCAAATGCCACATAATTCCTATTCTAATTAGGTCGTGAAAATAAGTGCGTCTGCGTCTTTTAATAAACGTATTAGCATATCAACGAAAATACAGACACGAAAAAGACACCTACATGCACGAAAATATCAGACACTTTGTATAATATTTGATTTTAATTGTATAAAACTTGTAAAGTGGTTTGTTATGATTAGATAATGATAAATCTATGAATTATTTTGCGATTTATACACTCTAAGTGGCATGCAAATTTTTAATAGCTTACATGTGATAAAAGCTAATAACCCATTTCCTATATTGAATATATATGAAATATTTTCACATGATCATATTAAGATATTGAATAATAATAAAGCCAAAAAGCTTAAAAAAACTTAATAAAGCTTAAAAAAACGTTCTGAACGTTTAAGATATTAGATTGAAGTAATTATGAATTGAGTAATATTTTTAATTGATACACATTGTGGATAGAAGGCTATAAACTGTAGTTAAAACAAATGTTTCTTTTCTCAAGCGTATTGTACAAAATTACCACGGTATTATGGAGGGTAAGGAGAGTCATCTTTTAGTTGAAAAAGTGTCCAGTTGTTGCGCTAAATAACAGTTCAAAAATCCTCCACAATGGCGCTGGTGGATGCACAGGATGGTATGAATGTAGCAATCGTAGATGAATTGAAGTATGCCGAGTTAAAAAATTTAATGTCATTATCGACTAAAGTAGTTAATTATTGAGAATTTCAACAACTTACGTTGTACAAAATATTGTGGTAAATATAACCTTACTTCCTTGTATCTCCATACTTCCTTGTTTATTTTTCAAGCCTACTCTTACAATATTTATATTTGGCGCTTCTTTTAAAAGTTACCCTGATGCAGATGTTGCGCCATCCTTATTTAATACATTTTGACGACACTTTTTCATATACACAGATGACTCTCCTTACCTCTACCCTCCATACACGGTATATAGATATAGATATTTGACAGTTTATTTTCTATCATTTATTGAGTTTAATTTTTTTTAATCCTTAACAATGCTTAATGAAAAAAAAACACTATTAAAAATTTCTAAAAAAAACACCCACCCTCCGCTTGCGGGGCTTTTGAATGCCCAAGCAACCGGCGGTCAGGGCTCCAGAGTGAGGAACCTCCTCACAATACGCGCCGTTTCATGGACTGTCTTCTGTATCCGACCCTTGATCGTTTATTTATATTTATTTCGTATTTTTTTTCTTTTATATATCAATTTATATGTTTATAACAAATATTTTTGTATTATACACTAAATACATGGCTTTATGCCTTACAATAAAAAAATACATAATTATTAAACACTGAAGACATGGCTGTACGCTGATATACCTTTGCCTTTTTTGTTATATAGAATATGGAATATGGAAAAAAAATATTATGTATTGTTTTTTATTTTCAGGCGTAATTAACGCCAGCAACTCCGCCCATCAGACCGGAACGCAGCAATGGTGTTTGGCAGCAGAAATAAACATGGCACTAGTTCTTCTCCGGACAAGCTCTGTCTGTATTAAATTTCAAATACAAATTAGTAAGTTAAACTTAGAGTTCCAAGAAGACAGACTGACTTTTTTTTTAAATATGTTGTGTCTACTTGTCTTAAAGGCAAAGGTTTTTTCATTTTAACATAATAAAAACAAAGATGGATTTCAAAATACCTTTTTGTAATATTTTAATTGTAAGATTAAATGATAAAAATTGTCAAAGGAAACCATTTTTTTGTATTTCATTTACAATTACTGTTGCTGGGAAAATCTTGACATATCTGCCATTGAGATGATAATAGAGCTAGAGATAACCACTTTATGGTTTAAGAAGCAAATACGTTTATAAAGGAATATAAATAATCATCTAAACCTAATTAATTATTACATCCTAAACCTAATGTATAACTTTCTCACATGCCAGGCTTGTGATACTTGTATGTACTGGCTTCCTTAGATCGCTTCGCTTTTTCTGTCCATGCAGTGGTAGTTCTTCTAACGCTATATGTGCTTGGAAGCAGAACCTTAGAACCCCTACATCCGAAAACGGATTGTTCGGCGGATGCTGACAAAAAGGTTCTATTAATAATTTGGTTAACTTTGGTTAAGTCCTTTTATAACTTGCTTCAGTAAAAGCTAAGTTGTAAGTTTTACAAAGTAGACGTAAAGTTGAAAAACTAAAAAGTTCCAAGTTTGTGACTTTTTCGTTCGTAAATTAATGGTTATTCGCTATCGCGAGTGGTAAAGGTAGCTCTAGATACAAAATATCTCACTGGTATCAGCTATATCTTATCTATTTATGATTTTTTCTCACCCTTTTGATGCTCATTTGTCTAATTAACAGATATTTTTATCTAAAACTATTCAAGATATCTAATTATTTGATTTTCAAGCTATGTGACTATCCTTAGTTGAAAATATATATTTTAATTGGCATAGTCAGAGTTCTAACATTTTTTTTTAAGTCTAGGACATTGTCTACCTTGTAAAACAGTTTAATTGTTCTGCGTTTCATTATTTATTTGTTTGTTTATTTGTAATATTTTTTCGTCTTAACACATGTATGATGCAGCAAGCCCGTGGAATTTACAAAAATAGAATTACCTTATACCTATGCATTGCTTGGCCGCTTACCTTTATAATATTTCACCAAGATATCATAAGCAGTCATGCGTAGTACTACTTTACATCCTGGAGACATCATGGGACCACTTTGCAGGGCATCCAAGGAACACTTCCCTGGCGTAGGTGTTAACCCTCGTGTGACTGTAATTATATACATATACATATACTACGATAATACACACATCGCCATCTAGCCCCAAAGTAAGCGTAGCTTGTGTTATGGGTGCTAAGATGACTCCTGAATATTTTTATAAATAATATACATAAATACTTAGTTATACATATAAACACCCAGGCACTGAAAACATTCATGCTCATCACACAAACATTTTCCAGTAGTGGGAATCGAACTCACGGCCTAGGACTCAGAATGCAATTATCATCATAATTACACCGGTAACCAGTTCTTCAGACCAAAAGAAAGAAATGCTGGTGCTAGTTCTTTCCCAGACGAGTTCCGCCACAAAAATCTCTACTTCTCCTAAAATTTAAAGCAGTTTGGTAGAATTTTAGGGTATGAAAATCCACCAAACCGTATTTACCAACATGAGGCCGATGGCGTAACGTGCTCTCCGAGGCTAAAGAGGACATCACCACTTTCCTATAACGTCGGAATAATACTCAAATTTTTTAACAGAAAAATCACAATATATCGGCTCGACCCGGGAAACGAACCCAACCTCGATCAACAGTTGAACATAATAACCGCTAGACGTAGTTAACTAAGCAACATTTCTTACAAAATATATAACTTAGACAAGCAAAGTCTGTTAGGAATTACATTGTTAAAGAATTAACGCGATTAGGCGTCGAACAGCTGTCGTAGCTTAAAAAGAAGGATTAAAAATCCAATTAAAAAACGGAACCAATTTGGAAAAAGGCCAGTCAAAAATCATACATCTGCTCGACTGATACAACCCTTCCGTAGAACTCTTCCATGGAGGGGTTGTAGCAGGCGAGCATGGCATTAAAGGAGTTCTTTTATTTCCTTGTTTCTATATTACTGTACTTTTTAATTGTTTAACTCTCTTTTATCTTAATCTTCAAACGAGCAATTCTTGTGTATATATATAATTGGAATCTCGGAATCGGCTCCAACGATTTTCATAAAATTTTAGTTAAATCTATGCCAAATATCGAGTCAAGGTAATTTTGGACCTGCCAAGTTAAATAATAAGTATTATAAGTTTAAACAAAGTGTTAAAACACATTTAATTAATCTGGAAATTTTAGTTAATACCGGGCGTTTCGGGGGCGGTAAATCTAGCTAGGATTCATTTATATTGGAATCTCGGGTAAAAACCGAAAAATATCCTTTTTGAGAGATTCTGATCCGTGCGATGCGTGAAGGTATACGTATATATATATATGTAGTAAGTATATACTCCGATATCGGAATTGTCGGAATTGTTGTTACTTTAAAGTTGTATAAAACAGTCCGCGACAACATACGAATATTTTTTAAAGTCGTCTCATTCGCGGACGAAGTCGCGCGGGTCTGCTAGTTTGATTAATTTGAGCACTGTTTTTATTTATGTATTGAGTTGAAATCTTAACTTGTAAAATTAATTTTGTGACATAAAATGTTGACTTTTGTCATACGCTCATTTTTGCGTAATAAATAATTATAATAAGTTTTTAGGTATGTTATTGTTTGTAAATAAAATCGAGGTCTTGTATGTGTATATTAATAGTTATTTTGTTTTATTATAGTAAAGATTCGTGCGCAAATAAAAAGTAGAACATCAACCATACTAATATTATAAATCCGAAAGTATGTATGTATGTATGTATGTAAGCATGTGTTTGTTCTTACTTTCAAATTCAAAATTCAAATTCAAATTAAATCTCATTTATTTTAAGTCTGTTTGTAGTGACTCTTGGTTTGGAAGGCAGATTCCACCAAGAGAAGCCGGCAAGAAACTCAGCAGATTGCTCTTTTTCACAATCATTTTACAGTTTACAATGAAAAAATATAATACATATAATAAATTTTCTATCTTGTGAGATATGAGAGCGGAGCCTGCTTCCAAGCATCCTTGTCGTTAAGAAATCCATCAATTGTATAGTAACCACGATTTATTAAATGTGTTTTAACACTTTGTTTAAACTTATGCATTGGCAGGTCCAAAATTACCTTGACTTTTTACCGGAAATGTTGCTTAGCGACAGAAATAAACATTGCGGTAGTACTCCCCAGGACGACAAGGTCACATAAAGCTTTGTAGTCATAAAGGACATGTTTCAAAGTCAAAGTCAAAGTCAAAAATATCTTTATTCAAGTAGGCCCATAGGTATCACTTTTGATGCGTACATGAGAATTACACGGTACTGAGATGATGGCGATAACCATATTCGTAAACTTAAAACTAAAGCTACTAGGGTTCCAAACGCGTCCTGGTCTAAGAAGAAGCCCACAACAAACTTAGCCGGGTGTTTTTTTTTTATATCACCATCTCACATTGTCATTTTAAATTATTAGAAGAGCAACCTTGGTTAGAGCTCACACCCAAGATTTTTCATCGATTACGTAGTCCTTTATACTATAATAGGACTTTTCTATAAGCATTTCTTTCATGCCTTGAGAAGTGTTGCGCAGTTTATAGGCTTTGGTTTCCCATAAGATATTAAAGGAGCCATCTTGGGCCGACAATTATTAACATAAACAATAACAGACAATAAATAATTGAAAAAAAAATATATATAATCTCTTCATGTGCTCCTTTGCTCGTATTTAAAAGGGATACCTTCGAAAACGCTTAGCTAAAAATAACCTAATTAGGTCGGACATACTCCAAACAGTCCTCTGTTTGATCGGACGGACAGACGGACTGACGGACCTAAAAATTATTTCCACCTTTGTTCTTTACCACAAAGAGTTATAATAACATTGAAAACTAGAAGTGACACAGTACTTGTCATTTTAATTCCGGATTAAAATAATTATAACGTATATGGTGTGTTTTAAATTTTAAAACATTTACCAAGAAATCGATTGATTGCGATCTCCATATTTGGTGTTCGTATGAGAATTTAATAAATGATAGGCCTAGATAACTTTAAGTGAGTTGCTTGGGCAAGTTACTTTGTACCTTCGGGTAAAAGCATTCGCATTCATTGGTATTTAATTGATTGTTTCTTTGTTACTGTTTTTTATTCCACTGCAAGTTAGACCTTGACTTCAATCTCATCTGGTGGCAAGTGATGATGCAGTTTACGATGATACCTAACCTGCTATATTGCAGCTACATTGAACTAATAATCTGCTTTTATTTGGCTGCACTTTTCTGGAAACAGTGAATCTAACCTAAATGTGTTAAAAAAAACTAAAAGACTGTAGCAGTATTGTCTGGCTTCTCTATATAAATAGTTTATTAGTATATCTTTTATTCTGAACTAGCGGACCCCCGCGACTTAGTCCGCGTACGAGACAATCGAGAAACCAGAATAAATCTGATGCTAACATCAAAATCATCGTGGCTAGTTATTTACCTACTATTATTTTACGTGGTATACTGAGTAAGTTACAAATATAAAATACCTATACTTATAAAAAATGTAAACTCATTCAATGTATTCAAAACTAAATTAGCTTTTTATATATTAAGTAATACCAATAAATTTAAAGACGAATACATTAAATGAGTAGATAATAGTAAAATTGAATTTAGTTTAGTCTAATGGCGAAGTGTATTAATTTATTATAGAAAACTAAATTTCCTATGTGAGTGACTTAGGTCTTTTTATGGGAATAAATGTCTTTAAACCTTAACCTAAGTTGTCATTATTTTAGTTGATACATACATACATACATACATCCATCCTCACAAACCTTAATCCTTATTAAAAAAAGACCATACAATCTTGATAGTTTACAATTTAAAATAAAAAAAGAACTATTAAAATCGGTTCAAATTTAACGGAGCTATGAAGTAAGATTGATAAAAAATTTCATCCCATTTCCCGGAGGAAACTCTTTTTTTTTCGGGATAAAAAGTATCCTATATGTTGACCTGAAATATCAACTACCACTACATCAAATTTTATTTAAATCCGTTCAGTGGTTTTCACGTGATGCCCAGACAGACAGACAGACAAAAATTAAATAAAAATCTGTTTTTGACTCAGTATGAATTATAAAGCATCCCCCGGTCAGAATTTTCAAAATATATTAAATGTACACAAATTACAGTTCCAGTTACAGTTTTATTATAAGTATAGATATTATATCATTATATATATATATTTTGTGTGTGCGTGTGTATGTCACTGAACCCCTTCTAAACGGCTGGACTAATTTAAATGAATTGTATTTGGTATGCGTTTGGATGGCACCCTCGATGGTTTAGATTCACAAATCAGCCCGACAGATGGCGCTGGTCAGCTAGTATATATATATATTTTTACATTATAGTTTGCATTTAGTATATATTATATATCTGTCCATGTATATGTATTGTGTATCTGTTTTCTTATAAATATCATTTATTTATTTACTCAGCCTTTAACCGTTAAATTTTTCACACAGCTTCAGGAAGAAATATGTTTAGAGATAACTCTTGTGCACGTCCTTTTTTTTTTGTTCATCTTTGGAACCTAACCAGACCAGAGGAAATTTAGAAATGATTAAACTCGACTTCCTCTTATGAGACCATATGCACCACTGCGACAGAGATGTTAACAAAAACTTTTGGTATGTAGGCGTAAACCTCTATATCAATATTTAAAAAAGGTTAGATGTTTTGCTTATGCTTAGTTTGAAGCAAAATTTCCGAATTAAAATACACATAAAGTATCGGTGTGTAAACATTAAAGAATGCACCTAAATGAGAATCTTTGCTTCAAAACGTCGGTTGGAACTATGAAATTGTTATGCAAAGATACTTTGAAACATTGAACTTTGTAGGATTAGAGCTCGTTCGAAAAAGTATCGCCATGCTTATTTCTGCTGCTAAACATCATTGTTGCAATGCTGTGTTCAGGTCTCAAGAGCGTGGTTATCAATTACAGGCACATAAGTCGCCTAAGTAACGCCTACGCATCAAATTAATGGACAAAGGCATGTCGCAGAACGTGCACCTTTTATACCCTGTGAAGTGTTGCTCTATTTATATGCGAAGATTTTCCACTCACCATCAGGTGGCCCATCTGCTTTGTTCGGCAATTATTACTATAAAAAACTATATTTACGATACGATGCAATTTCAAAACCTCCTCCGCCAATCATGCTCATACTTTTATTTTATCGTCAAAAATTTTAAAAGTGTTGTGAAATTATTGGTTTAGTTTTATAAAAACAATACTTTTTGCTGACTAAAACGGACACATATACCTACACATAATATTATTGCTTTCGTAATACAAGTAATTTATCAATAGACTATATTTATCGCAGTAGATGGTTATCCAGAACAGAGAATTAAGCTTAAAAAACTCTTCAAGAATTTCAGCTTCTGTTGTCTATTTCCTATTGAGCAAGATCTCGTGAGAAGAATCGAGGATTATTAAAACTGGCTCAAATAAATCAAAGCCTCTCCGTCAAACTTGAACTTTAAGACAAGGTCTAATTTAAAACAAAGCATTAGTAAAGCACTATATAAAACTACGTAGTACATTATTTAAAGCCAAGGTCGAGTAGTGAATGAATAATTCGCTTGAGATTATTCAAAAAAACAATTCCATCAATTATATTTATATCTTGTCTTCTTTTATTTTATTTTTGTCGTATTTACTTAATGAAATTGATGCATACATTTTTTAATTTATTAATAAATATATTTACGGCCGATTGGCGCAGTTTTCAGCGACCCTGCTCTCTGACCCCAAGGCCGTGGGTTCGATTCCCACTACTGGAAAATGTTTGTGTGATGAACATGAATGTTTTTCAGTGTCGGGGTGTTTATATGTATATTCTAAGTATGTATGTATATTATTCCTAAAAAATATTCATCAGTCATCTTAGTACCCATAACACAAGCAACGTTTATATTGTGGCTAGATGGAGATGTGTGTATTGTCGTAGTATATTTATTATTATTATTTTTAAACTGTATATGAGTGTATGATTTAAAAAAACTTAAATTTGTACTTAAACCCGTCTGTCCAGCGTGGGCTAGCCCTTCTATTGGGGCAGGGATTTAGCCCAGCAGTGGACTGTTATAAGGATATTAAATGTGGTGTGAAAAACGAAAGCCGGAAGGGAATTCCAGATGTTTGCGTTACATACTAAAAATGAGGAAGGAAAGCGCATTGCCATGGGATATCAACCATGTGAGAGTGAAGTTCCTTACGACACAACGCATTGCAAATGTCCATGGGATATTAATCATGTAAGGGTTCAGTTTGCCGATCAATGAAATAAAAAATATACTACCGCATCTAGTGAAACTTTAATAATTCGATCGCACTGACATTGAGGGTGGATCGGAAGTACACGTGGTTAGGACACGTGCGCGGCCCAACTCACCCTTTCAATATAAATCTGTATCCTTACTATGTGTTTTTTTTGTACTTAAAATTGACGGACCCAGATGGCCCACCTAATGGTAAGTGGAAAACTATCGCCTATAAACAGTGGAACACGTTCTGCAACGTGCCGCCCTGTGTCCATAAATCTAAGGCGATACCATAAACCTAAGATACCACGCCTTTCAGGTCGGAAGATAGCATTTGTGTTTCTGCGAGTGGCAGAAGTATATATATGGCGGTAGCACTTTCCAAAAAGCTATACTAATTTCATACAAAATTTTCTAGATAGAAAAATATCTCCTAGCATCCCTCCTTGTGATCCCCCAGCGTCCATCATTCTTCAGAGCTAATATATTTGATCTCACGTTGAGCGTAGCATTATTTTTTCTACGTATATGCTGATATTTTTTACGTAGAGATACTACTAGCATAGCTCTCTCCATAGCCTTGGGAGATACTCAGCTTTATGGCCACCAGCAGATGAAAAGCTCCGTGATCTCAGGTTTTGAAAACTACTCTTTGAGCAAAAAATAATAAACATCCGTTTATCTATCCGACTATCATTATACAAAAAATAATCCGTTCCATCCGTTGCTCCCTTGCTGCTTGAAAGTAGAATAAACTGAGAAACACGTTCTCAATAACAAATTATATTTATTTTCTCATCAGGATTTTTTTTTTTACAAAATACCCTGTCACTCTTCAAGCTTTAGATATCACTATGAAAATTCACGACGATCTATTGCTTGGTTTCGGTTTGGACATACTGTCGATTTTTAGATTTCCTAATCCTAAGGTTGCCTGGCAGAGATCGCTACTTAACGATAAGGCCGCCTTTTGTATCTTACTATATTCTTGGAATGTTTGCCCTTTTTTAGGTTTTTCTGAACTTGATGTGGTGCACAAATAAGGAGCATAAATAAATAAAAATCAATAATCATAGTTATGTCGTTACATGTTTATGTTGAAACAGCAAATTCTGAGTGACCGTCTTCACCTGTCGCCTTCTTCATTCGGATCTGCCTTACGAAGCCATAGAGTCACTACAAACAGACTTTTATATTTGGATCAAAATGAAATAATTAAAACATTATGCAGTGAAACTAAAATCAAACTTTCACGTTTTTAAATGAAATTGTTTATTCTTTGGAAAGTTCGCTTTCAGCTCACTTTCTATGTGTTTTTGGATACCATATTACATTCTTCATTACAACACATTCAGAGCGTGAAATGTATTTAGACGAATCTCGGTTTTCGGTAATTTGATAATGAAACTATCAAAATAAGAAGAGTGACACAATATGTGACTTCCTGTGGTTACTTTTGGACGTAGACAAATGATTTTTGTTTTATTTGTTATGTACTCGCACCGACGCACTTACGCCATAATTCTCCATACAAATAGAATTATTATTATTTATTATTCTTTCATTTCACTATAAGTTAGGCCTTCACTGTACTGTACTGTAATCTTACCTGGTGGTAAGTTATGCAGTCTGAGATGGTATCGTGCTATTCTTTTCGGCCTCGGGGTATGACATTTATGTTTTTGGCGCAGCGATGAGTGCTCTGAATTTAGGTCCCGAGTTCGATTCCCGGAATACACAATTTGGGAATTTATAATTAATGAATTTTCTCTCGTCTGGTCTGGTGGGAGGTTATGGCCGTGGCTAGTTACCACCATACCGACAAAGACGTGCCGCTAAGCGATTAAATGCGATGTCTGGTAGAAACTTATTAGGGGTATGACTACCTTACTGGCTTACAGATTAGCCCGCTACCATCTTAGACTGATAGCGTGTTGGCCCAAACATAGTCACTCAACAAGATCCAAATAAAGAAACTAAAAGTAACACAAAGAAATATGAAGTGAACTTTAAGACTAATTCATAAAATCTAAAAAAGAACTGAGGACGAGAAGTGAACTCAAAGATGTGATAAAGATAGCTAAAACAGGAAAATTGAATTGGGCAGGACACGTTGCAAGGGCAGGGAATGAAACATGAAGCAATGTTACAACAAACTAGCTCCCTAAGAATAAGACAAGGAGATAAGGAAGACCAATGAGCTGATGGAAAGACAAAATAGAGTTGTACGAAGGAAAAGCTATGGTCGCGCCCAGCTTATAACAAAAAATAAGCGGGAGACCATTGCCCACCAGTGGGATGCTGCAAAAAATTGATAAATACAAGACATTTGTAAAAAAAATACTTCTAATATTATAAATGCAAAAGTTTGTAAGGATGGATGGATGTTTGTTGAACTTTCAAGCAAAAACTACTGAACCAATTTGACTGAATTTTAGAAAGGAGATAGATTGTACCCAGGGCTAACACATAGGTTGATTTTTATCCCGGAAAAATGTACGGTTCCCGTAGGATTCATAAGAAACCAAAAAAACCGCGAACGAAGCCACGGGCAACAGCTCGTATTTAATATATTTATAATCAGTATATTTTATTTATAGAGCCGTTACAATCTTAGATTACTTTTCCCAAGGGTTGTCTAGAAAAGATTACTTAGCAATAAGACCGCCTTTTCATACCAATATTTGTTTAAATTTATTAAGTTTTAATTTGTTGTTTTTTTTGTGTAAAATAAAGCGTTTATCTATCCATCTATGATTGCTCGTCGAGCATGTAAGTGAATGGGTATCCCGCTTAACTGGTGAACGGTGTGCGTCGAGACGCATTGTTTCAAGCAATTGGCGATTTCCGCTATTACCCCGGCATGCGATAGATGTTAGATAAAGCTTGTTGTAGCAAAACATTTTGACGGTCGCGATGCGTATCGCTTTGGAGTGTAATTTAACATTGGAGTAAGTAGCATGGAGTTTTTATGCAGCCAAATTCGACACATGGAGTCTACCTTAATAGCAGTTGCGTGCAAAGGGGGTATGCACAGGGTATGCAGATGACATAAAATTAAGAAAATCTCCAGTACGAGTTATAAAAAACTTACCCCTAAATATTTATAACTCGATCTGGAGATTTTGTTCATTTTGTATCATCTACATACCCTGTAAATACCCTGTGCATACCCTCTATGCACGACACTGCTTAATAGAATAGAAAAACTTTATAGCAACGCAACATAATAGGAAAGCAGTAATATTGCTTAGTGCCAGGGTGCAAAGGCGGCCTTATCACTAAAAGTGATCTTTTAAAGGTTACCTGAGCGTGCCCACTACCATCTTGACTAAACAGCAGGAGAGATTGCAGAAAAGGGCTAACTTGTAATGGAATAAAATTTTTTTTAGCAAAAACAACATCAATACTAGATTACTTGTTTGTTTCTTTTGTAACTTATATGAAAAAAATATAAATTCGTTTTTTTTTTAAACCTTAAATCCATACGAAAAATGAAGAATATAGTAATACAAACACAAAAAGTTTGTGGCAACAACTACTTAGGTTATATGAGTTGCCCATTGAAAATCGATTGGTAAATGTATGCCTAGGAATCTATTTTGATAAGGCGTTACTTGCTTGCCCGTCGTTAGTTAGAGCGGGCAATTGAATTGGTATCCTCTTTGGATGCGAGTCTTTATTAAATGGTGTTGTAATCCCGACATAAATTTATGTCATATACCGCCGTTTTCTACGCAGTAATTAAATACAAAAAATCCCTTTCGTCATTTTATATCAGATGTTGTGTCACACCTGTTGAAAGTTTGGCTAAAGACCCTAGAGCCAAATTGACCCGACACTTCACTGAAGATATCCCGGATGTCAGCCTTTACGAGATTAGTATGGCTCTCAAACAACTTAAGAACAACAAGGCACCGGGTGATGACGGAATCACAGCAGAACTCCTGAAAGCGGGTGGAAAACCGATACTTAAAGTCCTTCAGCGGTTGTTCAATTCCGTCATTCATCAAGGCACAACGCCAGAGGCATGGCACAGGAGCGTGGTGGTTCTGTTCTTCAAAAAAGGTGATAATACCTTGCTGAAGAACTACAGACCTATCTCGTTGTTGAGCCATGTCTACAAGTTGTTCTCGAGAGTCATTACGAATCGTCTCGCGAATAGGTTCGACGACTTCCAGCCTCCCGAACAAGCCGGTTTCCGAAAGGGCTTTAGTACCATAGACCACATACATACGCTGCGGCAGGTTATACAGAAGACTCAAGAGTATAACCGGCCACTTTGCTTAGCGTTTGGACTATGAGAAAGCCTTTGATTCGGTGGAAACCTGGGCTGTGTTAAGGTCACTGCAGAGATGCCGAATTGACTACCGGTACATCGAAGTTTTGAAGTGTTTGTACAAAAACGCCACTATGTCAGTCCGTATACAGGACCAGACTACGAAACCGATCCAACTGCAGCGAGGAGTGCGACAGGGAGATGTTATCTCCCCGAAGCTGTTTACCGCTGCGTTGGAGGACGTTTTTAAGCTTCTGGATTGGAACGGGCTTGGCATCAACATTAACGGCGAGTACATCACTCAACTTCGGTTTGCCGACGATGTAGTCATAATGGCAGAGACTCTGGAAGACCTTAATGCGATGCTTAATGACCTCAGCAGAGTTTCTCAACAGGTGGGCCTTCGTATGAACATGAGCAAGACGAAAATTATGTCCAACGCTCATGTTCCGCTCCACCCAATAATTATTGGGAGCTCTGCACTCGAAATTGTAGACGAGTATATATACCTAGGACACACGATCCAGTTAGGTAGGTCCAATTTCGAGAAAGAGGTAAACCGCCGAATCCAACTCGGATGGGCAGCGTTCGGGAAACTTCGTGACATCTTCTCGTCCAAAATCCCCCAGTGCCTGAAGACTAAAGTCTTCGAACAGTGCGTGTTGCCAGTGATGACTTACGGATCAGAGACATGGTCGCTAACTATGGGCCTCATAAGAAGGCTCAGAGTCACTCAGCGGGCGATGGAGAGAGCTATGTTAGGAGTATCTCTACGTGATCAAATCAGAAATGAGGAGATCCGTAGAAGAACTAGAGTTACCGACATAGCTCAGCGAGTTGCGAAGCTGAAGTGGCAATGGGCGGGGCACATAGCTCGGAGAACCGATGGACGTTGGGGTCTTAAGGTGCTGGAATGGCGACCCCGCACCGGTAAACGCAGCGTAGGTCGGCCCCTAACGAGGTGGACAGATGACATCAGGCGAGTAGCTGGGAGCCGTTGGAGGCAAGCGGCCCAGGACCGTGCATTGTGGAACTCCCTACAAAAGACCTATGTCCAGCAGTGGACGTCCATTGGTTGAGATGATGATGATGATGTTGTGTCACAAAAAAGAAAAAATATGTAGGGAAATCAATAAGTTGATGGCACAGAGGGAAATGCAAGCGCAATCTGAGGCAAAGTTTGAAATAAATTAAACATAGTTTTATGTGGACACCACTTTATTAAAACGAAATGTCACCAAAAACTGCACACCACTCACTCCCCTACAATTAGCGAGCCATTATAACGAAACCAAACGTGTCTGAGTGTAGATAACTAGATAACGGAAGGGCCACTTGACTGTCTGTGTATCCTGCAACCAAACATGTCGTTTGGCACGCGCGTGTACCACCGCCCTTCGGTTAACTTCCGGTGGAATTGCTTTTAGATTTTCCACCGGAAGTTAAGAGTCTTTAAAATTAATAGCACCCAAGTTAAAAGCCTATTTAACAGCACAAATGGCTCACTAAAAGGGAAAGTTTTGATCATCCGCGTCGCATAGTTGCTTGTCTATCTACAAGATATATTTAAACAAAACGCATTTATTCTTGTTTGTTACAAACAAAACATTTTTATATATACATTTTGTAATTATAAGCTTTTTTTTTGCATTTTATACAGGATTTATTAGGTTTTAGATATCCATATTAATGTTTACTTACAACGAGTACTTTAAGGTTTTTTTAAAGTAAGTTAAAGTAGCTTATGACTTATTGTAACTGTCAACTGGGGAGAGCACTGATAGTTATCATACGAGTTTATACATAGTTTAGTTATCAGGGCCTCTAGCTTATTTTATAATTAAGCTTTGGTTACCTGATTACATTGTTTTTAGAAAAAATAAATATTATTATTATTGTGCTTATTGTGCTGTTGTATTTGTATCTCTGTAAATTTTCTCTGTGGTGTACAATAAAATAGTATTCATTCATTCATTATTTTTTTTATTCTACTCATCATCAGTGGCGTGCATAGGAGGTATGCACATGGAGGTATGCAGATGATATAAAATGAAGAAAATCTCCAGTACGAGTTATAAAATACTTAAGGCTAGGCATTGTTAGAGTTTTAAAAAGCCGAATCAGGTCATTTTTACTATGATATAGTCATAGTAAAATTGACCTGATTTCACTGAGAGTTCGTAACCAATCCGTAATGGGCCAGCGTGGTGGCCTTAACCCTTTCTCACTCTGAGAGGAGACCCGTGTCTGGTAATGGGTTTATAAAGATGATGATGATACAGAGTTCGATACTTAAAAACGACTGCTTGATTACGACCGAGCAAATTTTGTACTAAGGCTCCAGTAAGTAACGCATGCAACTTGAAATCTGCCTACGGATTCGTCACACCGTGGGACTGACGGCATGGCGGCACGGCGTAGGCGCATACCACCTCTACTGGCATGCTCACAGTGACCTTGTGGGCCCTCCGCAGTGCGCGATCATTAGACACGTAATGATTGCGTACGCACTGCAACTTGACAACTTGATTTGATAATTTGTTTATTTCTATCATTTATTCTTTTTATTGTTTTATTAATTATTAACAATGCTTAAAAATAAATTAAAAAACACTATTAAAAATTTATAAAAAAAAAAAAACTTCCACCCTCCGTTTGCGGGGCTTTTGAATGCCCAAGCAACCGGTGGTCAGGGCTCCAGAGTGAGGAACCTCCTCACAATACGCGCCGTTTCAAGGACTACTGCCTTCTGTATCCGACACTTCATCCAACAACCAAGCGAAAGCTTCTTAAGATGTTGGTCGAAGCTTTTCATGAGAAGACCATTGACTGAAACGACGATCGGAATATCAACGGTCGACTCAACATTCCACATGGCGGAAATTTGTTTATTATTATTAATGTCCCACTGCCAAAATAAACAAGTTTAAATCTGTAACCTATATATTATAATGTGTTTTATATTTATCTATATATATTTCTTGTGTGCGTGTGTATGTCACTGAACTCCTCCTAAACGGCTGGACCGATTTCAGTGAATTTTTTGGTATGCTTTTGGGTGGCACCCTGGATGGTTTAGATGCACAAATCAGCCCGATAGATGGCGCTGGGGTCCGCTAGTATTTATCTATAACCAGAGGTTTTGTTCTGACTGACAGACTACAGGCTTTCTGGAGACGGACATAAACACCGAAGAAAAAGTCTTAATCTCTGGGGAAAAAAGAAATTAGCTCTCCGCAGACTATGGAGCTGATAAGAAGAACTTATATCAGCTTTTTAAATCTCCTAAGAGTTGTGAAATTGGAATCAAAGTAGGTATATGCAGTTTTTTTTCTATTATTAAGCTTCTAACTTTAAATGTATGAATTAGGTGTCTTTCATATCTAAGAAAGGATTTATCCAAATCTACCCTTACAGGTTTAACAGAGGCAGGTGGATTGTATTAAAGTGTTATGTTTTGGAAGTAAGATATATGTACTAAAATCGACATTTGATATAATTTATTTTTGTTAAAAAAAATCGGGATGATAAAATAGGGGATGCAATACTGCCAAATTTAGCTACGTGTAAATCGATGGTTTTATAAGATTTTTTTTTGCTAATACCACTTAACAATTATTCATTGTAAAGTCAACATCTCCTGAAGATGCTCCGGTTTCGGAGCGAAACTTGCGTAGAAGATCTGTTTGGTGTGGAAGATCGAAGATCTGTTTGGTGTGGAGTATAAGTGTGAAGAAATTATAAATTAGGTACACCATACAGATTCTCCTGTTTTTCGCGGAGTATAACAAATTAGGCTCAATTTTCATGATATATCATGGATTTCCTCAAAGTAACGCCTGCTTCTATCCAGTATCCAATAATACCACTATTGTTAAAATGGTGATTAGGAGGTCGTATCATTAGATCTAATTTTATGAAATTAGAGAACATTTATAAGATTGTTTACTAGATACCCAAGACAACAGAAAAATCTTACTACATGTAGATACTTAATTTTTTTGTGTCATTAAATTTCGGCTAAGTAACGCCCTAGCACTTAGCATTATAAACTTACAACTGACCTTGTAGCTCTGTAGTATGCGATCATTAGGGCCTTTTAGACAAGTACTGCTCATATCCAAATTGATTTTTTATTTGTTTTATCATTACATTTTTGTCGAGTTAACTATATATTGACGACCTACTGGCGCAGTGGGCAGCGACCCTGCTTTCTGAGTCTAAGACCGTGGGTTCGATTCCCACAACTGGAACTGGAAAATGTTTGTGTGATGAACATAAATGTTTTTCAGTGTCTGGGTGTTTATATGTTGTATATTATTCATAATATATTCATCAGTCATCTTAGTGCCAATAATACAAGCTACGCTTACTTTGGGGCTAGATGGCGATTAGTGTATTGTCGTAGTATATATATCGCCACTGACGCTCGCACTCCGTACCCTCAATGTGATAGCCGAGAAGTCGGATTTATTTTGTTGCAATCTGAGTGAACTCACAAATATAGCGATTTGGATTTTATCATATACACTATAGTTATATATATTATCAAAATTTACATAGCATGCTGCATTGTCGTATTAGGATAACTTTTTCCTGTAATGACAAAAATGTAAGATGGGAATAAATAAATAAATATTTATTTATAATAAATAAATAAATAAATACTTATTTATTTATTATAACAGCCCTGTTAGTCTAGTGGTGAGAGGGTTAAATTACGGATCACGAGGTTCCGGCTTGGTCCAGTACATGACGGAAAATACAAAATTGGCGGTCCCACTTATTAACACTAACATGACGTGATAATACCTAATCCTTAAAGGATAACAAACCATATTGAAAAAGGGTGATGGGAAACCGAACCGTTTTTAAAGAAGCTGGTGATGAGAAGTGGATCATGTACGAAAAGTATGTGCGAAAGGTCGTGGTCAAAGACCGGTCAGGCTTCACAGATTGCGCCGAAACCCGGGTTAACTCGCAACAAGGTGAGGTTGTGTGTGTGGTGGGATTGGAAGGGCATTTTTTCATTATGAGCTGTTACCACCAGGCAGGACCATCGATTCTGAACTCTACTGCGAACAGCTTATGAGATTAAAGCAAGAAGTTGAGAGAAAGCGGCAGGAATTAATCAACAGAAGGGGTGTGGTTTTTCGTCATGATAACGCTAGATCTCACACATCTTTAGCCACTCAGCGAAAGTTAAGATAGTTTAGCTGGGAGGTGTTAATGCATCCGCCGTATAGTCCTGATCTTGCACCTTCAGATTTCCACCTGTTTCGGTCTCTTCAGAATTCTTTAGGCAGTGTCAGTTAACATCACGAGAGGACTGCCAAAACTACTGGTCGCGGTTTTTTGATCAGCATCCTCAAAATTTATATAGCAATGGGATTATGTCCCTACATACAAGATGGCAAAAAGTTATCGAACAAAATAGTACCTACATACTCTAGTTAAATGTTAATAAAATATATTCAAAAATGTTTTGAAAATTCTTAAAGAATGCGAAGAAACTTTTTCTCAAACCTAATATAATCAACGCATCAAAAGTGCTATATATGTGCCTATTCAAATAAAGAAATATTTGAGTTTGACTTTTTGACTTTAAACGCTGGCGAAAATGCCACAGCTAGTATTAAAAAAATGCACGTGTCAAATTCTAAGCCGTTCACACATACACAATCAGGAAATAGTATCATAATTACAGTTAAATATATTATTGAATGCCGATAATGTGAGATTCATGGCGCCATTTTCTTGCTGCTATGACACCATATATGAGCAACGCGATGACTTACTTAGTTGTATCAACAATAAATATAATAAATAATTAATACATCACCGTGGAAACAATATGTATGATTGAAGTCCATTGTTCTATATTTATTATATGTATTGTTTTACTATTGTTTTTGATGTTGTTCTTTGTAAACAATAAACATTATCTTGAGGATCTTAAAATTTTATAACATTGATTGATTTTACTCGATACCGGGACCTAAGTCAGCAATTGTATTTGTGAAAATAAATAATAATCATATTATTTTTAAATTGTGTAACAACTGGTTAAAAGAGTTATCGCATATATGATACATGTTTGTTTTAATGTGTGTAGTGTGTACCAACGATAATTGTATTTACTGTAAAATTGATATTATGACCAACTAATGTAGCCAGAGTGGTTAAAACTGTGGGAGAACATAAAGATTTTGTCCTTTCCCCATGGAGAAAATATATTTTGCCCATGCAATGGCAAGAAACAATTATCTCCCCGGGAAAAGGATAAAAATTCATCTTCTCCCACAGCTTTATCAACTCACAGAGCACTGGCGCACAAGTGGATATAATATCCAAATAATATATGTGTAATAAAAAACGGGGGTAAGTAAAAATGTTTACCGTCCAACGAAGCTAGGATCAGCTAGTTATTCATAAAAGCGTCCATACAACACCTTGGACTTACGATGGCCATTGAAGCTTTGTGATCTGTGAATCATGAGGCACAGTCGGACAAGGCCAGAAGTTTGCTCGACTGCGCCTCACGACCATTACCCGTAATGACCGCGGCGGATTGACAGATTGGATTGCTCTAATGCCTTGCCATTATCCGCTGGAATTATAAAGTCTACTTACTTGTATTGGTATTTAGTATTTATCTATTACTAGCCATTCTGAAGCAACTTTGTTGGAGCCATGAACTGTTTAAGTCTCTTTTTTATTCTTAAATCAATATTCCGCATTGGCTTTTGTATAAAATAATTTAAAAAAGCCACAAGCAAGATATAGTTTGCAAAACTTGACCCTAAAAATTGTCAATAAATAGTTACTGTTACTACAATATTATATAAAAAAATCCCCGACGGATAAAAAACTATTTATCACCATATTCTGGTGGCGCCGATCTTGGATTTGAAATACGTTGAGTGCGTTGTGAAAAATATGTAATCCGCCTTTTCGTGTCGGCGGCAATGTTGGACCGATTTTTAACAAAATCGGTTTCTCCGTTTGTAAGCTGCGGTGCCACAGACGCACCCACACACACAAACACACAAACGCGCGCGCACAGACACGTCGATCTTTAAAAAATGGGTCATTATGCCACGACTTTCATGGAGTAAAATAGATCTAAGAATAAAGTAACGTAACATCCTTTTTTAATAATTGATAACCAAAACTCCTACTAGGCAGGTTTTCCGGTTAATTGTATAAAATTACCCTGATGTCGATAACTCAAAAGTAGCTTTGAGAGTGAACAAACAATAGGTAGGTAGGTGTGTCTTAATCAAAACACTTGCCCGTAAATAAATCCTTCCGACAAGGAAGCATGATAAAGAATTTAAAAAAACACGCTTCTACTATCCACAATAATATTTTATATGATGAGCACGCAAGATTGATATTATCTCAATTTAAATCTAAATTGGATAAGACAAGACAATAACAAATTGTAATTATTATTATAATTATATTTTATTATAGAATACAATATATCTTTATGTAGGAAAATTATAGATGGCTTAACTGAGATTATAAGGAACACGCATGTATCTTGGAAAGGAACTTGCAATAAATATAGCTAAGTAGATTTTGCCAGCGGCTTCGCCCGCGTTGGTTTGTATTCCGCGACAGAGAGAGAGAGAGTTCTTACGTTAATAATAATATAGATAGACGTTAGTAACAGTAAAGCTTTTTTATCATCATCATCATGTCAACCAATCGACGTCCACTGCTGGACATGGGTCTTTTGTAGGGAGTTCCACAATACACGGTTCTGGGCCGCTTGCCTCCAGCGGCTCCCAGCTACTCGCCTGATGTAATCTGTCCACCTCGTTGGGGGCCGACCTACGCTGCGCTTACCGGTGCGGGGTCGCCATTCCAGCACTTTAAGGCTGCCAGTCCACCGGAGCGGAGCGAGCCAGCGGAGCCGAGAAACGGAGAAATATTAACCAATAGGATTGCACAAAATCTCCGCTACTCTTAAGTGAACCAGACACAGTACGCAACTGCGCTCCGCATTAGTCCGTTTCTCGGCTCCGCTGCCTCGCTCCGCTCCGGTGGACTGGCAGCCTAAGACCCCAACGTCCATCGGTTCTCCGGGCTATGTGCCCTGCCCATTGCCACTTCAGCTTCGCAACTCGCTGAGCTAAGTCGGTAACTCTAGTTCTTCTACGGATCTCCTCATTTCTGATATGATCAGGTAGAGAGACATCTTAAAACACCCCAATCCACTGGCACACAGCCTACTGACTGTGGAAAGAACCAGACGTCTGAAGCGGGCCGAAGGGCTTGATTACTGTACAGACTTAGGACACTGGCCCTCATAACTGTCAAAGTCAAGAAGAACTTCAAAAAATCTACTTATAGTCTATCGACTGATTGTAGATGACAAAAAAAAAAAAAAAAAAGAGATACACCTAGCATAGCTCTCTCCATCGCCCGCTGAGTGACTCTGAGCCTTCTTATGAGGCCCATAGTTAGCGACCATGTCTCAGTTCCGTAAGTAATTTTTTTAACAGAGCTTTTTGTAACAGAGCTTATTTCTGCCGTTAAGCAGCATTTATGCAATGCAGTGTTCCGGTCTGAAGGGCGTGGTTGCCGGTGTAGTTACAGGCACGTGAGGCTTACCACCTGCGCCAGAAAATGATGGACCAGGGCGGCATGTTGCAGGACGTTCTCCTTGCATGCCCTGTAAAATTTTGCTCTATTAATAGGAGATAATTTTCCACTTACAATCCACCTGATGCCATCTGCTATGTCCGTCAATTAATACTATAAAAAAAAATGCAGACAAGGGCTAACTTGTAGTGGAGTAGTTCTAGTTAGTATGGGAGGACTTTCAACTCCTGAGCTTTCAGATCAGATCTAATTTAAATCAGACGCACGTACCGATACAATCTTTAAAATAAATAATAAACCCCTTTATAATATCTTTACATTTTGGTATTTATGTATCAACACTCTTGGCCTTATCCCGTTCTCTTACTGTAAGTCCTATCTAGAAAGGTTGCCTGTAAGAGATAGCTTGCAGCGATAAGGCCGCCTTTGCATGTCTACATTGTGTACTGTATACTCCTTACTGTTTCTTTTCCTGTGTGTTATATGTGCAATAAAGTGTCTCTTCTTCTTCTTCCCTTTTTTTAACTTCTACAGGCTATTAGCCTCGAACGAATCCAGACAGACCCTCTTACTCGTATGTAGAGTTTAGTAAACCTACTTTTCTACATAAGAGGGAAAGAGTTTCAATATATTAGTAAACACAAACAGGACTGACAGCTTAACTTGCTCTCTCATGCTTTTTTTAATGATTTTCTTACTGAACTTAGTTTGGAGTTTAATTTAATAACTGTACACGCATCTTTCTATAGTCCACGAATATGTGATAAATACATGGATGAATATAAATTGCTTAATAGTCCGGGATTCGAACCCGCATGATTCATGTCAATGTCAAACCCGATTACGACATAGCAGCTAAAGCTGATGGGATAACTACTTAACTACAGTTTACAGTTAATCGAAGATTACTACTAATACGCCTAGATATTTAATTACGCAATAATATGACATAGGCGTTAAGTAATGACAGTAAACGGCCAATTAAACCCGTAAGTTAATAATCTCTTGGTGCAATCTTCACTAGAAATCGTCTCGGTTGATTCAATACTGTGAAATACCTAATGGAATATACCTAGTGTTTATACAAAGTACTTAACGTATCGTTAGTGAGATAAAGTCAGTCTTCGAACAGTCAGTGATGACTTATGGCTCTGAAACGTGGTCGCTAACTATGGGTCTCATAAGAAGGCTTAGAGTCACTCAGGGGGTGATGGAGAGAGCCATGCTCTGAGTGTATCCGCTTGGTCAAATGAGGAGATTCGTAGAAAAACCAGAGTTACCGACATAGATCAACGAGTCGCGAAACTGAATTGGCAATGAATGAGCCATAAGTCATCATTGACTGTTCGAAGAGTGGTCTTTGGGCAGTAACGATACATCAAGTACCTTTGTTTTTGGCTAGTCTAAGATGGTAGCGGGCTAACCGGTTGGGGGTATGGTAGTCATACCCGAAATCAGTTTCTACGCAACATCGCACCGGAGCAATAAATCCCCAAATTACCCCAGCAGGGAATCAAACCTGGGACCGGACGCTCACCGTTGCGTCAAACCTGAACCTGTTATAAACACTAGGTATATTATAGCAAAACTAGCGTACCCAGCCCGCTTCGCCGGCCTAGATTTTGCTTTATTTTATTTAAACAATAAAATTACATCTTTAAATTTTTTATAAAAGCTGTATTTGACAGTTTGACAGTTCAAAAATAGGAGTGCTCCGATCGTCACCAAGCTTTACAAGATTACTCGCCAGGTCAATCCGGAGATTCCCCGAAAGTTTCATTGAAATCGGTCCAGCAGTTTCGGAACATACCCACACACTTTCTCTTTTATATATATAGATTACTTCTTAAACAACGCCGACGGGAATTCCCCTGGCTCAGAGAAAGGGAGTTTATATTGACGAGCTTTGCATGCCTCTGAAAACCTACCTAAAAATAAACTAATGGAAGGGTAGGAAATTGGACCAAGGAGCTCGTGATCTGTAGTTGAACTTCTAATTATTAAGCTTACAAGGAAGTTACTGCTTGTAGCATCAATAGCATAGCATTATTACCACACTGGGCAAACTAGTAAGTGATCGCAGAAGATGGTAGTAGTATAGCACAGAGAAAACTGCTTCTGGTTCTACTTAATATTCCCTTAGTCGCCTCGTACGAACCAGCGGAAATTCTGATCTGCTGGCACCAAACGGCGTGCTAATGGTACCAAAACGCCTTGGCACGACTCTATAGAACTAACACCTATGTAAACATGTCACATGTACTGTATTCTGACGAAATAAAAAATAGAAAATATACTTATTAGTAAAGAGTCACATGTCTTGCATACAAGCCTGCAATTATTTGTAATCTCATCATCTAATGACACCTAATTGTCACGTAAATAACTCGTATTCAGCCCAAGGATTAAGATGCGTGATACCTGAGCTGTTTAGATCTCTTATACGAGTATATATGCAGGGTTCGTCAACTCGAGGTCTGAAAAACTAACAAAATAATATTAGGTACCTACCTGTTTCGTGTACACAGTTAAGTTATAAAAAAAAAACAATTCTGTTCTATTCTAAACTACTCATAATTATGTATTTTTAATGATTTTCTTACTGAACTTAGTTTGAAGTTTAATTTAATAACTGTGCACGAATCTTCCTATTGTCAACGTTACATATTTCTAATTGGATTTACTTCAACACACAATATAAATGATTTACTTTTGTATTTTTGGGAAGATTTTAATCTGACAAGTCTCCAGATCTTATATATTTTAAATCAGACCCCACCAACCGATACATTCTTGGAAATAAATAATAAATACTTTATATTTTTAAACATTCGATGGCTAGTAGCCTCCCACTACACCAGACAGGCCCTCTTACGTAGAAGAGTAGTAAAGTGTGTGTAAAAGTTTATATGGCATTAAAGATTTTTCGTCATGATAGTAAACACAAACAGGACGGACAGCTAAACGTGCTATCCGACGCGCGGGGATTCTACGTCTTAACTTCCTAACTACCTGCTGAGAATTTCCAAGCAGAAAATCCCATTTTATAAAAAGTGCCTAAGTTGCCTAAGTAACTAGTCTTCGTAAATAAATAACTAAATTCATTTGTTTAAAGTAGGTTACGTTTTAAACGTAAAGTCGGTTTTTATGACTCTACCATCGCACTTCCTACCGACAACCAAAACTCCTCCCAGAAAAAAAAAGTGAGGCGGACTGAAAACCCATTGTTGAGTACCCCTGCCGCAGATAAGTAGCTTATTTGCATACTTAAAACTCATTTAAGGCAGACTAGGGCACAGTTTCCTTCAACTGATAAACTCGAACTAGATTTTTGGGGTTCTTATCTTCATTATGAAAAATCGGAACGCTTATAAGAAACTCTTTTTTTATATCCGTTCGTCTGTATATCAGCCCTTTTGCCCAATCACGGCTGCTAAGTATAAAAGAAAATTAGGAGGAGAAAAAATCAATAATTACCGTTGAATGAATGAATACGCTTTTATATAAATAGTAAGTACCTTATCGGTCTATACATAAAAGATATAGACCATATACAACGTGTAACAGAATTACGAAATAAGTAAACTTGCGGGATGCATATATTATTTAAGGAATCACCACGTAAAAATATTAAATCAAAACAAGCATATTTATTTTCTCATACTAACGAATACAAAAGTGTTCTCATAAGTAAATCACATGCAAAAATGTTAATTTTTCATGTGGTGTTAGGGCTGTATCTGATTTATTTCAGTAAAAAACATGGCGTAAATGAAAACCGAAATATTCCTTCACAAGCTTTATATGTACATTATTTACCGTCTTTGAGACTTATCTGTTAAATCGAAACACTAATAGTTTTTGAGTAAACCACTACCATAGTTTTACTGAAACAAATCAGATACAGCCCTAACATAGTATGCAAAAGTAAAAAAACAAATGACTCTTGTCATTATTATTAGGTACGCGTCGCATAGCGTAGGTACTATGCACGTGTCGGTCTTTTATCTTCAATAGGGTTGTCATAAGTAAACTCTAAGAATGTTTTGAACTAGTTTGTATGGAGTACTATGCACGTGTCGGTCTTTTATCTTCAATAGGGTTGTCATAAGTAAACTCTAAGAATGTTTTGAACTAGTTTGTATGGAGTACTATGCACGTGTCGGTCTTTTATCTTCAATAGGGTTGTCATAAGTAAACTCTAAGAATGTTTTGAACTAGTTTGTATGGAGTACGATGCACGTGTCGGTCTTTTATCTTCAATAGGGTTGTCATAAGTAAACTCTAAGAATGTTTTGAACTAGTTTGTATGGAGTACGATGCACGTGTCGGTCTTTTATCTTCAATAGGGTTGTCATAAGTAAACTCTAAGCATGTTTTGAACTAGTTTGTATGGAGTACGATGCACGTGTCGGTCTTTTATCTTCAATAGGGTTGTCATAATTAAACTCTAAGAATATTTCGAATTCGTTTGTACGGAAAAATAAATATGCTTCTTTTGATTTCATATCTTTACAGGGTGATTCCTTATGAAATATACTCGTGCTTATGCACCCTTTAACAGTATTTCGTACTTCCGTCACCTACACGTTCGATACTACTACTATATGTTCGATTGTCGGCGCGTACCGATCTTAGAAACTATCGTACAGATTTTCACTAATGGATGGCCTAATGCATAACACTTTCTACTGGGCCAAACACAAATGACATTTTAATAGATATATTACTAAACTATAATTGAGTAATTTTTAAAAAGTTCACTTCGACTTTTAAACTTCACTTAAATATGTTTTCTTAAAGCAACATTGTAGCTACCGAGTAATTAAGCATTTAAACGTTGCATTTTATGTAACAAACTTGATCGGTATCGTGTTCGGAGCTGCAAACAGCTTTGAGTATATCCGGTGCCCAGGTTGTACGTATGGCTAACTTTTTATAGATTCGAAGACAAGCTACTTCGTTCGCTTACTATCTGTATCTAATCTATCCATCTATCTATATTAAAGATAAAGCTGAAGAGTTTGTCTTTTAATATTATCGTTTTCGAAAGGTACAGGAGTAATTTATGGGGTTAAATATATGTTTTCATAATTTGATTCCCAAGGAAATTTTGGACCGCATGAGCACGTTTAAACATTGTGTCTAAAACAATTATTTTATTACAGGGAGGTTAATATACAATTGATGAATTTCTTAATGACAAGGTTTCTTGGAAGCATATTGCACTGCTTTCTTCACTAGCAAGACAGAATAGGTAATTATTGAAAAAAACTCTAATGACGAAACGAGCGATGGTTGCCGGCTTCATCTCGATAGTATCTGGCTTCCGAACTAGTGGTAGACTCACTACCAACAGACAGACTAGACATTTAACTTGTCTTTCCTATATCGCAGTAAACTCTTGATTCCAGAAAAGTTGATAGAAAGTTGATAAAAAGTTTGAAGAAAGGCTATAATTTTTTCATCATCATCATATCAACCCATTACAGGCCCACTCCGGTACGGGTCTGCTCCCACAATGAGAAAGGGTTAAAGCCGTAGTCCACTTCGCTGGCCCAGTGCGGATTGGTGGACTCGACACACCTTTGAGAACATTATGGAGAACTCTCAGGCATGCAGGTTTCCTCGCGATGTTTTCCTTCACCGTCGAAGCAAGTGATATTTTTAATTACTTAAAATGGACATATCTTTTACAAGTTAGAGGTGTGTGCTGGGATTCGAACTCGGCTAACACCGCTCCATATAATTTTTTACTAGTGCTAAACAATTTATAAAATTAATATACATTCCACCCTCCCCCCGCCATGGCGGTATTACTCCCCGTACGAGCTTGGTCACAAAAAACTGTATTACTACTACAATCAGTGGCGTGCACAGAGGGTATGCACAGGGTATGCAAATGATATAAAATTTAAAAAATCTCCAGAACTAGTTATAAAAAACTTAAGGCTAGTCATTTAAGTATTTATAACTCGTTCTGGAGTTTTTCTTCATTTTATATCATCTGTGCATACCCTCTATGCACGCCACTGACTACAATCTACAAACAAACAACGTATTAGGCTCTATTATATTTGAGGAAGGTAATATCAGATTACGTAATATCTGCTGACTAACTCACCTAAATCACGTCGAGCTTTGATTCGAACCATGAATCAAACGAGAATCTGTGTCAAACGCCCAAAATGCACAGAATATTGCACCAGCAGATTCTATCTGTTTATTATTTACCAGCTACGCCCCGCGGTATTACCCGCAGTGAATAAGTGAATAACTCTGTACACGTAATCCTTTTTTTAGCCCAACAACCCGCATTGGAGCAATGCGGTGGGTCTCTGCTTTAAAACTGTCACCGTATGTTGATGATGATGATTCTTTTTCTATTGCAATTCGATGTAAAGACTTGTTCATCGCGGGAACTCCGCACGGTGCAGTTAGTATGAAAATAATTTCAAAGAAGTTTACTAAGGCAATAGCTTATCAACGTGAAATTCAGTTTTGCACAAATCGCGCGGGTATTTTTCCAAAGTTTTTGTGATTATTCAGAATAGGTATAATCTAACAGGTTTCATAATATAAATGTGAAAGTTTATTGTTTGTCCTTCTTTCACGCTCTGAGTTACCAATTGACTTGCTTTTTGGCTCAAAATTATTTTTAAAAACCGGAGTAACATAGGCTCCTTCTTATCCCTGGAAAACAACTCCCACGGGATTGTAAAAAACCGTGACAAACGCGGACAAAGGACGCGGGAATAGCTAGCATTAAATAAGTATGACAAGTAGTTTCCCGCGATATCGTCTTTTATTCTAATCTTTTAACAAACTCCATTTTAGACCATTCTCCCTTTCTTTTCTTTTAGATTTTACTAGATCCATTCCAAGTCCTACATATTCAAAAAGAATTCACCTTCTAAATAATCTGTGAGAAATATAAGATTTTATAAAAACTCTCAAGGCACAACCTACAGGCAATTATTGCGAAACTGTCAGATACAGTTTTATTATAAAGTTATAATAATTTTTGCCTGCAGGTTTCGCCCACGATATCATAAATAAAAAGCATACACCTTTTCTTTACGCCTCAACTAAGAATCATAAATTATGTTATAGGATTTAGAGTAGCAGCTATATAGGTAAACTGTTATTTTTCATGCATGGTTTACGCACGTGTTATTTAATTACTTAGATAAATAAAAAAACGCGCATAGCTCCAGATACAGCATATCTGCATGCCGGGAATCGAACTCGATCCTCCCAAAAGGGCTGCCGAAGTTTTAACAGGATTTAATATTAGCAACATTAATTTTTTTTTTTTTTTGCATTGCGTATTTTTAATGCCTTAAAAAACAGAAGTCAGCATATCTAAGTGCTGGGTATCAAACACTCCCCCGAAACGCCGGCATAAAATAAACCTACATTGATATATACTTATACATACATAATATTTATACAAATATTTAACGCATATATTAAAATACATATCTAATAATATTTTGTTTATTGTTCAAAAAAAACATAGGTACAATTTACATTACATCTGCACAATAGGTATAACTGATATTAATGTTATAATTTACACGGATATACAGAAATCAACTGTCCCTAAGCTAGGTATAAACCTGTGTTATAGGCGACAGTGCTCTCCTTATAAATATGGCTCGTTTAAAACAAGAAAAAAAAAAAAGATGAATTCGCAGGTAACGCTTGTAATCATATTTGTACTAGGTTTGATATTTTGAACGTTTTATACATATTAGTGTGTGTGTGTGTGTGAGTGTGTGTGTGTGTGAGTGTGTGTGTGTGTGTGTGTGTGTGTATATTACCGAACCAAGATAAAACTTCTAAATCACAGCACTGCTTCAAAATAAAGTCATTTAGATTAGAATGATCTCTTGCGTAGGTACTTAGTCTGTGTAAAGTTTAACGAATTCAAGCGTGCTGTGATTACAATACGAAATGCTCATCGCTCGTGAAGATGCTGGATCGATTGCGCCTGCGCAAATGCCTTTCGACTTGCCGTGCAGTTCCGCGCATACTTCGACGTGTGGGAGGCTATTGTTGTACGAATACCAATATTATGACATACTAATAAGATCTCATAACAATCAATACTTCCACGCTAATATTAAAATTTTGAAACTGTGTGTGCTAAGCGTACATAGACAGTAATATACGTTTTCACTAAACCTAGGAATCGCCTTAACCGGATGCCTAGTGGTTTAGGTGGGTCCTAGAGAAAAAAATATGTTTCACGAACTCTTATGTGACGTCTAACGCTAACGTCATTAAAGTTACGACACCGATTCAGCGGACGTAAAGTTTAGAAGACTCGTAAACTGCCACGTGACAAATGAAATATATTTTTACTAAACTGAAATCCATACAAAAAAGAAATAATATGATAATAAAAAGACCTGCTACCACATCTTGTAGCAAGAACTATAGACTAGTTAGGTTGTATGAGTTGCCTAGTGAAAATCGATTGGTTAAAGTTAAAAGCAAACCTAGGAATCTTCTTTGTTTAGACGTTACTTACTTAGGCAATGCCTTGTCTGTAGTAAGTGAAAACGGACATAAAACACCTTGTTTTATTGAGTCCTACCATATGTTGGAATACTTTATTAATAGCTATGGAACGTCGAGGCTTTCTCACAGAGGTATTTTAATTCTAAATAGGTTTGCACGATGTTTATTGTCATTTATTGTGTAAGAAACGAAATATTAATTTTGATTTTTATTTGTTTGGGGATATAGAGTTCTATCCCTAAACCCTGTCCGCACCTCTAAAATCTCTAACATTTCGGAGTAACGGGTGTTTTGAGCAATTAAATGTCGCACTTGCTTTAACGGTAAAGAAACCTGCATTCCTTAGAGCTCCCTACAAAAGGCCTATATACCAAGCATTGGACGTCAATCGGTTGATGATGAAGATAATGATTTCTGAAAATCAAAAGTTGATAGACTATAACAGTCCAACGCTGGACTAAAGTCCTCTCCCAACGGGAGGGTTCTGCAATAGATGTTAGTGGTAGACAGAGAGACAGAGGACGCTGCTGCTCGTTCTATCAGTCGCTTCGTACCAAACCTGGAAGAAGAGAAAGGGTACAGTGGTGACAACTGTATTCTGATCTGCCGTCAACACAAGTCATAGTATTTTTTTTTATTCCATTGTAAGTTAGCACATGACTGCAATTCATATTAGGGATGCCAGTTATATTTGAACCATTCCCCAAATCGGTGTCTACGCGACATCGCACTTGGACGCTTTATCGCTTAGCGGCACGACTTTTTCGGTCGGATGGTAACTAGGCCACGGTCTAAGCCTGCATGTCATAGATTTTCACTATACGATTTTTTTTGGAGGAATTATCAATTACCGTCGATGCCGATCTTCTTTTTCAAAGATCCATATTACAATGAGACACGTTTGATTTCGGCATCGACGGTAGGAGAGCCGTAGCTTAATTGGATAAAGTGTCAGGCTGCGATTGCCAGAGAGTTATGATTATGATTATGGTTCAAATCCTGTCGGTTCCCAAAATTTTTATATGCTTTTTCAATTTATAAAAATTTTACTATGCGGTATTCTATAGGATATATTTCGGAGAGTGTGCTCAAGAACTATTTGATCTAGTTCCCCCATCGCCTTTTTACCATCGAACCGCGACGCACCGTAAGGAATCCCTACGTGGTCGATATACCGCGGACGCGTACGAAGCGCTTCGCATCTTCGATTCTGATCCGCACCGATAGGATCTGGAATGCCCTTCCAGCTTCCATTTTCCCCAGTGCCTACAATATGAGTACCTTCCTACCTTAAGAGTGAATAGGCATATTCTAGGCAAGCGCGCTCCACCTTAGGCTGCATCATCGCTTACCATCAGGTGTTATTGCAGTCAAGCGCGCTATAAATATAAAAAAAAAAACATGTATATCTACAATGTTTTATGCAAATAAAAGAATTGAATTGAAAGCCTCCCACCAGACCAAAATTTAGTTTAAATAATCTAACTTTCATTTGTTACTAAACCACTCCTTGTATCTAGTTATTTTATGAGACGTGCCCATATAGCAAGTTACGTATAATGAAGATAACACGAAGCATTCATCACAAACTTTCGTTTGAATCGTGTCACTCAATATAATTAGTCAAACTCATTAGAGCTATCAAAACACTTAATAAAAATGATAATGGCCGCCATTTATATCAGTCGGCCTACGCTTGCATTGAATGCTACCAAAACATACTTGTAGACGTTTTTACAATAGATAATAGTACCAACACTACGCCCTCTTTATTCTTTTCATACTAATCTTTACTTTCTGTTTCTTTTAATATTATGAATTCGAAAGTTTATAAGGTTGGATGGATGTCTGTTACACTTTCACGCAAAAACTACTGAACGGATTTTGATAAAACTTGACAGTAATACGAGTTATACGACAAAATAATACACAGGCTATATTTTATGTAATTTGTGTAAATTGGAAAAATATAAGAAAGAGTATCAAGTCAAGTCGGAAAAAAAACCTGCCATTAGACAGCAATCTTGGCGTTGATGAATTCCTTGTCGACCAAAGCTGATTAGAAGCGCTCTGCTCTCATCTCTCACAAGATAGAAAAAATTCAATAGATTGTTCTGAGTTTTTTGCCAGCTTTTCTCGGTAGAATCTGCCTTCCGAAATGGTGGTAGAGTCACTACAAACTTACTGACTTGACGTTTCAAAAGTGAACGAATGAATTAATGAATACACTTTTATTGTACACCAAAGAAAAAATGTAATTACAGAGATATAAATATAGAGCAAGAGAGTAAAATTTGGTGGCAAAAGTGCTTATAAACTAGGCTAAAAAACCACTCCACTTTTGTAATGTTTCCCGAACAGGTGGTTTGGCAAATCATTCCATTAAGCAGTTGACGGTAATTGTTTACCTCTAATGTTCTAAACGCTTACCATAGAAAATGGGACACGATGCACTGCGTGTAATATTGGCTAAACGAGGGTTCTGAAGGTTCCGAATTCTATGTCCGAGGCCATTATAACCGATAGGACCATGGCGATCACCACTACGCCAGGAACGAAGTGAAACCGATTTCGTGCCAGACTAGAGTTAGGAAATAAGAGTTGTCCACTCGCGTGCCTCAGAGAGCATATGTTATAAGCCTCTCAAAATATTATCCACGTCTACATGTTCTCCGAGCAATATGCCCATTGCCAGTTTAATTAAGTTCTGGCTATTCTCCGCTTTCCCTCATCTGATCTGATTAAATCAAAGTTTTCATTCGAGGCACGTTTTATTAATTATTTATTTTCTTCATCATCACCATCATGTCAACCAATCGACGTCCACTGCTGGACACAGGTCTTTTGTAGGGAGTTCCACAATACACGGTCCCGGGCCGCTTGCCTACAGCGGCTCCCAACGACTCGCCTGATGTCATCTGTCCACCTCATTGGGGGCCGACCTATGCAGCGTTTACCGGTGCGGTGTCGCCATTCCAGCACCTGAAGACCCCAACGTCCATCGGTTCTCCGAGCTATGTGCCCTGCCCATTGCCACTTCAGCTTCGCGACTGGCTGAACGATGTCGGTAGATCTAGTTCTTCTACGGATCTTAAATATTTATAATTATTTCTTCTTTCTTTTGTTTAATTTTGTAATTTTAAAATGTATAACTACTATATGTGCTTATACACTAAAATGCACTATGCCTGAAATAACGAGATTATTATAGTAATAATCTAGCCACTTAAATGTATACACAGCATTTACTACAAAATATAATGAAAATACAAAAACAACTTAAAAAAAAGTAATAATGCAATAAATATACTAAAAAATAAAATTTATGATCCATTAGTGCAGTCCGGATTGCTCGACAAAGCAGAAATAATAGCGTTTAAAATCATTCAGCCTTTGACAAAATAGATCAATATTATTATTTGTGCGAGCAAGATTATTATAAACACGACTTTTTTTACAAACGCGAGCAAGATTATTACAAACGCGATTTGAATTTTATAATTGTATCATCCGCTGGACGTCCTTCTGGCCACAGGTCTAATGGAGGGAGATTTCCATGGTCCCACTGCATCCAGCAACTTGGCGAAGTGTTTGATGTTATGTGGCCAGCTATGGGATGGTTTGGTGAACTCTGCGATTACCGGTGCGTGGTCGCCAGTTTTCCAGTACCTTAAAACAACATTGTCCATCTGTTCTTGGAGATGCGTTCCCCGCCCCGCACTTCAGCTTCGCGACACGTTGACCTATGTCGGTTACTCTTGTTCTTCTACTTCTCAATTCTGATTTGATTACGAAAGGTACTCAAACATAGCTCTCTCCATCGCCCGATGAGTGACTCTGAGCCTTCATGGAGATAATTTTGCATGTTTCGGTGCAAAAATTAATCCTTACAAGTTACTCAGCCTTCATCTCTTCTTTCTTTAATTACAACACACATTGTTCGTATTCGTCCTTTCAACACTGAATATTTAATATAAAAATATCTCGTAGATATAACCCGTACGTACTTAAATCCAAACTAATCTTCTTTGACTAACTTTCATAAAACACAAGCTACTGAGTTCACTTCAAACAGCTGTCCTATAAAACGAAAATTTTACCGCTATATGACTTAAAGAAGTATTAAACATTGAAGACAGAGCCTAAAATCCTTCACCGATGATTTCAAATAGGAATTTCAAATCGTATTCACTTGAACTGAGCGCTGCATTTGATTTTCTACCCTACTGCCTTAATTCTAGATGTGTTTTCTATAAATTCATCTCATAAGAGTCTAAGTTATAATGCAAAGTGAATGATACTTTATCCTTGTTGAGTTAGAGTTGTAATTTGTATGTTTTAAGAGATATGTTTTAATAATAACCTGTTTGTGGACGCCGTGGGAACGGAGTCGGATATGCGAGGTAAAAATGGCCGTCGAAACAATCTGCAATAGTCCAATTTTGCCTTTTACTTAGAGATGGGCTTCATAGTGCATTTCGGTGAATGGTTTGTTTGTTTGAAAACTTTATACAAAGTAAACAAATATACAGAAGAAACTTAGAATGTAAAATGGGGCGTGCAAAAGCGGTCTTATCGCTAACGCGATCTCTTCCAGACAACCTTTGACGTTAGAAAAGACGAAGGAACGGGTTAGTGCAGCAATACAAATATATATATAATATTTAATATATAAATATAATAAGTATACAATATGTATGTATCATATTTAATAGATATATGTGTAATGTGTGTATATAATGGTTCTATAAATATATAATAGCTCTATAAATTTATAAATAAAATAAATATACTACGACAATACAAACACCGCCATCTCGTCCCAAAGTAAGCATAGTTTGTGTTATGGGTACTAAGATAACTGATGAACAATTTTCTTTATGAATAATAAATACTTATAATATATAGATAAACACCGAGACACTGAAAAAGATTAATGTTCATCACACAAATATTGTCCAGTTGTGGGACTCGAACCCACGGCTTTGGACTCAGAAAGCAGGGACTCAATACAAAGTAGCAGCAACCTTAACTTTGTTTCTTTTAATTATACTTTTTGCTATCCCCAAAATCTAGTGAATCTTATTAAAACTTCAATATCAGACATTCAGTCACTTCATTACAGTAGCACAGCTGGACTAAAGGCCTCTACCAAAGGGAGGATTGGCCCATAATCACCACACTGTATCGCAGAAGATAATAGTAGTAGTGTAGTAGTAGTAGTGTAGTAGTAGTAGTAGTAGCACGGAGGACGATGCTGCCCGCTCTCCGTTATATTCCCTTAGTCACCTCGTCACCTCGGGAAGAACTGTATTCCGATCTGCCGTCACCACTCGGCATATTATATTAAAACATTATTTATTT
Source organism: Pararge aegeria (assembly GCF_905163445.1). Lineage (NCBI taxonomy): Eukaryota > Metazoa > Arthropoda > Insecta > Lepidoptera > Nymphalidae > Pararge > Pararge aegeria. The sequence continues at coordinate 5,077,263 of NC_053201.1, forward strand.
ATTTATTTGGTATCTATGACCCATCACTACGCACTACACTATAACATAAAAAGAATAATTAATAACAAAACTAAATCAAAAAAAAAAACTTATATTAAATATTAATATGCAATATAAAAAAAAGTTACAAATTAAAATTTCTGCGTCCAGGCAGCCCTACGTGGAGTTTAATATACAACTTGTAAATTGAGAGAGTCGTATCGATTTATTAGTGCTTTCAGAATGCCGTTACTGCTTACCCACGTTCTTTTCATCAAGGATGCTATTCGTTTTCTTCTGATGGCAAAAAAATCATCAGTATGAGCCTTCGCGAACATCTCTGATGCACTACAATAACGGGGTGAGCCCAAAAGCATTCTGAAACCATCATTATACTGAACTCGTAGGGCGTTTAGCGATGCCTGTGTATACTTAAGCAATAATGCTAAAGCGGTGATACCGTAGTGTCTAGGGTCTCACACGTGACCGAGTTCGATCCCCGACCTCTAACTTTTCGGAGTTATGTGCGTTTTGAATTTTAAAAAAACGTGTGTTTTACTTATGTACACGCGTTAGAAGTTATAATAATAATAGCTTCTTTGGCGTAACAAGATAAAAATCTTTTCAAAAATTTACCTTTCGCCTTATTCGACGTTTGTTGAAAAAAACGACACTAACAATAGAAAAGGGGTATGGTTTGAATTATTGAAAGTCAACTGTCGAACCTTTTTTAGAAAAACTTAATTGTTGACTATAGTTAACTTCATGGTGTCGGTTTTCTGTAACGGTGTGCGCGCGCTTCGTAAAAATTTACTCTCACCATTTTTCCCTAACGCGCCAAAAGTATTTAATATCACATCCTTTAACGGTGAATGAAAACATCGTGAGCTAACCTGCATGACTGAGAGTTCTCCATAATGTTCTAAAAGGCGTGTGAAGTCCACTAATCCGCACCGGGCCAGCGTGGTGGACTACGGCCTAATCGCACCTCATTCTAGAAGAAATCTGTGTGGAAGCTATCACCGCTTTCAAACAAACTAACAAAAATTATTAGTATAGATTTGATACGTCGTCTACATTCCCAACACGAATAAAAGTTTTAAACATACTCGTAGATTAAGACTTAACAAAAACTTGTTTAAGCGTCTGTCAACGGATGTCATCAACTGAGTAAGTACATTGTGCTATTTCAGATTTCTACTTTTTTTTCTGTTTAGGAAGTCAATTGATTAATTAAACTAATTATAGATTGGATTGTAGCAATTAATTAACCATATAAACGGTTCTTTGTGTTAATGTTTGATTAAGAAGTAAAAACAGATTCAGAATAGTTTAACAGATACTTAAACAGTTATGAAGTGTTGGTATTGGGTTTTAAGATATCATAAGCAGTGCCTACATTAATTTCATTTAAAAATTTTAAGCGGTGATAGCCCTGTGTGTAGGACTTCGACTTCACTTTCGGGGTGACGAGTTCGAATCCCAGCGCGAACCACTAACTTTTCTAAATTATGTGCGTTTAAAGCAATTCAAATGTCACTTGCTTCAACGGTGAAGGTGAAGTAAACCTCATACCGGAGAGTACTCCATAATGTTCTCAATGGTGTGTGGAGTCCACCAATCCGCACTGGGCCAGCTTGTTGGACTACGGCCTTTACCCCTTCTCATCGTGGGAGGAGACCCGTGCCCAGTAGTGGGATGGGAATGGGTTGAGGTGATGATAAAATAATTGTAATAATTTCATTTTACCCTTTATTCCTAAAATAAAAGGACTCCGCGTCCACCAATCCGCACTGGGCTAGAGTAGTGGACTACGGCCTTAATTAATTCTTTCTCATAGCGGGACGAGACCCGTGCCCTTTAGTGGACTGGTTATGAGTTAATACGATGACGATGATGATTTTAAGTAGCTGTTCCTTAAGAAGCCTCTATGTTTTGGACCAATTTTCCCACGTAAGCTTTAAGTTTAGCCTTGATTACTAATAATCATCAATATCCTAACTATATATTATATATTGACGGCTGATTGGCGCAGTGGGCAGCGACCCTGCATTCTGAGTCTAAGGCCGTGGGTTCGATTCCCACAACTGGAAAATGTTTGTGTGATGAACATGAATGTCTTTCAGTGTCTGGGTGTTTATATGTATATTTTATGTATTTATGTATCCTTTTCATAAAACTATTCATCAGCCATCTGAGTACTCATAACATAAGCTACGCTTACTTTGGGGCTAGATGGCGATGTGTGTATTGTCGTAGTATATTTATTTATTCATGTCCCACTGCTGGACACTGTGCCAGGACATGGAGGCACCCACGACGCTGACTCAATCCAGGTGGGCGGGTTTTAACGAATTACATTCAGTGCTCATAACTGGGACCGACAGCTTATGGTGCTCTGCGAAGCCTCACAACAGTTTTGTAACTAATGCGTGACACTAAATATTACTGCGTGACAGAAAAACCCAAAACTGAATCTTGCATAGATCTGGAAATCGAAACCAAATACAAAATTCAGATTCAAAATTTCTTTATTCATGTAGGCCTATCACAGGCACTTATGAAGCGTTCATACATATATGTTTACATTATTGTAAGGGGATGGTGATAACTTCGTTCGCCAACTTAAACCTAAAGCTACGAGGGTTCCAAACGCGTCCTGGTTTAAAAAGAGCCCACAACAAACTTAGCGGGGTTTTTTTTTGTTATCACCATCTCACAGTAAATTTATATTAAGCTAGAGCAATTCACACCCAAGCTTTTTTTATCGTTTAAGTAATCCTTAATATTATAATAGGATTTTCTTAAGCCAAAATTAAACAAGACCTGAAGGACTAATACAAAAAAAACGAGTAGGTCGAACTTGATAAAATAGAAAAAAATATAATGAGCCAACTTACCAACCTAATTCTTCAAAGTTGATTAAAGATGTAAAAACAGTTTTCTAATTAATACAAATAAACAATAGACTGTAACTCTAATTGAATTTAACTGATAAACGCGTTCGTAATTGTATTGTTTTTGTATTATTTTTACATCACTATGTAGTTTTGAAATTAATAATTAATATCTTGCCATGTTGTGTACAATAACGCGTTATTAGCACCGCCTTATAAAGGGCTCGGAAACCTTTATTAATTTATCCGGTTTATGTCTCGAACAGAGCTAAAAGCCATTACTTTTGAACTAAACCTTGCTTGTTTTACGCTTCGCTTTATAAAAACTTCCGACGCGTGTCCACGGTAATTTAGGGTACTTCCCAACTAACCTTCCTAGACCTAAAATTTTAAAAAACAACAAGGTTGGTCTTATCGAAACCCCTGAAAAGTCAATCAGTTTCATCAAGTCTGTATTTGCTACAGCAAGAACTGACTAACGCAGACGAGAAATAAACAGCGAATCCGTCTCAGGGAGCAGATAAATAACAGCAGATAAATGTGGCCAACGCTTTGCGACCCCTGGAGGCCGGCAAAGAGTTGGCGGTTCCTCTGTTGATGTTCTTGGGTGTTCACTGACATCAGCCTTGCTACAAGATTTGCTTGCTCGCAATCGAGGAGTCTTTTGCGAGTATCGTCATCATTACCATCATCATATCAACGTATTAGTGGCCCACTACAGGGCACGGATCTCTTCCCACAATGAGAAGGGGTTAAGGCCGTAGTCCACCAAGCTGGCCCGGTGCGGATTGGTGGACTCCACACACCTTTAAAAACGTTATGTCTCCGTTATGTTGTCTCAGGCAAGCATTTATTTTAATTACTTAAAACGCACATAACTTATAAAAGTTAGAGGTGCCTGCTGGGATTCGAACTCTGCCCCCCGAAAGTGAAGTCCTACCCACTACATCCAATAAGTACTTGGAGTTTTTAAAAATCCCGCAAGATATTTATTTTCCCGGAATAAAGGCTAGGATGCTTTTCTATGCAAATTTAACTAAGTTAAATTCAGCGTTCAAGCCATAGGTAACAAATGCTATATTTTTTATTCCCGCGTCTAATTCTTACTACAATTTTTTTCCGGGAAAATATTGCCAACAATATTATAAATGCGAAAGTTTATGCGGATAGATGGTTGGATAGATGTTTGTTACTCTTTCACGCAAAAACTACAGAAACAATTTGACTGAATTTTGGAAAGGAGATAGCTTATACCCTGGATTAACACATAGGCTGCTTTTTATCCCGGGAAAATGTACTCAGGATTCATGGCAAACCAAAAAACCGCGTACGAAGACGCAATAATATTCAAAAACATCGAGATCGACTGAGCTGTAAATAGGTAACAAACAAACAGACAGACTAACGCATTTATTATATGTGAATATTAGTATAGGTGTAACCGATTATATATAATGATAATATACTTACCTACATAAAGCGTGGTAAAAAAATTAGTCATCGCCTATGAAATCACTGGGATGCCGACGCAGCCGCCAGACCCGTGAGAAATCAACTCTTATTTATTTTAATCTGCAAACCCACTTACATTTAGTTTTATATAATAAAAGATGATCATTTATTGACAACTTTGAGTATTTATATCAATACTCAAAATTGGGTGTTTATTCTAAGTATTTATGTATATTATTCAAAAAGTATTCATCAGTCATCTTAGTACCCACACCACAAGCTACACTTACTTTGGGGCTGATGATGTGTATTGTCGTAGTATATTTATTACTGTTTTTATTTATTTATTCCGGTCTGAAGAGTGTAGTTGCCGGAGTAATTCCACACACATGACGCTTAACACCTACGCCTCAGTTTTATGGACACAGGGCGTCACTTTGCAGGACTAGTCCCCCACATACCCCCACAATCTGACATCTAATACATATTTCTACTAACACTAGTTAGAATCCTGAAATCGTGTATTTGTTATAATTATATGGGTCAAACTGTTTGACCTGTTGTTACCAACTTATTGCTACGCCCTGAAAGCTCCTCATGACTATGTAAAGGCATGGATGCAAGTAAATAAATAAAATAAAAATAATGTTTTATTTAGTGTGCTAGGCGATTGGTTAATTTACCATCACGTGGGCCATCAATTGGTACAACAAAAACCTTATTGGCCAATCAGTCTAGAATAACAAGTAGAACGGAATTAGAAAAGTTAAAATTGAATTTGATATTTATCACGTGGTGAGTGGCGTCGTGAGAAAAACTAGCTGTATAATACATTCTGCGGAGTCGTGCAAATTCGGAGAAAGACTTGCCAAGACATCGCTTGCTTGCCTATACACACATCAGACTGTTTGCAATCTAAATTAATGAATTACAAACTGTGCGTCTGTGGCATCCCCCCTTACTTAATGATATCATAAATGTGGAAGTGTGTTTATTTGTTTGTTGTCCTTCACGCGCTAACCAAGCTACCAATCAACTTTTTTTTGGCTTAAGTTGAAAGCACCGAGAGTAACATGCCTATGTACCTTAATCCCAAGAAAACAAACCGTCTCAATGGGACTTTTAAAAAGTTTCAATAAACCCCGACGAAGAACGTGGGCAACTGATAGTTGATTATTCAGGTAGCATTTATACTGTAGCGAAAAAAAGCACACACACACACACACACACACACACTTATTAACTTAAATTATCATACATCTCAATTATAATCTAATATTTGTCAGCAGTGGGCAGCGACCCTGCTTTCTGAATCCACGGCCGTAGGTTCGATTCCCACAACTGGAGTCTGGAACCTGTTTGTTTGATGAACATGAATGTTTTTCAGTGTCTGGGTGTTTATAAGTATTTATATTATATAGTAGTCATAAAAATATTCATCAGTCATCTTAGTACACATAACACAAGCTGCACTTACTTTGGGGCTAGATGGCGATGTGCGTTTTGTCGTAGTATATTTATATATACTATACTAGCTGACCCCAGCGCCATCTGTCTGGCTGATTTGTGAATCTAAACTATCCAGGGTGCCACCCAAACGCATACTGAAAAATTCATTAAAATCGGCCACCAGCCGTCTAGAAGGAGTTTTGAGACATACACACGCACACAAGATATTTATATATAAAGATTAATTTTAATTATAAATTTATTGGAACTTACTGAACAAAGCATAAATAACACATCGTTATCGTCCCATTACCAGGCCCCTACAGATCACTGGTCTCCTCCCAGAAGAGTTTAGGCCGTAGTCTCGCTGGCTAAGTACGGATTGGTTGACTTCGCACGCCTTGAGAGAACATTATGGAGAACTCTTAGGCATGCAGGTTTCCTCACGATATCAAGTGAATGGCTTAAAAACACACAATGTCGAAAAATAACACCAGACCAGAGAACCTTCAGAAATTATAAATTCCCAAACTCCCGGGCCCTCCACTTGAAACCACAGCGTTAGCCTTTGCGCCAGGGAGATAAACTCGAGGTTTAGCTTAACTGTTTGCACGGCTAGCAAGATATACTATTTCTTTATACCTATTAGATTTTTACGAACAAACAAGTCTAGACTTTAAGTAGGCAATTACATCAAAGGCGTGCCAGAGTTAATGCGAGAAACTAGTTGGTACATTTATATGCATAAAGTGTGTTCGGAATACAAAAAAATTAATGTTTCTATCAAATCTCTCACACTATAAACTTTTAAGGGGGCGTCTCTGAGCAAAAACGTTTTATTTACAACTTTAAGAGACTGTCTACTCGTTATATTTATGGAGGAACTAATAAATTTTAAAAAGTTACCTGAAATTTCTACAATAAATTGTCTTCACACACTTCACATAGTTGAAATATTTTTAATTAAATATAATTTTTTTGTTAAACGAGTTATTTTGAAAATGGTACAAGAGTTGAAAACAATTCTAAATAATACTTCTTCTACCTTCTAATTTACTTTATCTTTGTAAAAAATAGGAGATAACTCATACTGGAGTCAAAGGAAATAAATGCTTAAGATTATTTGCTCGGTGACGCGCCTTAAATCTCACACACTATAGTTTAACATCACAGTTTTAAATGTAAACAGGTGCCTAACTAAGTTTACTGACATCCGTGTCCTACTTCGAAACTAGTTTAACTGTAACTTCAAAACTTATAGCATCCATTGCTGCTTTAAACAACACAAAATTTAGAATACCCATTAATAAACTAGCTATGTATGTTGCGTTGCTTATGCATACGTCAGATCACAGATGATAAGGTTTATATGTGTGCGTGTTGCGCAAACGCATGGGATGAGACGCCGCTGACTCATCGGAGGCTAAGGCTAGAGACACACTGTCATTACGTCATGGTAAAAAAAAAAAATTTCATCATCATTGTCCTATTAAATGCTGGGCATAGGGCTTAAGAGCATAGACCCACCACGCTGCCCCAAAACAGGTGTGTGGGTTTCATTATTATCACGTCCACTCCTTAGTGATTTTACCAAGACTAACGGCTTAAAGTTCTGAACGAAGGGCTATGAGCTTCGCCAATTTCCTAAAATTCTTTTTTTATTTCTTTACAGAAAACCGTTCAATTTTTAATTAACTCTAAGTAAATCTATTAAAGTCTTCACAATATATGAGTACCTAACTAACTAATAAAACTATGCCCAATTTACGATAAACAATTGACACCGCTATATTAAAAAAAATACAATTTTTCTTGGTAGAAGTTAATCGTCATTCAGGATTCAGCTTTACGTGAATCTACATATGTTTAGAAAGTTAGACCTACGTAAGTATACTTTATATTCAATTAAGTATAAATGGTTCCACGGACTATTCCACTATCTTACACTTTCCATATCTTATCCAGCTTAACAAAAATAGACTAAGTATTGGTAGAATTATTAATTGTCTTCACAATTTATGGCTGTCATGAAACTAAAAGGCCACAGCCTAATTACTTATATTTTTATATCGATTCGTGATATTATCTCGCGGTTGACAACTTACCTGATGTTGTTGATAAGCGGTTGGCACTGCGATTGCCAAAACGAGGTACAAATAATATGACATAGCAACTTGTATCTAGAGTAGATAGACCCCGCAACAATAAAGACAATAAAAGACAATCTACGAAGGATATGTACGAGTATCATAGTTACTAAACATTTCTTTAAAAAAAGTCAAATATTTAATAATAGTAATTTTTTAATAATTTGTCGATATTCCGCAAATATAAATGTTTTAAAGACTGCGCCAAGAGAGATAAGGCCGACTTCCTAGATTGGGATAGGCTCGCGATCGATAGGAGTGCGCGCGACGTGTTCTTTCGTTTTTTTTTATTCCACTACTAGTTAGTTACTACTGCAATCTCACCAAGTGATGATTTAGTCTAAGATGGTAGCGGGCTAACCTGTTAGGGAGTAATTAAAGTCATATGCTAATTGGTTTCTACATGACATCGTACCGGAATTTTCCGTACCGTGATTTTCCTGTAGAAGTTCTCCTTGATGTCCTTTCTCAAAAGCGTGTGAATTCCTCCAATCCAAACTTGGCCAGCCTGGTGGACTGCGGCTTATGCCTTATCCTTTAGAGCGGAGACCCGTGCCCTGCTGTGGGCCGGTTATGGGTTAATAATGTGATTAAGTATTACTTGACAAAAAAACTCGGTCCATAAATCAATTCGTCATTGATAACATCGCTATAAACTATTTTATGTGATTCGACACGACTATAAATTAGTATTAAACTTTAAGCACATTCAAATGTTGCCAATGACAAAATAAATTAAACAGACATAATATAATACATACAAAATAATTGACAAATTAATTTTACGATTCTACCGCAGTCCACGCGACTTCGGTTTCTTATCCGTAGCATCAGAAATTAAAAAAATAACCTGTTCTTTTTTTCTAGATCCACAACATTATTTTGATTAAATATTGTGACAGATTTAGAGATGGCACATGTGTTTAAAAATTAGGCTGTTGAACACTGAGCTCTATTATTGGCACTGTACGGCTAGCATGGAATACTGTTTTCTCCACGGGAAAGGACCAAATGTCTATCGGGTCCAACAGTTTAATACACTCTACGAACTTTTGGGGCACTAGGCTTTGAAAAATACATGCGCAAGGTGGCCGGCCAGAGAACTGACGATGTGCCATGAGTGCGGCTGTGAAAATACGGCGAAGTATACGCTGAATCCCCTAAATGGGAGCGAGGCGCTTGTGGCAGTATCGGGCCAGACTTCTCTTTTAAGTCCGATTGGCGCAGTGGGCAGCGCTTCCTCAGTCCAAGGCCGTGGGTTCGATTCCCACAGCTGGAAAATGTTTCTGTGATGAACATAAATGTTTTTCAGTGTCTGTAACGTCGGTGTTTATCTGTATATTATAAGTTTTTATGTGTATCTTATCGATATATATAAAAGAGAAAGTGTGTGGGTATGTTCCGTATAGGCTCCGAAATGGCTGGACCGATTTCAATGAAACTTTCGGGAAATCTCCGGATTGACCTGGCGAGTAATCCTGTAAAGTTTAAAGGGTGTAGATGATGTAATCTTTACCCGCTCGAGAAGAGAATAGAAGAGAATGAAACGAAAAGAAACAAATGATTTAATATATTATGAGACTTACATTAAAAATTTAATGATGTAAGTTTATTGTTTAAATAAAATAAAGCAAAATCTAGCCCGGCGAAGCGGGCTGGGTACGCTAGTTATTCATAAAATTATTCATCAGTCATCTTAGTACCCATAACACAAGGTATGCTTACTTTGGGGCTAGATGGGTGTGTGTATTGTCGTAGTATATTTATTTATTTTATTATTTTATTAGCCGTGGTCACGTCCTTTGCAGGCAGCGACAGGTCTTGGGAGGCGGTGGTCTCCTTCTGCCAGCTAATCATGCCGCAGAAAGAGGCGGCGCAGCGGTAGAGAGAGCACGACGAAATTCTTACCGGAGACGGAATCTTAACCGATCGTCCGATGCGGGGAATCCGTCAGCAGTTGGAGATAAGTCCAAAGGTTGGGACTTCTCTCCAACTGCGATTAGTTGGCTTAAGCGACTTATAGGGCATTTTAGTATGTCCCAGATCTGGGTCTGCCACGATTGGCGCTTCTTGCAGGGTCTCGGACGTGTGTGAAGGCTTTCCCATGGCCCAGCAACCAGGCAACTGGTTGGAACGCGCCGTTGGGTTTCAGGCGGCACGAGTCCGACATAAACACCCTGCTTTCCCGTGGCGCGGTGGTATTCATGAGGATTTCCCAACGAAAAAAAAAAGGTATAATTATGTTAGAATTTTAGCTTAGTCATCGGCGGTATCATAAACACGTAATGCTCGTGTTAAATTGCAGTAAAAAAAATTAAAACATTGTATCCGCACCAAAAGCAAAAAATATTTGAGACACGGTTTGAAATGCAAAACTAAATAAACGTGCCATTATATTGCCTATTTAAAAAAAATGGCTTAGAATCATGCGAGAAGATCGCGAAATATCCCAGTGTGGCATAAGGCAAAAAAACACTGATGTCAAATATCATAGACAGAGTGTAGCAATGTTTTGAATTAAACCATTTATTATTACCATATATTAGAACACATAATTTAAATTAAATATCACTCTTTTATAGATTGAATTGCTTTAAACAGGTTGCTTCTAAAATATTTTCAAATGACAATGTGAGATGGTGATAACAAAAAGAACCGGCTTTTAACATTCATCTTGTAAAAAAGTGGAGCCAAAACAACTTTATCTGTTGGATATTAATCAATTGTATAGTTTTCTTAATTGCAAAATTCAAAAAAGATTTATCAAATACGACTGGAAATCCAAAAAACTAACTCTTAAGCTTTGTGAGTTCTGTGAAAATGGTGTTTTAATACAACATTAATATTTAATTAGAAATTAAACGTCAATTTTCTTTTCCACTATCACTGTAACCGATTACCTATATCTAACTGATTCCAGCAGCTGTCTCTTTCTACGCGATTATATTTGTATCTTAGTTTTCTATATCAATGGTAGTAAACGTGAACCTGCGACCTCGAGAATGAACTAAAAAACAAACACTTCTGGACTGGACTTTAACATTCTTTGAGGCAAAGTCAGATTGTTAAACCCATTAGCAAAAAAATACATTATAATTTATACCTCATCAAAAACTACAGATTATATCTATGTTTGATGATAAATCTGTAGTTAACTAGTAATAAATTACATTTTATTTCTATTAAATAAATAAACCTACTGTAACGAAACAGCGACTTCATATACCTACCTACCAAAAGCACAGTTTCTAAAATTAGGTGTGGGTTTTTTCAATGAGATATCAATGTCTTATTGATCAATGGTTAGCTAATGTACACGAGGTATGGGTTCGATTCCCAGGTTAAGCCAAAAAACTGTTAAAAGCGGTTGATTTTTTTTCATTTCCTTTTTTTTGTCAATTTTGGTTGAGTAATTAATAAATAAATATACTACGACAATAACACAAATCGCCATCTAGCCCCAAAGTAAGCGTAGCTTGTGTTATGCGTACTAAGATGACTGATGAATATTTTTATAAATAATATATATATACATCATTACTGATTTTATACATATAAACACCCAGACACTGAAAAGTATTCATTTTCATCACACAAACATTTTCCATTTGTGGGAATCGAACCCACGGCCTTGGACTCAGAAAGTCAAAGTTGCCTAAAAAATACATTGATCTTCATCAGGTTTTATTTTGTTTTATTTCAAAATAGTAACGAGTCATTCTTTTTAGTACGGAAATGTTTTAAGTTTTTTTTTTTTAGAAACTATTTTTAGTTAGCACTATGGTAGTACTTACATAAATTATTTTATAGTCCATATTGTTTCAAGAACCACATTTTTAAATACTCAATATCTTAAGTACTGGAACCGAACCTCCTACTGCTGGGAACATCACATCTCTCTTACATAGGAGAGAGGGTTGCAGAGCATAATAAACCCAGCCTTCTGCTCCAATGGGGGTTGTAGAAATTCAGGCTTTAGTAATAATTCTTAACTCCTGGCTTCTTTGTGCACTCACTCATTTTTATACAAAAAATGATAATACAAATATTTGACGCGACTAATCGAACACAGGGCCGTGGCCCTGTGTGCTCAGTAATGGAACATCATAACCACTAGACCAACGAGGCAGTTATAATTAAGTAGTTAAGTACTTATTTAACTCCAGTACTTAAGAGCACTCGACGTTTGTTGTAGTGATCGGACCGTAGGTGTTTAATTAAAGACCTCCATGCCTTGATATAACTATGTCAAGAGCTTCGATTGCCGAGATCCAAACAGACATATTAAATTACATCGTAATTTAAGCCAAAACAGCCCGAACATATTGTTTCCCAATATTTATTATTTGCACACAGATCGAAAAACACGTCTCAATAGCTAATATTATACATGGGAATTTCGCTCTTAGAGAACAGTTTTAGATAGCAAAATCGTATGTTATTTTAGAATAGCACTTATAGGCGAAGAGTTCGCCACCGTATTTCATGGAACAAATCACTCTATTAGGGCCTACAACTAACTTTTACAAATGATAGCAACAAAGTGATAAATCCAATACCTTTTTGATTTTACAGTTGATTCCATATTAAATTAATTAAATTTTAACGGCCGATTGGCGCAGTTTGCAGCGACTCTGCATTCTGAGCCCAAGGCCGTGGGTTCGATTCCCACTACTGGAAATTGTTTGTGTAATGAGCATGAATGTTTTTCAGTGTATTTATATGTATATTCTAAGTATTTATGTATATTATTCATTAAAAGATTCATAAGTCATCTAAGTATCCATAACACAAGCTACGCTTACTTTGGGGCTAGATGGCGTTGTGTGTATTGTCGTATTTATTTATTTATTATTTATATTAATTACTTTAAATCAATCAGTAACCTATTACAGTATCCACCGCTGGACTAAATGCCTCCCCCAAACGGAGGGTTTAGACATAATCACCACTTTGGGCAGACAAATTGTTTATGCCTGAAGACGTTACGCATAGACACGCCGATCGATTTCTTCTCGCGCAACCCCAAGCGCGGTGAAATCTGGTCAAGGCCTATGGGGCCTTCTGCGGATGGTTTCTGTCCGCGTGCCGTTAGACGGCACTGTCTCTAGTTGCCTTGAAGGTTATTTCTTTACTTCTTGGAATTGGAGTTCGAAGTCTTGGATAAGTTAAGTGATGGTCGTGTTGCCTTCACTTCTATTCTTCTTTTATTTCTTCAGTATCCAAATTGTTCCCGTTTTAAGGGAGAAGGTCGCGGGGGTATAGTCGCGCTCTGCAGTAAGGGTGGGGGGTGTCCTTTATATGGGGTATGTTAGATGAAACAACCCGTTCGAAAATCCCTCTTGCGAAACGTTCGATGAATTGATCAATACTCTCGGTACGCAAGTCCCTCATGATAGTGGAGTTTGTTACGTATCCAGGGGCATTGGATAGCCCTCGTAAGGCCTGGGACTTCTTTAACACAGATAACGATGCTGCCAGTCTTCCGTTATATACATCAGTGGCTTCGTAAGACACCCGCGGGATTAGGAGAGTGGTGATAACTGTATTATCATCTGCCGTCACCACGAGGAACCATATTTCATATGTCTAATCGTGTGAAATATTTATAATAAAATTGTAAGTTGTATTGTTTTAGTTAGTTGTAATATTTTAATTTTCTTTGTTTTAGTCTTTTTGTATTTATGCAAAGCCGGTGGTGGGCGTTAATAGCTGTAACACAGTTTTTAACTAATACAGTTGTTACCGTTCCTTAGATTATAAGAATCCGTTGTCAATGAGACACAATAAAGACAATTATTTATATCAATGTATTTTAGGAGGTATTTGGATTGGACTTTCACATAAATATTTTCAGGCACATTCTGGCAGGGGCTCTTGGGCTACTTACGTAAATAATTTTGTGCGCGTAATAACAATTTGATATAAGATAAACAGCAAATATTAATATTAAAGCTGGTAATGTACACCTTAGGAAGCCGTGTAAGATATAACGGTGTTATTAATGTTGATTTTGACTACTTAGCTGGATTTGCATTTAAACTGCTACTCGGAATTATAAGGATGTTATATCAGTCAAGCAGTGATAGTCTAGTGTGTAAGACTCCGGATTTTTATTGGGGAGGATCGAGTTTGATACCCGGCACGCACTCCTTACTTACAGAAACTGTAAGTTAGAATTAAATAATGATTTTACTATACAATTGATTAATTTCTTAATGGCAAGTAGGCACTTTGAATCCAACGGTTTATCTTTCATCGTTTGGAAGACAGAATAATAAATGATATAAATATTCTACGACAAAACGCACGGCGCCATCTAGCCCCAAAGTAAGCGTAGCTTGTGTCACGAAGATGACTGATGAATATTTTTGTACGAATAATATACACTAATACTTATAATATACAGATAAACACCTAGACATTGAAAAACATTAAAGCTCAAGACACAAACATTTTCTCGGTGTGGGAATCGAACCCACAGTCTTGGACTCAGAAATCAGGGTCGCTGCCCACTACGCCAATCGGCAGACAGAATTATATACCTAATTGTTAATTGGACGTTGGGGTCCCAAGGTGCTGAAATAGCAGGCCCACACTGGTAAGCGCAGCGTTGGTCGACCCCCAACGAGGTAGACAGACGACATTAAACGCGTCACAGGGAGCCGCTTGACGCAAGCACAAATCTTAGGAACTTTTTGGAACTTTACAAAAGACTTATGTCCAGCAGTGGACGTCTATTGGTTTATATGACGATGATGAAATTAGCTGGTGTTGGAAAAGAACAACTAATGCGTTTCTTCTTAGCAGATTCTGTCTTCTGAACCGGTGGAGTTATTACAAACAGCCAGAGTAGACGTTTCCAAATTGCTAAGATTGACACACTTGAAAAAAAAGAAATTGTCCACCAATCCGCACTGCGTGCCAGCGTGGTGGATTTCGGCCTTAACCCCTTTCACTGTGTGAGGCGACCTGCACCCTGTAGTGGGCCGGCAATAGGTTGATATGCTGATGAATTAATTAAATTTGAATTTTTGTGAAATACCAAAACCCAAACTCAGTTAATTGAGAACCCGGCTTGGCGAAAAATAAAACTGAGTAAAACTCGGTACTGGGTTACCGAGTATAACGCGTTGGTACTCGGTACTTCTCTAGTCATGAGGTCTCGAGGAAGAAAAAAAGTTTATCGTAACTATATCAAATATTTTAATTGACAACTTAGATCATCTTCATCGTTATCATGATGATGACGATGATAATGATCTAAGCCATTACCGGTCCACTACAGGGCACGGGGTCTTTTCCCACAATGAGAAGGGGTTAAGGCCGTAATCCACCACGCTGGCCCAGTGCTCAGCTGCAGTGATTGGTTGACTCCCCATACCCTTTGAGAACCGTTGAGACTTATAATAAATACGTACTATAAATAAAACTGAGGTAATATGTTGCCAAACTCTTGTACCTCCAGATAATTTTCTAATTATGTAAATGAGAACAATTTGAGACTTACATACTTAACGCTCAATCACTATATTAAAATTATCTTGACAATTTCCGTCCGTTTATCTGTCCGTCCAATCGGACAACGTTACGTCTTACTAACGGGTTCTTTAACGTGTACTTACCTATTTTGTTTAAAAAATAGCATTCGGAACTGCGCGGGTACTTTATGTATTCTGAAAAGATTAACTGTTCAAAATGTTTGATTATCTAAATAATGTATCTATTCGAACATAACAAGGGCTTGAGTCGCCAGATGGTTGGAAAACGGGAAATTCCCGGAACTTTGTGTAAGACTAAAAGATTTTTTAAATTTAAACGCGCAACACTAAGTAACTACTTAGCAAAATCTTTTTTGCATTTCATATAAGGGGACTTCCCTGGCACAGTGGTG
This sequence comes from Pararge aegeria, assembly GCF_905163445.1. Lineage (NCBI taxonomy): Eukaryota > Metazoa > Arthropoda > Insecta > Lepidoptera > Nymphalidae > Pararge > Pararge aegeria. The sequence goes on from NC_053201.1 coordinate 5,093,081, forward strand.
AGTACTGATCACAGAATTAAGAACATACAGAATCCTCATTCAGCCATTATTGTATGCAGTGCATTGCGCAAAAACAGTTAAAAGCACGTCTCACTATACACCCGCGAAATTTTGTTAACCCACAAACTTTTACTCATTTTCCCATTTTATGGTAAACGTTTAGAAAATGAGAGGTACAAAATACTGAGTTTCTTGCCGGCTCTTCTCGGTAGAATCTGCTTTTCGAACCGAGTAAATACAAACAGACATACTCGATGGTTTTTGATGCTTTAATTATTAGTTTTATTAGTCGTTTCTGTATGTTCTTAATTCTGTGACTGTTATCTTATAAGTGGAGGTTAGTGGAGGTTGCCATATCCCAAAAATAAATAATAAATAAATAAATAACTGTTTTGTCTAGTTCCCCCCTCGCCTTTTTACTATCGAACCGCGAGGCACCGTAAGGATCTGCATCCCTACGTAGTCGATATACCGCGGACGCGTACGAAGCGCTTCGCATCTTCGTTTCTGATTCGCACCACTCTGGAATCTCTGGAAGGATCTGGAATGCCCTTCCACCTTCCATTTTCCCCAGTACCTACAGTATGAGTACCTTCAAATCAAGAGTTAATAGGCATCATGTAGTTTTTTTTTTTTTAGGATTGTGTGTAGCTGATTAACCCTAATGATTTTAACAGCGTACCGTAACGCGGGCTTGTTGGCGAGCTTTGGACTGCGCATCTGCCAGGAAGAGTTTGAACCCAAGGGCTCGAAGGCGCGAAGGGATCGTCCGCCTGAGGGCGCCACATGTGAGGCCGAAGCTCGGCTCAGGCGACGATTGGAGTGAAAGGGTTACGGCCGGTGATTAGTCCGCACGCTTCCGGGAACGTGGTGCGAGCCCACGTCCTGATGACGTCAGAAGTCGGGGACCTCGTCTTCGCCGGCAAAGACGCTGTGCAGAGGTTGATTGCGTGTTCTGAAAGGGAATCATTGTCAGTAGAAATCTGATCGTCAGGGTTGTGAAGGATATGCTTAGGCCTCCTCTTGTTAAGAGTGGCGCTATGGTTGGGTGAGTAAAAAGAAGCCGCAACTATGAGGCATCTTCTAGGCAAGCGCGCTCCACCTTCGGATGTCAAGCGCTCGTCTATAAATATACATAACATAAAAAAAAGAGTGTAGACGAATTAAAAAAGAATCCGGTAACGGCGCAAGTGATAAATCCAGCGCTATTTTACCAAACCAACAAAACTGATACATACGTAATAAAGAAAACCAGTTCCCAATTCCGTACAGTATACATATATAAGGCGAAGCGGGTAATTACACGATATGCAGTCTTATAGCCTATGTGTGTATTTGACAAGTCGTGAGGATGTATAAATCACGATGTTCGCTCGATTTTTATCACTCAGCAATAGACGCGTTTTTCCCACCGCACAGCTTCCTGGATGGAATACTAATGGATAACGGAAACAAATACAGAGTTAAAATGGATTTTATAATGTGGAACTTTTGGGAAACCACAACATTATACTTAACATGTATGTAGCTGATAGCCTAGCGGTTAGGACTTCAGCTTTACTTTCGGAGTGACTTAGATCGAATCGTGTGTGCTTTAAGCTAAAAAAAAAAAAAGAAAAATTCGTTTATTTCGGTAAGTAACAAAGTGGTATCAATATATCGCTGAAGCCTTCTTTTAAGAGTAGTATTACTACCCCTGTGTCAGAAGACTCCGCTCTTCCATTACAATTAAAATAAACTTAACAAAATACATTAAAATGAAGGTAGGTAAACAAACAAAACAAGAGATACAATGATATACAATAGGACAGACATGTTATAAAGAAATTTAGATGATAATAAAAAAAATTACAACCTATAATATACAAAATAAGTATGCGTGTTTCTGTGTATGTTTGTGTGTGTATGTGTGTATGTGTATATTTGTGTGTGTGTGTGTGTGTGTGTGTGTGATCAAAGTTTGTGTAAGACAGAATTTGTGAAAATTCGCGACTAATAAATTCAATATCTTAATATATATAAATCTCCTGTCACGATGTTTGTCCGCGATGGACTCCTAAACTACTTAACCGATTTTAAATTAAATTGTCACACCGTGAGCAGTCTGGTCCAACTTAAGAGATAGGATAGCTTAGATCTTTAATTATAGTCGCAATTTTATTTTATTGCAAATTATTTGTCTTTAATTAATTAACAGTTACATGTAATATATATATATATATATATATACTATACTCATTTAAGGCTTAGCGATACTGAATACTTTAAAAACAAAATCAAACGCAGACGAAGTCGCGGGCAACAGCTAGTTATACTATAAATTTAATATGACTGATAAATTCAATATTATATAAAACGTTCTAATAAAGATTCCACCTCATCATAATTAAGTGATAAAAGGTACTTATTTAAATAAAAAATCTTAAGTTTTATAAGAAACTTACTTTACATATAGTAATAAGCTTTACAAGTTATTAGTTCGAATGAATTGGGTGGTGTTGCTCATCAAAAATCAATAAATATAAATTACACCGTACTTTATATTTACCGTAATTTGTCTGGTTTACGTGTATTAAATGACTCTGTGTTTGGGGACGCGGGTGTCGTACGAGGTGACTTTTTTTTTGCATATGATAGTCCAATTTTTGAAGATTAGAAGAGAGCTATTTAACTATTGACGTGACGCTACGACCCTTAAGAGACAGGGCGATGAGTTGCTGTGGGTCGTAGAACGAAAGGAAATTAACAGAGCTTGTACGCGGACAAAGTTGCGGGGTTAATAGTGTTCCAGGTAAGATAAGAAGGATGTTTGGGCACCTGACTGCGATTCAAAGCTTATATAAAAAGTATACAGAAGTACAAAAGACCGTCCGTCGCGGCATTGAAAAGGCGAGCTAAAGCAACAATATTTTATTCTTACAGTGTGTCTAAGGTTATTTTACGCTTCAATACGCCATTTGGAATATGAATAGTTGCAAAATAATGAGAATTTGTTGGTACATATTTTTTTTGTTTTATCTTTGAAGTCGTGACAGCCTAGTGGTTGGAGCTTCGACCCGGCACCCACCTCTCACTTTTCGGAGTTAAGTGCATTTTTTAATTTAAGCAATTAAAATATCACTTGCTTTAACGTCGAAGGAAAGTATCCATCTTCATATTCTTTAACATGAGGTGAAAATAGTGAAATTTGTACTCGTAAATCTAAAACCAAAGCCATGGGTTCCAAGTTCGAAAAAAAATAGTTTGATTTAGCGGACCATTGTTTATGGTGTTACATTTGTAAGTTGGATTCAAGAGTTACCTCATTTCGTGCTATTCATTGAAGGTTGGAGGCATCTGCCTTAAGAATTTGCGAAATGATCTTTAGCGACGTGGCGCGTGCGCATCTGCCGTTGCCATTTGGTACGTGCCATATTGGAGAAATCTTACATTTTTTGTCATCTATCTTAACGTATGGCGAAAACTTGAGACCTTACTTACGTAGGTTTTATTGTCGGGTTTTTTCTTCTTCTAGTGTGTCCACATTGTTCTTATTTATTAAATACTAAACTACCGCGGTGATAGCCCAACGGGTAGCACCTCGACTTCACTATCGACTTTTTTTTTGGTGTGGTGTAAAAGCTTTATCGCTACCTCCGACCCTTGGGCAGGACGGAGGTTATGTGGGAGTCCCTCCTCTAAAGGGGGTACCCGAACCCGTTGTATACCTCCCGAACGAGGGCGCTCCTCTAACTTTTGTAAGTTATGGTAAAATATCACTTGTTTAAACGATCTACTTTCTACATAATGTTATTAACGGTGTGTGGAGTCCACCAATCTGCACTGGGCCTGCGTGGTGGACTACGACCTTAACACCTTCTCATTAAGGAAGGAGACCCGTGCCCTCTAGTAGGTAATGGATTGATGATGATTTAACTACCGCGTTGGTTTAGTGAGTATAATTTTTAGGAACGGTGGTCGATCGTGTGTTCCTTGGTTGAATCCTCGGTCGGGCAGAAAATGGCTAGGTATAGTGTTTTTACTGTTAATGATATTTCAAACCCAGGGCTATTTACCAGGCAGGCATATTTATTTTATTTATTTATATATACTACTAGCGTACCCAGCCCGCTTCGCCGGGCTACATTTTGCTTTATTTTATTTAAACAATAAACTTACATCATTAAAATTTTAATTTAAGTCTCATAATATATTGAATAATTTATTTCTCTCCGTAATCATTCTCTTCTATTCTCTTCTCGAGCGGGTGAAGATCATACTCAATAAAAGCTGTATTTGACAGTTTGACAGTTCAATTATTTTTGGAGTGCTCCGATCGCCACCAAACTTTACAGGATTACTAGCCAGGTCAATCCGGAGATTCCCTGAAAGTTTCATTGAAATCGGTCCAGCCGTTTCGGAGCCTATACGGAACATACCCACACACTTTCTCTTTTATATATAAATGGATAGATTTATTTGCACACCACCACCAGTTCAAGAAGCAAAAGAAGATTAGAAAAACATAGACCGAAGCAGAATACAAAAGACAAATATATGTGCAGCGGTGTGCGTCAAATTCACTATGATATGTTGCTATGTACTTCATTGTAAAACTAAATACCTTTAAAAGCATACACAAGTTGATCATTACCGGTCCACTATGGAGTACGGGTATCTCCTTAGATTGAGATGGGTTTCGGACCTAGTTCACCATGAAATGAATTTAAAATTTATTTGTTTACTTAAAACATAGCGGAGAACTTCTGTTAAGTTTAAAACCTGTGCCAGAAGATCTCGCTGTTCCATTACAAATCACATTTTTATTTCAATTTATTTATACAATACATTTATTTATTTCTGAAACGCGAGTAAAACATGCTGTGTGCGATTATGTTATGTGTACGTTCATGTGTGTGTGTGTGTGTGTGAGTGTGTGTTTGTATTTTATCGTGCTTACGTGCGTGCGTGTATATGCGTAAGGCTAAATGTTAATTAAGTAATAAACCTTTTTATTTAATAAATGTATAATGACACTTATTTTAGCAGTTGCAAAAGGAGTTCCGTTTTTTCGTATGTCCGTGATTGTAACCATTGAGTAATTTTTGTTTTACAATCGTAAGACTTTGACCATGCTGGACCAGTGCGGATTGGTGACTTCGCACGCTTTTAAGAACATTATCGAGAACTCTCAAGGCTTGCAGGTTTTCTCACGATGTTTTCCTTCACCTTGATAAAAGTGATATAAGTCTGGGTGTTTATCTGTACTTATATTACAAGTTTTTATGTATACTATTCATAAAAAAAATATTTCAGTCATCTTAGTACTTATAACACAAGCTACGCTTACTTTGGGGCTAGATGGCGATGTCTGTATTGTCGTAGTATATTTATTTATTTATTATTATTATTTAATGACTCCTTTTATCAATACAGTGTTCATAAATGTAGCTGTACGTGATAGTTCTTCATCTATTGAATGCAAGGACAATTCTCTAGAAATGACCGAGACATCTGCTCAACTTCCTACCTGATCTTAAAATGCATATGTCTTCCTCAAGAAAAAACCCATAATGATACAAAAGTTACAAGTTAAACTGTGTGAACACATCTGCTCCGAGCTTCACTATGACAGCGTACTATTTTTGTTGCCCCTCACCCTCAATATTCAACCTTTTGTAATCACACATAAAGTCTAATTTGGATTGTGTTCATAACTTCTCGGTATTTTACCGTGTCTTCGTGTTTCTTCGGATGTAATCGGAAATGGTCGGACGCGTGTTGTACTCGCGTTTCGCGTGGCCAGTGGCCACTTTATTTTGGTCCGCTATTTATGTTCGATATAATTTTAGTACGGAATTGTCAACGAGTTACATTTGATGGTGTTTAAAGTCAAGTTTAAGGACGACAATTTAATGGGTGGATTATAGATAGCTTGAGAAAGTACTCATGTTTTTCATTTTATTAGGCTGCGTTATAGATGCCAACTGCACGGCAGCATGGGCACCAATTATATTCCCGGGGAAAGGATGAAAATCTTTCTTTTCCCACAGCTTAATCAAATCTCAGAGCACTGGTGCACAAGTCGAAATAATATCCAAATAATATATGTGCAATAATAAACGGGGGTAAACTTCTCCTATTCCATGTTCCCGGGATTTAGGAGGTGGACACGTTAATTATATCCCTTGTATATAATCGGGGATATAATTTTTATCTCCTGCCCGCGCTAGCCCTGCTGGTACATATATCATTTACCTAAAAGCCAATAGTATTAAAAAAGTTTCATACAGCACGCATAGCAAGAGCAAGAGACACTTGTCTCCTCGAGAAAAGAACAAAATTTTAACATCTCTCAAATGTTTATCAATTTTACGAGCATTGGCACACAAGTGGACACGATAACCAATGAATGGAGCCTAGTGGCTTCGGCTTCCCATCCGGGGGAGCCGAGTTCGAAACACAGCACGCAGCCCTAACTTTTCTAAGTTATGTGCGTTTTACGCAATCATAATATTACTTGTTTCAACAGTAATGGAAAACATCGTGAGGAAACCTGCGTGCCTGAGAGTTCTCCATAATGTTCTCAAAGGCGTGTGAAGTCCACCAATCAGCACTGAGTCAGAGTAGTGGGGCCTAAACCCTTCTCTTAGTGGGAGGAGACCCGTGCCCTGTAACGGACTGGTAATGGGTTAATATAATGATGACCCTAACGTGTTCTTCGAGGCACGGGGATGGATGGAAACTATTTTCCTAAGTCCAGCTTGGTCATAAGAACGCTCAGAGTCATTCAGCGGGCGATGGAGAGAGCTATACTAGAATATGCTCTACGTGATCAAATCAGAAATAAGGAGATCCGTAGAAGAACTAGACCGACATAGCTCAGCGAGTCGCGAAGCTGAAGTGGCAATGGGCCGGGCACATAGCTCGGAGAACCGATAGACGTTGGGGTCTTAAGGTACTGGAATGTCGACCGGTAAACGCAGCGTAGGTCGGCCCCCAACGAGGTGGACAAATGACATCAGGCGAGTCGAGGGAGCCGCTGGAGGCAAGCGGCCCAGAACCGTGTATTGTGAAACTCCCTACAAAAGACCTATGTCTAGAAGTGGACCTCGATTGGTTGAAATAATTCAATCATTTATTTACAGAACAATTATTTCGTATAAATGAAATAAAAATTTCAGGCCCAACCACACATTCAAAGTCAAACCCCTAGAACAACGAGGCGGTTTAAAATATTAAAAAGTATGCATATACCTATGTTTGTAAATTAGTAGTTAATTTAATGTACTGCAATGACTTACAAATAAATCTATCAGAAGAATCTTTCCAAAGAAAAAACGCCTGATGGACTCCAAACTAAAAGGTGTTCGATTTTTTTTTACTCCAAACATCTTCAAGGTCTCTTTTTGTACATCTGCCGGTATCTCGGAAGCGTTATGTTTTTAACATCACATCTGCATAGCTAATGAATCGATAGCAAAAAGTTGACCTACAATATTAAAAAAACCACCTTTTGATTTTTTTAGTATTTTCACATTTTTACTATGACTGCGCAACTTTTGATTCACGCTCTCGTAACCATTTATCGTTCAAATATGGTCTCTATTCCATTAAAGTTAAAGTGGCGGGCAATAAGATTCGACGTTTTTCTTTAATTTTGTAAATATAAAAAAGTGCCAATTTCCTTTTCGGATGTCGTAAGCATATCCGTTCTTTAAAATCGGCACCGCGTGGTTACTGATGACATCGCATGTGGTTTCGTTTTTTGATGTTTTTTGGCATTTTTCGAAGATTTTTCGTTGTTCGCTCATAATTTATGGAATCTCTGACAAGCAGCTGGAGCGAAAGTGTATTTTTTAATATTTCGTTCTAACTACTTAGTAACCAAATGTTTGTTTTCGTAAAATTTGGCGTTTAGCAGTTTCTTTATCGATTCTGAGATCGATATAATAATAATAAATTCTTTATTGCACACACAAAAACAAAATACAAAGAAACACATACATGTATGTACTTGTGGTGTTTTTCAACTACCCCCTAGTTTCAAAAATTATATAGAATCGAGCTATCGATTTACACCCAAATATTCTTATTTATAGTCTCTATTTATCTATAGCATCATGACTTTTAAAACATTTAACTGAACACATGTTAATGTTTTTAGTGTTTTGTTCTCGAGAAATCGAAGTTAATGTGATACATTAAAACTTAAGTATCAATAAAAACGATTTAGGTAAGTAGGTAACTCAAACAAACCAACGCTGATTTATTATCTATGTAGTTACTTTTTTTTAGTGATTTGCGATATTAATCGTTACGTTTTCAGTGTTGCTGTACCCTGCTGGGCACAGGCCACGTCTCTCATACGTGAGACGGTTTTGGAGCATATACCCACCACACTGCTCCAATGCGGGAAGGTGGGCGTTAATTCCTATTACCACAATTAGGTAATAATAAGCAGGACATGGGGGTTGACACCGCTAACAAAATAAAATAAATATACTACGACAATACACACATCGCCATCTAGCCCCAAAGTAAGCGTAGCTTGTGTTATGGGTACTAAGATGACTGATGAATATTTTTATGAATAATTTACATAAATACTTATAATACACAGATAAACAACCAGACACTGAAAAACACTCATGTTCATCACACAAACATTTTCCAGTTGTGGGAATCGAACCGAAGGCCTTGGACTCAGAAAGCAGGGTCGCTGCCACTGCGCCGTTCGGCCGTCTAATAATAATCTCGGCCGTCAAAGAATAATAATAATCGGCCGGCTAATAGAAATTATCCTGAAAACTCAAGGCGTGCGGAAACTCAGAACCCTTGAGGTGTGCAGCAAGTGAGGTCCCTAACGCCGCACTCTGGTTCTTCTGCGAGGACGTGATTTCGCAGAAAGAGGCCGCGGAGCGGGTGCGTGAAGAGGCTCCAGACGCGCATCCGCTCCGGCGTAGACGAGTGGGAAGGAGACAGCGGCAATTTGCCGCTCGCCAGCTTCTCTTGGGAGGCGGCGGGTAGCTATTGGGTTAGCTACCCGTCACTACACAAGCGTCTCTACGATCTGCGGAGGGTTCAAGCTGTCCTGATCCCCTCCTCGCTAGCGGGAGCCCCTAAAATTGGTTGGTGTGGTTGGTAGGTATAGAACGGGTTCCCCGGGCGTCTAACAAAGCCAACAAGAGCGACATGCCGTGATGGTTTTTAGTTCGGGTATACCCCCTTTAGAGGGAGGAGTTCCACATTACCTCCGTCCTGCCCAAGGGTCGGAGGTAGCAATAAAGCTTTTCCACCACGCCAAAAAAAAACTGAAAATTCTGACAGAAATTCACAATGCTGGTTCGAACTCAGGACCGCGTGATCTATATAGAAATGTACCTATAAAGCCTGCGAAGTATTATTCCGATTTTCAACTATACGTTGTATACTAATAAGTTGCAAAATATGATATATATATAATTATATGTTTAGTATTAGAATTTATACCATGTATGTAGTTTAGTTTGCGATATTTTTATGTAGGTAGAAATTTTTATTGCCGCACCAACCCGTTCCTTCCAAAAACTACTATCGCCAAAGGTTGTCTGGGAGAGATCGCTTTAGCGATAAGACCGCCTTTGCACACCTAAACTAGTTATTTTTTTTTTTTAAATTATTTTTGTAAATGTGTTTCTTTGTATTTTGTTTTTGTGTGTGCAATAAAGAATTTATTATTATTATATCGATCTCAGAATCGATAAAGAAAAAGCGTGAAAAAAAATTTTGAGTAAAGTACCGGCTTTGTAAAATCTAGAAAATTACAATTAAGTATTTAAAAATCATTACATTTTGCATGGCACCGAATGAAAAATGTTGAAGATATTATTTAGGTTCTTTTGTGTCAATTTTTTTTTAATAATAAACGCACAGAATTAATAGCATACAGAAACCGTGTACAAGATTAATATTGAAGCATCAAAAACCACGTCACTTTAGAATGGTTTCTCGTACAAACGTTTTGTCACTTCATACCATTTAGTAGTTGACAGTAATAATTTTACCTCTAATGTTCTAAGCGTTCGCCATAAAATGAGAAAATGGGAAAAAAATGTGAGCTAAGAAGCAACATTCCGCGGGTGTAAAGTGAGACGTGCGCGGGGCGTTTTCACTGTTTTTGGGCACAATGCACTGCATACAATAATAGCTGAATGAGGATTTTGTATTTCTTAATTCACTAAAACTGGCATTAGATTAGAACCGACGTACAATTCCTCTCACTAGGTAGGTACCTACTGGCCGAGCCTATTGCTTTGTAACATTATCGCTAACTGTTTGTAACAGGTAACTGTTACCTAAGTGACTGCCGATTGGCGCAGTGGGCAGCGACCCTGCTTTCTGAGTCCGAGGCCGTGGGTTCGATTCCCACCACTGGAAAATATGTGTGTGATCAACATGAGTGTTTTTCAGTGATTGGGTGTTTATCTGTATATTATAAGTATTAATGTAAATTATTCACAAAAATATTTATCAGTCATCTTAGTACCCATAACACAAGCTACGCTTACTTTGGGGCTAGATGGCGGATGTGTGTATTGTCGCAGTATATTTATTTATTTAATTACGAATAAACGTACCTACAGGCAAAGGTTTAGCACACCTAACGTTCACTGTAGGTGCATCGAGCGGTTAATAAAAGCACCTTGTCAGTTTCCGATACTTATGATACACTCCGTTCCCACAGTCGGTCTGCACCTTTCTCATACTTGTCGCCGAAACCAGCCACCTTGCTACCCCTAAAAAAGATATAGATTTACGTGTGGTCCAAGGGAATACGCATGTAAGAAATTTACTTGATATTTTAAGTAGGTAAATAATAAATAAATGAATAAGTATACTACGACAATACCCACATCGCCATAGCCCCAAAGAACGAAGCTTGTGTTATGGGTACTAAAATGTCTGATGAATACTTACATCTAGTGGCGTGCATAGAGGGTATACACAGGGTATGCAGATGATATGAAATTAAGAAAATCTCCAGTACGAGTTATAAATACTCAAGGGTAGGCTTTTTATAACTCTAACAATGCCTATCCTTAAGTTTCTTATAACTCGTACTAGAGATTTTCTTCATTCTATAGCATCTGCATACCCTGTGCATACCCTCTATGCACGCCACTGCAAGTTACATCATCATATGAACCTATTAGCGACCCACTACAGAGCACGGGTCGCCTCCCACAATGAGTAGAGGTTAAGGCCTTAGTCCACCACACTGGCCCAGTCAGTCAGGCGAACTGGCGGACTTCACGCACCTTTGAGAACATTATGGAGAACTCTCAGGTATGCAGGTTTCCTCACGACGTTGAAGCAAGTGATATTTTGGGATTGTGATTCGAACTCGCCACCTGAGAGTGAAGTCGGAGTCATCCCCACCGGGCTATCACCGCTTCGCTGATAATACCGATTACCGAGTAAATACATTTTTAAGATTTAAAATAAAAGCTCCATTCTGATCGGATGTTCCGAACTATTATCTGCCTTCCGAACCAGTGGTAGAATCACTACAAACAGACAGACTTGACGTTTCAAAAGTGCTTATATTAGGCCTACTTGAAATAAATGAATTTTGAATTTTGAATTTTTTTGAATTTATTATGATCTCCTAATCAAAGGTCATTTGAATACAATCTAGTTAAGGAAGTCACTTCAGTGTTAGCTATTGTTTTCTATGAACCTGGTTTTAACTGGCTAACACCGCTTCACTCAGATTTGTTTAAAACATTGAAAAATAATGAAGTAGGTACTGCAATATCGTTTCTTTAATCTTGTAAGGCCAAAGCCCAAAAGGTCTTAAATCAAGCATGAATCGTTTCCTAGGTTTTGTGAAAACTGGCATTAAATTAGAACCGTCGTATTCCTCTCAATAGGTAGGTTACCTACTACCTACCTACTACTGGCTTTATGCTTTGTAACATTATCGCTAACCGTTTGTAACAGGTAACCGTTACCTAACACCGTATAGGTAATATCATAACAGACGAACAGATGCCGCCAACCTGTTTCATCTTAATACTCACGATTTGCCATATGCTCTTATCTCTCCGTCGAAGTTTGCTCCAAAACAAGATTTCATTAAACCTACAGGATGGAGAGAGCTAGGCGTATCTCTGCGTGATCAAATAAATGACAAGGTTGCTTGGAAGCATCCGGCTCCGTTTTCATTTCTCGCAAGATTGAAAAATGAATAGTAAAATGTAAAATGTAAATTGTTGATATTGAAAGAGCAACTGTTGAGTTTCTTGCCGGCTTCTTCTCGGTAGAATCTGCCTTCCGAACCGGTGGTAGATCACTACACACAGACAGACTTGACGTTTCAAAAGTGCTTATATTAGGCCTACTTGAAATTAATGAATTTTGAATTTGAACAGTCAACTGCTGATCTATCTGGAGGATTTTGACATAATCACCACGCTGAGCAGTAAGGATGGTGATCAGAGCACTGAAGACGTTACCCGTTCTCCTTTAGATTCCCTGAGTAATCCTTTACTAAACTACCACCGCTTTGTAATTAAAAACATATAAATTAACCTGTCTTATACGTGAGTATTTTTTTTCCAAATATACGTGAACCAAAGGTATTTTATGAGTATTCGCCCACAGTTCCAGTCGCCTTGGAATAAGTTAATTTGTATCAAGTTTTGCTGCATTCTTTTTAAAATATTTAACCTCGTTTTACTGAAAAATGCACCAGTTCCAATCACACTGTAAGAGGTCGATAATATGCTATTTTTATTGAACGCTATTGCGTAATATGGTCTTAAGGAAGAAGTTTAATAAAATATCTGGAATTTAAGTAAACCGGCCAACTTAGTTAAAGTTGAGAGGAGTTGCCCCTATCTGTCTGTGTATCCTATGGTGGCATTCCTATCATGATATTTATCCTTATCCAAATAAATAGTTTTATAATTAAAATTGATTATATGCCTGCAAATTCTTCTTAAAATACAAAGCATTACTTGCCGCCCTGTGTCTATAAACCTGAGTGTTAAGGCTCACGTACCTATATCACTAAACTAGCAACCACTATTTTAAGACCGGAACACAGAAATGCTGCTTGGCAGCAGAAATAATAGCCCAGTTGGCTCCACTTACCTTTCGGGGAGCCAAGTTTGAATCCGAAATATATTCGAATCGAATCCGCATCTCTAACTTTTCTAAGTTATGTACGTTTAATTAATTAAATATCACTTGCTTCAGCTAGAAAGCATCGTGAGGAAACCTGCATGGATAATGTTCTCAAAGGTGTGTGGAGTCCACCAATCCGCACTGGCCCAGCGTGGTGGACTACTGCCTTAAACCCTCTTCATTGTGGGAAGTGACCCCTGCCCTGCAGTGGGCACTTGATTTGATGAAGTAAAATAATCTAGTTCTGAGGCTTAAATTTGCAGAAATTCATAATTTTTTTTTTTTATAGAAACTTTTATTCTTTATTAATAAACCAACGAAAAATATATTTTTGTATTACAAACTAAAATTAATATCTTAATATATATAAATCTCCTGTCACGATGTTTGTCCGCGATGGACTCTTAAACTACTTAACCGATTTTAAATTAAATTGGCACACCGTGAGCAGTCTGGTCCAACTTAAGAATTTTATTTTATTGCAAATTATTTGTCTATAATTAATTGACAGTCACGTGTTATATACATATATATACTTACTACTATAGTCATTAAAGGCTTAGCGATACTGAATACTTTAAAAACAAAATCAAACGCAGACGAAGACGGGCAACAGCTAGTTTACAATAAATATAAGCCGTCTAACTGTTCACTTATGGGCATGGTACCCAAAATGCTGGCGCTATTGCCCCTTTCAATAGCTAGACTTAGCCGTTGGGCTAAATAACCGCCAGCTCTTGGGTCACAAGACGTTAGGACCAATTTTTGTGACACTATGTTAATAAAATTTTTCGTCTTCAATTCATCAATTGAATAAAATTCATCCATTAATGAGTTAGTAGAGAAAACTAAATTAAAAAAAAAGCTCTGGGTAGCTTTTATTTTATTATGGGAACTTACGATGATAGAATAGGTAAGGCGAACATTTACAGACAGTGGTTAACGCATGGTTAACGTATGTTAGTCGTAATAAACATTAGAAGATAATACCAGAAATAGGAAAGTTTATTTGATGTCAGTTAAAAATTACGGTTACATATCTAAATGACCCATCGGCATCGTTGCTCCCCCACGTTATCTTAACGAGTAATTAAATTAATTTGAAAGCCTCAATGGAATGGCCCATGGTAGGGTGGTTTCGGACTCCTAAAAACCAGAGGTTCCATCTTTCAAAGTAGTATTATTTTAAGACTAGCGGACCCGCGCGACTTCGTCCGCAAATGGTCTGTGAAGAGTTATGTCCTTCATCTCCGACAATGTTTATCAGATCTTCATTAAAATTAGACAATACATGCTTAATAGTATAAACTTTCAAATATAAAAAGAATTATTAAAATCGTTTCTTATTTAACGGAGGTATGATGAACGAAAAAAGATATCCCATTTACCGGTGGAAACCTACTGTTTATCGGGATAAAAAGTATCCTATATGTTGACCCGGAATATCAGCTACAACTATACCAAATTTTATTTAAATACGTTCAGTAGTTTTTACGTGATGCCCGGACAGAAGACAGACAGACAAACAGACAAAAATTCAATAAAAATCTGTTTTGGACTCAGTATCGATTATAAAGCATCCCCCATTTAAAATTTTCAAAATATTTATATTAAATGTACAGAAATCTTCCAGTTACAGATTAATTATAAGTATAGATTGTTGAAATTTTGTTGCATAAATATCAGCATCATCAACCTATTACAGGTCTTCTACAGGGCGTGGACCTCCTCCCCCAATGAGAAGACAGACCAAGGTGAAGGACCAAGGTGTTTAACCCTCGAGGGTTTAAAGCAGTTTTTAGTCCACCGCGTTGGCCCAATTTATAATAATAATAATAATCTCTTTATTTCAGGCAAAGCCCATATTATACATTTAAAACAACAAGTTAGTATTAGTTAATATACAATATCGAATTAAAAATTAAAGTTACATTATAAATTGATTCAAATGGCATGTCATAAATATAAAATTAAAAAGACAAAATTAAAAATATAAAAATAAACAAAAAATTACAATGAATAATGACAATGAAATGAAATGAAAAAAATAATTAAAATTCAATACTTTTTGCTTGAAATTAAATATGCTTTTTTATATAAATTTACAATATATGCTTTTTTTATATAAATATACAATATGTACAATTTGGTGGCCTTATCGCTATGTAGCGATAAGGCCACCAAATTGTACTCTCTTGATATGTATTTATATCTTTGTAACTACTTTTTTTTTCTTTGGTGTACAATAAAAGTGTATTCATTCATTATTCATTCATAAATAATAAAAAGTAGCATATAATATGTATTATGAGCACATTATTTAACACATAAAATAAAACGGAACTGTAATCAATACGTAACGACTACGCTGGTCCAGTGCGGATTGCTGGACTCAACTCACCTTTGAGATGTGTGTGATATTGTGCAGAACTCAGGCATGCAGGTTTCCTACCGATGTTTTCCAATGTCGTGGACTCACCTTTTTTTTTACGTAGGGAATCCTCATGGATACCAACACACCCGGGGAGGTGCAATCGTTATGTCGGACTAAACCCCACAGTGTTCAAACACGTGGCCTTGTGACTGGGTTAAGGGAACGCTTTCGCACACGACCGCGACCCCTACTCACCTGGCCGATGATATGATGCTTGATATTTAGCATATTCGACTACGGAACACGAGGTCCCGGATTCGATTTCCAAATCGCACTAGGCATAAAGCAATTATCAGCCAGCTAGGAGTTTGAAAATTGGATTTATCCAACCCCGTGCTTTAGAGAGTACGTTAAGCTGTTGATGTAGTGGGGCCTTAATGGGTTGATATGATCATAAAAATGATGAATTAGAAAGTCAAATTTGCTATTTGACTACGGATAACGGACGATAAAAGCAAGACAGGTGGGCAAAAAGAGTTACAGAATGGTATCCGAGAGAAGGGAAGCGATCTAGAGGACGGCAGAGAATTAGGTGGAGCGATGATTTTGTCAAAATGATGGGAGCAACATGGCAAAGACTGGCGTGATAGAGATGCATGGAAAGAAATGGAGGAGGCCTTCGTCCAAAGGGCGTACTGAACTACGAAACTGTCAAATATAAATAATATGTTAAGAAAAATAGTCATAAGGAAGAGTGTGTTTTAAATAATAGTTTGAATATTTATGTTTTTTTTTGTTAACAATCATGCTTTTTTCAGTAATAAAGGGCTTTATTATTATTATTATTATTATATAACGAGGCCCCGGGTTCGATTTCCAAATCGCACTAGTAATTGTTAGATATTGCGTTTTTCTATGAGGCAATTATCAGTGCCAGCTAGGAGTTTTGAAAAATGTCTGTATCCAACCCCGTGCTCTAGAAAATACGTTAAGCTATAGATCCCGGTTAATAACTAACGTGTGATAACATCATTGTTAAAGCCTAAAAACCCGAATCTTGAAATTGAAGCAGAGCGTAGGGATAGACATCATATTAACCCATTGCCGGTCCACTACAGGCCACGGGTTTCCTCCTACAATGAAAAGAGTGTAGACCTTAGTCCACCACGCCGGCCCAATGCGGATTGGTGGAATCCACAGGGTGTGGTTTATTTAGTCGAAATACGTATCATCTAAGAAAATTTCACCACAAAAATAGACTAGTTACAGTTAAAGCTCTGAACAGGTTTATTGATGGAATTAAGCCCGTAGTGCCAAAGGGGAGGTGGGTGGGGGGCTAAGAATTTAGGGTTCAGTCAATCTGCACCTTTCCATCGGCAGGTGATATCTGGTCATCTTTTTTCGTTTTTTAATTAAAGCCATCAAGGCGTTCGTCTGTCGCGATGCAATCGGTTGACAGTATGTCTTGTTCGCGATGAGAGGGTGCGACAATGATAATATTGAATTAATTCAATTAATTAGTATTGCTGCAATTGATATTGATTTTGGAACAGAGCTATTTCTGAGTTGCTACCAGCTACTTGTTGGATTTGCATTCCGTACTAGTGATGGAGTCATAATAAATAGAGAAGTTTTGATGTTTCAAAAGTCGTTTAGTCGAATTTATTATACTGTCAATAGTCAATATAAATATCCTAAGGCATAAAACTCGACAATTATACCAACATTGGCAATAGTTTTAGTAAATTTAGCGCTTATTTAAGGCATAAAAAAAGCTTTCGTGGTACATCTGAAGATCATAAGTGAACACAATTTTGAAATCTTACACCTTTTCGGTCTAGCTCACTTTGTTATATTAAGCCGTGTTAGTTTTAGTTCGGAAAGCTTCACGTACGTACGACGTACCATCTGCATACCTTGATAAAATGCATTTGAACTATAACGATCTTTTACTTATTTGCAAATATTATATTATTTACATATTAATAATTCTACATTCATATAGCCTGGACAGCAATAGAATATTTAATGAGATTTTATACATTATGTTGATCCAAAAAATGTATTCAATTCATCTATAGTGTTGCGAGCAATTAATTGCCTCTATTTCAAAATATAGAATCCCATTCTGAACAAATCCATGATGATTTTACACCAGTCATAATAAAGTTCAAAATTCAAAAAAATTCAAAATTCAAAATTCATTTATTTCAAGTAGGCCTAATACAAGCACTTTTGAAACGTCAAGTCTGTCCGTGTGTAGTGACTCTACCACCGGTTCGGAAGGCAGATTCTACCGAGAAGAAGCCGGCAAGAAACTCAGCATTTGCTCTTTTCCAACATCAAAAATTTACATTTTATATTTTAACATTTATTTTTCTACCTTATGAGAGATGAAAGCGGAGCCGGATGCTTCCAAGCAATCTTGTCATTAAGAAACTCATAAATTGTATAATAACCTCGCTGTAATAAATGTGTTTTAACACATTCTTTAAACTTATGCATTGGTAGGTCCAAAATTACTTTAGGAATCATATTATAAAAGCGTATACTCAATCCCACAAATGACTTCTGCACCTTTCGCAGACGATATGCAGATGTCACTAATTTATGACCATTTCTTGTAAGTCGACTGTTTATATCCACTTTTTGTTTATAAAGACTAATATGTTGTCTTACAAATACTATATTGTTATAAATGTATTGTGAGGCTACCGAATACTATATTGTTATAAATGTATTGTGAGGCTACCGAATACTATATTGTTATAAATGTATTGTGAGTTCTACGCACCATAATGCGTAGGATTGATACAAATCGTTCGAAGCAAGCTTATCGAGGCCCGATGACATAAAAGTGTCGTAGTCATTTCGACCTATTATAACCCGTACGGTTTACGAGCCCCCCCCTTTCCCCCAACCTCCTCGTTAGCATATGCGAACTGTACCCTTAGTATAAGATTTGTACGATCGCAATTGAGAAGTCGTATCGAGTAACGAAATGTTTTAACAGCATAGTAAAATTGATCTTTAATAGCATATTAAATATTGAATGTTTTACAGCGTCTGGCTGTCTATTTGAATAAAAAAAAATTAAAGCTTCTTTTATTTCAAGTAAGCCCAGCTTATACTTTTGAAACGTCAAGTCAGTCTGTTTGTAGTGACTCTACCACCGGTTCGCAAGGCAAATTCCATCAAGAAGAGCCGGCAAGAAACTCGGCAGAATGCTCTTTTTCAACATCATTTTACAGTTTACAATCTTTTAAATTCACTATCTTGTGCGAGATGAGAGTTGAGCCTGCTTCCAAACTGCCTTGTCGTTATATATAACATATAATGACAAGGCTGCTTGGAATAATATACATAAATATAATAAATATTTATGTGTATTATTCTTAAAAATATTCATCTTAGCACCCATTACACAAGCTACGCTTACTTTGGGGCTGGATGGCGATGTGTGTATTGTCGTAGTATATTTATTTATTTATCAATTTTTAATATAAGTAAATATTTCAGAAACGATAGGTTTTGAACCTGCCACTCTCTGGCAATCGCGGCCTGAGCGCTTTACCGATGAGCTACGGCTATCGTTCAGACGATGCCGAAATTATATATGCCTTTTTTTATTAGTCTTATCCAGATTGGATTATACCTCAAATTTGCCTGCAACTCTTCAGTTGCGGATTTGTTAGAACGTTGGTAATGTATTCCAAGGTGTTAGAGTGGCAACCCCGCGCCGGTAAGCGCAGCGTTGGTCGACCCCGACCAACGACATCAAGCTAGTCGCGGGCAGCCGATGGATACAAGCGACCCAATCCCAAACCCAAACCCAATCGTGGACTTTAAAACGCCCTACAAAAGACCTTTGTCCAGCAGTGAACGTCAGTCGGTTGATTTGATGTAATGTGTGAATGAATGAATGAATACACTTTTATTGTACACCACAGAGAAAATTTACAGAGATACAAATACAACAGCACAATAAAGTAGAACGTACAATTTGGCGGCCTTATCGCTAAATAGCGATCTCTTCCAGGCAACCAAAGGCATACAAGAAAATGTTATAAGAAATAAGTAGGTGGTACAACAAACAAAATTAAATATTAGGATTTAAAACTAAATGTAATGTATGTAAATGTATAAATTGTAAAAAGAGTGGCATTAGGTCAATTTTGACTTTGACGGTATGGAGTTTGTTACGCGAAAAAGACTCGAATGCGAGCGATAAAATTCTGTACTAAGGGTAATAGGCACGTGTCATTCGGGCGGCATTTTTGTTTGCTTTTTAAATTAATCAACTTTATACCGCAGCATCTGGTCTGTAACATGCTCTCGAGACATTTGGTGTTCAGCCGAGACAAAAGAAGCAGACAGGTCGACGGCCCAGTACGACCTACATGGTGCAAACGTCTTATATTATCCGTGACAGATTACTCATCGCACAAATAATCTACGTTCTTTTCGACCTTTGACCGACTTGGCATTTGTGGAAGCCTAGGTTAGGACTTCGGCTTAACTTTCGGGGGAGTTCGAATCCCAGCGCGCGTTTTAAGAAGACGCAGAGCTTTTTGTGACAGATCTTGTCCTGGGAAGTACTACCATGCTTATTTCTGCCGCTAAGGAGCAATGTTGCAATGCTGTGCAACATCTACACCTCAGATTGATGGACACAGAGAAACACTTTGCAGGATGTTTTCCAATCTTGCCCTGCGTAGTCTTGCTCTGTTTATAGGTGACGTGAGCTATCTTCTCGGCTCAATGATAAAAATTAAAAAAAAAACCTTGAACTTTTCTGGGTTATGTGCGTTTTTGAGCAATTAAAATATAACGTGCTTCAACTCATCGAGAGAAAAGCCGCATGCCTTAGAGTTCCCGATAATGGTGTCAAAAGCGTGTGGAGGCCACCAAACCGCACTGGTTAAGCGTGGTGGACTACGGCCTTGACCCTTCTCATTATCGGACGAGACCCTGCAGTGGGCCGGTAATGAAGTTTATTTGATTATATCTTCATATTTATTTCTCTTCCATTCCGAATATTTCCTCCAAGTCTAGGTAAAGACGCTATAAGAAAAATCATGAAAAATATTTCTTATAAATCAATTATTACTTTATTAATAACATATAGGAACAGCCTTACAAATTCCTACCACATTTTGTTATTAACCTTGTAAAGAATGCTTCGAATTGCTTTAGGTAAACATAAATACATACCGAAGCAGTTGGTGGCAATTTCCTGGCACGCGTAATTTTTACATTCATTCTAATTAATGTAACGAGTAATAAATGGGAATCGATTTTTCACCCACATTAATCGTTGGTAATCATTTGTTTCTTCTTTGTTTCAATGATTAAGTAATTTATCCGTGCGCAGACGTTACAAAAATTAGATAGGTTTTTATTTATTTGAGTATTTGTTTCTAAAATATATCTATTAGACGATTTTTTATTTAGACGGCCGATTTGCGCAGGCCGCAACTGCTTTCTGAGTCCAAGCCTTGAATTGAGAATGGGCTTTGGATTTCCCGGAGGAAACTTATAATTTATCGGGATAAAAGGTATCCTATATGTTGACCCGGAATATCAGCTACTGCCCGGACAGACAGACAGACAGACAGACAAAATAGTGATAGTGATAGTGATAGCGATAGCATATATTGTAAGGCCAGACTTAGACATGTGTAATAATCGCAAGGATCGTTAAGATAAAAGAATCTAACGTAAGATATACATTTTTGCTCCGTTTTAGACCTTTTAAGTTTTTGAATGCTGCTGAGTGAGGTTGAGAAAACTTAAAGTAGGTAGACTTAATAAACTTATTATTTCTGACAAAATTTTAGGTTTCCCGCTTAGCATCATAACGTAAATATTTTAAGTAGTTTTTCTTTAATTTATTAAAATAGAAAAAAATACAATTTATGTAGATATATATTTCTTAAATTACTAATTTACACTGACATTAACTCCGAGTGTAGGAAAAATCAGTTTGATAAAAATATTAAATAGCATTTATGATGAACACGACGACTCCTAGATTTATAATTTTTTTTTTATAAATGTAATACGACAATACACACATCGCCATCTAGCCCCAAAGTAGGCGTAGCTTGTGTTATGGGTACTAAGATGACTGATGAATATTTTTATTAATAATATACATAATCACTTAGAATATACATATAAACACCCAGGCACTGAAAAACATTCATGCTCATCACACAAACATTTTGCAGTAGTGGGAATCGAACCCACGGCCTTGGGCTCAGAAAGCAGGGTCGCTGCAAACTGCGCCAATCGGCCGTCAAAAAACTTCCAAAAACTGCATACAAATTGTAAACTGCAACGTTGCATACCGAAATCGAATCCGAGCTTGGAACGATCTTAAAGTCAAAGTCAAGTCAAAAATATCTTTATTCAAGTAGGCCCATAGGTGGCACTTTTGATGCGTACATAAGAATTACACGGTAAGTCTTAGTTTATTGCTCCATCTCTTGGACTATATTCGCAAACCTCATAAGTAACCTTCCAACAAACATTAACTTAACCTTACAAGACGATGGATCCTAGTAAAAGACCTTTTTGTTCACATCTCGAACACAAAATTGCTTTTAAATAGTGTTTATTAGTACATTTTCGCCAAAACGGGGTAATGTAACAAAATGGGCATTTTAAAAACTTCCATTTATGACTAACAAGATTATATAAGTCATGTCTTATTGCTTAATACTTAGTTGGCGAAGAAACTTTGCGAATGTGAATAATATTTGTAAACTTTTAACATGCTTTGGATTCTTTTCTGAACATTTATTTATTTATACAATTTATTTGTACCTTTATTGAAAAAAGGGCAGTACAAGTGGATACTTAATGAGTAGGATAACAAAGGCGGCCTTATCGCTTATTAGCAAACTCTTCCAGGCAATTTTATAGGATTAGGAAAGCCAAGAGAACCCGATTGGTATTATTATAATTAAATAATAAATAATAATAATAAATATACTACGACAATACACACATCACCATCTAGCCCCAAAGTAAGCGTAGCTTGTGTTATGGGTACTAAGATAGCTGCTGAATATCTTTATGAATATAATACATATAAATACTTATAATATACAGATAAATACCCAGACACTGAAAAACAATCATGTTCATCACACAAATATTTTACAGTTGTGGGAATCGAACCCACGGCCTTGGACTCAGAAAGCAGGGTCGCTGCCCACTGCGCCAATCGGCCGTCGAATTGCATACATACTTACGAATAATTACAATCTATAATATATATCTAGAGATAGATAGTTTGTATAATCTAGATGGGGAAGGGCGGGTAATATGGAAGATCTAACTTTGGTTGGCAATAGAAAAAAAATACTTCACGTGTTTTGTTTATGTAGATATTTTCCATTTTACCCACTACTTATATCTTGCCCTCCCTTCCCCTAATACTTATCTAGATTAAGACACAAAATAAAAATTAATATAAAAATAATAATCTAATATATACTTTTTTATAAATTTAAAAAGCATATAAAAATTTTCGGCACCGACAGGATTTGAACCTGCGACTCTCTGGCAATCGCGGCCTGAGCGCTTCCTCCAATTAAGCTACGAAAGTCGTCTTTATTGCTCAAGATAATACGCTTAACAGCAAGTTTGAATATGTCTAGTGACCTTGACTGACGTATGCCTATTGGGAGTGCATTCCACAGTTTCATACTTTTAAGATTGATTATTTTATACTTTTGAGTAGTAGTAGAGTTTTTTGTGACAGAGCTCGTCCGGAGAAGTACTACCACCGTGTTCAGGTCTGAAAGGCGTGGGTGCCGGTGTAATTACAGGCGCATTAGGCTTAACACCTACGCTACGGCTATCAGAACAAATAGCGTGAGGCGTAGGTCCTCCCATGTGAAGGGGTTGAGACCTTTGTCCACCACGCTGTCCCAATGCGGATTGGTGGACTTCACACAACTTTGAGAAAATTGTGGAGAACTCTCAGGTATGCAGGTTTCCTCACGATTTTTTCCTTCAAACTTGAAGTTTGAAGGAAAAAATCGTGGCAAGTGGTATTTTAACTGCTTAAAACGCACATAACTTAGAAAAGTTAAAGGCTGGGATTCGAACTCGGCGGCCCGAAAGTGAAGTTGAAGTCCTACCCACTAGGCTATCACCGCTATGTTATCTATACGTACAAAAAAAATGAAGTGTCTGTTTGTAATATTGAAATAACCGTTCTTTACTACGTGTAGATATATGAATATATATACGGTACAAACACCAAACACCAAAAAAATCTGTTTGTTCCAGCTTATCTCTGAAATGACTGGAACGATTTTGACGGGACGGGATTTCATTGGCAGGTAGCTGATGTAATAAGGAGTAACTTGGGCTACGTTTATTTAAAAAAAAATATATTCCATCGCGAGATTAAAAAAATTACACTATCACCCAATTTTTTACAACAATATACTATGCTTTAAAACAAAAACAAACGCGGACAAAGTCGCGGGCAACAGCTAGTACATTTATATATAAAAGTATATATAATGCCTCCTAATTAATATGTTGTTATTAAACGTGAATTCAGGCAAACTGACTGTGCTGTCATTTAATCTTACCCTATTTAACATTTGTCTTTAAACAGCATTTGTATTACAAAAAAACCACCTCAAGCCATAGGTATCTCTTAACGCCAGGTACCGACCAGATGTTAGAGCGTTATAAATCTCCGAACCATTGTCTGCCATTTTGTTTTTTTAACAATTACTGGACACATGGGCCCCTCTCCTGCGGCGCAAGGGTTTGATCCATAATCAACAGATGGTGAATCCGTATAGCTCTCTTAACACTTTTTTGTCACTTAGCATACGGTATATTCAGCTCTGAAAGTTTTTTAAAGAATTCAAGCTACTAGAACAAATCGGCTATGTGTGAATGCGACTAGTGCTTTGTGGGTTTCGTACCGTGAAACGAACGAACATTTGTTGCAGATATTTCTGTTCCTATAACATTTGCGTGAATCTCTATGAACTTTTTTGCATTGTTTAAATTTTTGGTTTTCAATTGTGTCACTCTACCTGCACTAAATTTTCTACCGGAATTTAGTACATATAATTTAACCAGAAGTGTTCTTATTAAACTATATCACGAAAATCCGTCGTTGCTCATCAAGGACGAACAAATAAAAAAAATCTTTCTCAAAAATCAAAAATAATCTCATTTACAATATTAAAACAGATTGTGGTAGTGATTCATCTTGTATGTTTGAATGTGTGTGTGTGTTTTTTTTTATTATTTTTAATAAATATGTAAATATACTACGACAATACACACATCGCCATCTAGCCCCAAAGTAAGCGTAGCTTGTGTTATGGGTACTAAGATTACTGATGAATATTTTTATGAATAGGTTACATACTTAGAATATACATATAAACACCCAGACACTGGAAAACATTCATGCTCATCACACAAACATTTTCCAGTTATGGGAATCGAACCCACGGCCTTGGACTCAGAAAGCAGGGCCGCTGCAAACTGCGCCAATCGGTTGTTGATCTCATTGGCTCAGTGGTGAGCGCTGTGGTCTTATAGATTGGAGGTCCGGGGTTCAATCAATTTGGGAATTAAAAATTTATGAATTTTCTTGTTTCATAAGAGTCTCCACACGCTTTCGAGAACAATATGGAGAACTCTCAGGCAAGTTGGTATCCTCGGGAGTTTTCCTGCATCGTTGAACCAATGATATTTTAATTGCTTAAAACGCCCATAACCCACAAAAGTTAGAGGTTGTGATTCGAGGTCAGCTCCCCGAAAGTGAGACCGAAAAAAAGAATCAAATTTATTCATTGTAAAGTCAACATCTCCGATGCTCCGTTGTCGGAGCGAAACGTGCTTAGTATGTACATTGCCGAAGATTTAGACTGGAGTATAAAGATTGAAGAAATTAAAAATTACACCGTACAGATTCTTCCGCTTTACGCGGAGTACTATACCAAATTAAGCTTATAGAATTTTACATAAAATATAATTTTTATTAATACATAACTATAACCTAAAATAAACTATTTAAAAACTAAATAAAATCTAAAACGTCCTCGAAACCACCGCAGCGAGGCACAGTTCCTAAGATAATATTAAATAATAATATTGAGATAATATTCCTAAGATAATTTTACATTGTATATTATGAAATTCCGCAAAGTAACGCCACGCCTGCTTCTATCCAATAAAAAAAAGGATATTCCCAGATTCTCCAAAACTCGTAAACCTCGCTCAGGGTTATCAAAAATCCAAAAATGTATGTCGGTATGCGAGTAATTAAGATATATCTACGATTATTAACTGCGGTAGCAACTCTATCAACGTTTAATCACCTACGTATGGGCGCTGTTATTATATTTTTGATTTATTTGATAAGTATCATATTACAATTTTTACGTTAAGCAGCCATCTACGATTCTAAGAAATATGTGATCAGTATGATTATCTACGCATTACCAGCCAACTATTGTGCCCGGGTCTCCTCTTTAAAGGTTTAGGCCACAGTCCACCACGCTGGAAAAGTGCGGATTGGTGGACTCGCATGCCATTGAGAATGAGACATGCAGGTTTCCTCACGAAGTTTTCCTTTACCTTTGTAGTTGTACAAAGTAAAATACATGTCTTAGCATTTATAAAAAATCTTCTCTAATAGGGTTCAATAGGGGATGAAAGTTTTAATAAAAATACGACATGAGATATATAACATCGTGATAACAAAAAGAACACCCAGTTTATTGCGGGCTTCTTTTTAGACCAGGATGCCTTTGAAAAGAAAAGAAAAAAGAAAGAAAACAAAACTTTATTTGGATATACACACACTAGAATTAAAATACAACTTAATAGTCTACACAAAAAATTATAGGAACGGTGTGATCCCAAAATGGTCTTCACTCAGCATGTTTGCAGTGCCTGTTAAGACACAGCGCTGATCTTCCGTGAAGCCAGACGTGGTGTTTGGACGGAAGGCACTGTCAGAGCGACGCTTAAAAACTATGGGTAAAATAATACAATTTAAAAGTATTATATAATTAAAAAATAAGATAAAAGATTTGTATACATATATAATATTTTGTTACGATCGAACCGATAAAAATAAAAAAAAAAAAGAATAAACACACTTAGGCACCCTTGTTCAAAGGTTTTGTTGTTGGAAAAGATATTCTCTTAATTTCCCTTTGGAATCCTCGTAGTACTATTAAGTAAATCTATAGTAGTAAAACTGCCAACCGTGATTGAATAGGCAAGCTAGTAGTAAGATAGTTTCAGATTTACCAATTTAATAAAACTTAGCGATTGTGTCCAACAAATTTGGCACTAAGATTGTCTTATTTCCACTATAAGTTAGCCCTGGACAGCAATCTCATCTGTAAGGGATGATACAATCTTTTCTCAATAATGTGAAGGTGACTGAAGTCCACCAATCCGCACCGGGCCAGCGTGGTGGACTAACCCCTTCTCATTGTGGGAAGAGACCCATGCCCATTAAAGCTACTGATAGACAGCGCAATACCAATGTTCAAATACACGTTATCTTTAAGCAATTAATTGAAGCTGAAATCCGGCAATCTTCGAAAGGTCTGATTAGCCAATACTCTAGAAGCAGTACCTATGTAGTTTAGTTAAGTAATCGTTAGGAATTTAGTCGGAATGCCATCCCTTCTCGCACCAACAGACTGCTTGGCCGCGTGATCTTTACCTTTGTTAGTTATATATAGTTCATCAACCTGCATCCATCTTCTCAGCCTTTATCATTCACCATTTAAAAAAAAATGTGTGTCCTTATATACACGCGTTAGAAGTTATTATTCTTTGGCGTAACACGATGAAAATCTATTAAAAATTTTTACTTTCGCCTTATTTAACGTTTGTAGACAAAAAGTATTCAATACATTTAAAGTTTTATTATAACGCATTATCTAGTCAAATAAAGTTTATTTAAATATTACAAAAAAATATTTCTAAATAATTAAAAAATGGACATAATAAATGTAATTCAAGGAATAATTTATAAACTCATAATCGGACCTCTAAGTCTCACAATTGAATCAATTAAATCACCGGAATGAGCCCGCAGACTTTGACAATTAAAAGTGTAGACTGTCAAACCTTATAGCTAACTTCAGGGTGTCGTCAAAACTTTTCCCTAACGCGCCAAAACAAGTATAATTTCATAATAGGCTTAGAAATGTAAATAGGCTTAGATATGTGTATGAGGGACCTTTAAATGCTATTAATGACACCATTGATAAAACATCATTACAAAAAAAAATTGTAGAAACTACTTATTTCTTGCTTTTTAGTTGTATAACAAAGTCGGTTTTTTTTTGTCAATTCTTTTTTTTATGTATTTTTTCTTTTTCTAACTACTGAATAGATTGAAGTGCAATTTGGTATACTTAACATTTTTGTAAATTTATTTTAATCATCCGTTGATTTGGGATTAACAAAGTTGATTGCGAAAGTTTATATGTCTGTTAATTTTTTATATATGCTTGGCTCAAACTTTACCAATCTGGTTGAAGTTTGGCATAGAGGTCGCTTCCCGGACATACACAGTTTCATTTTAATTCTCTCTCATTATGCTTTAAGTTTGTATAAAACGTAAGCTTATAGAAAAATCCTATTATAATATTTAGGATTACATTTATGATAAAAAAGCTTAGGTATGAATTGCTCTAACTTCATATATAAAAACTGTGAGATGGTGATAAAAAAAAAATATAAGTTGTTGTGGGTTATTCCTACACCAGGGAGCGTTTGGAACCCTCCTAGCTTTAGTTTTAATTTAACGAACGAAGTTATCACCATCACACATCATTAGTGTAAACAAGTTAAATGTATGAACGCTTCATAAGGTCTACATGAATAAAACATTTTTGAATTTGAAATAAAAAATATCCGGAATAATAAACTGATTCTACTGGGATTCTTTGAAAAATCTAATCGAACTTATTAATGAAGTTTGGACAAAACTACAGCCAGACCTAACCGTAGTCTGTAACTGTATATACCTGAACATACGTACCAAAAGTATATAATAACGCTCTTACTCCACCTTTCAATACGAAATGATTGCACGAAATTACCAAAAACCCAGTAGTTTTAATAATAGAAATACTTAATCTGTAAGCTGTAAGTAAATTTAGTCATTGTTGCAGGACAAAAAAAAACATGTGTGCTTCCAATGAAACGAAACAATTTGTTGTCTTAGTAATTCTTTTATCTCTTAACAGGTAATACACGTGCAAACTTAGACAATAGAAATCTTAGTACATCTGGTTAGGATAGAGTTAATGGCAAACATCTGTTAGTTTAATACTCGCAATTGTTTTAACATAGAAGTTAAAACTGGTTCAAACATGCTGTGAGTGAAGAATCAGTATCAAAAAAATGGTAACGACTTTGGTAATGAGTGTAACATTAACTAAAAATCAAAAGTATATCTATTGTTGTGTATAACTTTTTAAGGCAGTAGCAAGTAAAATGGAAAAATGAGAATGCTTTGACGGCTGACTAGCGCAGTGGGCAGCGACTCTGCGTTCTGACTCCAAGGCCGTGGGTTCGATTCCCACAACTGAAAAATGTTTGTGTGATGAACATAAATGTTTTTCAGCGTCTGGGTGTTTATCTGTATGTTATAAGTATTTAGGTATATTATTCATAATAATAATCATCAGTCATCTTAGTACCCATAACAAAAGCTACGATTACTTTGGGGCTAGGTGGCGATGTGTGTATTGTCGTAGTATATTTATTTATTTATTTATTTTAAAATATACACGTACTGTTGAGGAGTGGATAACCGGTGATAGCCCAGTGGGTAGGAGCTCGAATTCACTTTCGCGGGGCTGAGTTTGAATCCCAGCACGCACCTCTAACTTTTCAAAGTTATGTGCGTTTTAAGTAATTAAAATACCACTTGCTTCAACGGTTAAGGAAAACATTGTGAGGAAACCTGCATGCCTTAGAGTTCTTCATAATGTTCTCAAAGGTTTGTGGAGTCCACCAATCCGCACTGGGCCAGCGTGGTGGTCTACGGCCTTCTCGTTGTGGGAGGAAACCCGTGCCCTGTAGTGGGCCGGTAATAGGTTGATATGATGAGGATGATGACTGTTGAGGAGTGATCCCGGTACTCCCCCGTTAGCTCCTACCATATATTATGACTACTACAAATTGCTTAGCAAAAATATTAAAGTAATAAAATGGTAACTCATGAAATACTTTTTTTTTGTTGTTTCAATAAGAAGTTCAGTTGCAACCTACAAGCGGCGCGAAGTAGGCGTGTGTGATCGCTACGCGAGAACCGGTTATTACGAGCGCACCTTATCGCTTTTTCTGTGTTTTGTTTGTAATAGTTATGTTGGGTCGTATTGACAATGGCTGAAGGCTCACATTTGTACACGAATGTCCCAACTTTTATGAACCACAGCACGAAGAATGATATATTTGTTGATGAAATAACAATGGAGGACGAAACAAATGCGTATGAGGAAGATATGGATACCACGGAAATGCGGAGAAAACGAAATTGGGAGGCTGATAATGGCGAGGAGTGGACACAAGTTAATAGAACTGCGAAGAAAAAAGTTAGGATAACTGAAAATCCACAGGAAGATTTAATCCTTATTTGTGTTACGGGTAAGCAAGTTATACCAAAACAATTTGCCTTGGCGAAATTATTTCGGGAACATAATATTTTAGGTATTTTGAGAGTAAAATATTTGAATCACTATAAAATTCATCTAAGTTTTGATACAGAATCGAATGCTGAAATTTTTTTAGCATGTAAAGCATTTTCTGAATTGGAATGGAGATGCCAGAAGACCTGGGAAGTAGGTCTTTCATATGGCATAGTAAAGAATATTGAGAATGAACTTACCGAGGAAGAGATTTTTAAGAACATTAAGTGTGAAATTGAAATAGTCTCAGTGAAACGTCTCAACCGTCGAGATGGGGATATTTGGGTGCCGAGCGATACTGTGAAGGTTGGGTTTAAGGGCCCCAGTTTACCGAGATATGTTTACCTACTAGATTTAAGAATTAAAGTTGAGAAATACATATTTCCCGTCACTCAATGTTCTCGATGTTGGCGATTTGGGCACTTAAATAAATTTTGCCCGTCTAACAAAATAGTATGCCCGAAATGTACCAAGAACCATGCTAATTGTGAGACAACTTCATATCTGTGTTCCAACTGCTCCGGTACTCATATGGCATTGGATAAAGATTGCAGTGTTTATAAAAAGGAAAAGAAGATACGAGAAATTATGTCAGAATTTAACTGCTCATACAGAAAAGCAATGAGTATGTTCGTCCCATCTTCTCCTCCCCCTTTAGAAAGCTATAACGAATCACTTACAAAACAACGTGTATACGCTCCTGTAAATGAAACAGACGCATTCTCGTATTATGATGATAATATTCATCAAGAACAGGAACCTTGCAAGGCGAATGCAGAATCAAGTACAAAACAGAAAAAAAAGAAAAAGAAAAAGCGTGTTCTGATAGCTGAAAATGTACATGCAGATATAGAATGTTCATCAGACTCTGAAGGTATTGAAGAAAAAGAAGGCAAGGAAGGAGAAGAAGAGAATCGGAGACAGGAGTTTAAATCGTTAGTAGGGGAATTATTGAATAAGATAAAAAACATTATATTTAATAATAACCTTAATTTTACGTCTAAGTTTAGGCACATAGTTAAAACTTTTATAGAGTGGAGCACTTTAGTTGTTGTTAATTATTGTTCAGGTTTCCCTATAGTTAAGAGTATTTTTAAAAATATTTTTGGCAATGGATAATACACCAGCAATAAGTAAAACTGTGAAATTAAATATCTTTCAATGGAACTGTAGAAGTTTAAAACCAAAATTGAAGTGTTTCGAACAAGTTTTAATTAAAGAAAAAGTTCACATAGCTGTTTTAAGTGAAACATGGCTTGAACCAGATGACTTTATTAAAGTATGTGATTATAATATTTTCAGACTCGATAGGGATGACAGTTATGGTGGAGTTGCTATTTTAACACACAAATCAATTTGCGCGCACAGACAATCAGTAACAGGGGTGAATAGTGGAATGGAAGTTATTGGCATTAAAGTAACAAACTGCGAACACATTAATAATATATATTCGATCTATTGTCCAAGCGATGTAACAACGACTCAAAATGATTGGGAAGAGTTACTGTCGATAGCTGGAAGGAAAACATTATTATTAGGAGATTGTAACGGGCATCATGTTAGTTGGTCTAATAAAACTGATAACAGAGGCACCCAAATTTATAATTCCATGTTACAAAGTAATTTTGTCCTTTTAAACAATGGTAGTATTACGAGGCTACAATTGGTAGATAATGAATTAAGGGAATCGGCACCGGACCTATCTTTTGCTTCTTCTGATATTTGTTTGAGTTTTGATTGGTCAGTTACTAATGAGACACTAGGTAGTGATCATCTTATGATTAAACTGAGTACTGCTTTACATTTTGATATAAATATTATTAAAAAACGAAATTTCAAGAAAGCCGACTGGAATAGGTACACCTCTTATTTAGAAACAATATTTTCAAATTTTGATTTTACACATAATATTCAGGAGGATTATGACCATTTTTTATCTCTTATAAATGAAGCAGCCGACGCATTTATCCCAATTATCAAAATATGCACCAACCCGAAAAGCAAGTTTGTTCCCAAGTCTTATTGGACCCCTGAACTATCAAGGGCAGTAGCCATTCGTCGAATAGCTCTTAAAAATTTCCGGCGTAATCCAATACCACGTAATTTGGAACTCCTGAATGAAAAAATCAGACTAGCTCAAAGACTTCTGAGGAAGGCGCAAAATGAATCATGGCACCGATTCTGTTCGACATTAAATGAGGTTTGCTCAGCAACTGAAATGTGGTATCGGATGAAGTGGCTAAAAGGGTACAAATTACCTAGAACACATATAAATGAGGTTACTGCAAATAGTCTATTAAAAAGTCTATGCCCCGATTATGCTAATCGTGAACGACCATCATTTTATTCTTTTAATCAGACATTGGAAGTGTTAATTACATTACATGAGTTAGAATCTTGTATTAAATCTAAGGATACTTCACCAGGATATGATTCCATCTCATATTCTATGATTAAGCACTTACCTTTAACAGCCAAATTAGTATTACTAAATTTGTTTAATAGAATATTAGTATCGGGTATAGTGCCTAAGCAATGGCGGGATATATCAATTATTCCCATACCTAAACCTGGTCGTAGTACACAAAATAGTACAGATGTGCGCCCCATATCTTTGATATCATGCATTTGTAAAATTTTTCACTCTGCTATTACTAAAAGGATTGAATGGTATCTCGAGAAAAATTGCTGCTTTTCTTCAAATACTGTAGGGTTTCGTAAATCACAATCTTCCTTGGATAGTCTTAGTATTTTAGTATCTAGAATTCAAACAGGATTTTGTAAAAATTGTATAACATTAGGATGTTTTATGGACATAGACAATGCGTATAATAACATTGACATTTACAGCCTACTTAATGCTTTGGACAGCCTGGGAGTGGGTTCAATAATTTGTAACTATATTTGGAACTTTTTATCTGAAAGGTATCTGAAAATAAATGTGAATGATATAAGTATAACTCGCCAAACCGGTAAGGGTATAGCACAAGGAGATCCGATGTCCCCTTTGCTTTTTAATGTAGCCACTATAAATATTTGTAAAGTCATAAATAATGTTTATATATCACAATACGCAGATGATTTTGTGTTGTATACTACCAAAAACAGTATTGATGAAGCTGTAAATCAATTACAAAGTGCGGTTAATATATTCGTGAATTTAGTTAGCCAAATTGGATTAGATATATCTACGACTAAGAGCAAAGTATGTGTTTTTAAAAAAGGTCCTTGTAGGCAAGGAGTTAATGTAGTGGTAAATGAAAGAACATTAGAAGTAGTAGAAAACGTAAGATATTTGGGGCTATGGCTTGATAGGTCCCTCAGGTGGGGAAAACACGTGAATGAGACATGTGACAAAACAAGTAAATTCTTAAACATATTTAAAATTTTGACTGGATCAGGCTGGGGAATACACCCAAAACTTCTAAGACAAATTTACTTATCTATTATACGTAGCCGTATGGATTATGCTAGCTTTATTTTTGGTGACAGTAGTGATTCTCATCTTATAAAATTAGATAGGATGCAAAATCAAGCCTTACGTACAATAGGTGGATATATTAAATCAACTCCCACGCATGTTATGGAATCAGATTTGTGTTTGCAACCTTTAAAGATTCGCAGATATTACCTGGCTGGTAAATTTTGGCTCAAGTCAATGTCACTCAAAAACAGTACCATAATAAATTTACTAAATGAATTAATATCATCTAATAATCTGAGTTCATGGAAAAGAAAAAAGAAACCACTATTAACGGAAATACATGATAAGCTTAAAGATATTAAAATTCACCGAAGTGACCAAATTGAATTATTTGCACTAAAAACGTGGGTTAGCAGTGTTAATTTAAAGGAAGCTATTAAAGTAAATATCAGTAGTATTAATAAAGCCAAAAAACAGTATGATGAACGTTATTTAAAAAATGTGTGTGATAGGTATATTGATGAACATTACAATGGATTTTACCAAATATTTACAGACGGTGCTAAAGAGGAAAATTTCTCTGGTGCAGCCTTTTTAGATTATCAAACATTAAAATATTTAAAGTTCAAAATTGATGATAATGTTTGTATTATGTATGTAGAACTTTTAGCAATTCTGGAAGGTTTATCGTATATTTCGTCAATCGATAGGGATAAATTTGTTATATTTTCAGATTCCAGAAGTGCGCTCCAACATATAGCTCGATGTACATCTAATACTAGAAGTACACCCGTAGCTTATACAATTTTGAATATCATCCATGATTTAAATAAACAATCTAAAAAAGTAGTTTTACAATGGATTCCTTCACATGTTAATATAATGGGTAATACAATCGTTGACCGAATGGCAAGAGAAGCAACTTCTGAGGGAGTTGAGATATCGGTATTGCCGTTTTACACGGATTGCTTACATCTGGTCAAAAAAATGTGCTGCGAGTTATGGAAAGAGTTCTTTGACAAGAGATCAAAAGAAAAAGGTATCTGGTACAAGACCATACAAGCTGAGCCTTTGATGACTCCTTGGATTCGAGACACTTCAATGAATAGGAGGGACACTGTAGTTTTGTTACGACTTCGATCCGGACACATTCCATTTAATAAATTTGCCTATTTAATTGGTAAGGCTCCAACACCCAACTGCACAGAATGTGGTGTGGTGGAAGACGTGTTCCATATTTTGATGGAATGTGTTCGGAATGAGTCCATGAGACGTTCCATTTTTAATACAAATTGTATATACCAATCTATTGGCGGTATAAATATAGTTTTAGGAAACATATCATCCAAATTATCAAAAAACTTAATTGATTTATATAATGTAGCGGTAAGCTAAATATAATTAGTGGCTTTAACAGAGCGGCATAGTCGCATTGACGACAAAGCTCTTTAAAAAAAAATTAAAAAAAAAAAAAAAAAAAAAAAAAATAAGAAGAAGCTAATCTGGAACTTTTTTCATTGTCTCTGTTTTAGGCCTGCTATCATATTTTCTTTTTGTAAAACACTTCACCTTAAAGTTTTGTAAATTAGTATATTTATCTTTATTTTCTACCGAAAACATTAACAGTACTCAATTTTTTACGGTAAAAGCTAAGGACAAACATTAATCAATACATTATCAGATATGTTTTACTCAGTCAGCCAAGGATCCGGTGGCATGGGAGTGTTTAAAATCCATGCAAAAACCCCATATCAACCATCTATCGTTTAAGAATTAAGATGATGAATTGTTTTACTCAGTATTGTTAAAGTCCGCGAAGTAAAATATTTTTTTACCGAAGTGAAATTATGTTACTATAAAGGATTCCGTAGGTACTTTGAATTGCATTTGAACTTAGAAAAGTTGGAGTTGTGTGCTGGGATTCGAACTCGGCCCCCGGAAATTGAGGCCGAGGTCCTACCCAACGCGCTATCACCGCTTTATTGGATCATCTACTTACATTAAAATGTAACTAACTATTGAAACTGAGAAGTTTACGGCGGAGATAAAAAAAATGCTTTAGATAAAACGTCATTAAATTATTCTTAAAACGATATTTTCGGGTCCAACAATCGTGGATTTATTGTTTTTTTAAATACCGTGAAAACCGAAATTAGTCTTGGAAATACTACCAGCTATTTTACCTTCGACCCCCAAAAATCTGCAAACTTTCGGTGGCCCGCTTTTTGTTTAACCACAAGAGTCATGAGTCAATCTTGAAATGTTAACGGAAACTGACTAGACTATCAAATACTTTTGATTTAAAAGTTTCGTAATATAAAGCAATACCTACATATTTAATACTTCTTGTGACATGATGTTTAAGTTCAAACATGAAGATATTATAGTTGATTTTATACATGTCATACTAGCTGTTGCCCGCGACTTCGTCTGCGTTTGATTTAGTTTTTTCATGTGACTTTAAATTTAGTTGCAGTTCTAAAAAAAATTAAAGTATTCAGTATCGCTAAGCCTTAAATGAGGGGTTTGTTGCTGTCCGCTGAGGAGTTCTCTTCTATATCTCCAACCATAGTTTGGGAAAAATTAAACAAATACTCTAACCTCTATAGTACAAAAATAATTACTTAAATCGGTTATAATTTGTCGGAGTTATGTTGTAAAATCGTCAATCACTTTCATCCCCTCTCCCAAAGGAACTGAGCTTAATGTCGGGATAAAAAGTACCCTATATTACTTCTAACATTTCCAAGAATATGTGTACAAAGTTTCATGAGGATTGGTTAAGTAGTTTTTGCGTGAAAGCGTAATTAACAAACTTACATTGACATTTATAATATTAGTAGGGATAGGGATAGGGATAGGGTTTATAATTGTAGCAAAAGACTGTTAAATTTATGTGTTCATCATCATATCAACCCATTGCCGACCAACTACAGATCACGGGCCTCCTCCCACATTGAGAAGGGTTTCGGCCGTAGTCCACCACGCTGGCCCAGAGTGGATTGGTGGTTGTGATGGAAGGTTGCCTCATGATATTTTCTTTCACCGTTGAAGCAAGTGGTATTTTAATTGTTTCAAATACATATAACTTCCAAAGTTAGAGGTGCGTGCTAGGATTTGAACTGGGTCCCCTGCAATTGAAGCCGAAGTCTCAAAACCTTTGGCTAACTATACTTATATAATAGAGCTGAAATATGCTTAAGAGTTTTGTTTGGTTGAACGCGCTAATCCACTGATTCGAGTTGGAAAAAACTGTTTCGGGTGGTTAGTTCATTCATATAGAAATACTATATAATATTAAGCTACGAACAATAGGAGTGGAGCATCTATGATAAATTTTGAAAACGGAAAAAAATATTCCTTTTGAAGGCCAAAAAGTAAAGTATGATTTAATAGTTCGTCTTTAAAAGACCTATAAAAAGGCTGGAAGAACTATTAATACATGCGAAAGATTTGAAGGTTGTCATACTTTCACGCAGCAAATATCACATATGCGAATTGCACTCGCGCTCGATAGACGAACTAGGAAATCATAAAAGTCAAGAAAATATTTTCTCCAATTTCAACGCCATCGTTATTCTTCATTCAAAAATGGCTAACGGTTTGTGGTGAATTATAAAGGTATCAGTCTTCGTTTCTTTATATCACGAAAGAACAACTAACAGAAGCTAAATTTAATTTGTAGGTTGTCATCCTTGCACGCAGCAACTGTCACATTTATAAAATTACTACGCTTATATGACTACGCTTTGACGGCCGATTGGCGCAGTGGGCAGCGACCCTGCTTTCTGAGTCCAAGGCCGTGGGTTCGATTCTCACAACTGGAAAATGTTTGTGTGATGAACATGATTGTTTTTCAGTGTCTGGGTATTTATCTGTATATTATAAGTATTTATATGTATTATATTCATAAAGATATTCAACAGCTATCTTAGTACCCATAACACAAGCTACGCTTACTTTGGGGCTAGATGGTGATGTGTGTATTGTCGTATAATATTTATTTATTTATTTATTTATATACCCAACATGCGAATTGCACTCGCGAGCGAAAGCAGAACTAGGAAATCATAATAGCCAAGGAATGATTTTCTCCAATTTCAATTTTGTACACGGATAACAGTAAATATGCAAATGATGAGCAGTTAGAATTCCAGCAGTTAGCATGTGCAGCAATCACGACTCACGACCTCGCGAATTATAACTCATTGACTCATACGGTGTCATGGGAAATGACTCATATTCGACCTGCGAATGGATTTTCGAAAAATGTTTTGCCTCGTCGTTTATCTACATTTCGCGGGTCCTTTATAACCGAGTTTAAATAGGTATGAGTTGGTAATTTGAGCCTTATTTGTATACATATTTATTTTATTATTTTAATATATATATATATTTTTTTACTACAAGATAGTCCTTGATTGAAATCTCACCTGGTGGTAAGTGATGATGCAGTCTAAGATGGTAGCGGGCTAACCTGTTAGAGAGTATGGTAGTCATACCCCCAATAGGTATCCACGCGACATCGAACCGGAACGCTAAATCGCTTAGCGGCACGTCTTTGTCGGTAGAGTAAGTAGCCACGGCAAAAGACTCCCACCAGACAAAAGTTCTAATTGAAATTCAAATTCAAAATTCATTTATTTCAAGTAGGCCTACTATATAAGCACTTTTGAAACGTCATCTATGTCTGTTACATCATAAGTAAGTGTGCTCAATAACTTCACACCCGTTCTACCACAGAACAGCGAGACACCGTGAGCGGTGACATCCTTAAGTGGTTGATATTCCATCAATACGCACGAAATGTTTTTTATCCACGTTTCTGATACGTACCGCTAAGATGTCTCTGCTGGCTGTGTTTCCAGCCACGTATAATTTGAGTATCAAAGCAAGACTGAATAGGCTTTTTTTAGGCAAGCATGCTCCAACCTAGACCTCATCATTGCTTTTTAACGGGCATGATTGTCGTCAAGCGCTGACCTATCGATAATAAAACAAAAAAAATCTAGGCCGTAAATTTAAAAATTAGAGAAGCCAACAATCATGAAAGAACTGGAGTTACCCAGCGGGGAGCCGTACCAGTAGCACTAAGTACAACGGAAGGTTCCGGCCGACCAAGTACGGAGAGAAGCCCAGAGGAAGAAGTAGAAGAAGAATCATGATCATCATCATCATTTCAGCATGCTGTCCACTGCTGGCATTGGAATCTCCAAGATTCGCCACCACACCCGGTCCTCAGCCTTCCTCATCCCACTCCCCGTCACTCTCTTGATGTCGTCCATCTTGCTGGAGGGCGTCTCACGTGGTCTCCACTCTAGAACTTTGCTGATCAAACAACCTACGACAAGCATGGCCCACCCATTGCTATTTCAACTTGCTGATAGTTTGGTTCGGTGATTCGGTTCGGATATCTTCGCTTCTTATTCTATCCTGCAGGGCAACTCCCAGCATAGTCCTATCTATAGCTCGTTGAGTGACTATAAACTGTTATAGCATGGGCCAATTCTACGGCAAACTTAGTAACAACCTAGGTTTACAAAATACAACGTGTACCTTCCTTCACACCCAAACATAGAAACCAATCATTTGGATTTTTGGCATATATTTAGTTAAAAATTGAGTCTTTCTATCCCAGGAAAACAATCGGTTCCCGCGATATTTGTAAAAAACCCGTAATATACTGCATCAACTAGTTGACTATAAATATAACCGAGTTATCTATTGGCATCTTTCAAAACGATACCAACATTCGAATCGATAGATTAATTACCGAGAGTTAAAAGACATGTGATGATTCAAAGCAGCTTGTATCGGCCTACTTGAATAGAGAATATATTATTATTTTTAATTCGTATTTGATTTTATGGCACAAGTGGTTGGACGACCAGATGGGTCACCTGCCTTCATGTTATGTAACTTTTATATGACAGGCTCGCGCTTAACTGCTATCTCACCTGACTGTAGGAAGCTAAAGCATCACGCCCATTTATGCGTGATCTGTCCAGTAATTTAGTGCAAAACTTCCTATGTTTCGGCATTGGAACTAATTATGTCAACATCCTTAGCATAATTCAATGTCTCATGACATGGCTTACTTCCTGGTAGATAAGTCTAGTGTCTCGATCTAGTAGACTTAAAATTTTTATTAGGCCTTCTTTATAAGCACTTTTGAAACGTCATGTTCGTCTGTTTATAGTGACTCTACCACCGGTTCGGACAGGAGATTCATCCGAGAAAAGCAGGCAAGAAAATCAGCAGTTGCTCTTTTCCAACATCAACATATAAAATCAATTATTCATCTTGCGGGAGATGAGAGCAAAGCTGGCTGCTTCCAATCTACCTTGTCAATAAGAAATTCACCGAATGTATAGTAACCTCGATGGGTTTTTACGCAGCTTTTAATGTAATAAAGTAATAGCATCTTAACTTTTACTAGGTTACAAGTTTAACCGTTGGTTCTTCTTTCTTTTGTTTTTGTGTGTGCTATAAAGAATTTTAAAAAACAAACAAAAAACATCTTCATCGTCGATACAGCCTTGATTGTCTTATAAGTCTAACTTCGGTTAAAATCAGTTGGGTATTACAGCGTCACTAAACGTGCTACTTCAGAATAAAGTGGTGTTTACGTCATGCGTCACTTAGGTGAGCGCAGAGCCTTAAAATGAAGATGCAAGATGGAATTCAAAGTATGGCAGTTTTATAGATTTAATTACTCAATCCTTATTATATACCTACTCGTAAATAACTTATATCGTATCTATTACCTATTCCGTGATTCTAAAATAGCATCAATATGGTATTAAGAAGAGTTAAACTATATGCAAGTATTTTGGGAATGTGTACAATAAAGTGCATCATAATTTCATTTTAGCTGTAGCGTGCACTATGCGATCTATAACAGCTATAGGTAATTATATTACATATTATTATTGGCTTCTATTTATTTCCTTCTCATTAGAATCTGCCTTTCATACCAGTAGTAGAGTCACTACAAACAGACATGTGTCTCAAAAGATCTTGTAACCTACTTGAAACAAAATTGATGCAATAGCGTTTAAACTCTTAGCTTTCGCTGTAGACAACGGACATTGTTAGAACTCCGAACTTGTATTAAAACACTGCCTATCCCAAATGTTCTAATGACTCATCTTGGAAAATGTATTTTTCAGTATATATCACCGACTTTCTTAATAGCTACCCTGGTTAACCACCTTGTGAACTCAAGAACTTGTCTATTCAAGGTCTGCATTTTTAAGTTCATAGTGTTATGCAAATGGTGTTAATAGCAAGTATACTTAGACCAGAGCATCTCCCATGGTAACAATGGCTGCCAAAAAAGGTTTTTATTAAACATGAAAAAAAATATATATTTGATTACTTATATTGCTTGTGAGGTCTTTGCGGTTTTTTGAATACGCTTATAAATGATAAGAGTGTCATAATATGTCCATCTCCAATGTTTACATGCAAACTGTAGGGTCCATCCAAAATGTTCTCTGAAGTGGTTAAACCAAACATAAGTAACAAACAAACAAACAAACGAATATAAGTAAAAACATCAATTTGTTATTACAAAATAAAACAGCACCCACATATTTCTTTACTTTTTTGGTCCTTCAAGCCGGATTTTGACCCAATAAAGTTGAAGGTTTACAAAACATTTCCGAGCCACATTTCACAATAGCGTGTTACATTGTTCAAGTTATCGTTGGTTCAATAAGCTAGTAAGTATGTTATGTTAGTCGAAACGCCGCCGTGTCTGCTTCGCGCCGAGTTGGGTTCCCGTAGATCTCTCGACCTCATATCTGTACAGCTAAAAACAAAAGTCACATGTGCTAAACAAAAAAAAAATCTTTTTATAATTTTAAGCAGTAATGAGCCTCCTAATTATACTAGATGAAGGCTAACCATTATGCACACAACTTTTAATATCGTGTGTGTAATACTGTACTGATAGTACAGGACTCCTACCGGCTAAAAACCCCTCCTGTCTGCTAGGCGTTAGTGTACATTATATCGCTATTATCTACTGAACATGCAAAAAATGGCGACACTCGTAACCCAAGTTACATTAGTGCAAGAGTTTAAGCACTCCTTTGTGCACAAATCAGTAGGATCACTGTGTCTTGTCCATAAGGAGATTCCGGCTGTACACGTTTTTTCAAAAATCCAATGTGGCAATACCTTACAATAACTACTAAAAACTAATAACTTTGAACTGACTAACATACTTTTCAATTTCTACTAAAATAAAAATTATTTTCTTGTCCATGTGTGATGTGATGTGGGAGTGATTTTTTAACAGGACTTCCTCCAGCTCGTCAGGTACTGACGAAGCTGAGTCAGAACTTTTATATTGGCACGACACAAATTAGGCTTAAACTATTAATAATTAAGTATTAAATTATAAGTTACTCCGTATGTATGTTTGTGTTGTTCTGGTAAATAAACGTATTCTGTTCTATTCTATTCTATTCAACATGCCTTTTGATCGAACACTTACGTTGTTGTCTTAATTACTTTACTTTAATTATCACTTCCATATATTTTTTACAGAGTTTAAAGTTATTTTTTTGAAACAATTAAATAAAATTAAATAATTTAATTAAAATATTTTAAAATTTCGTTTCTCTTTTTTCATATATTATTTAATAATCCACTCCGATGACCATGAGGATTTCCCCCACGTTTTTATTAAAAAAAAAATCAGTCGCACTATATTTGCTACTAAATTCTAATTTAAACCGTAATATTATAATATTAAAATAATGGGTTTACAGAACATATCCAAGGTACATTAAAACTATTGTGAAATTTTCGCTTTAAAATTAACTACGCCTTTTTATTTTGAAAAATCAACCTTTTTGTGGTGTTGCATTAAGCGTGACATTTTTTATGTGAGTATGGGTTATTGTCCATAACCCAATACCCCGCTCTGGGCCAGCATGGTGGACTACTATCCCCTTCTCACTGT
The DNA here is from genome assembly GCF_905163445.1 of Pararge aegeria. Taxonomy (NCBI): domain Eukaryota; kingdom Metazoa; phylum Arthropoda; class Insecta; order Lepidoptera; family Nymphalidae; genus Pararge; species Pararge aegeria. The sequence continues at coordinate 5,135,731 of NC_053201.1, forward strand.
GCGAGGAGACCCGTCCCCTGTAGTGGCCCGGTGATGGGTTAATATGATGATGATGATGATGATTGAAGTCCGTGAAAATATTATAGCACCACGGAAAAGTAGAAAAGCAAGTAGGTACATGCGAAGAAGTAGGTGTAAGATATTCAGTTTCTACCAAACAAAACGACGTACCGGAACGCTCAATTGGTCTACACGTAGTTATGACCTGAATTAATAAAACAATAAAGGAAGTAAAGCCGAGTTATTAAATATAAACAGTTTTTATGAGCGAATGTACCTACTCTCGCTCACCCGTATGCTTTACAGCAATAACGACTGGACGACTAGTCGTTTCAGACTTCTCAAAACGACGGATCAATAGTGAATATCGTTTCTAGATCGTCTGCGGAAAGCGCAGAAATATTTTGTGGGGTTGAGTACACGCCTTTTATAACATAATTCCGAAGGTAATTTGGTAACTTACCAATGCATAAGTTTAAACAATGACTATTACAGCGAGATAACTAGGTATACAATTGATGAACTTCTTCTTGCGGTAGATAAAAGCAGCCAGCTCCGCTTTCATCTCCCGCAAAATACATAAATTATTGTAAAATATTGATGTTCGAAAAGAGCAACGGATGAGTTTCTTGGCGGCTACTTCTCGGTGGAATCTACCTTCCTAAATGATAGTAGAATCACTACAAACAGACAGACTTGAAGTTTCAAAAGTTGGCCTGCTTCGAAATAAAACTTATTTTGAAATTTGTTGATTAATCTGAGACGACATCGGAGATCCCAATAAACCTTGCAATCTTGGTTAACGTTACGACCAATCGATAGTGTATGGCTCCTTTCTGTATAATTCGATATATGTCTCAATTTGATTACGTATGTAGGTACTAATATTATAAATGCGAAATTCGGAATATATATAGCTTGAATCCCGGAAACGGACTAGGCATATCTTTTATCTCAGGAAAAGAAACATTTTATTAGTAAAATTTAATCTATTATCTTTAACTTACTGTGCCACGTCCCGTTGCAAATAAGTAAACGTTCAATCGCAACGAACAATCGTTTCGAGTGTCGACGGCAGTTTCGGAACGTTAAATCGTCACGACTTCTTGATCGAAGCGACGGATCGTACCGTATATGAGGCCCATTAGATTAGTCGCCGCCAGGTGGGTATCGAAAGTGTGTCTTTAGCATATTTGATAAGTTTAGCATAAATTATAATCGTATAACGAATTTATACGCGTGATGTCATCTGAGCTACTCCGAAAGTACCGTAAACTAAATTTTATGGCTTAAATCGGCTAATTTCATTTGATTGACCCTGCTCAGCTGTATTTAATCTGTCATTTACTAATGTTGTAAATGCGAATACTACTGCGTGATAAAATAAAAAACAAACAAACTTACTATTGCAAACAAGTATCTCTAGGTGAAGAGCTTTTTGTGTCAGAACTAGTCCGGGGCAGAATAACATGCTTATTTCTAACGCCAATGTAACTAATCTACCCTACTCGCCTTATAAACAATATTTTTAAAATGTCGAGTGAAAATCGGATTTCTAAATTTTATTTCTGAACCAAATCTGATCAAACCTTGCTCAATAATTAAATTTAGAGACGTAAACATGGCATTATCAAAATCGAACTTGTTTCTAGTCCGAGTGCGCTGCGAGTGTTGGAGCTCGCAACTACCATTATATCAATAAGAGATAATGGTACCATAAAGACTTCTTCCTGTTCTGAGAGGAAAGAGTTATACATAGTGAATCCACCATGCCGTTTAAAGGAGATATGAATGCCTGAAGTAGGGAGATGAAGTTGTATATGCTATGAATTGAATGATGAGGTGAAGGAGACATGATGTTGATAAAAGGATCTAGTGGTTTTCTAGGTCCTATTTTAATAGAAAAGATAATAAAATGATTATTCCTACTTCAACAGATTTTTTAAATTAGGCCCAAACTATAGACATTCACATAACACACATGCATATACACACACAAACACACAAACACTCACATACACACCCGCACTAGATAAGTCGCTGCATGTTTTTATTATTTTAATTGACTCTTATTCTTTTTTTTTTTTTAATTGGCATTTACTATGTTCTACTTTTGTCTTATTGGTACTATACATTTATTGTTGGAGGCGGGCGTTAATTGTTGCGACACAGTTTATACTACTGCAACAGTTATCGTGGCACCATGTTTATTGTGTCAATTCTGTACCCTTACCAATATTCTGAATGAACGAATAAATGAAAAAAATTAATAATGCCATGTAAGAAAATCTGGTCTTGTGAACTCGTTGCTTCTAACGTTCTAAAAGTCTTGAGGTATAGTGGGACAACAAGGTTGGGGTCTTAGCCTCTGAATGATCGTGATCATGTGCCAGTATTATTTAAAGAAACTATGAAACCTTACGGCCCAAGGTCCATCTTTAATAGGATCTAGTTGGTTTTTTTACACCAAGCAGCATTGTTGTGTTCCGGTCTGATGGATGTGGTTGCCGATGTGATTACAGGCGCATGAGGCTTAACACCTACGCCTCAAGTTGATAGACGTGTAGTGGCGTGCACTCCATACACAAAAGCGCTGCATACCCTAACATTGATATAACTCGAATAGGAGGAGAATTTGTGCCGTTTTATACAATTTTCCCGGTGTATGCATACCCTGGTAAGAAAGCCAGTGCACGCCACTGCCTGCGAGGTGTCTGTCATGTCTGATGGTTTTCAAGTGGCATACACTGAAAACTGTACCATTGTCACTAAGTCTTGATCTGATGAAGAAATCTCATGGAAATCGAGCAAAATTCTTAAACTATTTAGCTACGAGTATGTACAGTAGTTTTATTGAACTCTCTATAATCAAAACAAATCTATTAACGCTTTATTTGTTTACTTATAGCAAAGTTTTTTTTTTCAGTTTAAAAATGATTTTAAATGATTTTTTTCTCAGTATAAAAATGCCGTAAGCCGTTTTCCACACCATTTTGAAGAACATATATACCCAGAACAAGTCGCGTATGTAACCAAGTCTGATGTAAAACTACACTGCTATTTAGGTCTTGTACGGTTATTGCCTTTCTTTTAGATCAAAGAAACTAATATCCGTGCCTTTCACAAATTTCACACTATAACTTCATGTCAGTTATTCTTCTACACACGAGTAACTTACACAAAAACAGTTTAGGTAGGTACTTAGATAGATAGATAGATAAAGTATTTACTGCACAAATTAAAAGCGAAAACAAGAGATAACAAAACAATAAAAATATATATATATAAGATGCGCAAAGGCGGACTTATCGCTTTAAGCGATCTCCTCCAGACAACCCTTTATGGTAGAGAATTAGGTTAGGGAAAACGGGATAGTGCAACCAGTGATACAATTAAGTTAAATACATATAATTATAATATATACATACATATAAATATATAATATATATATATACAAAAGAACATGCATACATTCTTACTTAGGTTCGATAAAAGTCGTAAATCATACATCGCGGTTGTTAAAATGCCTTAGAGATACCGGGTTCGAATCCTGGTACTTGGATCTGGTGATGATTTTGAAATATTGCAGGTATCCAATTTATAGTGAGGAAATTTACCGAATTCTTTGTGGTCGTTATATTTAATACCTTTTTTTTATTTGGCAAATAAGTTTTACAGTCTTGTGCTAATACAGTTTGGTTCCTTGGACAACTAAACAACAATTAGCCCAATCCACAAAAACTTTAATCAGCTGATAAACCTATATGGTTTGAAATAATTTCACGTGAACGAACTGACGGGAATTAACCACTCTTATATTATAATCTGTCCAAAAAAATAGCTAGAACTGTGCGTTTGATAGCACTGTACAATGTTTGCGAATAACAAAACAGGTTGCAATATTTAAACATTCTTTAAAACAACTGACAGCCTGTCAAAAAGTATGCAGCCAAAGCAGTTCGGACACGCCAAGGCGAGAAAGATTAATAAATACTCGTAATTATTGTTGAAATGTTGGATCATTAAAAGATTTTTATCATAAACTTAATATTACGTAACTGAAATCCGTACGTATTTTACATTCCAATATATCCGGCTGTGTAACCTTTGAGGCTTTCAAACCGATCGCGATGCCGATTGCAAAACTATCGAACTCCCGTTTGCCATTTTACTGTCAAGTATCATCATTATGAAGGTATTACCGGGCTAAAAGAGGGCACGGGTATCCTCTCAGAATTCGAAATTCGTAGTCTGTAGGACCGTAATCCTTCACAGGGACCAATAACGGACGGTTATTAGTTCGATCGTCTCCGAGGCCGCGGAGTGAGTTATAATAACAATGATTTATTCAGGCTAAAATGTATCAGGCTATCAATTTTTGTATGTATTATACATACAAAAATTACCCTCTAATTAACCTCTGCGAAAAGAAAAGCTGTGTTACAGAGTTTGGGTCCTTCCTGATGTTACAAAGGTGCTTATTTATTTTAAACCTATGTTTTATCATATGTACATATTATAATAATTTCAAAGGTAAAAATAAAAAATAAAATTAAACTATAAGTAAATAATAAATTGTGTGGGCATGTATGGAGTATTGTGCGTGTGTGATGTGTGTGTGATGTGTGTGTGTGTGTGTGTTCGCGAACAAATGACGTAAAAAATGGTGACAGAAAATGATGTGTTAAATCTCGAAATTCTAGAATGAAATTCTGGCGATGTCAGCAGTAATAAACGTCTGGGACGTGAAGGGCGTGCTAAGGTCACCTCCTAGCGAAATGAGGCCAAAGATCGGAATTATATAAAAGACCTTTTTTTTTATTCCTTTACAAGTTAACCCTTTACTGCAATCTCACCTGGTGGTAAGTGGTGATGCAGTCTAACATGGTAATGGGCTAACCGGTTAGGGAGTATGGAAGTCATACCTCTATCGGTTTCTACGCAACATCACACTGGAATGCTAAATCGCTTTGTGGCACGTCTATGTCGGTAGGGTGGTAACTAGCCACGGCTAAAGCCCACCAGACCAGACTAGAGAAAATTCAGAAATTATGAATTCCCAAATTACCGCTGACGGGAATCGAACCCGGACGTTGTGCTTAAATTCACAGCGCTCACCGTTGCACCAGGGAGGTCGGCATAAGATTGGTAAGAGATTGTACTCAACATGTGAGTGGAATCACTTACTCTAGTACGGATATTTAAAAATTCACAACAGGCGGCTTGCTACCACCGCAGCAGTATTTTTTTCAAATTATAGTTTATGTATGGCAAACCTTGACTTCCTAGAACAAAACGATTATAGTTCTGAAATTAAATGTCAAAACTGTCAAAAGAATATTACTCGATTATAGTCGTAAAAATGTAATAGGCCCGTTTTGACATTTGTGCAAGACCATAGAATGTAACTTGGAACGAAACTGAAAGAAACTAAAAAATAAAAATCAATTACATACAGTGTTTTAAAAAATACGTAAATTTTTTTGGGAAGTTAAATAATACGAAATAATATATCGCGAGTATTCTTTTTGCGCTTACTTCATAGTAGCATGCAATTTATAATTGTTGCGAAACGTTCCGAAAACAGTTACGTTCTCAGTCTTTTTTTTTTTTATACTAGAGCTGTAACCATTTTTTTACTGAATATCGAAATGATATATTGTGTAGTTATTTTTACTGCAACGAATGAGCTTGGTTCTCAAAATGGGTTCTAAATAATGAGTCTGAGTTGATGTATCTGACCAAGCGGCACATGACTGAAGCGTCCCCGCGCGCACTGCGCAGTTTTTCGTTCCTCATCTTGTAAAGTTGACTGTGCGCTCGTTTAAGTAAACAATATTGATATATATTGTTTACTTTTACGTTAACTATGGCTCTTCTATTTTGGACATTAATTTAAACATAGTGATTTGACTCGATTTTTGTGTTTGTTTTTATATAGTACTAACTCTGTTTCAACATGTTGAAAAGTGGACGTATAATCAACAGCCAGTTACGCGTATTGGTTGTGAAGTTAAAGGAATACTTTGAACGAACGAACACTTTACAATACATAATAATATCAATCCAGTACTGATACAAACTTGAATTGATTTATCGTGAGTATCGAGTACAGAGTCTTATGGTTCCATAACTAGTTACGTCGCGATGACAAATGTCAAAACGGGCCTATTATATTTTTACGACTATAGTACACCCCGAGCAGGAATCAATTATGTCAGGGTTGTTATACAAGATTTGAATACAAACCCGATTGAAATTCGAATTCCAAACCGATATATTATGCTGTCTATACAGTTCATGTTGTTTTAACCAACTAGTTACCCAGTTAGTCCTCGATTGCACTCGCATTCCACCATCTGGCAGCGCGACCTTTAAGGCCGATCGCGAACACGATTTCAGCGCTTTTGACTCCCGGGTTCCCCTAAATATTATGTACCGAAACCTTTTACCGCAGAATTGAGACCATACAGAACCCTCATTCAGCCATCATTAAATGTAGTGCATTGTGCCCAAAAATGAATTGCATTGTTGAAGCGGTGATAGCCCAGTGGGTAGGAGATCGACTTCATTCCGGGGGGCCGAGTTCGAATCCCAGCACGCACCTGTAACTTTTCTAAGTTATGTGCGTTTAAAGTAATAAAAATATAACCTGCTTCAACGATGAAGGAAAACATTGCGAGGAAAGCTGCATGCCTGAGAGTTTTACATAATGTTCTCAAATGTGTGTGGAGTACACCAATCCGCACTGGGCCAGCGTGAAGGAATACGGCCTTAACCCCTTCTCATTGTGGGAGGAGACCCGTGCCCCGTAGTGGGCCGAAATGGTTTGATACCATGATGATGTACCACGTCTCACTTCACACTAGCTGTTGCTGGCTCACAAACTTTTCCCATTATTCCCATTTTATGGTAAAGATTTAAAACATTAGGGGCAAAATAATTACTGTCAACTGCTAAATGGAGTGAAGTAACTAACATATCTGTTCGAGAAAATCTGCTAAAGTGGAATGGTTTCCGATGCTTCAATATAAGTCGCGTACGCGGTTTCTGTAGGTTCTTAATTCTGTTCTTTAACAAAGGTTCTATTTATTTCGCAATGAATAATTCTTTAATGGTCTACTACTATCAATCTACACTAATAATAAAACTGAAGAGTTTATATTTTGACACAGTTTATTTTCGACTTATCAGATATGACAATTTGGACTATGCAATGCTTAAGGGAGGTCGGTGAATTTTGTGTAGAATAAAAGAAAGTTTGTATTGGAAAAATTTACTCGTAAGTTGTATTACGGGAAAATCACGACGGGACGGGACGAGTACCACCAGATAAATTATCATTATTACCAACCGTTGATGAAATGAAGGTAAAATACATTTAGAAGGCCTCGATAGCATATTTCAGTAGTGTCGCTTTCCAAAGAAGATACCTGCTAGTTAATGCGGCATTCCGCGCGTGCTATCCGGCACGGACCGACCACATGCACCTACAAACCTGTGTGGATATGATATTTTATTGACCCGCTTGCTTTGCCTGAGCAACATTGTCGTTCTCAAATACAGACTATCTCACCAAGAAACCCTTTAATATAATGGCTTTCACGGAATAATAAAGGAGGAACTAACTAAACAGTTTGTTTATCTATTTCGGTATCGAAATGAACTTGACAGCAACGTTTAAATATTGGATAGAAGCAGGCGTTACTTTGCGGAAATCCATAATATATTTTAAAAAATTAAGCTTAATTTGCTATACCCCTCACTTAACAATTATTCATTGTAAAGTCAACATCTCCTGAGGATGCTCAGGTTTCGGTACATTGCCGAAGATCTGTTTGGTGTGGCGTATACGGATTGAAGAAATTATAAATTACACCATACAGATTCTCCTGCTGTTCGCGGAGTATAGCAAATTAAGCTTAATTTTCATAGCAACATTTACATGTATTAAACGTAAACTTATAGTCCTATTATAGTATAAAGGATAACGTAATCGATAAAAAAGCTCGGGTGTGAATTATTGCTCTAACCACGTCTTCCAATAATTTTAAATGACACTGTGAGATGGTGATAACAAAAAAAACACTCGGTTAAGTTTGTTGTGGACTTCTTCTTAGACCGAGATGAGTTTGAAACCCTATTTTTTAATTTGACTTTGACTTTACAGGTAACTGTCTCAATAAGCAGTTACGCACGCACCTTTAGCTTTTCTGACTTGTGTGCGTTATCATTTGCGATTGCGGTGAAGGAAAACATTGTGATGAAAACCTTTTGTACTTAATTTTTTTAATCTTACGTTGATATAAAATAATGTTTCAAAAAATAACGTAGCCTAAGTTACTCCTCATTACATCAGCTACCTGCCAATAAAAGTCCCGTTAAAATAGGTCCTGCCATTTCAGAGATTGGCCGGAACAAACAGACAGACAGACAGATAAAAATAGTAAAAAAAATATTTTTGGTGTAAGTACCGTTTCTATATACCGTTCTACTGTTCATATACGTGTAGTAAAAAAACAGACACTCCAAGTTTATTATATGTAATATGTATAGATTATTTCTGTTTATTGATTGCTTAATCCACATCGTTATCAGACAGCAAATTGCTATTGTAGTCCACCTGAAACCAATAATCATTAATCTTCCATACAAAATATTCATAAACACCTAAACTTACAGCAATATAACTCTCTGGCAGTCCTGTTTTAAAATTACCCTCATATTGTAACAGTTGCATAAATAACTACTTGATTTACTTACCAGCAGGTGAGATCGCAGTCAAGTTAATAAATAAATATATAACACGACAATAAAAATATTGTCATCTAGCCCCAAAGTAAGCATAGCTTGTGTTATGAGTACTAAGATGACTGATAAATATTTTTATAAATAATATACACATAAATATTTATAATATACAGATAAACACCCAGACACTGAAAAACATTCATGTTCATCCCACCAACATTTTAAAGTTGTGGGAATCGAACCCACGGCCTTTGACTCGGAAAGCAAAGTCGCTGCCCACTGCGGCAGACGGCTGTCAAAATGTTGTTGACTAAAAAATATCTCTCTCTGACTTGTATAGAGGATAGATTCTTGCCTCCTCCATTGTGGAGTAAACAATTCGTAGCGACACCGTGTAGAGTATATAGTAAGTGAATAGCTATAATGATACGTCCCACCCGCGAGCTCTAGGTCGCAGGCCATGTGCTCAAAGGTCGCACGCGCACAGACACAGATGTGGTACACTTGGCGACAGAGTCGTCGTAGGTGAGCTTAACTCGCTTATTATTAATGATTTAGTCAGTTAGTTATACAGTTTCGGATATTTGAATCAATCCGTTTGATCCCACAATGAAGATTTTACTTTACACTTGGATAAGTGGGATCTTAGATCAAGAATCATCAAATCATTATCATGCAAAAATCTAAATTTTAATATCATCGTTCCAATTCCAATCCCGTTTTTTTACCATTTTTAAATATACTTCGTAAGTACAAAGTTTTTTTTTCAACTAAACCGCAGAAATTTAAACTCCGCCATGTTTAAAAAAATTCCATATGCCTATTGAAAGTTTTGCATACATTGTGTGTAAGATCAATATACTTTTGCTGAGAATGCTCAAAAGTTCTTAACTTAAATGTTAAGTTTATTGCTAAATTTTATTTATGTAGGACTCTATTAGATCAGGGCGCATTTGGAACTCTTGAAGCTTAAGTCTTAAGTTTTTTTCCATATAATAATATGGAAAAAATACAAAATAAACAAAAATTATAAAGTGTTCATAAATGCTTGATTTGATAATTTCGTAAAGAATTAGGTAATCATAATTTTAGTAGTGGTACAGCTTTTTCTGTCCCAGTTTGTCCGGGAAGTACTCCCTACTGCTATGTGTGTTTCTGCCGCTAAACAGTAATGTTGCAATAAATAAATACATAAATATACTACGACAATACACACATCGCCATCTAGCCCTAAAGTAAGCGTAGCTTGTGTTATGGGTACTAAGATAGATGATGAATATTTTTATGAATAAATACTTATAATATAGATACAAACACCCAACACTGAAAAACATTTATGTTCATCACACAAAAAATTTCGTGGGAATCGATCGCACTGCCTTGGACTCAGCAGGGTCGCTGCCCACTGCACCAATCGGCCGTCAAATGCATGTCCAGTCTGAAGGGCATGAATGCCGGTGTAAATAAAGTCACATGAGACTTAACACCTACGCATGACGTTGATGCACACGGAGCGGCAGGTCGCAGAACGTTCCTTGGATGGTTTTACACATCAGGGTGGCCATCTGCTTGGACCATCAATAATTATTGAGAAAAAAAAAACTTAAAACACATTTTCTTCTGAACTGTACAATATAGACACATCTCACAACATAACAGGATGCTGCAACTTTAAGCTGAGGCTTTCTAAGCTATTCTTAAAAGGCATCCCGGAACCCTTTCATTTTGACTTTGAAAAGCAAAACTCCTCCCTACATAGCTTAGCGGTCGCCACATCATCTGAAACGGTATTTAAATACCGTTTTATTTAACTTAACCTGTAACTTACTAAGATTTCTAAATATGGAGGTGAACGAAAGTTATTTCAATATCGTGTTATCTTCAATGATATAATTAATATTGATCTCTTTGTAGCTATAACGTACGTAAAATGTTACATGGTATATCATTAAAAAGTGCTTACAGAATAAGTCTACATGCCAAATTCCAACATAATCAAATTGGATAGAAGCAGGCGTTGCTTTGCGGAATTCCATGATATATTATGAAAATTAAGCTTAATTTTCTATAATCCATTTAATTAGGAGAATCTGTATGATGTAATTTATAATTTCTTCAATACTCCACACCAAACAGATCTTCGATAATGTGCCCTCTACGCACGTTTCGCTCCGAAACCGGAGCATCCTCAGGAGATGTTGACTTTACAATTAATAATTGTTAATATCACGAAGTCTTTAAAAATTTTCATAATAGTGATATCTGCATTTTATCTCTATTAAAGATACTAGAAAATATTATTATATTAAAATTCATTGTTTCTCATGATACGAAAGAACGTATTATGAGAAACAATTACAAAACCGATTATAATTCTTAATGGGTTTATTTCTCAAATGGGTAAAGGTATAGTTCAATTAGAAAAGCATGAAAAAATATTGGCCCCATGAACCCTCCCCGTCAAATACCCACAGCAGTATGTACTGAATAAGTGTTGTATTAAACCAATGAATAGATAAACAAGGAAAATAAACATTTAAGTACTCTTTGCATATAAATAAGCTGCTATTAATAGATAACCGACCGGCAAGTCACGACTGCCAAGATCCTCCTTAGGTCCTGGTTTAAAGTATTAATTGACTTCATGATCGATATATCCGTCTCGCTAAATTATTGCATAGATAAAAATTTACAACCTGCCTCGGTACTTACTCAATGAGTTAAATAATAAATGATTTAGATGTGTGGTTATATAAACTTCGAGTGCTAATTAACTACCTTTCGTTTAATGGAAATTGCATACAATTCTACAATAAACCATTGACATCTTGGAGGTGTCTCTTAAAAAGTTCACAGTTTTTATTAAACGTTATTAAACGTAAGCTTATAGAAAAGTCCTATTATAGTATAAATCCTTTATAGGACTACGTAATCGATAAAAAAGCTTGGGTGTGAGTTATTGCTCAAACCAGGTCTTCTAATTATTTTAAATGACATTGTGAGATGGTGATAACAAAAAAAAGCTTCTTGGGCTTCATCTTAGACCAGTACGCGTTCGGAACCCTCGTAGCTTTAGTTTTAAGTTTACGAATGTTGTTATCGTCATCATCTCACTACCGTGTAATTCTTATGTACGCATCAAAAGTGCCACCTATGGGACCACTTGAATATATATATTTTTGACTTTGACTACATAACTGCCTCGTTGGTTTAGTGATTACTCAACTACAGATCGCCAGGACCTTGGTTTGATTCCCGGATCAGTCAGATTGTCAGATATTGGTAAGTATTTTTCGTCAAGAAATTTATTCTCAGTAAGTCCATAGCTTCAAGCACAAGCGCAGTTTAAATAATAGCGTCAGTTGCCTAGAATTGTGGTTCAGGAGGATTACACCGTATAACGGTAGGCTCAGTAAATTGTGAAAGTTTCCATACCCAATCGCCATTTCCCATCTTACGTACCGCGTGTTAGACCTTTGGAGTTGCATTCCACACTCCAATCACCTTACACATAGGCACCCGAATTACATAAGCGCAAAAATAAATCCCATCTGTCACCAAAAATGTTCTATAATCGACCTTATTGAAATTCATTAAAGTCGAAGATTGCGTGTGCTGATTCTGATTTACATAGCACAATATGTCGAACGCCGATTTGAATCCTGTATCCAATATATTAGCGGTCTCAAAATCACCTGTTGCCTTCCACACCTGTTCAAGAATCACATCTGACTACAAACCGCAAACTGAAATGAACCTTAAATTTTGCAGCATAGAGTTGAAAATTGGGGTTGTTAAATTTTGTTACTTTTTCGTCGATCAGCCGGCCAAACAAGTTAAAAAGTTTCGGACAGTTGTTTGAGAAAAAGATATGGTTATAAAAGTGTACCTCGTTGATGCGTATACGCATCGGGATATGATATTATCAAGTTAGTGACTCGATTTTGATCTCTGTTTTTATTTCCGTCAACCATGCTATAATGTTTTTAAATTGGAATTCATACTTCTTCTTTTTTCAATGTTAAGAAGTTATTTTATGCTGGTCTACTTGTCCTTACAATATAATGATTTTAACTCACTTCTGCATTCTTCTCGTTCCCTTAATTTTTTTAGTTTTGATTGTAACAAATATTAGTACGGGTTTTAATTTTTCGGAGCTTATTAGTATAATGATTTTAATGCGTTAAAATAAATATCATATTTTTGCTCTTGTTGCAGAATTATCATCTTTATTTTAACGATCGTCTTTTAACCGTAATTAATAAATAAATTATAAGTTTGAACATTATTGGTTGGTTCTGTTGCCAAAGATTACGCTTCTTTAATCGCAGATCTCGCCAAGGCTACATTGTTAATTTGTCTCATGTCACTACTGAAAAAGAGTATATGCGTGTGTGTGTCATATACATGGTAGAGCGTGTAAGTGGTTTACATAATTTAAAAAATAATAGCATTCTGCACTCCTTTTCTATATACGTGTGGGAAATTTCATACTCCTCCGCCCGCGCTATTTTTGTAAAAAGTTTAGTTAAGTTAGTATTTTTGTAAGCTTTCATTAATAATATACATAGATACTTTAACTATTCTACTACAAGTTAGCCTTTAACTGCCATCTCCCCTTTTTTTAAATAATAAGCCAGTCTTAAAAAAAACAATGACAGCAGAATTAACTTCATAGGCTTCAACCAACCTCACGGTTTTTTCGTCTTTTTTTTAATAGTAATAATTGACAGGTCACAACAGATGGCCCACCTGATGGTGAGTGGAAAAACATCACTCATATACAGAGCAACACTTCGCACAGCATGCAAGGAATATGTCCTACAGTGTCGCCCTGTGACCTGAGGCATAGGTGGGAAGTGTCATGGCCCTCTAATTATACTGGCAACTACTGGCACTTCAGACCGAAACACAGCAAAGCTGCTTATTGGCAGAAATACGCATGGAGGGAGTTCTTCCCCGGGAGAGCTGTCACAAAAAGCTCTGCTACTGCTCAAACACTTCTTTTCCACATTTTTCCTAAAATATTTACCACATCTTTTACCAGAGTTCAAGCTATTCTATATCTTAAGTAATTGTGGAAATACAAATCTTATATCTTTAAACGAACCATTCTTGTATATATATTGGAATCTCGGAATCGGCTCCAACAATTTAATGAAATTTTGATAAATCGATCTAGCTAGGATTCATTTTTAGATAATGTCATTTTATTCATATTTTATCGATATAAATATATATATATATATATATATATATATATATATATATATAATTGGAATCTCGGAAACGGCTCCAACGGTTTTCATGAAATTTAGTATACAGGGGGTTTCGGGGGTAAATCGATCTAGCTATTCATTTATATTGGAATCTCGGGAAAAAACGGCAAAAAATATCCTTTTTGAGAGATTCTGATGCCTGCGATGCGTGAACGGTAAACGTTACGCCAAACGGAACGGACGGAAGTATGTAGTAAGTATATCGGAATTGTTGTTTCTTTAAAGTTCTATAAAACAGTCCGCGACAACACACGAATATTTTATTTAAGTCGGCTCATTCGCGGACGAAGTCGCGCGGGGTTACAATAAATTGTGATTATAAAGACACAAATAAGGAGCTAAAAGTACATAATCCCGCTTATGACTTTTGTAATTGGTATGTATATCAAATACTTAACCATGCAGTACAATTCATAAATAACTTTTAATTTACCTCATAAATATAACAGCTCGACAAATAATAATAATCATTACTTTAATATTATACGAAAAAGGTTAAACTAATCTACGGAGTCCTATTTAGAAAAGCCATATTTCCGGATTTGTCACAATAATTATGTCGGAATTTAATTGCAGGGACTGGGTGAGCATCCTCCGATATCCATATTTGTGTACTTTCTCTTACAGTTTGAGCTTTATCGAGTTTGAATCTCTGCAGTTTCAAATGTGAAATGCAACGGATGGTATTGAATTCTATTGACATTTGCTTTGTGGAGAGTTATTGACGGACTTAAAAAAGGAGTAGGTTTCCTTTCCACTGTTTTTTTTTGTTTGTTGGATTAGATAGAAGCGACGTTACTTTGCGGAAATCCATAATTTATTATGAAAATTAAGCTTAATTTGCTATACTCCGCGAACAGCAGGAGAATCTGTATGGTGTAATTTATAATTTCTTCAATCCGTATACTCCATACCAAACACGTTCCTCGCCCTCTACGCACGTTTCGCTCCGAAACCGGAGCATCCTCAGGGGATGTTGACTCTACAATGAATAATTTTTAAGATACTTACTTAACAATTATTCATTGTAAAGTCAACATCTCCTGAGGATGCTCCGGTTAGCAAATTAAGCTTAATTTTCATAGTATTTATGTTTGTTACCTAAGAAAAAATACTCTTTACTTTGAAATGGAATACTTCCAAGAGTGCTTCACTGTCATCAGGTAACGATCTATTGGTGGGTTAAATTAGGTACATCTATACATTTGGGGTATTTTGATAATAACCTTTTGCACCTTATTTTGGAAAGCACCATTTGGTCAACTGATACTGAAGATATATTTCTGGGTGGCCATTGGAACTACACAAAAACAAGTGTTCCACTGGCCATTCGATAACTTTAATAAGGTTGCTAAGCAATTTATGCTAGTCACAGTAAAGGAACTGTCGATGAAGTACCAGGAGAACTGTTAAATTAATGTTCTTGCATAGAGAATAAACGTAGTAGTTTTTGGCTACGGGCTCAAAAAGATGCGAGTAAAAATATATTGACAGCCTGATTGATTTGTGAAGGACTATAAAAAAATAAGTTATGTCCGAACCGAAAGTTTTGTGATGGACAATTCATTATATTGCAAGAAAAATTCGTGCGATAAAGTGGGTGGCTCAGAAATTAAGTTATTAATGATCAGCAATTAGTTCGGAAATAATTAATATTGGATAGTATCGCGATGGCGCAAGTATTGATATAGATTTATTATACTTCTGAACGATGTCGGCGATTTTGTTTGAAATTTATTTTTGTTGATTTATTACTTGTTTATTTTTGGCTCCATCTTCGAGCAATCATTACTAAGACTTAAATTAATTTAAAAAGCTTTTTTAATTACTCTATCGTACTATACCTATTATGTGCACATAATGCGGCGGGGGAATGATAGCTTGAAAAAATTATAGTTACGGGCAACACCGAAGGCAAAAGACCTAGAGGCCGGTCCCCAACAAGATGGGCAGACCAGCTGAAAAAATCAAAATCAGACCGCTTCTATCAAATCGCAAAAATGGCCTCCAACAGAAGTCGATGGAGACAGTTTACCAACGCGAAGTTGAGATCTCACCAGGACCACGATCTTCAGTGATGAAGGAACGACCATAGAGAGACTATACCTATAAAGGAAATATACGATTTGTTAAGTTTCTAAATTCCAATCAGTATCGTGGAATTACGAAACTTCCATACACCTTAGAGACAATAATAAACCTTACAGAACCATTTAGTATAAAACTGAGGACTGTTCGACTAAGGAGATTTATAGGCTGTTATTTTTCCCACTATAAGGCAACGCCCAAATGTTAATTCCCTTCAAAAAACGGTTCAACTAAAGAGCGTTAAGTTGTTAATGAGCTTAGTCGGTAGCTAAGCCTACGGCGTTTTTGCCACTTGAATAATTTTACCTCGTCAAGTTTATGTCTACGACAGGTGTGAAGTTTGGACTATTAAATTGAGTTCTTGTTTGCGATTATATGTAACTGCTAACCATTATATGTAACTGCTATCTTCAGTTCAACCGATTGACGCCCACTGCTGGGCATAGGTCTTTTATAGGAAGTTCCAAAATCCAAGGTCCTGGGCCGCTTGCTTTCAGCGGCTACCAGCGACTCGATGCTCGTTTGTTCAGCTCGTTGGGGGTTACCGATGCTGGTTGCCATTCCAGCACCTTGGGGCCCCAATTTCCTCTGGTTCACCGAGCTATTTCCGCGCCCGTTGCGAGGGCAAAGCTTCGCCAAGAATTAAGGGAAGGGTAAAAAGTCAACTCGCGGAATGGGACATCGACGTAACGTAAAATGAGGTATCTGGGTTTGTTGGACCAGAGTTAGTTTTAAGGAAACGTAATGGAACATTAGAAATGTTGGACCGTTTACCTTAACTCTTAAAGATTGAATGACGACAGACTTAGGTGCTGGGATCGGAACTGATAATTTTCATATCCTTCAAGGAAAACAAGACATGGCTGCATAAACAATCCACAAGTTATAAACCTCAGAGTTATGGACAAACTGAAGTGAGTCTGTGTAAACCTACAAAGGCCACACCAGCCCACAACCCACGACTAAAAAACAAACTCCACTAAACCGGGTCAATCTGAGGATAGTTCTAAGGATGATAACTAACTAAGGACTCTACCCATTAAACAAAAATCTGGTTATTTTAGGTATAACCGATAGTCCTCTCTGCAGAGCTTCATGGCGACAGATGATACACTGCTACTCATAATGTTCCCATGCAACGGAGTAGCAGAACAGCCAGCCAATACCTTGTATCCTCTGCATCACTCCCTGAAGCATACCTGGGCAGCCTACTAAGCTTTTGGGGTGAGCTTGGCAGGGATCCACATCAGCTGATTATGGAGACTAGCCGTGTGGCTACGGCAGATCAGAATACAGTTGTCACCTCCCCTCCACTTCCCGCGGGTGTCGGAGGCAAATCTATATATATAAAAGAGAAAGTGTGTGGGTATGTTCCGTATAGGCTCCGAAACGGCTGGACCGATTTCAATGAATCTTTCAGGGAATCTCCGGATTGACTTGGCAAGTAATCCTGTAAAGTTTGGTGACGATCGGAGCACTCCTATTTTTGAACTGTCAAATTGTCAAATACAGCTTTTATTTTCTATGATGATATTCT
Organism: Pararge aegeria; assembly: GCF_905163445.1. Lineage (NCBI taxonomy): Eukaryota > Metazoa > Arthropoda > Insecta > Lepidoptera > Nymphalidae > Pararge > Pararge aegeria. The sequence goes on from NC_053201.1 coordinate 5,153,386, forward strand.
ATTGTTGGGTGAACATGGGTGTAGATAATGATCTTCACCCGCCCGAGGAGAGAATAGAAGAGAATGAATACGGAGAGAAATAAATGATTTAATATATTATGAGACATCAATTAAAAATAAATATAAGTTTATTGTTTAAATAAAATAAAGCAAAATCTAGCCCGGCGAAGCGGGCTGGGTACGCTAGTAAAGAAATATAGCTGAGAAAGGGCTAAAGCGTCATCTGCACTAACAAATTCTACTGCGATCACCAACCCGTCTACCCAGCGTGGTGATTATCTACAAACCCCCAGGAGTTGGGACAGGTCTTTAGTCCAGACTGTCCTAGTAATAATAACGTTTATTTTTAAATAATCTATAGCATTTGATTAAAATAATAAAAATAATTTAAAGTACGGACACCGGACCAGCAACAGAAAAACAAGAATACGGGGTCATTTAAAAACGTAAAAATTTGCAAAATGTCAACATACAAGTAGATTAAAAATTTAAATAGTTACAAATATGTCATGTAATTAAAATCAGCAGAACTTCATTAAATAGGGATTATGAAATTGTATTTATCAATTTTTTTCTTATTTTTTTAACTTTGATCGAGGATATTATATATACAGCCAATAATTGCGATAATCGCGAAATAATGTGGTGTGTTTCGCAAATTAAAGTCCGTCTTTGTACTTACTACCAATAATATTAAAATTTTATCAACAAGAATTTAAAGTGATTGCGTGATAACCAGACATAATTAAAAAAATATTTCGTTAGCTGCGAAGTTTCGATATTTTTAAAAAGATACTTTCAACCATTGAAATATGTACGAATACCAACCACCTGTTTTAGTTTTGTACATTGAAATACTCATGTTCTCAACTTTTTTAATTATTTTTAATGAGCACAAAATGCAGAATATATTATATGAGTGTAGAAAAATAAAAATTTGTAAGGTTCAATGAAATTTCACGGTGTATTTTTGTAAAAATACAAACTGGTTACCACGTTTTTTTTAATAATATATCCTTTTAGGTTAGTAGTTATGACACCGGCATGCTTCTTCTTTATTAAAAATCTTAACCGTATTTAAAAATATACTTACAACTTTTTTTTTGTTATAGTAACATCATCCTGAGTCAATTACTGCCAAAACGGTTTTTAGAGCATCGACCCACTAAGCTGCTCCAATACGGGTTGGTGGGCTTGAACAACTATTGTCACAAGTTATATATCAAGACACTAACGCCTTTAGGTGCTCTCCAAGGCACGGGAGCTACCAGTAGCACCGCTAATTATCTAACTCCGGACTAGTCCTACTATGTCCTAACCCGGAACTGTGAACCAGACCCTCGTGATGGTTAGTTGAACATGCTAACCACTAAACAACCGAGGCAGTTTAATTCACTCTTTCGTACGGAGAATTAGCGTAACTTATGTCTTTCTACGGATGTGTTTATACGCGGTATCATATTCCACTGTTCACCCACAAATTTTACAGAAGTTATCTCGGCCACCACTCCTTAATACCTAGGCTATGTAGATTTTATAAGTAATTTAGTGCTAAAAGTTAGTGTATTGATTTGTTAAACGTTACACTAGAAAAATTTAAGAAATTATGAAAACGTATGATGACAAGAAATTATGTAAACGTTAATTCGACGATTACTCCAACATTGTTTTCTTAGTCTCTTAAAAATTCAAATTGGTTAACTTATAAAGTTACTATTTTTGTTTAAATATTTTCTGTTATTATTTCTTCTGTATTTGAGCTATTTAAATTATTTTATTGAATTAAGTTATCGTACATACTAACCATAGGTACATATTAGGTGTTGGAATGGCGACCCCGCACCTTTAAGTGCAGCGTAGGTCGGCCCCCAACAAGGTGGACAGATGACATCAGGCGAGTCGCTGGGAGCCGCTGGAAGCAAGCGGCCCAGGACCGTGTATTATGGAACTCCCTACAAAAGACCTATGTCCAGCAGTGGACGTCGATTGGTTGACATGATGATGATAATAATGACATACTAACCAGTGCATACAGTGAAATAAAACTACACCAACAATAAAATGGCCGAGGTTGGTCATCTCCACACTGTTGTCAAGGTGTGTGACCAGCCCGTGACACCGCTGCACAAGAACTATCAAAAAATATATATATACTTGATATTTTTTAAGTCCAAAAGGTTGGGAATCCCTGATATATACGGCTTCCCTGACCGATTTTGGTCAATCTCCAGATAGATTTTCAATTTTGCGGGAGATATTTTAGTGCACAATTAGTGTGTGCAAAACACAGGTGAACTCTCTTTATGCACTCTTATAGTCGGATGGTAACAATTAACTGGTCACTAACATCTTACAAGATTTGTATGTAGCGCACGTTCCAATTAGGCATTTTATTGCTATGTAATATTTAATATGCGTGTCTTCATGTCTGTCTGTGGTCCGCACGCGAGCGGATGGGGTCATATACGGAATCATGCCGTGACTTCGTGAACCACACTACATGGTTTTAACAAGAAGTCAAACTTTGTTGTAAGCAAAACACAAAGGACACGGACAATCAACATCATCATTGTGAGATGGTGATAACAAAAAAAAACACCCAGCTAAGTTTTGGGTTAGTTCTTAGACCAGGACGCGTTTGGAGCCCTCGTAGCTTTAGTTTTAAGTTTACAAATATGTTTATCGCCATCCGCACAACTGGAAAATGTTTGTGTGATGAGCATGAATATTGTTCAATGTCTGGGTGTTTATATGTATATTATAAGTATTTATGTATATTATTTTTAAAAATATTCATCAGTCATCTTAGTACCCATAACACAAGCTACGCTTACTTTAGGGCTAGATGGCGATGTGTGTATTGTCGTAATATATTTATTATTATTAGTTACCACCCTACTGACAAAGACGTGCCTGACGTGATGAAGTGTAGAAACCGATTAGGGGGTACGACTACCATACCCCCTAACAGGTTAGCCCGCTACCATCTAAGGCGTACACATCACTGAAAATTGCAGTCAAGGGCTAACTTGTAGTGAAATAAAAAAAAAATCAAAGAGTCACCACCTCAGCTCGTGTGGCGGCACAATGGCAGTAGGTACCTGCCAAGGAATAATAATACTAATAATATAATAATAATCTCTTTTTTTCAGGCAAAACCCATAGTAATACATTTAAAATAACAATATAAGAGAAAAGAAAAATAAATAATTAACAATATACATTATAGAATTAAAATTTAAATTAAATTGAATAATTATTAAATAAAATAAATAAATAAAATGAAATTTAATAGGTACTTTTGCTCCGTGTGTGTAAACCCACCCAGTGCTTCCAGAACTTTTAATTTCGCTTTCCAGCAGCAACAGCATTTTGCAAACGCTAGGTTTGCAATCCTGCTCATCAAACATGCAATGCTGATTTTCAGTACATTTAAATATCAGAATGTATCGCAGTTTATAATTGCACGAATAAAAATAAACATTCGGAGCCGACATAAATTCTCACGGCTAGGCGCAGCATATGCTGAGATATTTTCTCAAAGTCGGAATGCAAAAATTTTGGGCTCGCAGCCAAAACAAAGAAAAACCGCATAAAATACGGCTGTCACATCTCTAATACCTGTCTAAGAATGTCCTATAAATTAATTTGAGTGAATTTGCGATCTAGAAACTAGGTTTTAAGAGATTTTTTAAGGTCTTTTTAATAGTTACGCAGAGGTGTTTTATATAAATCTGTTAATGTCTCATTTGTGGAATGTCTTATTTATAATTTGTGTGTTTTACAACAATAAACAGTGGATGCGGTGATAGTTCAGTGGTTAGGCCTTCGGTCTACTTTTCGGGGGAACCGAGTTCGATCGCCGGTACGCAACTCTTATTTTTCGTAGCTATACGCGTTTTTAATTTTAGCAATAAAAATTAAATTAAATAAATTTGTAGTGCAGTTTACTAGGCTGCATAAAATTGTATATCATTGTATAACAAATTACCAGATGAAATGTGAGACGTATCTCAAAAAGTTCAAAGTTTATATAAAAAGTAAGCTTATAGAAAAATCCTATTATATATTACATGTATGATAAAAAAGCTTGGGTATGAATTGCTCCAACTTCATAGCTCAACATTAATTCGACTGTGAGATGGTGATTAGAAAAAAAAAACCTGGCTAAATTTGTTGTGGGCTCTTCTTAGACCAGGACGCGTTTGGAGCCCTCGTAGCTTTAGTTTTAAGTTTACGAATATGTTTATCGCCATCCGCACAACTGGAAAATGTTTGTGTGATGAGCATGAATATTGTTCAATGTCTGGGTGTTTATATGTATATTATAAGTATTTATGTATATTATTTTTAAAAATATTCATCAGTCATCTTAGTACCCATAACACAAGCTACGCTTACTTTAGGGCTAGATGGCGATGTGTGTATTTTCGTAATATATTTATTATTATTAGTTACCACCTTACTGACAAAGACGTGCCTGACGTGATGAAGTGTAGAAACCGATTAGGGGGTACGACTACCATACCCCCTAACAGGTTAGCCCGCTACCATCTAAGGCGTACACATCACTGAAAATTGCAGTCAAGGGCTAACTTGTAGTGAAATAAAAAAAAAATCAAAGAGTCACATCCTCAGCTCGTGTGGCGGCACAATGGCAGTAGGTACCTGCCAAGGAATAATAATACTAATAATATAATAATAATCTCTTTTTTTCAGGCAAAACCCATAGTAATACATTTAAAATAACAATATAAGAGAAAAGAAAAATAAATAATTAACAATATACATTATAGAATTAAAATTTAAATTAAATTGAATAATTATTAAATAAAATAAATAAATAAAATGAAATTTAATAGGTACTTTTGCTCCGTGTGTGTAAACCCACCCAGTGCTTCCAGAACTTTTAATTTCGCTTTCCAGCAGCAACAGCATTTTGCAAACGCTAGGTTTGCAATCCTGCTCATCAAACATGCAATGCTGATTTTCAGTACATTTAAATATCAGAATGTATCGCAGTTTATAATTGCACGAATAAAAATAAACATTCGGAGCCGACATAAATTCTCACGGCTAGGCGCAGCATATGCTGAGATATTTTCTCAAAGTCGGAATGCAAAAATTTTGGGCTCGCAGCCAAAACAAAGAAAAACCGCATAAAATACGGCTGTCACATCTCTAATACCTGTCTAAGAATGTCCTATAAATTAATTTGAGTGAATTTGCGATCTAGAAACTAGGTTTTAAGAGATTTTTTAAGGTCTTTTTAATAGTTACGCAGAGGTGTTTTATATAAATCTGTTAATGTCTCATTTGTGGAATGTCTTATTTATAATTTGTGTGTTTTACAACAATAAACAGTGGATGCGGTGATAGTTCAGTGGTTAGGCCTTCGGTCTACTTTTCGGGGGAACCGAGTTCGATCGCCGGTACGCAACTCTTATTTTTCGTAGCTATACGCGTTTTTAATTTTAGCAATAAAAATTAAATTAAATAAATTTGTAGTGCAGTTTACTAGGCTGCATAAAATTGTATATCATTGTATAACAAATTACCAGATGAAATGTGAGACGTATCTCAAAAAGTTCAAAGTTTATATAAAAAGTAAGCTTATAGAAAAATCCTATTATATATTACATGTATGATAAAAAAGCTTGGGTATGAATTGCTCCAACTTCATAGCTCAACATTAATTCGACTGTGAGATGGTGATTAGAAAAAAAAAACCTGGCTAAATTTGTTGTGGGCTCTTCTTAGACCAGGGCGCGTTTGGAACCCTCCTAGCTTTAGTTTTAAGTTAACCAATTCAGTTATCACCATCACTAACATTAGTGTAACATGTTTAATGTATGTAAGCTTTATAATTGCATGTGATAGATAAAAGGTCTACATAAATAAAACTTTTTTTTTTTTTGCAATTAAAATATTAGTCACTTTAACGATGGAAGAAAACTAAAACTCTTGTCACTTTATTAGTCTCGTCGAGTAGCGTAGGTACTACTAGAGTTGTCATCAGTAAACAGTAGAATCAGTAAAAAAAATTTTGCTTCTCTTGATTTAATATTTTTGGAGGGTTATTACTTATGAAATAAATAAATATACTACGACAATACACACTTCGCCATCTAGCCGCATAGTAAGCGTAGCTCGTTTTATGGATACTAAGATAACTGATGAATATTTTTTAGGAATAATAAAACATGATATACTTATAATAGACATATAAACACCCAGCCACTGAAATACGTTTATGTTCTCCACACAAACATTTTCCAGTTGTGGGAATCGAACCCACGGCCTTGGACTCAGAAGGCAGAATCAGTACTGTACTTAAGCATCCTTCAATATAATTTCGTTATTCTGTTACACGTTGTATATTAGTCGAAGAAAACAAGAAAACGCCCCGTGTATACCATGCAGTCACAGTTCTTACATCAAACCGTGTTGATTGTTAACGATATGCCGATTCGTCACAAAGCGTAAAAACTATTTCACATACACGTATTCGATATACCTACACTAAACCATAATCTCGGCTATCTCAATTTGTTCTTAACACTAGTGATGGGAGGTTTAGACTAGAAAAACATTATTTAATTATTGATACAGATCACTATAACACATTCCTTATCAAAGACGAGATTCTATATCGCAGGCATTAACATGTGTTTAGGAAGTAATACCTACTTTATCCTATATTAGAGTGGTCATAAAATCCTTTTTTTTTAATTATACAAAATATTGTGTAAGTGGTTCTTAATTCCTGCGTATTATAACATTGATCGCCTATAACCAGTGGCGTGCACTTAATACATGCACAAAAGCACTGCCTACCCTAAAGTTTATATATACCTCGTATAAGAGGAGGATTTTTGCCGTTTTATGCGATTTTCCTGCTGTACGCATACCCTGGTAAGAAACCCACGCCACTGTCTATAACGGTACACTGCTGGATTAAATATCTCTCCCAGAGTTTGCCCACATACTTTTGTTTTAATTTTAATTTCATTTTCAACCGAAAGTTCGTGGTTGATTTATTATGATATCCTAGACACAGATATCTAGTTAGGAGTCAAATATTCACCCAAACATATGGCCAATTATTCTTTTTAAGTAAAAATTTTACGTGTATATAAATTAATTTGTATAACCTTGGCTGTGAGTGGGTTAAATGTATAACTAATGTATATATGTACTTAAAATAAATAATTTAAAAAAAAAACCTTTTTATAGATATTGTTTCTTTAAAATATAAATATAACCTAAATTAAACTAAATAAAATCTAAAAACTAAATAAAATCTAAAACGTCCTCGAAACCACCGCAGATAGGCACAGTTCCTAAGATGCTGATTCCTTTTTTAATTCCATTTTACTTATTAATTAGTAAAATATTTTCAGACATTTTTTTTTGTAATGCGTGTTATATGTACACAAAAATTAATTATTAAATAATTCAAAATTAATTACGTTTAAAATGTAATTAATTTTGAAATTATTTGTAAACGTTGGTAAACCTGTAATAAGCTGGGCATTTACTTAGGTCACAACGTAGAAACTTGGACAAGAAATTTTATATTAGCTGTTGGTTTTCCCAAATAAATAAATATCGCCACGCTAATCGGGTTGGTGAACGCCGTAAATAAAAGTAGTATCACAGAGCAGACACTGCCCGTTCTCAGTTATAAACCCGCGGGAAGAGCTAGTGTGGTGACACCTGTATTCTGTTCTGCGGTCAACATACTGCACCTTTATTACATGGTTGCCTAGAAATGAAGAGTGAGTTATGCCGTCATAACTTCTAGATGTCTAAACAGATTTAGATGTATGAGATCAGATGTTAAGATGTACCTATACTAATACTAGCTGACCCGCTCGTCTGCACCGAATCGGTTATTAGAGGTTTTAATATCTTAAAAAAACGTAGAAACGAATTGCAGCCCTACCTACCAGGTCCAGTTTTATTTCCAAACTATGTCATTCGCGGCCGGGCGGCCCGCTGTATTTTTTTGCTTTTTGCGTTTCTATACCCGTCGCAACTTCTAAGCGATAGGTTAAATTTGAATAATTTAAAAAGGAATTTGCAGGTATATAATCATATTTATAAAACTTCTAGCACACCCCAGCGCCATCTGTCGGGCTGATTTGTGAATCTAAACAATCCAGGGTGCCACCCAAACGCATACCGCAAAACTCATGCAAATCGGTAAAGCCACACATGAATACTTATAAACACCCAAACACTGAAAACATTCCTGTTCATCACACAAACATTTTCCAGTAGCGGGAATCGAACCCACGGCCTTGGAATGAGAAAATAGGGTCGCTGCCCACTGCGCCAATCACCGTCAAAATCTTCTCGATCTTTACATCATTGCGAGTGACAAAAATAATAAAAAGAAATATTTCTTTAAAACAATGGTGGATGTATAGCGCCATTTTGAAATGTTGGAAATTGGTATAGCGCTCGACAATCGTGCTTTTTAAAACTTGTATCACTTATGGCTTAAACAATTTCGAAGTTACATCACTACACTTTTAATGCCCCTTTAAAATAGCTTAACGGCGTTATTGTGGCCCTTTGTACCGCCGCTGTATTCGTTCATAAAAAAGGACCAATTAACACTGATCCGCATTCTTCCCTTTTATTTGAAGAGCGTATCCTTTCCAAAATTATGTTAATTAATGAGCACGTGATAAATGTATCTTTTCTTCAAAGTCGTTCAATCTTGGCAAAGCGGTTGAGTAAACTACGAGTAAGCTGGGAATAAACATTATATTATAATTATACGTATAGAAGTATATATTTTATTATATATTTTTAGTAGATATTTTTATTATATTTTATTTATGAGGTCTCTAATGCAGGCTATCGAATTGTGGAATGCTCTCCCTGCGAACATACGACTTGCAAAATCGCTTGATATGTCTAAAATGCAGTTAAAACTTATTATCTTGCGCACTAAGACGACTGGTTTTTATTTTAATTCCATCTATCATAATATATATTCGTTTATTATTTTTATATTTATTATATATATAAAAATAAATATTTTGCAAGAGATCGCTTTTAACCGATAATTTAGTTTTAATAAAACGGATTGCGTTGAAATAAAACTTTCAATGTATTAAATACCTTTTTTCTATTTTTAGTGTAGTTTTTTCTACAATCGTAGAATAAGGCGAAAGTTGAAATGTTAGAAAAGATTTTTATCTTGTTACGCCAAAGAAGTATAACTTCTAACGCGTGTACATAAGAACGCACACTTTTATTTTTAAATATATATTTATTATTGAAATATTATTTGACCTAACCTGACCCTTAACCCTAAAATAAGCCTAACCCACCCTTATCCTTTTTCTTAACTTCATGTCCTTTGGTTTTGGAGATCGAGGTTGTAGAGATCTGGTAGAGATCGCTTTTAAGCGATAAGGACGACTATTACAGCTTTATTTTCTTTCAATTGTTTTTGTTATTACTTTGTTTATAAATCCAATAAAGTGTTGTTTGATTTCATTTCATTTAATATTACCACCGTGGCCTATGAAACTTTTTTAAAAATAATATATTAAACCGAAATCAGATCTAATTTGTGTAAGTGCAATGAAATTATCTTGCAAAATCTGCCTACAAAAATATCTGCAGTCAATTCAAATATCGAATCAAACTTTGAAGTTCTCATCGCTATTAGCATTTAGCAAACAAATTTCGCAATTGCATGTCTCGATTCGATTGCAAATCTCAAAATACCTAGGGAATGAGAGCTAAGTTACTTATAGTAATTACCCTAACTAGTACTTTAAATGACGACGACTATCATTTGTTATGTTCAAATAAACTGAAATAAATCGATAGCTATTTTTTTAAACATAATATTATATATATATATAACCTGTACGGTTAAAGCAATCTTTAAAAAACTACAAATAGGGTTGTCAATTTTGCTTATCAGAAATGAGGAGATCTGTAGAGTTACCGGAGTAGTGAAGCTCAAGTGGCAATGGCGGTGTACATAGCTTGGAGGGCCGATGGACGTTGGGGTTCCAAGGTGTATATATGTCCCATGTTAAGCTCACAAACTTTTTCCCATTTTATGGCAAACGTTTAGAATATTAGAGGTAAAGTTATTACTGTCAACTGCTAAATGGTTTGAATTAACTAACCGCCTGTTCGAGAAACACTACTAAAGTGGAGTGGTTTTTGATGCTTCAATATTTGACGTGTGCACGGTTTCTGTACGTTCTTAATTCTGTGGGCGGAGTTAAGTCTCATTACCTGTTATTATTCCGGCAATAGCGCATTTATGACCGCCACACAGCATGCTGCTTTCTTGCAAAAATAAGCAAGTCGGTAGTAACTTCGGGACTTCCCCGGGCGGGCTCTGTCACAAAAAGCTCTACTTGTTCTACTGGTAAAGCTTTTACAGCTAGACAGCTATATATAAAAGCTATACGACATCACATATGACAACCCGACAACACATATTACCTCTGATCAGTCGATTTACATGCAGATGGCTTGTGTGTGTCACAAAACGTATAACAGATAAAATGTTTGTCTGTAAGTTCCATTTTAATTGGTGATAGTTATTGGGTATTGTGCAACGGTGCACAGATTGTTGAGCCGTGAAATTGTATTTACAAAATGCGATAAACTGTGCCCGTGGCCAGTTCCAATGGTGTTTAATACTATTATGTTTATTGGTTGGTAATGGGCGACGCGTGGAATTTTGGTTCAGCATGCGTTGATAGGCACTGTTGTTTGGCTGCGTTTAGCTTACAAATTATCGTTATTAATTATGTATATTTTAGGTTTAACGTATTGTTTTGACAACCTCACGCTCTTATATGTGGGTAGGGGAAATCGGTAATCTATAATACACTTTTAAAGTAACCATCAATAGTGTCGAAAGAGAAAAACTGCAGAGTTTTTTGAGTTCCTTACCAGCATCTTCTCAGTGGAACCCAGTGGCGTGCACTTCATACATGCGCAAAAGCACTGCTTACCCTAAAATTCATAAATAACTCGTAAAGGAGGAGGATTTTAGCAATTTTATGCAATATTCCTGCCGTATGCATACCCTGGTAAGAAACTCAGTGCACGCCACTGGTGGAACACTTCCGAGCCGGTGGTAGAGCCACTACAAACTGACACCTTGATGTTTCAGTGCTTATATAAGCCAACTTGAAATAAATGCAGTTTGAACTTTAAACATGAAGGGTTTAATATAACTGCCATACTCTCTATAAGATTAGCCTGCTACAAACTAAAACTGCATCATCACTTACCACCTGGTGAGATCGCAGCCAAGGGCTAACTTATATTATTATAAAAAATCATTCATAAAGTCTTGGAAAATCAATAAAAAATCATAGAAATAGTTCTAACTACGTTTAACAGCCAAGGTCGCAATACCTATATGGTCTTGATGGAGAGATTAGTACCTAAAAGTAACTATATCTCAGACTGCATCATCACTTACCACTTGGTGAGTTAGCAGTCAAGGGCTAACTTGTCGTGTTATTAAAGATTGAAATTCGTTTAAAATAATATAAATAATTCTATCTACAGCCAACGTCGCAATATCTCCATAAAGACGACACTTACAAGTAACATCTGGAATAAACGTTAATTACACTCGCCTTTACAACACCATTGCATCTAACTAATTTAGCTAAGAAATTTCAAATCAAAATACCGAACACCACCTCAAAATGTCGTACGGGCGTAAACCCGACACTAAATGCAAATACGACTAATAAATTGTACTGTGCAGGTACATTGTCAACCATTTATATTGGTGTATCTACTTACTTTTTAATTAAATCTTTACTTTCACCGGCTTTACTATTAGTTACCTACCTGTCGTCGGAATCTGTCAATAAAGGAGTACGTTTAGTATCTTTGAGCGAAGTAATGTTATTTCAATTCATTTAATAGAATACATAACTACTTGGTTCTTATATTTACGCCAGGCTTCATGGCCGTCCTCGTGACGTCATAGGCAAATTAGAGCTTAAGTAATTCCTTGTTCCATTTCTAAATATTATTGTTTTTGGTATTGCTAACAAAAAAAGTAGCAGCTGATACCTTAAATCACAAAATACTTGATATACGCAGAGTTTTTCAAAGTTCAAGCTGTACAGAATTCTGTTTATATAGAAATAACGTCATCATTTTGAATACGGCGTTTCACCCGTCATGGCGGATCGATAGATTTTGCAGTTTTATTTGTTGGAAATAAATACCAATCTCACTTATCCAATTACCAATAATACATGAATCATATATCATTAGATAAATACAATATTTTAGCGATTTCTTGTTACTGTCAATATGCCTTTTCACACCCTACCTGGAGGATTGGGTCCTACCTGGAGGGTCCTACATTGGGGGTCAAAACCTTAGCGAGGGTGCAGTGAATACGCAAGTGAATCCCGTGCTCTCACTTATAGTTCTATCGAGGGAAACACAGAGTTTTAAGTGGGTGCAAGTCCCACATAACTACTCCGTTGCCCCTAGCGGAGTGGTATGCGTCAACATCTTCTCTGTACGCAAAAAAGCAATGCCTATTCACACAAGCAACCACGCTCTGAGGCCGGAACACAGCAATGCAACTTAAAATAATAATAATAATTCTCAACAATAAATATTTATTTCAGGCGTAGCCCATATGCAGTGTAATCACTAATTCAAAAAAATTACATTAAAAGAAACACAAATTAAATTAAACACAATCATAAATCATAAATTACACACGAAATAACTATTAAAATAAATATAAAAAATAAATATAAAATAATGTTAGTAACAAAGACCACTATCCTATGTTAGTCATACTTATAATACCCTAAACTACACCGGCCCAAAAAACCAGGCCCTGGACGTGGGCCTCCTAAAGCCCGTTTGTGCACCATTCCAGCACCTCCAGAGAGGGCTATCCAGCTTTATGGCCCAGGTGTTAAGGAGGTTGTTGGTACTGCTAAGTAATAAGAAAATAATATAATAAATAATATACAAATACACTATGACAATACACACACCGCAATCTAATCCCAAATTAATAGCTAATCGGCCGTCAAAATGATAAGTTAATACATAATTTTTCCTCAATCGTTTTTTGCATGTTGACGGCAGATTGGCGCAGTTCGCAGCGACCCTGCTTTGACGACAAGAGACGACAACTGGAAATGTTTGTGTGATGATCATGTATGTTTTTCAGTGGCTGGGTGTTTATATGAATATTATAAGTATTTATGTATATTATTCATAAAAATATTCATCAGTAATCTACCACAAGCTACGCTTACTTTTGGGCTAGATGGCGATGTGTGCGTTGTCGTAGTATATAAATTAGTATGCTAAGTTTATGTCCTCTGGTTCATCCAAAATAAAGTAAGTCTTACGTTTTTGTATCTAAAATAATTGTACAGGGGAGAGCACTGATATCTATAGTACGAGTTTTTACTCAGTTTAGGTATCAGTGATCCAACCAAACATAGTATTAAGCTATAATTTCTGTTACTATTAAATATTCGTGTTAATAAATGATTTTATTATTGTTATATTATTATTATTGGACCTTGCTCACGATTACCGCCATGTGGAATGTTGAGTCGACCGTTATTGTTCCGATCGTCGTTTCAGTCAATGGTCTTCTCGCGAAAAGCTTCGACCAACATCTTAAGAAGCTTTCGCTTGGTTATTGGAACAAGGGTCGGATACAGAAGGCAGTAGTCCTTGAAACGGCGCGTATTGTGAGGAGGTCACTCCTTTTTTTTTTTTATAAATTTTTAATAGTGGTTTTATATTTTATTTTTAAGCATTGTTAAAAATTAAAAAAAAAAAATCATTAAGAATAAATGATAGAAAATAAAATTCTACTGTTAATAAGCACGGCTTCAGTACTTTACCGGAAAAGTTTCGTCACCAAAAACGCTACGAATACTCAATTACTGCGTGCCATCTTTAGGTCCTTAACATCACTTTCCATCAGATAACATCACACAGACATCTAAAGATACTATTGAGCCGTATTTAGATATAGACATAACATTCAATTAACTGTCGGCCATTTGAGGAATTCACAAAGGAAAGTGAAGATAGCGTCTAGCATTGTATGCGCGAAAGGCAAAGCCTAGTGCAGTTCCACCGTATCCCGTTTTGACCCTGGGGTCAGCTTTCTACCAGCGTCAACCGACCACTATACAGTAATTAATTGCAGAGCCACCACAGACTAGACTCCGCAGACTACAAACATTTAATAACCCGCTAGTTTAACTTGTTACGGCCTAACTTTATAGGAGACTAATGCCTGTTTTGACTAACTACGTAATGCCTAAGTAAGTAACGCTTAATATAAGGAGATCCCTAGTCATACATCAACCGTCCTGCAATAGTTATCACCTAAAAGTCAGTGAAATGTTTTTTTTCTAGAGACATCGCCAAATCCTTAGGCATTAAGGCTAGGATATAAGATCGATGCTTAGCAAGCAGCTCTAACTTTTATGATCAATGTGCGTTTTTCTATTTTAATTTAAGCATTAAAATATCACTTGACAATGTTAGATGGTGATAACAAAAAGAATACCCGAGGCCTGATAATAAAAAAAAAAATATTTCAGGTCGGGTCAGATTAAATGAGATTTAAAACAAACGAAATAAAATCGAAATTTGATTGACGGCCGATTGGCGCAGTGAGTAGCGACGCGCGGTGCAGTTGCAGTGATTTCAATTCCCACTACTGGAAAATGTTTGTGTGATGAACATTAATGTTTTGCTGTATGTATTATATATTATTCATAAAGATATTCAGCACTAATCTTAGTACCAATAACACAAGCTACGGTTACTTTGTAATATGTGTATTGTCGTAGTACATTTATTTATTTATTTTAATTTTTTTCTTTTCTCAAGTACGGAGAAAAAGTAGATAAGATACGCCTTATTTTTCCTCTCTTATTCAAGGTAGAACCTTCTTGACACGCAATTTGTAAACAAGGGGAAAGATCCAGAATCTTCTGTTTCTTTAATCTGTGACGGCTTCTACAAGAGTCTTTTTCGCTCAAACAGTTTAAATCCGGTCATCAATTCAATTATTGTTGCATGCCTACATCCAACAGCTGTAGGAATGTTGCTATACATGGCGTTCTAATTGATATAACCGAATAAATAAATATACTACGACAATACACGCATCGCCATCTAGCCCCAAAGTAAGCATAGCTTGTGTTATGCTAACGGCGAAAGCCAACGCACTTAGACAGCATGGTCTAAACCCTTCTCATACTGAAAGGAGACCTGCCCTGTAAAGGGTTAGAAATGGGTTGGTGATGATGATGCAAAAGAGCAACTGCTGAGTTTCTTGCCGACTTCTTTTCGGTAGAATCTGCCTTCCGAACCGTTGGTAGAGTCACAACTAGTGGCGTGCATAAGGGAATTGCACAGGGTATACAGATGATATAAAATAAAGAAAATCTAAAGTAAGAATTATAAATACTTAAGGGTAGGCTTTATATAACTCTTACAAAGCCTATCCTTAAGTTTTTTTATAACTTGTACCGGAGATTTTCTTCATTTTACATCATCTGCATACCCTGTACATACCCTCTATGTACACCAATGGTGATGGCGTATGGGTATGTACGATTTATTTGATAATGATTTTGAATTTGAATTCGATGATTCTAGATTGCATCATTTGTCACCAGGTGAGGTTGTCATTTGTATATGGATAGCCGGTCCAGAGGTCAGTGCTGCTCTGATAATGAAAAAGGCTAGTCTTAAGGCTAAAATGTGTCCTGCATCTGCAAACGTAGGTCTATCTTCGTGTCTTACTCATTTTTTCTGTCTTTCTGTTTCTAGTTTCCACATATCTCGTTCTCATTCCGAGAGGAGACCCGTGCCGTGTAGGGTGCCGATAAGGTATTGATAATGATAATGATGATGATGATGATGATGATGATGATGATGATGATGGTGATGATCACAATGATTATCTAGGACTGCATCATCAGTTGCCATCACTTGTAGTGGAATTAAAAACGTAAGGTGGCAAAAGAAACCTAGGTGCATAAAACTCGAAGACAACTTACTGGTCATTTCTATAAATATAGGTATCTTACATTTACATATAGTGGTAATAAAAACATACATCCGATAGAATCAAGAATATATGATGACGCATATAATAACATAGCTTGGATGAGTCTGTATTACCTAGTTAGTAGGTACTTTGACCTGAAACGAATTACAAGCATGAACCCTACGCCTTGTTTGCAAACCTTATTTAGTTATCGTAGGGCAACCATAGGCTAAATATTAATCAGAGATGTCCTGATGCAAGGCCGTTTTTGTTCATCCGTCAGAACGTCCGCTCCTCCACAAGTTTAAGGTTTATTAAATTGTATTTAGTTAGAACTTGTTGTTGTTGTCCGTGTCTATTACGGTTTTTTTTTTTAAATCTCCTTTGTTACTCTCCTTATTTTCAACAAATTTTATGTCAAAAATCACGTTAATTGTTTGCTTAGTTAGGGCGCGAAGAAAGAACAAGCAATATACAAACAAACTCACTTTCGTACTTATAATATTAGTAAAGATAATCAGTAATCTAAAACTTTAGCAGGATGTATTTTTTATCTATTTACCAAAATTTCCATGAACCTTAATCTGGAGGATTATGTGCATGTTATTAAATGTCAAGTCATAGGTGACGCGAAACCATAAGTTTTTCCCAAAAATTGCTCAATGCGGCTAAAGAAGTTTTCAGTTCAAACGGAAACGCAATAAAAAAATATGATGTCTAATTAAACCAGAATTAGGTAGATATATTTAATATCGACAAAAACTATCCACGATTTATATTCGTAATATAAGCAGTTCAAGGGGTTTATACTGTCCTGCGGCTTAAAATTTCGAGATGGTCGCCCTAAGTAAGTTTATGCATAAAATGCAAATAAATTGCTTTTTGCTGGCGAACATCCTACTTTCAAGAAGTTATTTATACTAAAATAATTTCACAATATTTTATACATTTATATTGTAAGCGTTGCTAATCGCTTTGACTAGAAACCTGTATAACTGACCCTAAGGCATATCAGAACAGAGTCAGGGCTTCATCGGGTCCGGGCCACTGGAATCGCGAACTTTGCCAGGGGCAATATTATTGATAAATTTCTGCATACTGTCAATAATATTTCCTATGTGCGGGGGCGTATTCAAGTATTGTTGTGTATAGGTGTGTATATACCTTCTTTTTGTCAGTGAATTCAAAAATGTTTTATTCATGTAGACCTTATCACAGGCACTTATGACGCATTCATACATTTAACATGTAACACTAATGTTAGTGATGGTGATAACTGCATTCGTTAAATGAAAGCTAAAGCTAGGAGGGTTCCAAACGCGCCCTGGTCTATGGAGAGCTCGTCCGGAGAAGTTCTATCGCCACGCATATTTCTGTCGCAGCATTGCTACTGGTGTAATCGCCTCAGGTTGATGGACCCAGTGCTCATTGCTCACTACGTATCTTATTTTCTGTCTTTCCGTTTCCAGCTTCTGCAGATCAATTAAGGTATGAAGGTAGAGCTCTTTTAAAAAATTAATAAATATATAAATACGAGTATACTACGAAAATACACCTATCTCCGCCATCTAGGCCCCAAGTAAGCGTAGCTTGTGTTATGGGTTTTAAGATAGCTGATGAATATTTTTATGAATATAATACACATAAATACTTATAATATACAGATAAACACACTGAAAAACATTCATGTTCATCCCACAAACATTTTCCAGGTGTGGGAATCGAACCCACGGCCTTAGATGCAGAAAGCTGGGTCGCTGCTCACTGCGCAAACCGGCTGTCAAATCTCTCTTTCGTTCTGTCTTGAGTACAACTCTGAAAATCAACGCAAGCAAAATGCCACAGTTTCCTTTTTCATTACCACGGCAATGCTTTAAGTTTATTGGTCTCCTTAGAAGTTTTACGTTGATTTTCTCTTTGATGCTTGTACCTTTTTTTTTTAAGTAGATACACACGGAGTTACTTATTACGCATTGATTGTGATCTAACCTCCTTTACTAACACTTCAGGTAAGATTAATAAGGTCTATTAAGATTCGTATCATCCAAATTGCTGTCCCGCACCGTGTTAATAGTTGTTTGTTTTCAAGTTTCGCAGATTTATCTAAAATGTCGCTCTTCTTTACAAAAAAGATTCAACAATAGTATACCAACATTATATACTTTATTTTCTGTTATTAGTGGTGTAAATGCAAAGATGTTACGTCATATAATAACTTTATGCTTACAGCCAAATGCTGTTCATATAAGGCGGTTACATTGAATAAATTGAAATAACTCGGGCCGGTAAGCAGTTGCGTAACGGAATTCTTGAACCAATATGCATCTGAAATAGTTTCAGAGCTGGTGAACTATCATAGCATTTATATGATTACGTAAAAATTGTCTAAAATAATACACTAAAGTATTGGTAACAATAACAGTACATATTTGAAATGTTCATAAAAGAAATTCTATATTTATAAAAAAATTTGACTGCATTAATTTAAACAATAGAAGTAAGAATAAACTTCTAGTGCAATATACTACATAAAATTCACAATTCGTTTAAAGGAAATTGCATACAATTCTACAATAATCTAATGTAATGTACGCATCAAAAGTGCCACCTATGGGCCTACTTGAATAAAGATATTTTTGACTATGACTGACTTTGAACTTATATATTCTCGGATTTTTGTTGCTGTTACTTTTCACGATATCTTTATCTAAGCACAATATTTTAACTCTGTCCACTTTACTAAAGTTAAGACTGGAAGAAGAAATACCTCTAGGCATTTCGTTTCGCTGATTTACATGTTTATTTTTATGATATTGTGCGTTCAAACTTCAAAATAAACATAATTCATTTAATTTCAAGTCGGCCTACTTTAAAAGCAATTTTGAAACGTCAAAAGAAACAATACAGAAATCGTTCACCAGCTCTCGGACGTCAAAAACAGGGCTCCCTTGTGTTTGAATAGATAACTTAGCTGATTAAGTTTATGAGCAATGCTCAAGTATTTTTGAATGTTTATCCGCACACTTAACAGTAGATAATGTAAATATATATGTTGACCTGTCAAAAGAGCACGGTTTTTAGCGTCGGGTCATGCATGGCTTACCTAAAACCTGTTTGAGAAGGCAAGTAAACATCTTCAATGAATTCAGACGGCGATCGCTCTGCGTATGCTAATAGAATTTAAATAAACTAGTGTTTCGCCCTGAACTAAGACTTTTACAAACAAAGTTGTAGGTATTCTTGAGCAACCGATAAAGTATTTGTCAGATATCCGAAATTCCTTACTAATATTATAAATGTGAAAGTGTGTGTTGTTTGTATGTTCTAACTAAGCAACCGATAAACTTGGATTTTGGCAAAGAGTTAGGTTGAAAGGACGCAAAAATATCACTAAAACCAGCTAACTTGGCGGCCTCCAAATCGTCAATATTTTTTTTTAAATAAAAATAAATATGTGTTTGTGGAAAGGAATTCCAAACGAGACCTCTTACGGCTCCTAAAGAAGCATTTGACATCTAGTGAAACATATCTCTTTTTAGTTTCATTACGTTCATTGAGGTGGACAACAGACAATTTTAGCCCATCGCGTCTTTCCAACTATTTTGGACCCATCCTGGAAATGGAATCGAGGACCTACCACTAGACCTACAACCACACGAGACCGTTGGCACTACAAACAGATATATATATATGTATATATATATATATACATACAAAAATCATATTATATCAGTACTTATAAGATCTGGGTGCAGGTTGTAAATACCAGGAACACAGAAGGTCGAAGATTTGCGATTAATAAAACAAGCAATTCTTATACGTTCCATTACAACACAAGTATTTTTTATTTATTTAATATCATAATCATTGTTTCCTTGAGACGGAAATAATAAACTCCGTGACCTGCACATTAACACGTAATTCTCAGGATCATCTTGATATCGTTAATAACAAAACAAGTCATACAATTGTATCTAAGAGTAATCATTGCTGGCCTTCAGATGAATAAAACATCTCGCGAGGATTCTAATCACAGAATAGTCTAAAGTATTAGTACTAATGAGAGGTGTAATTGTCTGGTGTTATTGTTGTCTTCCTATTCTAGGATTTTCCTAGACACTTAACTAGATAGTGTAATACCGGATATCCTTCTGATAATATCTGTTGGACTGGTAAATATACACGATCATGTTATAATTCATATTTTACTAGTTGTCCCGGCGATCTTCGTACCGCGGATAATAATTTTTTTGATGAATGTTATATTTTAATACTTATTATCCTATTCCGGTCTAAGAGGAATCCAAAAAATCAAATATCATAAAAATTCCGTTCTTGAGTTATAAATGGTGTAACTAACACAACTTTCTTTTATATTTATAGATTCATACTTATCTCTGTAAAAAAAATAAAAAAATTGTAGAGTATTAGATAGAAGTAGGCGTTACTTTGCGGAAATTCATAATATATTATGAAAATTAAGCTTAATTTGCTATACTCCGCGAAAAGCAGGAGAATCTGTATGGTGTAATTTATAATTTCTTCAATCCTTATACTCCACACCAAACAGATCTTCAGCAATGTACCCTCTACGCACGTTTCGATCCGAAACCGAAGAATCCTCAGGAGATGCTGACTTTACAATGAATAATTGTTAAGTTTTCTTAACAATTATAAGAAAAAAAAAGCAAGAACAGTACATATTTGAAAATTTTATGTATGTTCATAAAAACATTTCTAAATTAAAAAAAAAATTGACGACAATAATTTAAACATTAGAAGTAAGAATAAACTTACAGTGCAATATACTAGGTTACATAAAATTCATAATTCGTTGAAAGGAAATTGCATACAATTCTACAATAAACTAATGTAATGTACGCATCAAAAGTGTCACCTATGGGCTTTTTTGAATAAAGATATTTTTGACTTTGAACTTATATATTCCCGGATTTTTTATAGAGTATTTTTTTTTACAGAGTTTTATTATAGAGTATAAAATAAACAGGTGTAGTGTCTTTATCTATTAATTAGATATAGATATAGTCTCACGTACACAAGCAGAGGGGGTAGCTGTCAATCGGGTAGTCTTGTGACGGACAAGGTACCTACTGACTGGACGTAACTGTGTAGTAATGAGCCAGTGGATTGTAAGTGCTACCGGCCGTGTACCGGCCTTTACAGAAGGACAAACAGCATTTTGTGTCAGGGCAGTAAACATTCCAGTCGTAGTTGAAGGAATCCATAAAAAATATAACAAAATTTAAAAAGAAAATGGACTGTAACTTGCAAAAATACGAGTAACTCGTGCAGTTTACTAGGCTACACAAAATTGCAAATTCATTCAAGGGCAATTTTATATTATATTATAATAAATTACCAAATGAAATCTTTGAGATGTCTCTCAATAAATTCAAAGTTTATATAAAACGTAAGCTTACAGAAAAATCCTATTATAATATTAAGGATTAGATAAACGATAAAATAGCTTGGGTGTGAATTGCTCTAGCTTCATAGCTTAATATAAATAAACTGTGAGATGGTGGTAACAAAAAACAAATTACCCGGCTAAGTTTGTTGTGGGCTCTTCTTAGACCAGGGCGCGCTTGGAACCCTCGTAGCTTTAGGTTTAAGTTGGCGAACAAAGTTATCACCATCCCCTTACAATTATGTAAACATGTATTAAAGCTTCATAAGTGCCTGTGATAGGCCTACATGAATAAAGAAATTTTGAATTTGAATTTGTACATTCAACACTGTATGTAATTAAAGCTTTCAGCTTTTATATTGTAAATTATATTTAAATGGGAATAAAGAGATAAAAGCAATTTACAAAAAGAATATAGAAAATAAAAGAAACGATAGTTCAAAAAATGGTTTTAATCTAAGTATAGCCAAAACCTTGTACCCTTTGCACGAAAATTGCGAGAAGGATGGAGTATAAAATTTCCCACACTTATAGTTTTATATAGAGAAGGAGTGCAGAATGCTCATTTTTTTTTTTATAATGTAAAAAAAATTAATTAAATAAAAAAAAAACACATTATTTACACTAGCATGTATTTGACATACATACACGCATATATATACTATTTTTAATTATTTTTTGGATAATAATTTGTTTGACAAAAACAGGAAAATTGACAGCCGTGATGAAATCTGTGATCAAAGAAGTATAGTCTCTAATCTATAATTAATTAAGGTCCACAAGGTGACCACTAGTTTAAATAAAAACAATTTATTTCTTCGATTGTTGTTTATAATTTCGCAAAAACTTCCGGCTAAGTTGTTTGTGGGCTTTTTCTTCAGGCCACGTTTGGAACCCTCGTAGCTTTAGTTCTAAGTTCACGAAAGAAGTTGTCGCCATCTTCTCACTACTATTTACATATTTTGTATGTACTCGTACTTACCGCATCAAAAGTGCCATCTATATGAATATTTAAATAATGTAATATTTGACTTGACTTGACTTGAAAACAGTATCTGATCAAAGCGATTCCACCTAGCTATTTCAATTATGATTCTAAACCAGCCGATTATATCATGAACGGCCCTTTAAAAGAAGTTTAGAGACATAAAAAGTACAAATATATTATATAAAATAAAGGTATGCTTAAAAATAATGAATATACTACGAAAATACATACATCGACATCTAGCCCCAAAGTAAGCGTAGCTTGTGTTATGGGTACTAAGATGACTGGTGAATATTTTTATGAATAATATACATAAATACTTATAATACACATATAAACACCCAGACACTGAAAAACATTCGTGGGAATCGAACCCACGGCCTCAGAAAGCAGGGTCGCTGCCCACTGCGCCAATCGGCCGTCAAAAGTTTAAGTTAGTAAAGTATGCCTTTACACCATGTAGGTGGAATGCAAATACGAAATAAGAGAAAAGCGCAATTAACAAAATAAAATGAATAGAATATAAAACAAACAGAAGGTCACTCTGTATTGTGTGTCAGGGCAGTGAGCATCGCGGGCGTGGTGGTGGGTGGGGCTCTTTGTTTCATCAGCATTGTTCACGCGAAAACCTGACCTCGTTAAATGAATTAACTGTCTGGAAAAAGAAAATTGAGTTGGTCGGTGGTAGTTGGCTGTTTTATGTGCATTCGAATTACGAATGGCTAAGTGGCTGCTACTTTACTTCCGAGTAGTAAAGACTTTTTTTTTTAATATTTTAATTAGCGCTTGGCTATAAATCTGCAAACATATCTAATGATGCAGCCGAACGTGCTGGCCACGGGACGCACGACGCGACCAGCAATGCGGTTAGCTACTAAAACAAAAATATGGAAATATACCAAACATCGGAGAAGCTACAGTGTAGCTTCGGCCGTGGCTAGATATAACCCTACTGACAAAGATGTGCCGCTTAGTGATTTAGCGTTTCGATCAACGTCGCGTTGAAACCGATTAGGGATTATGGGCTGAATATAACTGACATACCCCTAACAAGTTAGCCCGTTGCCATCTTAGACTGCATCATCACTTGCAAGCAGGTAAGGTTGCAGTCAAGGGCTAACCTGTAGAGGAATTTAAAAGAATATGCCACGCGGCAGCGGCGCGGCTACCTTAACCTTCATATCGCAACAAAATTCGTGCAACGCGATTTGTCCCGTGGCAAGCACGTAAAGTGAAGTGTGCTTGACTTAAAGAGATCTATTTACTCTTGATTTGGAGTTCATATCCACCTATAAATATTATATTATATGTATATATTTTATATTTGTATTCTTGTATGTCTTTTTATTTTCGAATATATATGTATATATAATTGCACTATCCCGCTCTCTTGCAGCTTTTCCTTCTGCCACAGGTTGCCTGTAAGAGATTTCTTGCAGCGATAAGGCCGCCATTGCGTGCCTACAATTCTTCTTGTTTTGTTTATTCTTTATTTTATGTATGTTTTGATGTTTGTGTGTAATAAATTATTTCTTCTTCTTATAATTTATACATATTATAATTTATAGGTGGATCGGAAATCAGGGACAGAAAAACGTCCCAGAGTTTTGCGGTGCGTATTAAAAAAAAGCAAGCAAAGCTGTTTGTACGAGTCGAGGTAAAAGGTTAAAGAGAGAATTAGATCAAATAGTTCCCGAGGACGCTCTCCAAAATAAATCTCATAGAGTACCGATTAACAAGAAAGCTTTTGATGATGCTGAAACTACAGAACTTCTAATATTGACGATTCGTTATAAAACTTTTAATATTGATGACGATGAATATATTTTTTAACATTAACTATCAACTTTAGAACTTTTATTATTGTCGATGAAGCTAAAAAACTTATAATATTGACGATACAACTATTCTTTAGTTGTATCGTCAATATTACTTTTTATAATGTCGATGCAGCAACAGAACTCACAAACAATTGCGTGATTTTACAACCGCCGTACAACGTTTATTAGTAAGGGCGTCAGAGACTACTAGGGCGACTGTAGGATGTTTTTACTATGGCGAAATTATAGCATAACGTTTATTTGGTGTATTGCAGTTTGTCAATAGGTTGATAAATCCAATATGGCGTATATCCCAAGTTCATTCTTACTTTATAATGACACGCAACTTTCATAAAACGTTCCATCTCTAAAGTCAAGGCCAAACCGTGGCGTCAAACCCTCTTCCGGAGCGACGTTCAAGTTTGTGCGAGCGACCAATCTTATGATCTGACTCTCGCTTAAACGTCGGCTGGTCCACGCGCTCGCAGACGCAAAGTAAGACGCTGCGTTTGATAGAATGGTGTGGCATTACTTTAACATCGTCTGCTTACAATCTCACAAAATGCCTTCCTTAATTTATAATTTCTGAATTTTCTCTAATCCGGTCTGGTGCAATGCTTCGGCCATTTACCGAAAAAGACGTGCCGCTAAGCGATTTAGTGTACCGTTGCGATGTCGCGTAGGAACTGATAAGGAGAATGACTACCATACTCCCTAACAGTTTAGCCCGCTACCATCTTAGACTGCATCATCACCTACCACCAGGTGAGATTGCAGTCAAGGACAAACTTGTAGTGGAAAAAAAAAAGTTTCTAGGCTTTACCGATACTCAGATTCCTTGATGGGCTAATCAGTAGGAAATATTAATGTTTGTGTATACATCTGTTTGTCGTTTGTACTATAGTGAGAAAATTTAAAATAACGTGTTTTAACAAATATAACATAAAAATCCTTCTATTTCATCATTATCATCATAATTAACACGTCCACATAGGACTTCTCGGCTTGTTTACATTTAATAATTTATTTATAATCGGTAGACTACAATAATTTTAACAATATTATCGTTTTATAATATTTATTATTATGTTATATATATAAAATTTATTAAATAATAAA
The DNA here is from genome assembly GCF_905163445.1 of Pararge aegeria. Classification (NCBI taxonomy): domain Eukaryota; kingdom Metazoa; phylum Arthropoda; class Insecta; order Lepidoptera; family Nymphalidae; genus Pararge; species Pararge aegeria. The sequence continues at coordinate 5,178,828 of NC_053201.1, forward strand.
AATTATATAATTTCATAGTATTGTTTATTAATGGTTACGCCTCTGTGCCATTATAATACCTAATTATTTTTATACAGAGCATTCAAAGTTAAGACTTAATACAGCAGTAGTTTTTGTATCGCCATTTTAATTTTTAATTATGTTTTTTTGCCGTGTCTACCTCGATGCCATTGCCTTATTAATTGTATCATTAAAGAGTAAATGACATCATACTGACCTCACGGGTATAACTCATAGATGAAGTTAAGCTATATTAATTTCTAGAATAATAAATGCCTAGATTTGATGTATAGAGTAGTTCAAATATCAGTCACAAATATCTCTACTACTTGTATGTTGAACTTTGACGGCCGACTACGCCAGTAGTGGGCAGCGACCCTGCTTTCTGTGTCCATGGCCGCGGGTTCGATTCGAACTGGGCGCCCCGAAAGGGATGTCAAGCTCCTGCCCTATCACCGCTTCAAAGTTCTTTATTCGTCCCTACAGTAAGTACATCAAGATTGCTCTATCTAGACGGCTTAATGAGACCTCTGTGCAACTATCCTTACTCTATCGTGGACAATTATAAGCGATGGTTTTGCACTTATCGTCAGGTGGCCATCTGCATGATCTATCGGTTGAAGGTTCCTTATTAACTTATAGCAAGATTACTCTATCTAGACGGCTTAATGAGACCTCTGTGCAACTATCCTTACTCTATCGTGGGCAATTATAGCCGATGGTTTTGCATTTATCGTCAGGTGGCCATCTGCATGGTCTATGAGCTCAAGGGTCGTTTATTAACTTATAGCAAGAATACTCTATCTAGACGGCTTAATGAGACCTCTGTGCAACTATCCTAACTCTATCGTGGACAATTATAAGCGATGGTTTTGCACTTATCGTCAGGTGGCCATCTGCATGGTCTATCGGCTGAAGGTTCCTTATTAACTTATAGCAAGATTACTCTATCTAGACGGCTTAATGAGACCTCTATGCAACTATCCTTACTCTATCGTGGGCAATTATAGCCGATGGTTTTGCATTTATCGTCAGGTGGCCATCTGCATGGTCTATGAGCTCAAGGGTCGTTTATTAACTTATAGCAAGAATACTCTATCTAGACGGCTTAATGAGACCTCTGTGCAACTATCCTTACTCTATCGTGGGCAATTATAGCCTATGGTTTTGCATTTATCGTCAGGTGGCCATCTGCATGGTCTATCGGCTGAAGGTTCCTTATTAACTTATAGCAAGATTACTCTATCTAGACGGCTTAATGAGACTTCTGTGCAACTATCCTTACTCTATCGTGGGCAATTATAGCCGATGGTTTTGCATTTATCGTCAGGAGGCCACCTGCATGGTCTATGAGCTCAAGGGTCGTTTATAACTTATAGCAAGAATACTCTATCTAGACGGCTTAATGAGACCTCTGTGCAACTATCCTTACTCTATAGTGGCCAATTATAAGCGATGGTTTTGCACTTATCTTCAGGTGGCCATCTTAAGGGTCCTTATTAAGTTATAGCAAGATTACTCTAACTAGACGGCTTCATTGGACCACTGTGTAACTGTGGCAACACCCGCCCCACAGTGGGGACACTCTGTGGTGTGGTGTTTATTTGTGTGATGAACATCTTTAGCAGTGTCTGGGTGCAGTGGCGTGCACTTCATTCATGCACAAGTTAAACATAAAGTACACGTAAAACCTCCTTTTTAAAGTCGTTTAAAAGTAGGTACGCAAATGTAGGTAGCAACAGACGCTGGTCAATGAACGCGAAGAGGTGTGGTCTAGGCAATAGCCTTAAACAAGTTTTTTCATTAAACTTAAAGAAGAAATAAATCGCAAATGCTTTACTCAATTAATTTATTTGGGAACAACACATTTACTTACTTAGGACATTAGGGTTGTAACGAAACTGATATTAGAAAAATATGCTGTATTTTGTACCAATCTCTGATTTTAAAGTAATCGTATACAAAGAGAATACTGTGTGATATTTAAATGCGCGTAATTCTAAACGCAGAGATTTGTGAACTGTTTGTGACAAATAAAATGTTGTGCTCCATTTTATTTTATCGCAGTTGATATTTATTTATGAATTATGATTTTTTTTTTTTTTTTATTCATCTACGTGGTTTCCCTTTAGAGGTATATTAAACCAATGCTCTTAATCCTTTTCTATGCAACATCGTACTGGAACAGCGTACATCTTACAGGCAGGGTAGTAACTAGCAATGCCAGAAGCCTCCCACCAGAAAATTCAGAAATTATAAATTCCAAAATTGTCCCGGAATCAAACCCGGAACTCCCATTTAAATCCACAGTGCTCACCGCAAACTGATGAAGAAAATAGAGAGCTCTACATTTTGTAATTCATTTTATATACCTAGGTACCATCATCAACCCATTTCCATCCACTACAGGGCACGGGTCTCCACTCTAGAAGGGTCTAGGCCTTAGCCCACCACGCTGGCCAAGTGCGGGTTGGCAGACTTTACATCCCTTAAAGAGCGTTATGGTGAACTTTCACGCAGGTTGTCCTTCACCGTTAAAGCAAGTGACATTTTATTGCTTAAATTAAAACCCACATAACTCAGAAAAGTAAGACGTACATACCCGGAATCGAACTCCGTCCACTCAAAAGAGAGGCGGAAGAACCACTAGGCTATCACCGCTTCATACTCGTACCTAGGTAAGTATAAAGTTATTCCGGAATGCGAATGTGTAAAGCAACCGATTTACAACCCTATTCGTACTCCTGTTAGCTTGTTTTATTTCGCCTTTGCATTTTTGAATAATGATTGACACTGGACTTGTTTGTAGTTAACGAACGTAGTTTTTGGCTTCGGTGAAATAGTAATGAATTTTATGACCGCCGTAAATATGCCGACGGTACGTGTTTAAATACCGTCGATCTCATTTTAAATAGTGTTTATTATTCGGAATATTTATTTCGGAATAGATAAAAAAAACTTGCATAATTTAGCGATACATAGCACGGAGAGCCGATGGACGTTGGGGTCTTAAGGTGCTGGAATGGCGACCCCGCACCGGTAAACGCAGCGTAGGTCGGCCCACAACGAGGTGCACCGATGACATCAGGCGAGTAGCTGGGAGCCGTTGGAGGCAAGCGGCCCAGGACCGTGCATTGTGGAACTCCCTACAAAAGACCTATGTCCAGCAGTGGACGTCAATTGGTTGAAATGATGATGTTGATGAATCTAGCGATGGCAGGATAGCCGCCGCATTCAATATCATGACGTCACGTCTACACAACGTGTAGCAGAATTACGAAATAATATTGAACGATGCATAAGTATATTTCATAGAGACTCACCCTGTAAAAATATTAATATGTATGTTACATACCCTTTAAGCAAGCCACTGCTGACAGGGGATATAATTAACGTGTTCACCTGCTAAAGCACGGGGGCATGGAATAGGAGATTTCCCCCGTTTATTAGTGCACTTGCACCAATGCTCTGAGATTTATAAAGCTGTGAGAGAAGAAGCTAGCCGTGAAGATGTCACAATTGTGACATGAGATTGTAGTTGAGGGTTTGTAGTGGATAAACAAAAGGATGGATGTGAATACCTACTCCTTTCAGTAGGCTACAGTCTACAATAGAAAAGTGACTGCATAAGTGTACACGACGTGACGTCATTTTACCTACAAACTGTAGGCGTGGCTTAAACGACCAATAAAACTTTAGCGGTTACCCGTAATAGCTAACTCCGTAAATGAAGTAAGAAAATTACTGTTTGAAAACGTCTTATCTTTCTAAACCAGGGCTTCCCAACCTGGGCGTCGCGGCGCCCTGCGGCGCCGTAGAAAGTACAGAGGTGCATCCCGAAGTCCTCCTGTTTTTTTTATTCCACTTCAAGTCAGCCCTTGACTGTAATCTACCCTGGTGGTTAGTGATGCAATCTAAGATAGTAGCGGGCTAACCTGTTAGGGAGTATGGTAAGCACACCCTTAAACGGTTTCCACGTGACATCGCAGCGGAACACGAAATCGCTTAGCGGCACGTCTTCCTCGGTAGCCTCTCACCAGACCAGACCAGAGAAATTCTGAAATTATAAATTCGTCGTCAAAAGTTTTTTTCGTTGAAGAAAAAATATTTTTTGATAGTTCTTTGCAGCGGTGCCAGAGCTTGTCCATCACTTTCAAAAATTGTGTTGAGATTACAAACCTCAGCAATTATGGTGTCCGGGTAGTTTTAGTTTCTTAATTCTTTGTTGGACGATTTATTTATAATTTATTATTACATCTTATGGATTTATTAGTTTCATAATGAGGATGTTATATTTTTTGCGCATATGTGTATGGACGAACGCCGAATTTCTTACCTTTTAAGTGCGCCTGTGGCTTAAAAAAGGGTTGGGAAAATGATCTAGAGAATAAGATGAGTGATGAGACAAATACCATAAGTAAGGTATTATATATACATACAATATACATGATACTAATAAGGTACCAACATAAATTATTACACATATTTTAAAATTGTGAGTGTTTTTAAAGGTTTTTTTCTATATATTTATTTTTCTCATTTTTATTCGATGGGGATAGTACTGAAAATAATATGGCGATATGAGCGAATGAAAAATTATACAGCGACAGCTAATAAGGTACAGTAACACTTAATCAAAGGGGCATTAAGTTTGCGAGAAATTCAAGCGGGCGGATAGAAATACAGACAGGGCGAAATTTATACTAAGTGAGCGATTATAAAATCAGAAGCCATAACTAAAGTGCTTTAAGTATAGTCTGTTTGTTCCCATGCTACTACTTATATCAAAAGTTAGATTAGATTTATCATCATATTAAACCATTACCAGCTCATTTCATGCCACCTGTCTTTTTTCAGGATCAGCGGTAGAGTAGAGTGAGAGATTGGGAGAGTTTTCGCATCTATTTATTTAATTCCACTCCACTCCATTCCATTCCATAAAAGTTAGAGGTGCGAATACCAACTCTGTTCCTCCGGAAGGGAAATCGAAGCCACGAGGCAAACATAAGCTTAATCAGCTACCTGTACATAAACCGAAAAAAAGGCCAAAGTCTTTTTACATAACAAGACCTACCTACGGTCTATAATTTAGCATTTTTATTGCACCGACGAAATAATGCACGCACGGTCCATCAAAACTCGGAATACTGCCACCGAATTTCATTTAGCCCCCCGGGTTACTGTTTAAATATAATAAAATACCAGTAACTACCCCACGTGAATTTATATTACTATACTAGCTATGCTACGCGGTTTTTTATATACCAGAAGTTAGCCTTTGTTCGCAATCTCACCGGGATAGACTCTACAAAAAGACACACTTGACGATTCAAAAGTGGGCCTATTTGTTTTAAAATATGAATTTTGAATTACGGTCGAATACCAGAAATTCCGAATTTAAACTGTCCAAAATTTCCTCCTAATTGATGTGGCTGCCACCATCTTAAACGGCATCATCACTTACCGCAAATAAAATCTTTTCTTTCAAATGCTATGTCGCTGCGTGAAAGGCGGACCAACAAACAAACAAACGCGTTTTCACATTTATAATATTATTAGGGATTCACAACCTATTGCGTACCAGCTGCGTACAGTTGCGCAGATTCGTAAAATTTGCATACGTGAACGTACGGTCAGCACGCAAACCGAAATTAATGTATCAAAATATAATTATGGCGATTTTATACGTTTTATAACGATTGGGAACGGAAACGTGGCTTTTTTTACATCGATACCGGGTAACTGTATAAAGATTTATATCCTGTAACAAGTACTTACCTACTTGTTATTCTATTTTTAAATATATTCTATTTTTAAATAATAAAAGCTGTTTGTTGACTCTTCTCTCTTCTTTTTTTAGTTCTGGTGAGGTGAACTTTAGATGTAAGTAAATTACAGCCTTGTTAGTCCAGTGGATAAGTAGCATATTTAACTATGGATTACGAAGTCCTTGGTTCGATTCGTGGAGTGGTCCAAGATTTGTTTGGGATGGAAAGATAGGATAGCTTTTATCCCCAAAATCAGCTTAGTTCCTTTTTTTTTTATATATTACGACAATACACACATCGCCATCTAGCCCCAAAGTAAGCGTAGCTTGTGTTATGGGTACTAAGATGACTGATGAATAATTTTATGAATAACATACATATATACTTAGAATATACATATAAACACCCAGACACTGAAAAACACTCATTCTCATCACACAAACATTTTCCAGTTGTGGGAATCGAACCCACGGCCTAGGACTCAGATAGCAGGGTCGCTGCTCACTGCGCCAATCGGCTGTCAAAAAAAAGTTCTTTTGGGAGAGGGGATGAAAATGTTTGACGATTTCACACAATAACTCCGTCAAAGTGATTTTATTTATTTATTTATTTATTTTTAAACTGGAAAGGATTTATTATCCGATTAATGTAACCCCTCAGCAGACAGCAGAAACCTAGCTAGTAATATGTATTTTTTTTTATTTATTTATCAAATAAAACAATTACATTAAAATGGTTAGTATAAAAGCACCGAAAAAAACCGCAGAGGTTTGTCCTCGGTGCCTATCTGCAACGATTACCTTAGGTGTTAATTAGAAGAATAAAACCAGCTGTGGGAAAAACATGAAAAACATACTGCTACATTGTAGAACGATAGGAACTAAGTAAGCCTGTAAATTTTAATTTTTAATAGTAGTAAGTACCGAAATAAATGAATATAAACTATACGAGGTACAAAAGAGTCAGCCAACTAACTTCGCTAAAAAGTATTCTTTGAGTTTACGCTTAATGTTTTTAAATATACATGTACGTAATAACGCTTCAGAAGTGCCTGTGATTCTACATGATTAAAGAATATTTGAATTTGAATTTGTCTCCAGCATTAGAAATTTAATAGGCTGCTAATGACGATGATATTATAATACCCACTTATCCTGTCGAGAAAGCTAAAATTTACTTAGCGGGCGATGGAGCAAGCTATTCTCAGAGAAGATTTCGTGATGATCTAAGTGATAAAAATCACATAATCACAAATACGTACTTAAAGATCCGTAAAATAAAATTATGCGAAACATAATTGCATACGTCTCAGACCGCCTCTCTTTAGTAAAAGCTCTATGTTCTAAAGCAGAGTTCGTGACTTTATCAAAAATATCTTCCAAGTATTAACGAAGTACTTATTTAGGATTGGTTTTTAAATGGTTGAAGAATTTTTTAAGCCAAAATAGGTTCGGTTTATTTTATTAAATATCCTTAAATTTGATATGAAAAAATCAATATCCCTTAACCTTTGTGATGTAACTACTTAGTTGTATTTACTTTTTTTTTACATATAGACGCATCTACAAGAAAAGTCAAAAATCTTCTCTAAGCACTAATAAATAATAGGATCCAATAAAAGCTTTCTGAAAAATATTCCTTACGAAATTATGCCTTTTCCTTGTTTTACTTCTCTATTTACCAACTTATCTATCATTAATCGTATTGTGCAGATTAAAAATAACTAATCTACTTAAATGATTTTTTTTTAAATATTGTAACACTCTTATTTAACTTCAGTTTTTTAAAAACACCACATCTTCGAGAAATATTTATTTGATGCGAACTTTAAATGATCTTACTCGTAAACTTAAAACTTACGTGCTTTACTACGTAAATAAGCACGTGTCCAAGACGTTTATCAAAAGGCAGATGGCTGTTTTCCGTATATTTTCTGGTTGAAGACTCGCGGGATAGCGGGGCGCGCGGGAAGGGTGGCAGTCGGCGGCAGATGCGCCGCACAGCGCCATCTAGCGGTGCGGCGGGCGCCAGGTGTGCGCTGCCCGCGCCGCGGCTTCCACCCGCCCTCAGTCCGCCGTCACGCACCGCCGCGATCACACGTCACTACGGCTGCTACACGCCGGCCGCACGCGCGCGATTCGAACGTAGTGCACGATACACCGCGACCGGTTCCCAAAGCCGATGAGCCCGACCAGTGACACCTCTAGTGTTGTGTGACTTGCAGTGAAACTCAGTGCAGACATGTGCGAGTGATGGATTACTCTGCCGCCGTCGATCTGTGACGGGTTTCGGATCCCGTGTATGCTCAGGCGCCGGTGGTTGCGCCAGTATGCGCGCCCCCGCGGTGCTGATCGCCCTGCTAGGGTTTCTGCCCCAGGTACTGGACATCGACACTGAAAACCGCGAAACCCTGTTTGTTTACCACCGAATCTGTAATTGAGCCGATTGCAAATCGAAGCTTGGATTTGTGGAGGCCGCGTCACGACAGTCTATTTCCCACGGATGCAGGGCCTAGATAGTCCTGGATACTCGTCGAGGGTGTAGGTTAGGAAAGTCGTGACCAGAGCGAGACGCTTGTGTGTGTTCGATACGTTTACCGAGCAAACACTCTGTGCATAGTTATAAAGAAAGTTCAGGTTTTAATACGGCCGGTGCGGGGTCAGCCGAGTTGCGAGCCTCTTCGTTTAAAATTAGATGCATACCTCGAGATGATTTCGATTCCCAAAAGGACTAATTCTGCGATGCTTGGACAGGAATAGCTGCACACGGGTTAAGTCTCTTCCAAGACGCGATATTTCGGGATGATGCTTTTATAAAATATCATTAAACTTTGCTCGAGACACCATACCCTATTTTGTGTTTTTAATCATAAATAGCTGTTTTTCAAAAGTTGTGTTATTAAATAATAATAACAATAAATCTGTAGGTCAGTGCCCTATAAACGGTCAAGGCTGTTGAGCGGCTAGGAGTTTGGGATACTTCATTAGATATGTCAACATCTCATTCTCATACTCATTCATAGGGTATAAAAGTATAGAATGGTCGTTAAAGAAGCTTTCTTCACAAATTCAATAAAAATGAAACATTTTTTATTTCCTAAGCTTTAATAACGATGTTTTAGATATCAATCAATTACCTTAAACTTTTTCTAATTCTTAACCATTATTTTCCACTAAATTGTTAACCTCAATAATATATCTTTAAATTCAAATTACCATTTATGTAATTAAAATTAATTATCTATATGTAGGTAAGTACATTCCTTACTAATAAATTTCTAGATGATTAAAACACTGTTTAATTTAAACCGATCCAAGGTCTTTATCTGTTTTTATTAGGTGTACCGAACACTCAACTAGTAAACATGTAATCTAACACATTTGAACCAACATACTGACAGACTATTCATTTGATTACAAACACTAGAACTCAAGTCATGGATTCCAGTGTAAACGTTTTGTTACCTAATTCTTTATACCTACGCTTTGCGAAATATTAAACATCTTAAATTACTTGCAGTTAGGTTTGCAATTAAATGGACCCTAAATGTTAGAAAACTTCTCAATTTGCTGGTCTTAAAAGCATTATAAACAGGGTCCAGAAACACCCCTGTTCTGTCGCTTGAGCGTTGACTTCTCCCGCATTTGGGGATTCTTACCCCCTGCGCGCGCGTTGCAAATATTAAAATTCACCCGTACAGCAATATTATTACACACACATCGCTACTTATACAACTTTACTAATAGGTAGGTAAACTTGTCTATAAAAGGCCACTGAACTCGGCTATCGTGTGATTTTCGTGCACTTTTCGATACAACCTAGGTAGCGTATTTATATATTTTTTATCTTCTCCAAAAGGTACAATTATTATTAAAAAAAAACAAGCTTCAACATCCGGTAAAGGCGCTTATTATATGCAACCGAGGCAAACCTACCCAGGGGGGGGGGTTAATATGAACTCGAACAATCTATTATATCGCTACTTTACTTTGTTATTAGCACAAAAACAATATTAGGGTCCTTATTTTTCATGAATGGAACATTTTGTTAGGTCATTGTTTGCGAAATGTACCAAGGCATCATAAGTGATAAGTATGTCATGGTTTGAGAAATATCGAATCCACTTTAGTGCTGTCTAGAGAAAGTAACGATATTTTCGATTGTAAAACTTCAGTAGACTAATCAATTTTGAGAAGGTACTAAACATAACAGCTTTTTTTTCTAAGCTATGCCATTATAATAAAGAGTATTAAACAGTGATGTATTATTACATATACCTATACACCTATGCGAAATAAATAACTGTAGTATATTATTTAACGAACCTACATATATTTAGAAGTGCCTTTCAACTACACAGTTAGGTACATATAAAAACATTGTCGGTAGCATCTTGTTCGTATAATATCGGTAGGTTTAAACGGACCAAAGAAAAACCAGTTCATGGTAGGTCTCCAGCACCGAGTTTGTAATTTAATTTGAGACGCTTTTTCTAGTCTTAATTCTCTCACGGATATTGCTTCTCACTAAAATAAAACGTAGACTAAAATATCTAAGCAAATAGCAACTGTTGGGACTGACAGAAATTCCTCAAATCGCTTCCTAAATACTATCAATAGTTTCAATAGCTCAACTAGCGATTTCATTGTGAATAGATAACATTTCTGGACAGACAACGTAACGCCAGTAATTTTTGCCCCGATTCGGGAATCGAACCCAGGAATTCTAGAATCGATAAGATGGTAGCAGGCTAATTCATTGTTTCCACACGGTATCTTAACCAAAACGCTAAATCGCTTGATAACCTCTTTGTCAGTGCGGTGGTAACTAGCCACGGCCTCCCACTAGACCAGACCAGAGGATATTCAGAAATTATAAATATCCAAATTTCACCCTTCCGTGAATCAAACCTGAGACCGCCCACTTATAATAACACGATAGTTTTTAAAGTAAAAAAAGTACAAAATTTGATTTCAGCGATAGTATTCTTAAAACTGTAAGTAAGAAATCTATACATCTACTATGTAGGTACATGTTATGAGTGATAAAATACATTATGAATGAAATCGGGTTGTTTTGTTGACTCTGCAAAAACGTATTGACAACTGGTTTGTCCCGTCTGTCTACGTGCGGAGTTGCATTGATGTAATTGTACATTCGATCGGGATTCTTTATATACTCAGTGCATCCGCAGAAATTGTTACCAAAAAATTCTTTTTTTTTTTTTTTTTTAATAATTGATGGACCTAGCAGATGGTCGACCTAATGGTAAGTGGAAAACCATCGCCTATTAACAGAGCAACACTTTGCAGGGCATGCGAGGAAGAGTAGAAGGCTGAATGGCCAATGATCTTTGCCTGTCCTGAAGAGGACAAATTAAAAATAACAAACAGCCATATAGTAGATTATGTCTAGCAGTAGTCTATCGGTTGCAATGATGATGTTGTGTTAGAATAATATAAAACAGGCAATAGCAGTTAAACGGTTACCGGGAAGATACTTTCAATACCACGTGTATATCTCCGAGCTATCATACTTACCGTGATCAGATCGCGTGACCGCACCAACCGATCGGAAGCGGCAAAGGAAACACGTCTGCCTAAAACCGCAGCACAATAATCCAAATTTCCATTTATTATAAATAATTCAGTTAGTCCGAAGGCTGAGTGCGATGATTCGTTCGCATCCCTAATTACGCGAACGAGGATAGTTAAATCTTTATAACTTCACCCAATTGTGTTCTAACTTTAATTCATTTTTCCTCAGCTGTATAGTAAGTAATACTCAGTAAGTCGCTTGTTTTTCTCGTACAACGCTATTCTCTTAAAAACTTCATTCAAACAAAACATCCCTTCTAATGTGACAGTGACATTATTAAGTGATATCGAAAACGTTACAAATTACTTATGGGTCAAAACGATTTCAATGTTTCCTTAATAGTTTAGCTAGAACTGCATAGCGCTAATACTGCCGCTGAAGTCATTCTTCAAATTCTAAGTTAGGTAACTTATCTTCGAAATATCAAAGAACCGTACGTTAGGACTTAACTATTCTTCAAAGTTCAAACTTCAGTCGTCGCATTAAATCAATGACATTTATTTCAAGTACCCACTTAACATACATTACCTACCACAGCCTCTATATGTTTCGCGAATTGGCTATATCAAGTATGTTATTAAATTTACAACAAAACTCTCAGCTTTCAAATAGAATTTTAGAAGGTACTTTTATTGCGTACATACAAATTTTACGAAAAGTAGTGAAATGATGGTGATCATTTTACATTTTTTAACATAAAACAGCTAACCAGAAGCCCGCAACAAACTTTTAACCGGATAAAATTACTACTATTCGATGATAGATTAGTATTTACTGGTTAAAGTTTGCTGGTCGATCTCACTGGTTGATCTAAAAACGATACACGTCAACCATGAAAGCAAATATGACAGTTTATTAAACCTATAGAAACGTTTAAGTAATAAGTAAGGATTATACTTAAGTAATAAGTAAGTAACTTAATGATAACTCAACTAATGTTATGTAGGTGTGTTATGTTCCACAAATGGCCGGCGACAATATTTTTATCGGTTTGCGACATTGCTGTATTAATATCGAGATTGTTCGGCTACCTGTCCAATAACTAGGACATAGCGTAGCGTGGCAGTTCATACGGAACGGCTGTACGTTCTGCTTGTATAGAAATATCCATTGAGTAATAGTTTCTGCGTCCTGGTTAAGTCATGTACAGCGTACGCCGAAGATCACGTGGTTAATACAATAGACAAAAACGTTTATTCGAATTTCGAACGTGATGTGTACAGTTTATAAGCACAAAAATCAGTGGTAATTAAAGGTACTGTGGTAGATTCAGTTTTCGTTTGGACCTACAAGAATAACAAAAAGAGCTACAATAATAATAAAATAGATTCAACTTCCAAGATTGGAAAAGCTCAAAAAATATAAACAAATAGTCTCCCTTATAAGCCACTGTACCGAATTCTAACTAAATAGTACTTAAATTAATAAAAACAGTTTATTTCAATAAAAAATGTAGGTACCTATCCCATCATCGAAGTCGATGTACTTTAATTATGACACTCAAGAAGTCTCAGAACATACGTAATTAATTGGAAATTTCTATACAACTTGTACATATACATATTGGTGATTTGTTGCGTACAATTCGTGATATAATCACGCTGCTCGTTATTTCTTAACGTGGTGTTCACAAATTGTACACATGATCCATTTTTTTGCATGTCCTATTTTTCATTACTTTTAAGTATGTTTGGAAAAAACAAAAAAAAGTGTGATAAAATAAATTAGTATAAAGGGGATTTCCTTTGTAAATTTTTTTCTTTTATTTTCTTAACAATTTATAATTAACTTAACAGTAAAAAAAAAAGTAACGAAAAGATTGTTTACATTATAAGACATGTAAAAAAAATAGACTTTATGTGGACGGCCCACATTGCAAGCAGGTGCTAAATTAATAGCTACTCTTAAAGAACCCTAACATCTGCTTTTTTTTAAAACACGATTTCAAACTGACCGCTTCGACGTTCGAGTACATTTTGGGGACGGGTGTTCTTAGGGTTGCCAAGTTTTTTTAGGGTAATAAATTACGCTTTTAATTGAGTAAAATAAAACTTATTTTCCAAAAGTTTTAGTCATATTTAATGTGTTTAAAATAACATGGATAATAAAATAGAATCTCCATTTCGTCAATAAAATATTCTTTTAAAATGTTTAAATTTTTATCAAATGCAATTTTTCGATAGCTTGATGATGATTGTAGATTGAGACGCAAAATATTTTTATTAATCATATTTTTTGTGAACTAAAAAAAACTTATAGTTTATTTACCTTAAATTAATTTATATCTAAAACAGTATACATTTAAATTTACTTACTTTATACCATCAATTTACTTTGTTGGCAACCCTATTCTTATCATATCACATTAGTTAAATAGTTGATTTAATTGGCGTCTTTATTGCATAATAAATGTTGTACAGTTATAAGTAAGTTGCCTAGAAACGTGGCGCAAAAAAGAAAGCACTTGCTATGAATTCTCCCCAAATGTAAGGAAATTGCGAAGTGGTTAGTTGCTTTCGGCTCTTCCCGATTCAAAGGTGTAATTCAAGTAACAATGTTGTATCCAATTGTGAATAGGGTCGTCACCATTTTAACAAATAATAAAATATATTCTCAATTTTCCCACATTGTTCAAAAGATTGGCTAAGAAAAACGTTCAACATTTTGCGACACGTATTTAACATTTCCCAGTAGTTACCGAATATTAGCCTAATATACGTGTATTAAGTAGTCAAAGCGATTGGGTAAAAACTTGACGTATTCACAAGAATTTCCATACTTACAATGTAATAATAATAATAATAATTAATAGTCATATGTCATGTTAGATGCAATAAGCTTATAAGTATGTGAAGGCATTTAACCCTGTTATACTTTAGTCCATTGTCCGAGCCGTTTTGTTTCTATGAGAACCGTCTCAATTATACGAGAGCTCGTACGAAATCCGCATAATCGCCGGTTTTTAACGTCTTAACTATGTGAAATTTTCAGTTTTCGTCTCATTGTATGATGGAGAGTCCGTAATGACTCGATTGTGTATGCGTCATCCGAATTGTAAGGGATCCATTATTTTAAAACTTGTCCCGAATTTAGCATTGTTGGGTAAATTGTATATAGTTTCCCATTAGGTACCCAACTTAACAACCTTTCAACTTTTCCAAATAGGATAGGAGGAGGAAATTTCATAATTTACATACTTAACTGTTTCTATATTTAGCATTCTTATTTGTATTTTATCTGCCAGCCCAAAGCCCTAATATCAAAATAAGAATGATGCAATAATTCAAAATTGTTTTCCCTAAAATATTGAAATATACCTCACTAGGAAAGTTTAAAAATGTAATCCAAGAATGACGTATGCTTTTACAACTCCTTTCTGTATAGGCGAAGACCGTCAACGTTAACTATTTATTTTTCTGTTTTGTTCTTCAAACCTACGCCTTTAAGTCGTAATCTTCACATCTGGCAAGCCTAACATTGACAAATGACGAATTCATTACGCCTCCGAGGCGGCAGCGACGCTTCTATAGTCTATTGTACTGCGCGACGAGTATTCTTTCATTACGACCTCCTTTAAAATAATTCAATTCATTTTTCTCATTGCTCCCAAGTCCCGACCGGACGCTTAATTGATTCCCGATCGCAGCGAACGGGGGAAAAAAAGAAACGTGGAGGACAGGATCATTGATCAGATTACGCAATGTCGCCGAACTGGATGCTTGGGGAAGTCAATATTATGCATTATTTATAAACACACGCATAGCTCAGTACTTGTTTTCAAATAAACAAGTATCAAACGATTTTAAACTCAAGTGCTCGTGATTTAACGATATATATATTTAACTGCCTATAGTGTCAATACATTTAAGATGACTTTATGTATTGTTTACACTTTGAGTCTAAGCATAATGTTATATAGCTATAGCCTTAAAATCCTCAATAAACCGACCATTTAGGCATAAATACTTTTTTTATTGTTATGTTAAAATAACGCATATTATTGTTTACATCCATGTTGAAATTTTTTTTATTTTTTCCCACATTATTGTGGAGCAGGATGAGCAAATATAACGACATTTGTACTGTCAGTGTATGGTATTCTAGATTCTGCTAGGTATAGCTTATGGTAAGACCTACGCAAAGTCACCGTTTAGCGTGAAGCAAAATTCAGCGCTAAAGTGGAAAAATGTTTCAAATTGTAGTAACACTTGCAATACAGGTGTCAATAGGCGTAAAGGCCTTGAATCAGCAACGGTAAGGTTAATTTAAAAAAAGTTCAGGTGTAAAACGGTGTCATCATATCGTGGGATGTTAAGGCCAAAGATGACAGTTATGACTTATGAATAAGTAAAACTCGACGCTAATACACAATTACGGTGTATTAGTGCCGCTTTAATTAAATATCATTGTAACGCTGTGTTGCAAGCATCAGCTTAACTTACCCGACCATTTATAGTTAAGTGTCAATTATTATTTTTATGTCATAAATAATACTCGATAATTTATTAAAATATGCCAATAAATGTATGCAGACGGACAGTTTGTTATTTTGTCACTTGGCAATTAAAAATAAGTAAACAGTAGGTAATTAAATATTAAGAACGCAAAATTGTTCGTAATTGTCTTCGTAAATTATTTTAACATATAATACGAGTGAGACCCTCCACGTTGCACATATGCGGGCTGGCGGGTTTAGGTAATGAAAATGGGCTCAGATATATATTAGGCTCAGGCTATAATTATTATCACTAACTGAGTGATAATAATTATAGGAACAGATTCTGAATAAGCATTTAACAAAGTCGGAACACCATCCAGATACGGCTTAGGTCAACGTTGCTTAAACAACACAAGAGCTATCGCAACTAGAGCACTCCACCAAACAGTTATAAAATGTAGGATCGCGATTTTGTTCCTAATTGACATAAATTGAAGTAACCAAGTTACACTGCATTATAGTTTCATAACTTAGCAAGGAATTATCGTAAAATGTTATAACTGAATGCATTCTAATTTTGATTCGCTCGCACGTAATAATGTAACGTTTACGATTTACTTAGTATGGTCTGAAATGCCCCATTTTATAAATAACTAGTTATAAATAAATAGTTTTGGTAAAAAAACATAACAAAATATAAACTTAACGGGTATTTTGACAAAACAGGATGTTGAAATGACTATAAACAAATAAATAAAATTCACCTAAAATAATATGACGGTTCGTCAGTTTTTTATACTTGTTTTTTTTATTTTATTTAGCAAAGAATAATATTAACCATGCTTAATTCATTTTATTCCCTAGGTTAAGAGCGCAGCGCGAATGCTATGTAAAAATGTAACATTTTCCTCTTTTTTTGATTACTTATACATGCGACTCTGAATAATGTGTAGTTTTAAACCGAAACACAATTATTTATTGAAAATTAGTACTGACAAGTTTGCTTACTGACAAACTCGCAGAATTGAAAATATATTTATAACCGTTACTATTTTATATACGTAGAAATGTAGAGTTTAAGAATCACAAAGACTAAAAAGTTATGATAGATTTCTTCATTCCCCAACATATTTATATAATCTGTGGTAGGTAGGTACATATTTATTCGATCATAATGCACCGACGCACGAAATCCCAATTCCTCTCAGCGTTGAGCTTAAATAACCGCAAAATACCTTATTATGCGCTTTCCATATAAGCCCTAGGGCCTAGGCAATCTACAGACCCATTACCGTATACCTACCCACAGTAGGTACTCCGCTAATTCAGTGTAGATTGCAATGTACATTACCTTTATCTTTATCTTTTATAAAAAACACATTTCAATACGATTGCCCTCTTTTTTCATAACTAGGTATGTAGATACATATGTTACTATCTACTTAATATTTCCGAACACAGTCAAGGCAGTATGGCGAAATACCTTTGCCTTTTTCATCACGGCAAAAATAGAATGAGAAAATATTTATTAAAATAAAAATACCTCAATACTCTCAATTAAATTAAATAAAAATATAATTTACTGTTTAATAAAACAAATGAGTAAAGAAAGAAAATTATGCAACTTAAAACAAAACTACCTATTCAAACTAAACCCTGTTATGTTTCTGAAGTCGGTCAAAATAATTCCGATGCAGCTGCCACGAATTAACTGCAACAACAAAGACTGCAACTTTTGTCGCGCGTAATGTCGAATTTCTGAACGTTTTGTTCCCCTTAAGACTCCGGTGTCCTTTTATTTTCTTGCGCCAAGCTCTTTGAAACTACGCCTTTTGTATAATCTGTCTACCCCCCTAGTACAATGTCGTTTTCTTGAAAGTCATCAATTAGTGATACGGTAAAATTACCAGCTGTTCGAAATTCAAAACACTCCAGAGCCGTTTTAGTTTTTCGGTATCTGTCGCATAAAACATACTGGTTAGTATTTCGAAATTTGTAATGATGAAATAATTTGCAATTGTGAAACACCAGCTCATCAGCGTTGTTAAAAATAACATAGGCCTCATGAGAAAGCAGCTGTAAGAGTCTTGCTTAGAAACATCTTAGACCACACCGTTTATTATATCGTTAAGAGCAAGATCAAGGCGTTTGGCGATTTTATTAATATACTAAAAGTTTACGACACGTGTAAACTGTAGACAAAAAAAGAGTTGCCTCAAAAAGAAAATAAACCATACCGAGACGATTCCAAATATACATTTTGAATTGCGAATTTGATGCACTGGCCACATCGTCGCGCTATTAATATAAAGACTGTTTGGGTGTTTATTTTAACACATTTTGCGTGTGTATAACGGTTGAGATGAAAAACATTCCCCTGTGTTTCATTATTTTGTGCTATTTTTAGACCGCGCTCAACCTGCCGACTGGGACGAGTGTTTACTCTGTTGGCTTACTTACATACAATGATGTTCACATTTATTGCTCCTTAAACGGGATGATACAGTTCGAGTAACAAATTTTAAGCTAATGAAAGTAAAAGTTTTCTCTGTAAAAACTCTGCGACCAGAGACAAAAGTACATTTTCTCTTCTGTTTAAGACTGACACTAAAAAAGACCTTGCGACCAGAAAGAATATAAAATTTTTCCTTCTTATTTTTCAGCATGCCATTCAGACGAGAATCGGATGTACCCATACACAATGTTGTGACAGAATTTAATTTTATAACATGAGCAATGCACTGCAATTAAAGTGATTGTAGGTAACAGATGTAAAGCGATATATTAAACTGAGATGGTGTAACGATATTCACGATTAGGTACTCAAAATCAATTTGGTTGGTGTGGTGAGCCGACGCAATTAATGTTACGTGCCGGTACTTTCCATTCGTGTAAAAAAAACAATATTGATGTTCACGACTGACGTCGAATGCATTAAACGCTATGTCGTATGTTAAATAAATTAGCTACATGCATGTCTTAACTCATTACTCAATATAGGATGTAGTAAAAGTCAATTCCCACACAATCTCAAGAACTGTCAAAAAATATTTGTAAACTTTTTATTTATATTTAGAACCTAACAAATTTAAACTTAGTAGGCATGAATTCAATAAAAAAAATTCCGAGCCTTTAAATTCTAAAATATTCTGTTAAATGGCGTAACTTTCAAAAAGTAATAAAAAAAATTTAATGTTATTTCTCTTGGAATTAATAAGAGATCTTCATAAAGCACGAAAGCACTTGGAATCAATATTCAAAAGGCGTCAGTCAAATCATCGGGTCAAATCGCCTGAAGACATAATAAAATATAGCTTATACGGTAGTCCGTAAGTATTATTTAATTGTTAATCTGTGCAGCGACCGCCTCAAGCGAGATCGACCGCACACAACACAAAACATTCTTTTTCTTTAAGTTTTAAAATCTAATTTCGTTCGCTCATTCAAAAGTGTTGCCATCCTATTATCGAATCAATTTCTCTTTTCTTTTTTTTTTTTTTCTATCAACGGACTTTTTAATCGTAATTAATTTATTCTAAACCGGTAAGCTACTCGTACATGCTACTATGGCTTTGATAAACAATACATCAGGTTCGGTAAAAAAGGGGATGTTTAGAGTGGCAGTATGTTTTTTCTGCACTTTTTGTGTTCCGCTCCTACCTGGCGTTTACCACGTGGATGTGAATTTGCTGTCCCACTCTTCTATACGCAATACAAGCGAGAGGGTAAAACTTTTGCGCGATGAAACAACCCCTATGAACTTGACAGGAAGTTGGTTGAAATCTGGTGTCTTTTTTACACTAGCTCTTTGTTTAATCTGTGGTTAAATTTTTTAATTTTACAGACAACAACATCGCTAGATAAGACTTGTGGTTTGAATGGATCATTGTACTCTTTTTTTGTCTTTTTTGTGAACTTTTGACTAATACACGATATGAAGTTCATTGGACGTGGGAACATTCTGCTCAAATCTGACAACACTTTTATCTACAATAATTACTTGGCTTCTTAGAAGTTAGCAAAAATTTTATGTTATAAGTTATGAAACATTGAAATCTTCCTTTGCCTAATAAGATGTCTTATTCAACTAGTAAAAGGACATACCAATTATTTGCGCATGAAAAACGTATCAAACTCCACCAAAAACTAATGTTTATAAATATTATACGTAAGAATCGTTTATTTCAGCAACTTCATTTGCTAATTCATGTAAAACAAAACCTGAAACTAGCTGTAGTATCATGTAATTACATAAAATAACTTACGAAACACGCTACTTATATGTATATTTATATATAAGCAGCGTAAAAGATATATATATTATATTTTACTACTCCTATAATTATATTTTATTATTGCATGCTGACGTATTCTCTACTTTATATTATCTTTGATAGACTAGAAAGTGCAGGAAACAATATAATTTTTATTCGATACATCAACACTAAGTAGGTAATAATATTACAGTAATGTTTGTTCGAGCAGTGCGATCGCTATAACTTAATCCTTACCACTTCCTTCCGATGTCTTATAAACTTCCATCGGACGTACACTTTCGAATTACGTACTATTTTAAGACTTCACATGTAAAAAGACCCAACAAAAAACTAAAGTGGACATGTCTTTACAGTAAAAAGACCTTACTTTTTTAATCTTCAGGCAGGTATCCCTTGTTTTAAAGTCAAAAAGTTAAAGTATTAATTTTATATTTAACAAGTTATGAAATGTAAAAGATTAAGAACCGTAACCGTTTAACATACGTATTTAAAATTTTAGTCTCCAATATTAATTTGTTCGAAGCTTATATATAGGAATATATAATAAGGTTTATGGTTCTATGAAGTTTAGTTCATTATACGGCTAATTAAAAGTCGCGGGTAGAAGCAAGCAAGTTTACAAATCGAATAAAAATAAGCAAGGTGGTATTATTTACATCAACGTATTCCCTAATGCATAAGTTTGTATTAAAACTAGTTAATCCCACATGCATCGCGACCAACTGCGCATTCTTTCATTGATGCAAGGGTTGCTACCCTAGAGGGCAGTGCGCTATTATTATTCATACGGAGACAAAAAAAGAATACAAGCCATTCCTTTTTTCTTATTTGACATTTTTAAACGTCTACGTATCTGTCAACGCTACGTCGATTTTAAGAGCTTGCAACACAAAAACATCGCTTAAAACAAAGCTGGGGGTTTTGTTGATTGGACAGTTCAATATTCAAAAATAATATTTGAAAGTAAAAGAATGAAATTCATAAACCGCGTTCGAAATTCGAATCGGGGTTAGGGGTGTCACGTCGCCCCATGTGAGCATTGCCAACCCCATTTTTAAACGGCCTACATTATAGATGTCCAGTAAAACCGTTAATGTCTCAGCGGGATCGATCACTCGGACAGTTGTGCAAATAGTTTATTATTAGGATAACGTCTTTGGGGGCGTCGTAGTAATGTATTGCCTTTCTGTTTGTATGTGTCACGATATCATTTTGATAAATTGGCTCAATTTAATAATATCATCATTCTTTTTTTAAAGTTTCTCAATTCGTCTGTTATTATATAATTTTTAAATAATGTTTAGATGTGAAATACCTAATCATGAATTCTATCGCATTTAGGACTTAAAAACTCTTTTGTTTAATGTATTTTTTTTCTTGTTTCAGGTGCTGACGTCTGGTTCCTTCGAACTTAGGATAAAAAGTTTCACGAACTCATTGGGTAGGTTAAGTAGTGGGCAGTGCTGTGATGGTTCCTCAAGTAGTGATGCGCCTTGTTTGGCGCCGTGCAGGACTAAATTCCGCGTGTGCCTTAAAATATATCAAGCTAATATCGACACAACATCACCGTGTACGTTCGGTGACATCACTACCCCAGTGCTCGGTGGAAACTCATTGGACGTGCCCAACATTAACGTGCAAGGATTTACCAATCCCATCGTGTTCCCCTTCGATTTCACGTGGCCGGTAAGTGTTTTATCATTCCTATCATATTTATGATAATCTAGTTAATCTGAAGCCTCAATAGTACGTCCAGGTCAACGGTGTGAGGGTGGGCTGAAATACGAAACGAAAGGTCAAACCTCTATTAATTGAAAGTTGCACTACCACCTACCACAATTGATAAACATTACTATGAAGTCTCACAGTGCATCCAAATGCATAATGTCGTAATTCCTAATGCTAGAAAGTATGGGCGTCAAATATGACTTTTGCACTTTTGAGTTAATACGTACATGGTAATTAGAGTAGATACCTACAACAACTAATATTGATCATATTGGAAAACCAACACGCTGCTGATGCTCTTAAAAAAATTAGATCAATCTTTTAGCTTTTCGATTATCAAAAGGCATGCATTCTAAGTTAATGGACGCACGTTTTAAATTATGTAACTACGTAGACTCTGTAAATGTACCTATACGTTGTAGTTACCTATTAATTTTGTAGTCACGAGCAAAGTCAGTGTATCATTAAAGAAGCATTAAGTAGCAACCCTGTATCAATAAATCAAATGCGTTCGATTCTACTAACAAATTCCGATTATCCAATCCAAGGCCAGTGCTGTTAGTTCACTCCGTAAATAATAGTAAAAAAGAAATTACGGGATTCGATATTTGTATTTGACAGAAGCGATGACGATAAGAATATTTGATGGGTTAACGCTTGTCTATTGGTTAACGAGTCGACGCGTGGGATGGCTACAGCGTTTCCAGAGATGATTTTTTTAAATAATTACATACACACCGCTTAAGATGTTACATTTTACAATACTTTATGACACACGACCTCAGTAAACCTTTTAACTTTTTAACTAGCGTATATATCTATTTCAAGGATGAAATATAACTTTAATTGGATCATACTTCTTTGTTACGGTTATTCGCCGGTGTGAATTGTCTCTGGTTTACACTTATCCCGAGTATGGTCACTCGAGGCTTCGAGTGGTATTTGTATTTTATTTAGCGGTCCGCTTCAAATGTCGTACCGTCTCGTAATGTTTGGGTAAACACAACTGCTAAGCTTGCACAAGTTTACCATCTGGAGAGAAACGTGACATTTTTCATGGACTCACATGCTAGTGAGTCCAGAAAAGCGGTCCTTTATGTTTAAAACTATTAAGTGACCATAGATAACATTTAATTTTCTTACGAACATTGATACGATGCATTGGCAGATGACAACACCACTCAATTTTTTTCAATAGGTACTCGTAGATGAAATTCAAAACTTTTTTTGCAACTGTGGATACCATAGACGAAACTCAAAACTTTTTTCGACCGTGGATACGCGTCCGGTTCCTCTGGCAGTATCATTCCATACGAATTGGCGCTAAATTGAAACTTCCTGTTTAATTTCACATAGAGTTATATTGTCAGACGTCGTTGTGACATGGGATCAATTGAGCGAAAGTGACGCGAAACTATTGGGTTTCAGTGACAGGTTAAGCTCTCTAAGAGCTGTCGAATTTATACCATATGCCATTTATCTCATACGGATAGGTATCATGCCTTCCATATGCCGCAATATGGAGGATATATCAGCGAACATCGTGACCTTTATACAAAGCGTTATAATACTTGGGTGCGCCGCATTTAAATTAAATAATCGGCCCTAGTGTTATTAGCTGTTTTTTCGCAATGAGGTCATCAGAAAAGCGCCTGTTGTTGTTACACGAGCTCTACCGAACAAGTAATACAACAAACTCGGTGCAGCGCTATATAAGCTGACTGCAAACAGTGTGCAAATTGCCTGCGTGTCTCGCAGGTGTATTATCTTTATTTATTCTCGTTCTTTTTTTGAACAAATAAAAGAAGAACGTGTTCGATTTTTTTGATTTACCATTAAATGTTTTTTTAAACATATCTATACGCCTTTGGATTCTAGCTCGAATTGTGTGGGCTTGGCAATATAATATGTTCACTTTTTTAAAGAACTTTATCTGTTTTGTGTTTTAATTATTAAAGTTAAATTACAGAGATAAATAGTTTACATAAAAGGAAACTTAAGTGTCCGATTTTAAATTTGACGTCTTTACTATGAAAGCGCCAGCGTGTCAGTGGCCAGCATCACAATATTTTGTAACCTGACTCCTTATTAGTCGTGGAGCTGTAACGGTGTACTATCGTGTTACTTTGTGAAGCCACTGTAACTGCACCCAGCGTAAGATAACGCTGCCTAGACATTTTTAGGACTGTAGATTCAAAGCCGGCCCTTGCCGGACGCACGTTAAATTATATTATTCAGTATATTATTTAAAAAATTGATTTAATTCCATTTCAAGTCACTCTAATACTTGAATATATACAAAAATCAGAAGTGGGATAAATTGTTATTTGCAATATATTTTATAAACCTAGAAATATATAAAGTGATCTTACGCCCAGTAAGGTTACTATTTAACTATAATCTCCATGAAATAAATCTGGTTTTACTGCACGCGTATAGATCTGACCTGTACGATAATGGGTCACAGGTATATTAATATTACTGACAACATCGAACAGTAAAATTACAAGTTAAACGACCCGTACAAACTATTTATCATAAACAGTTTGGAGATGGTTGAGTTGGAAAAGAAATCTCATTTGCATTCGAATCTAGTATCTTTTTATCTACAGATATACCTACCTAGTTAACTGATTGTTGATTATTGTTCTTTCGGGGTATTTTATATATTTTTGTATCTTTAAATGTACTCGTAATATGTATATATAAATAAATATCAATATATACGAGTATTACGCCATTGGTTGCTTTAAAGCGGACGCTAAATTTATATAATTTATATAATATACTCTGTATTGGGATTGTATCTCTGTTTTCTATACAGTCTATACATTCTCTGTGATTCGTTCAAACATACCCGTTATTTCATTTGTCACCTTAAAAGCTAAAACCACAAAATTAACGTGAATTTCTTATTGCTAAGAATGAGCTTAGCAAACCAGTACAACATACAGGTAAAAACTAACTTCAAGAATGATTTCATGTTGGTTCACGAGTTTAATGAAAAACCGCTAAGATCTCCGGATGTGACGTAGAGGACCGGATTGGGCCATATCGCGTGCAAACGCAAGAAGATCATGTAGGTACCTACCTGCAGGCTCGATATTGCTCAATACCAATGACCAGTGTTGTATCAAATGTATGGAATTACCACGAAACTAAACTAGGTAATTAACCACTTTTTGTTGGTACTCTTTATTTATAGTCATAATTGAAGCACGCTACTTGATGGATGGATTTGATCGCCTATACATAAAGCAACACCTCGCAGGTCATGCTAGGAACACGTCCTATAACCTGCCGACCTTTGACCAGCAACCTGAGGCGTGGGTGTTGAGCCTCAAATGCCTGTAATTACACCAGCAACCACTTCCTGCAGACTGAAACACAGCAATGCTTCTTGGCAGCAGAAATAAGTAGGGCTATATTGCTATTCTAATATCGAAAACTGTTCTCGATCGAAATCCTATCAGGTGTAATAACGTGAATGAATGAATAAATGAATACACTTTTACTGTACACTAAAGAAAAAAAAAGTAGTTACAGAGATATAAACATTATATAGCAAGAGAGTAAAATTTGGTGGATCGCTACATAGCAATTTCTTCCAAGCAACTAAAGGTGTAAAAGGAAAAAACATGTTTTTATTTATTCATATTTCTAATGTCTCAAAGTAAATTAATAAATAAAGCATTCCACTACTATACAAAATATAAGTCGTTTTTATAATAAAATACATTTCAATCTACGCTTCGATTTTTGTATTCAATTGAAAACTTATAAAGTTAACAAAGTACATACTTAGTTGTAGCTCATAAAAGGGCGTAAAATGTTGAACCCTAAGTCCGTATGAACGAGTTACGAGTTCATTCATTCGATGGTCGCGAATGAACCGTTACGGAGTCGTTTTTAATGCGAAAAAATGTAGCATTGCACATTTGAAAAGCACCTGCTAATAATGTATACTAAAGCGTGTGTTAAAACGAGATAGCACGACAGTGTGACAAAGATGTCGTGAAATACCAATGTACGCTTACTTATAAGCTTTAGACCGCGGCTTTTCTCGAGTTGGTTCTTTTTACTTCGCATTTTGGCGGCTACTTTGTTATTGAGGCTACTTATTCATTAATTACGATAAGAGTATCAACATCATCATCATCCTATTACCGACCCCTTTAGAGGACACGGATCTCTCTCTCTCTCTCAGAATGAGAAGGGTTTAGGCCGTAGTCCACCACGAGTGCGGAGTGGTAGACTTGACACGCTTTTAAATAAATTGTAAAGAAGTCTCAGGCATGGTCTCAGGTTGTCGTAAACAAAAAACAATTACAGTAAAAAAAAAACACTTTGATTTAAAAAAAAAAAAGTTCAAAACGTTTTATCTACCTTTTTTTTCGTAAGATTTTTTCAAAGAATATAAGGAATGTTCAGGTACTGGCATAATAAAATGTGTTTAAACCTCATTTACACTGAATCTGACCGTGAACTATACTTTTTTATAGGTAGATTAAACACAGATCCGTTTGCGTTAGTTGGATGTACACGCCACTAGGGTTGCCATGAAGAATATAGAACAAGGCCTAAAAAAATAGCTCAATGGTGAAATAAAATCTACTGCAGACTAAAAATACATTAATATACATAAATAAATCATTAAATAATTAAAAAAAAACTGACAGGTAATAAAAAAATTAATGCTAATCAAACTTCATAAAATTATTTCGTTAATTGTGCTGCTTACAGCTAAACCCTACGTTATTATGACATTATCTTGATAACTGAACTCGTTATTTCAAAACTAAAGTTATAGGGTTTAAAGCTTGCTATTCAAAGTATGGAAAAATAATTAAATATTTGAGTTTGGCACAATGGTTTATTAACATATCAGAAATTCCACAAAGAGGCAGCCCTAAATGCAACTAATAAACGCTATTGTTGTGTTTTTATCTCCGTCAGTCTGTCTTCATCTCTTTGTAGTGGAGATAAACCGATCAATACCTTGTTAATTATACACAAATTATTTCAACCTCTTTTTTCTGACAGGTTCGCGCTTGACCGCGATCTCACCTGATAGTCACCGGTGATGCAATCTTAGATAGTTAAACTGGAAGAGCCGGCAATTCAACGAACCAGTTACGAAATATTTTAACAAAGAGTATCTGAACTTTTAAAGCTTTGAAAATACCAATAGAACAAAAAAAAGTTTTTAAAATTTAATAATATTTTACATGGAAAAATGCATTAAAGTTACGAGTTTATAAGAGTTATGTTATTGTTAAATTAATAGTATTAACCTCTATATTAGACTCTTATACTTTTGTATAGAGCTTAGCAATAACCGCTTTTATGCAAACTATAATCAAACCCGGGACGTCGTGCTTACGATTCACGGTGTACGTGCTGCGTCAACGAATAAAAATCCAAAGTTAGGTTACCTACTGGCC
This sequence comes from Pararge aegeria, assembly GCF_905163445.1. Lineage (NCBI taxonomy): Eukaryota > Metazoa > Arthropoda > Insecta > Lepidoptera > Nymphalidae > Pararge > Pararge aegeria. Next base: position 5,206,081 of record NC_053201.1, read on the forward strand.
TACTTATTTTCATAATGTCTACCTTGTGTAGACCTTGAACTAAATATTTAAAAAGCACTCTTTTTGTTCCGCTTAAACAGAGGTTCTACATGCATTAAATTCGAAAATTTTCAAAATTTACAAACTTAAATTTTAAGTAAATTCAAATTTAGAAGCTCAGCTGAAGGAATACAACAGGTTTTCGCTTAGTAAAATGTACTAAGCTCACTTCAAAGGACTGAACAATCGTTTTGGCAAGTCATTTTCCCACGCAGATAACAGAGGAAGGTCGATCCACATAGACCCTACAAAAACACCTCTATTACACTCTTGATCGAGATTCTTTACTTTTAATTATCTATTCAGTTTAATTTTAGAATAAACATTGAGAAACCTGTTCGCCCTAAGGAAACAAATTGACAGGAAATATAAATTATTATTGTTTTCCACCAATGTCTAAATTACTTACCTACGTTCAATGCGACAACTTTACTTTTAGTGTTTTATACGCTGGCAACACTATCACCGGAAGGAATTAATTTCAGGTAGCAGGGCAACACCGCGGGCTTTATCATTTTTTACCGTGGGACGCTGCCAAGAAGTAGCGTGCTTCAACTTAATTAAGGTTAATTAAATCAAAGAACCGAGCAGTTATGTTCATATTTGTATTTTATGTCTTTCTCGCTGGCAAAGACTGTCCAGACTTTTTATTGGCCATGCATCCGCCATCAGAAGTTTTTATTGCTCTTTTGCAACGAAAACAAAGCAATTGTCTCTTCGAATTAAAGCTACTCCGTACAATTAAATTTGGAATTACGCAATTTTGGAATATTTTTAAATGATTATACAATTTGTAACCCTTACTAAAAACAAACTTTCAATTATTCGCCTTTCGACTACGTCTCGAAAAAATAAGCAACAATGAATCAAAACAGAAATTTCTAATGTCTATCATCAGATCAGCCTAACGGAGCCTTTAAACCCACAGATATCTATAAAATTTTAACTCAATCGGAAAAATACAGATAATGAAGCGGAAGAACAATTGCCTTCATGAATGTTGCCATTTAAAAGAAAAAGAATTGAATTGAGAACCTCCTTGGCTTTTGTGTTGTGTTGTTTAGAAAAAAGGTCAGTCTCCAAGTTAAGCCGCTTATTAATGCATCTATGTCATAATGTGAAGAAACACACGTCTTTATTGTGGAGCAAGTAGACTAAGCAACGGCGTAACTAATTCTTAGAGATTGTTCGTTATTTTGCATGTTTCGTCAATGGTTTCACGCTCTGAATGTTGTTAAAAATTTAAATGAAAGTAGCATCTCTGAAGGCGGTGTCGACATACCTTGTAATGTGCGAAAAACGGTATATAATGTATGTGCTTCTTGGAAATTAACGTTACGTTGACGTCACGTTTGATACGAATCTCATAACAATAGTTCAGTAAAACGAACGCGCACCAACTTAGCATTACGTGTGATATACAAACCTTATTTGCCTTTAAGGTTGCCAGATTATAATCACATTGTACCACCAGAACTTTATATATCAATTCACCAACAGTTAAGCTTACCTTAATTTAGTGAGTATTTCTTTTTAGATGCACCTGATGCAAATACCTATCATCAACATTCATTACTCTAATTGGATATAATATGCATAACCGCATAATTTTATGTCCCGTGTTACAAACTGTGGGATTCGAGCATTGTAGTTATAGTTCCGAAATAAAGTACTTTAACGTCAGGCAACCCTGCTTAGACTCCTCATTAGAAAGTAATTAACAAGCAAGACGGCGTCTCATAAAATCTTCACGCCTCCATGAATTCGAACACCAAACACGACTGGGGGCGCCGCAAATCGTCCATAATTACGACCGAATTATATTCGGATAACACGTCCGGCATTACTATTCGATACACGATGCGGGCATTACATAAGTCCTCAGATTGCTCGGGAAAAACACTTAAAAACGCAAACCTACGTACGCATCATCGGCTTATTACTTTATAATTTCATACAGTGTGTATAGTCACAAAGCTCTATGAAGCGGCAGTGAAACTTCCGTCTACGGCGTTTTTGTCCAAGAGTGCTCTTAATAATTTCCTTTATCTCGATCCGCTCGCGTCGGGATCCTCTTAAAATACTTACCCCTACATCCGCTTCTTTTAATAATCTACCGAAGCCATGGAATGCCCCATTCGAACGTGTTCCCTCTTTTACACCGTCTTTTATCTCTCGTTTTCGACGAATAGCAATTAAAGCTGAACAAAAAAAGGATTGCGAAATGAAATTCCTCGTGAGAGTAGACCGAGGAGCGAAGTACCGGCCGACGTTGCTATTTCATTTCATAAGTTTCAAATTTAAAGAATCGGAGCGTGTATAATTGCTGCACTGGTTGCATTGTTCGAAGCCACTGCACAGCTATTCGGCAACCTGTCAATTAACGGCCATTTAACACAAATTCGCCTAAACAAACAGTTCGCACAATCACATCGATCGGTACAAACGGAAAATTGCTAAAATAACATCGCCTTTCAATGGGAATCTCTAAAGCGAACTCGCAAATAATGATTACTCATCATAGCCGGTGGAATAAAGAAAATAAGCTTGCCAAGAGGATGAATAGACAATAAACTTTACCGGTCTTGTTATTGCAGCAAGTCTAGAGACGAGTTTAAGAAAACACTCCTTTTTCAAATGGACGCTCGTTTACGGTCAGATTCTGACATTTTAACTGCGTCTCTCTAACATTTACGGCCGCTAATAAAATTGTTCAAAGAACCCGATTTATATAATGGTGGCCCAAAGTTATGGGATTTTTCTACGGCGACAAATGTGCGAATTAAGTTATGCTGTTAGTGTAGATCATTTTATTAATTAAAAAGGTGACAAAGTTGCAAATTTTGTGATTAAATCGAATAAAGATAGCAAGGTGACATGATAAATGAGTTTTTATTTATAACTTTAATCATAATTGTTTTTTTTTGTAATTTTAAAAACCTTTTTGTAATTATAATGTGCCTTTACTTTTTTAAATGAAACTGTTTAATAAATGTTTGTTATAGTTTTTTTTTTGGATTCTGAACCGAGACAAGCATTTAAATTTTAGTTCTCACGTAAAGCGAGTTAAGACAGTCCCTCAAATCTGATCTGATGAAATTCCTCGCGTTCCAGTCTTTATTCATCACACGCGCGGTCTTTCTAGGAATTGTGAGTCGCCAAAGCTCACATGCTCTACTCGTATCCGCAACTACGAATAAATCGCTGCCATTATTTAGTATGTGAGGAGGCGCTGTACTTACGTGCCTTGTACTTACTTCGGCGAATTTATGGACGTGTCAAAGGCCGATCATAGTCTGGGAACCTTCTAAATTAGCATTGTCGATATTTTAACTGTTGATGCTATCTCTTTCTTATTCAATGGTAACTTAGCTATATGTAATCCATGAATATCAAAGTCATCACAATATATTACGGATAAATAATGATACATATTTTGCAAGAACGATAATAGAATTTTGATTTTGCTATTATTTCTTAAATTAATTTCTGGTTAGAAATTAACAAGTAATTCATTCTAATTTGACTCGAGCTGAGATGTCGTGTTTTACGTTACACCTATTTCTGAGATAACAGTTATTAAGTATTTGGGAATGAAGTGTCAGAGCGGTAATTGTTACGGAATGCGTGAAATTACGGTTTACGTTCGTATTTGTATATTTAAACAATTCAAATCCAGTTTATTTCCACAACGTCTGCCGTGATTGGAATATCCTAGATACATTTATAACCTTACTCATTCGTGTCGTTTAATTTTATTTCACTGCCGACATAGCTATGCAAAGTGGATCAGAAAAAAAAAACTCGAGATACGTATCGAGAGAATCATGTCTAAACTTGTGTTAGGTACACCGCGCGTCATTTCGGATGAAATCCGGATGAACTGATCAGGAGATTTGTTTTTTACCGTGGTTTCGGTTTCAACGCTTAACCCTACTCAGGGCTTATCGGACAATCAAGCCGTAGAGTCAGAATACGGTAGATATAAAACATTAATTTTAGAAATGTTATCAAAAACCTTTGAAGAAGTGTTAATCTTTTAATGAAAATCCTTTAGTCTAAATAAAAGAAAAAACATTGGAATAAGCTTAAGAAAAATACAGACTAATTGATTAATTGAGTGACCCTACTAATCGATAACTGTTATTATTTCTTCTGAGCTATAACAAATAGTGGCATTGATACCAAGCAAGAAAACAAATAAAGAGCGTGTATTCAAAGCTAGTCTTCATAAAACGTTAAAAGTTTATTTTTTATCTTACTGTGTATTGGTAAGTTTTATGTTTGATTTATTGTCGTTTATGTCACTAAGCACTAATGGTCTATGGTTGACGTATCACTTGTCTTTGGTTCATAACCCATTAGTGAAATAATAAAGATTTGCCACCTTTTTGTAAATAGGATAAAAAGCACAGTTCTGATAACATCAAAGAGACCTGGCAACCTTTATCAGACACCGGACGCCAGTGAGGACGACTCCCAAAATTTGTTAGGATCGCTTTTATTTTTTAATTCTTATATGCTTCATTCAAATCATTCCGTTGTTTATGGCCGACATTTTCATTTTTCGAATTCCACGGGTCTTGAGTAAGGCCGAATGCCGCTGATGCCATGTGAAATTAAATTTAGTTGTCTTTTTTCACAGCGTCCCAAGTTTTAAAAGTCCCGAATTCCGACCGTGAAGTGCCCGTTTTTTCGCGATGATTGTAATTTGGCCATATAAATTGTTAATTTCTAAAGTTTTTATTCAAACGTTTGTATAAAAAAGCATTGTATGTGCGTGTAAGCATTGTATCTATCTTAGACAGTCATTAACTTTACTTTGCTTTTATGTTACTACTAAAGTTTGTTATTGCCCTTAAATAAAATCACTCTTAAAACTACGTCTTTAGCTTGTTGTTTACGTATCAAAGTTGTTACGTTTTTTAATGTTTCCTAGTCTTTCTCAAACATAATCGTCACAGATAATATAAAAGTATAACATTTCGTTTTAAATTACGACGCACCGTTCAACTTTTAATGTTTCCCAGTAAAACTAGAGAGGTAATTAATCCTTTCGTAATGAAGCCACGAACTTTAATAATTAAATAGACGGCTATAAAGCAAATAAACGTATTTATAAAAGTCACGGCATTACCTATAACGTATGTTGGGCATAAGTTTTCTGTTAATTACGCACTTCAAGTAGTACCTAATAACAGTTACGACAACGGCAATGTACGATCAACTTATTGCGTAATATTTTATATGTTATGCGTTTTGAGGTTTTTAAACCGTTTGAGGCCGTACAGCAGTATTATTATAATATTGATGACGTTTTGTTACAAAACAATTATTTTAGAACATCAAGGTTTGCCAAATTAACTATTATTATAAGATAATACTGTTTTAAACTGATAAGGCCCAGCTCCATTATTTAAAAGCAGGTATTTTATCAACTCTCTAGATTTCCAGACCTTTTCATGTCAATCTTTTCCGTTTAGTCTGTATCAAAGAAGGATATTTTCCCCCGCAAGTGTTAACTTATCCCTCGATTGTGGCAACATTTGACGCTTTATGGCTGCGTTTAATTACTCTTTATGTCTATGCCATGACCGCAGACTAACTGCATGACGCATGAGATTATTTTTTTATCTCTATTTCATGATCAAATTTATGGTCGTAAATTCATACTAAATTTTTTTGTTGAAATTTACTTCAATCCTCTTAATTAAGCCGTCATTTAAAATTAATTTTAGTGTATATTAAAATACCGCTACATTTTGTATTTGGATCTGTATTTTGTCCGGTTAAAACACTATACTTTAAGACCACATAGTAAAAGTTCACTTCGTGCTTGTTTGCTGTAGATATATAATATATGTTATAACTCGTTCTCAAAATAATTGTATTATAATACGATTAATTACAAGAGCCAGTTTATTTTGGTTTCAAAAAACGTTTACTTTTTGGCTAAATACCAAAAAGCTTAGCAACAAATGATTTAGGTGTTCCTCAGGTTAGCTCAATCAATTTACTTATGGCTAACAAAACTGTATGGATTTTAATCTTTGCCCGCAAATTTACTATTCATTAAAAAAATCAATCATTGACTAAAGCCAAACGAAATCCTCTTTGACAAATTTGAATTTGGAATATCATAGGTTCACACAGGCCGCGAGGTCGCTAGCTTTAAGAACCTCTTTTGTCTATATGCACTTCGGAGTACCAACAGGTATTATACGACCGGTTAAAATTGTACTTCCAAGTAGTACTACACATGACTATCATTAAGTCTTTTTCAATTTATCAGTATTACACCAAGGGCCGGTACCGCTCGCTCATAGTTACTCGTGTTTACGACGAAACTGCTTAGCATTCTAACCGAATGCATGTACTGTCGCCAATAAAATGTCGACCTGGATATTTTTTGTTTGAGAATATTTGTACAAGAAATCTTTATCGGGTGATATTTTGGAAACGGCCAGTAAGGCAAAATGTGTTGTCATTAGAAGCACTTGAAATGTTTACCTATTGTTTATGTTAATAATTATTTCGTTAACAATCACATGTGTTCAGAAAAACATCAGTGGTATATGTAGGTCTTAACAGCTTCCGGAAAAATGTTTTGCTATTTATTGACACAACCATTTCTATAAATGGCATTATAATATCTTTAAGTGGAGGTTTTCTAATTTCCTTAATTATTATCTCTCTCTTTGAGTTGAAATCAATGCCTTAGTTCCATAGTTCAAACATTTTAATCACTTATATTATGCCATTTAAGATTTCGCCCCACTGACCTCTTCCAAAAAGTCACCCTTCATATTCACACGGTTATCATACATGGTTATGTTATGCCACGTACACACTTATTAAATTAAAGTCTATTCCGAATATTATGAATCACGAGGTCAACGTTCTTAGCATTCGGAATACAAGAATAGAAATACTAGGTTTAGGTACCTACTTAATTAAAAGCATTAATAATTCGGATTATACAAGTTTCAAACGCAATACTTTACGCCTCAAGTTCTTGGATCTGTATTAGAGTTGCTGTTTTTTAATAACTTAATTGGAACCAGTTTTACCCATTTTATATAAGAAAGTATACAAAACTTTGTATTAAAAATTACTTGTTAAATAGTTCAAGTTTTTTATAATATCTACTGATATTTAAATAAAATAAAACCAACCATACATCCCACCTTATTAGACTTAATTAAAGCCACAAAAAAGGAGCAAAAAAATATTTTACTATGATTAAAAATTTGTACTAAAGTATAATTTATTTGGTATGTCATTCAAAAAATCTTGATACGCGATACTTTGTGGCTTAAACAATGCAAAGGATATTAAAATTAAAAAGGCCCGAGTCGAATTCTTTAGGATAATATAGTTAAATGAAAAAACCTGTCTCAACTCTCGAGTCTCGATGTTACCACACGAGTGTGAAATACGAAATCACGACCTCTCTACATGGCCGGCTGTTTGTATTCTCAATACCAAGGCAGGTAGGAATTTTCACATGGTGTAACTCATAACTCGAGTTGAAGTTCTTTTCAGTTATATTTTATTATTAAAAGTGATATTTTTTTGATATCTCTATTTTACATTGCTAATGCATTAAAAAAGGACGGTGATACTTATTTTAAAAACCGTAACACTCCTTATAAATATTGCATTTTTTTTGCATAAGTTAGGTACACTAAGCAATTATAGCATGCACATTGCAAATATCTTGCTTAAACTATTTCCATTAAAAACGAATCAACAGTTATAGTAATAAGGTCACATAGTAAACAACTTTATGTATTACTTAAATAGTTTATTACATAGTTGCATCTTTGTATAAACACAAACATTCTAATATTGACATGCTAATACCATGATCTGCAAGTGTTTAGGTTTTTAAATATCCCTCTTGCTTTCCCGGAATATAAAGAAGCACTTTTTTACTAAACAAATGCAATCATAAAGATCTGTTAAAGAAAGATCAACCATAATCGCACACAAATTATTAGTATAAGATGGAAAAAAAACCCAAATATATTTTTGCTCAGCTAATATAATTATCATTTCTTATCTAAGTATTATTGTTTCCGAAAATGACAAAAACAAAATGCAAAACATCTGTAGCATTTCACCATTCATCCCGTTTAAAAAAAAAAAACAAAGCCACAGATAATAAATACAAACAATAGCGTCTGTAAACACGTGTAGCAAAGATGCGCGAAAGCGCCGGTCACCTGATTATACCCGTGCCTTTCATCCTAAGGCCCCGTAAAACCCAAAAGTAGAAGTTCAAAAGAGCTCGAAACCAGAGCCGTAAAGAAATTTAAATTAAAAAAAAAAAAGAAAACAGTGGTTCACGAAAGTAGCACTTCTTTCCCACGTATCCTTACATTACATTCTTAATTAATAACGAAATAACTTGAAACCAGTCCCAGATATGGGAGTCTCTTTAGGCACCCCCATAAAACGATTATATCAAACAACTAATCCCAAACATCAAACTTGAAGCCCCGATTCATTTGAAATCACTCCCATTAAAGAAAGAAGGTTATCCTATTTGGTAATTCAATACTTTTTTTTTTCAAAACACCAAGGTTAGGTACTTGTAGGTTTTGCGTGATTCATTTTTCAGCTGCCAGTACAAATTAGTAAAAAAGGTTTTTTTAACAACACAATAAGGCATAAGTTCTCTCTTAAAAAAAACCTACTTTAAAAGCTTGCGAAACATAACTCATTCCTTTACTTCGTAGCAGTAATTACAAATGGTTCATTTTTGGTAAATCAGAATAGTCTCACGGTGTTAATTCTTGTGTTGAGATCTAGGTTTTAAAAAAAGAAGAAAATCCTAATTCGTAATGGCAGCCAATTAAACGTCGGTGGCCAGCATCAGATTCAAAAATGGAACATTGCGAACGCTCGAATTGGAATCGAACGAATTTAAAATTAAGATTTCATAAGGCGAAGTGCACAAAGTTTCCTCTTCTAAGTTTCAAGCCCGTTTAAAGTATCATAAGTATACGGTATCACCGACGCGAGCACGTTTATAAAGGCTACCCGTACCCTCAGAGCGAGATTAAGCATCTCGCAAGCATAGATGGTTTTCTAAAATTAAAATATTATAAAAGTTTAGAGTAAAATGGACGTGTTGGTAGTTCGTTTAAAATACAAAGGCTTCTATTCCTATCTCCTAGATGATCCGTAAAACATTAATAAGATACTTGAAAACAACGAAAGATTTTAAGGGTGTACACCTGATATTAAGGTCTGCACTTGTACGCTAACGTCGTTTCTACAATTATAGCCGCTATCAAAGATTACGTGTAGTGCACGATTTTTCGATACTCGATAAGCGCTTTCGAAGTATTCGACTCGTACTAAGGGCTGTACACGTACGCTTACGTCGTCGTCCGCTTTTTATGGGCCGCTCGAGAGTCACTGTCGTGGGAACCGGCATATACTTACGGCGTCTACAGCTGACCGAAATGCGCTCTCCATACTCGATTAACAAATCAATACAGCGTATACTACGACTCACCATATTTGATCGTGCAAACAAATCATTATAAGTTATATTTCGGCAACCTCGCATCCTTATACAATGGTCATGCTTAAAGGGGTTGCCTTTGCAGCGTACCATGAGAAAGCTTAGCTTTTTTTACTCTGTACGTATCAGAACCGAGATGGCAATAAAGAAAGGCGGACCAAAAACCTTCCGAAATCATTACCTATAGGAGCATTGTTGTATCAAAAAGTTAATATTTTCAAATGTTTCTAATTAACAGAAAATAAATGAAGGAAAAAAACCCAAATAAAATAATAAGCCGGTCTTACAGTTTCCAACTTGAAGGGTAACTAAAGTCGGGATTGTCTTGAAAGTTCTTGACTTACAGGCTGAAAAAAGATACAAGGCGGGCCCTTAATTTGACGTTTCACTGTCAAACGGTGGATAAGGTTCAAAGTCGTACGTTCTCGCTTCCCAACCTGTTTAGTATTCAGTAATGTACGATAACACGTCCGCCTATGTAGTCGAAGTAACCGATGCTTACTTATTATAAATTCGTCAAAACTACACATCGGAACATAGTCGCTAACTGTTGGCCTGATAAGGAAGCACAGAGTCACTTAACGGGAGATAGACTAGGGAGAGCTTTGCGGAGTACACCTTATGTAATTGGAAATGAAGATATTTTTGAAAGAAGCAGAGTTTCTGACATAGATTAAATGCTATATGACCATAGAGAATGAGGGTGCTTTTTAAAAAGCGAAATTTATTTTGACGTAAATTGTTCTTCTTCATTTTTCATGCAAATTCATGCATACATCTTCACAGCTAATTCAAGGACTGTACATGTTTGTACCGCTTTATAGTCCGCATCTAGACCTCTCACTGTAAATTTCGACTTCACGAACTGTAGACAAGAGTGCTTTACGATTAGAATGTAATAGAGAATAGGGGGCCAGTTCGGAGAGCGTTAAGAAAAAAAACTCGTACATTTTTACCGTATACGAAGCGTGTGAGGTGCGTTGGGAAACTGGATTTCTACCATTGATTTCCACCATCCGACAATGATTATTGTTCGCTAGAGAGGCCTTTATCAGTTCCTATGCAAATAGCGCATTGTTAAGTTCTCGCTGATGTAAATTATGTTTTCATTCATCTAGCTAATTGACAGTAGGGAAAGAGCCGGTGGAAATTTCGGTGCATTCAAAATTCATTTTTTTTCCTTCCCAATAGATAGATATAGGTACTACGACAATACACACGTTGCCATCTAGTCCCAAGGTAAGCGTAACTTGTGTTATGCTTACCTTGGTAATAATATACATAAATACTTATAATATACAGATAAACACCCAGACACTGAAAAACATTCATGTTCATCACACAAACAGTTTACAGCTGTGGGAAGCGGCCACGACCTGGACTCAGAAAGCAGGGTCGCTGTCCACTGCGCCAATCGGCCGTCACATTCAAATTCAAAAATGTTCTATTTATGTAGACCTACCTTATCACAGGCAAGATAACTAGACATATCTACATGGTGTTCAAATTCTATGATAAGTATTTTCCAAACGTACCATAGACGACTTTTCAAAAAATTGAAAATTTATTGACTTTTATTAAAAAATATTGTAATTTGACTGTATAATTGCTTATAATTATAATTACAGTAATAGACTACTGTTTTTTAATAGAATAGCATATAATATCTAAAATAATAAACAGGTCGATTTTGCTTGTTCGTCGACGACTTAGTTTTGTCGTATTATCAGCAAATTAACGTGTTTCGTTTGTCACATTTTTTAAAGTACGGTTAAGGGTTGGGCGTTTTAATACAGTTCTTAATTTCTAACGCCAGCTCTTTAGCTATATCGGGCGACATCTGTCACATCTGAATCACTCCTTAAGAGTTCGTGTGGTGATCTTATGAAGGAATTAAAATGGTGACCCTTTACATCCGCAGCAGCTGCCGTGACGTTTGTATCTAATTACATGTGGCCACGGGCCCTACAATGGCGTTGGATTAATTAATAGCATTCGCATTCCTACTTCGCATCCGAAATCTCATTAGCATTTAGCAAATTATATTTCCTAGTTGTACCAATTTGGCCTGCTTAAACACAATACCTCGTGATCCGTAGCAAAAGATGCTCAAGAATATTAAAATGTACTTGCGATTTTCTGTGAATATAATTAGTTAATCGCTTCGTACTTTAACGCGCTCGGAGAACAGCGCGATAACGTACAAAAGTAAACTTTTGGAAATTACGAATTCCGAAGAAGTGAGTGCAATTACAGGTGCTATTAACGCAATTTTATCAAATAGCATATTTATATATTAGCAATTAGTATTTTGCGTTACAAAAATTCGTTGTCATTACATAGTATTTCTGTAAGTAAATTTGATTGCCTCGTTGATAGCGAATGACCCGTTTCTCCACAATAATTTCTCCCACTATAACTTACGCTATCAATCCGTGTCAATCACTTAGCTATCGTTACCGCCGAAAGTGGGACACCCAAAATTACAATACCTGAGAAATAATAATATAAGGCGGTGCCTTAATAAGTGTTCTTTTTTTAATCAACTACAAGAAAAAAGATAAGTCAGCTTTACAGTGGTATTTAGTTACTTTTCTGAAAGATTGCCAGTTTTATCCATAGCGAATGTATAGAGGCATTAATTTGCCGTTGGATGGCAAATGTCAAAAAAGTTACTTAATGGGGTGATCTGGTGTTAACGCTTTAGTCTTTAGTTAGAAAGCCACAACGGCTTTGTAACAGTCTTATACGGCTTCTTATCGGAGCATATCATCCAACAGTGGCGTGCACAGGGTTTGTGGCCAGGGTATGCATAAAGCAAGTACATGGCATAAAATGGAAAAATTTCCCTCCAATACGAGTTATACAAGATAATTTGGGTATGCAGTGCTTTTGTGCATGTATGGAGTGCACGCCACTGGCCTCCAATCAGACCGAGTCTGAACCAAGTTAGTATAAATTTCCGAACCTTGAATCGAACCCGGCACTAACATTTGTTAGCCCATGCATGCCGCTGGGTTGGTCATCGGAGATATTAGTTGTCTGGGGTATTAAGTACTTACATATCTTTATTTTATTTGTGTTGTAAATAAAACAGGAAGCAGTCGATAAAAATCAATAAATATTTGATAACTAGGTACCACTTTTATATGCAACATACCGATTTATTTACTGTCTCCAATATACGCAGTCGGGAATATCTCAAAGGATATTCCTAAACTGTTTAAAATGCCGTGTGTGTAACCTTCAACGGCTACACTAAAGGAACAGGTTTAGTTTGAGTTTAACAGAAAATTACATGAAGTTACCTGACCAAACTCCAGTTTACAAAATTCTGATCAAATCAGCTAACACTAAAATTGCTGTCAAAATTGACAGGCGATCTATTAATTGTTATACTAGCGCACACCGTTGATGAGCAACATCGACAATGTAACAATACCAGATGATGACGTTGACGGAAATTAAACGAACTAATCTTTTGCTTAATTAATGGGGCTTACAATATTAGTATATATTTCAGAATCTCTTGTTAACAAAATTAACATTTAGGGCAACTACGAATAATTAGCCAATACAATCTATTATATCTAATATTATGTAATTAATATTAATTTTTAGCTAACACTATGTCCCCTTATTCAGGCAACTTACAAAAAAAATACATTATAAATTAAGGAAATTGAAAGAAAAAGTGACGAAAACAATACCAATATTACTGAGGCAATAAGTAAGCCTTACAATATGGGTTTAGATTTTAGAATTTATTAACGAGTCACCATTTAATATAATGAAAATTAACAATTTTAGGCCGATTCGCTAATCTCATCAATGAAAAGCGTTTAAGAAACTGGGGTTGTTAGTAACATTTTCGCATATACTTTCAAAATATGTCATAAAACCCATTGATAAAGTTGACGGGCGCCTGTGAGCTGTTGACTCGTCCTTATCACTGATAATCGATTTTCGACTGCCGTTTCGGCTCCTTAAGTAAACATCGACAAATGTCAATAGCACATTATCGGACCTATCGGATACGCACCCGTTAACAATTTTTTTCCTTACCGATGTCACAGAAAGATAGTTAAGGAGTTAGTGGTAAAAAATCGACAACAAATAAAAATAAAATATTTTTAAAGCCATAGATTTCCATAAAAAGTTGGAGTTACTTCTTGTTCGTATAGGCGACATTGAACATTGAGAAAACTATGTTTATAAAAAAATTAATATTCTTTTTCGACTTGTCTAGTTTAGATATTTTTAAATCATTAATAGAGGTTTGGAATTTTTGTATACCATTATTTTTTTTTATTAATAAATATTTAATAATATCACTTTCACATTTGTTTTCGAAACCACCGCTACCATACCTTTATTAAAATAATAACATGTAATGAAATAAACTATTACAAAATTGTTTACATAGTTATGTTACAAAATCAGCGGCAGCTGACCTTGCTTGTTTGGTTACCCTTTCCAAAAGCCTCAATACTTTCTAGCTTATCTATTTAAACGACGAATTAATTATATTCCAAATTTACCACCGTCTCCCAAGCTATGACAAGTCCTCCATATTAGGCGCTTAGTACTCCAAGACCGGCTTATGTATTATATTTTTAGCTTGTATTAAACAATTCAACCATCTGCTCTGCGGTTCACCTGTCTATCATGGTTAATTTACACTCATCCGCCATATAGCATCTACAGATGTACCAACTAGTTTCCCGCAGCACGACCCAACACATATTCAATAATAATAATTAAGTCAGACTGAATTGCCAACCCACTTACTCGCATGCAAAAAGTCTGCTTTTTAAACATTCCATTAAGAGCCTTGATTATCTTCATCTTTTTAAACTTTTTGGTTGTTGATAATAACAAACTTGTGAATGCAGATTCAACCAGATCCCGAGAGTTTAATCATTACAATCGACTTTTTTTTGCACTTGTCCTAGTACCGTACACAAAATCATCTGCCGACATAAGTTGAAGTTAAAAGTTGGTTTGTCTGTAGATGCTGTGTACAGACGTCGTAAAGTAAAGGAAATATTTGAAATGCTCGAGCGGCGCGCCCATTTTAAAGTTCTCCGTTGGTCTCAACTTAAGATGGTAGGATACAAGTATCTCGGGTTTATCTTATTGAGGGAACGACGCGGGCGCTCTTGTGTTGAACTTTCGAACAAAGAATTTGTCTACGAAATTGTTTGTCCTTTGTTTATTTATGGTTTCGTCAACATCCAGCACCTTCTACTCAGTTATTGCGTATCCACGAACTAAATTATCATAGATCTTAAGATATTCCAAATTCGTTTGTCTATGTTTTTATATGTGCAAAGTCTGTATATTTGTTATCTATATACCAATTGCTGAACAGCTCTCTATTTAGTAAATTTAATTACAGTTGCCAACCGGTGACCTGTCATCTCCAAAATAATTTGCGATTATTCATTGCTTACAAATTATTCGTTTTGTTATTAGTCGGAAAAGTTACTAAATTGGACAGCTGATCCCTTTTAAATTCACCCAAGATATACCTCGCATCAAAGCAGACATAAAATCTTCTTATTGATATTTCAGAAATAATAACTCTTTTTCCTCTTTCCAGGGCACCTTCTCGCTTATAGTCGAAGCGTGGCATGACACCAACGAAACGTCAAGATCTGATGGTGAGTTATTTATCCTATGTCGCTAAAAATAAGCGGCACAAGACTAGTGTTTGCTAATCGCTCCAAAATATCATCATTGTACATAAATCGGTTGAAAAAGACACAATTTTAAAACTCAGTTACACACTAAAATTCGGTCAATAAACAAGAAAATACACAGTTTCTACAGTTAAAAGATGGGGTACATCTTTTCGTCTTTTTAGTTTTTCTAATCCTAAGGTTTCCTGGCAGAGAGCTGCTTAGTGATAAAACCGCCTTTTGTATCCTACTACATTCTTTGAGTGTTTGTTTTTTTTAATAAAGATTATAAATAAAAAATAAATAAAAAACGCAATTTTTGTAATATTAACTACTCTATCTCTAGTCTCGACTCCGAGGTTGACCTTTTGGAGCCATATGAAAATGTATCTACTTCTGCATAAAATAATAACAGATTATTTGGTTTGGTTAATATTTTATTTGCACCTGATTTGACTATGAAATGTAGTTAGATCTGATAGTAAGCTCAACGCTATTGGCTTGATCCTCAAGATTAAGATATTTGCGACAAAGCCATCCTTACCTTTAGAGGTGAGGTTTAAAAAATAAGCAGCTGCAATTATGATGAAAAAGTGTCATGGAAATCGTCGAAAATTATGTAAAATTCATATCACGTACATCACGACCGGCTCACATACAGATTTCACTGTAATTCTTAGCGTTTATCGTGCGTTTAACGGACAGTATGTATATTTGAATGTTTATATTATCATATCGTGGAAGACAAAAATGTTCCCATGGTGTGTGCGATTGGTGTTCTGGGCACGCGGCGCCGCGCGTGTTTCGCTTCGCAATGCCCGCTTGTATTCTAATAAACATAGCCTTCTGTAGGACGAAAATTTAGTAGAAATGCTCTAATGTATTCCGATGCATGACCGATAACTGATATACTCACCTACTGTAATACTCAAGACCAGTGGCGTACATTTCATTCACACATTCATTTATTTCTCATCCCAGAGGAACGTTACACAATCCCCAGCGCGGCCACCATAGAACCAACTTTTATTCTATCCCCCGTTTATATCCACTGATAAAGGATATAATTCACTTGTCAGCCTGCCAAAGCACGGCAACAAGGTCTAAGAAAAGTTTATTTTGTAAGTTTAAAAGACATTGTTTCCACTTGTGCACAAATGCTGGAGAGTTGTTAAAGCTGTGGAAGAAAAACAAAATTATATCATCTCCCGCGAATAAAATAAAAATTCTTAGGATTGAAATGAAAATTTCTTCTAAAGAAATGGTAGACAGTTTGGGGTTACGAATTATATTAACGATTCGTGTTTCTCGATTTGAATTAATGACCGATAGACTAATAAATACGCATAAATTGGAGAACAACGCGAAGATGAACGCTTTTTTTATTAAAATCATGTTGCCGCGTCGTCTAGCACAGTCGTGTAAGGTACCTGTTTGTATCGGGGTCGCGAGGTCGAGTCCCGCACGTGACAAATACATGGCTCAAACCATTCCCATGTTTATTACGGTATACATATATTTTGTGCTTGTTCTGATGTTTTAAATTTATGCCGCAAAAGCCGCAAGCTGCCGCACGCGCCTTAAAATCCTGATAGCCTTGGTGCCTCGATACGGTCGAATTACACTGCTGACGTCATTCGGATATACAGCTATGTAAATGTATCTTGCAATGATCTGCAATTGGGTATATTTTTATACCAAATAACTTCCATCTAAATTTTTTGCTAGCCGCAGAACAATATCCGTCTTATATTGGTGCTGTGATGCTTACATTGGATTTCCATTATCCAATAGAAATCTCAGAAATCCTCAATGATTGACGTCATCTCTTGATTGATTATGACGTAAATTTTTTATGTCATACCTAGAGCATCATAGACGTTATATAAAAAATCCAGTCCCTAAAGCAAAACTGTTTTGAGGGAATCGGTAATAAAGAAGACTCTTTTATTATGTTATATTATCTATAGAAAAACCGTTAAGTTATTAGGTGGGTCTGTAAATAAGACATATCTTGAAAGTATTAAAGAACATCAGACAACGATCTAAAAATTTAATTTACTTATTTATAAAACCACGAAACGCAGGAATGAATTTAGATTTCTATCATTTAATTTCGGTAGAATCAACATCATATTTCGGTTCTTAAACCGCCATCGCGGTTTTAAACGCCCAATAAAGAATCGACAGGTTTACGGCTCACATGCGACATGGCGTGACCGAAAAAACGATTCCCAATGAATTGTAACCGCACGGCCTAACGTAAATACATCATCGTAATCATTCGCCGCATGCATCCGTCGTATCTCCACAAATATATCTAAGACTCCCAAAAAAGGAAACCCACAAACGTCTGAAGATTTTGACAAGCTTCTATTTAAATGGTATGTGAAATTCTGGTCTCATAACGGAGATTATTAGACAAGAATTATGTATGTTTAAATTCTTCTAAAAATCTTCACATGTCTATACAATTTAAGTTCAATTGGAAACTTGAAAGTGAAGCAAGAATCGATAAAAAAAAACACCGGAAGGGCATAACGTTGAATGAAGATGAAAACGCGCGATCGTGAAAGCACCTTATGTCTTTCCAGTTAAAAAAAAATAAATGGCTACTTCCATATTTCCCGTCGAGCGGATGTTGTTCATATGTTTGGATGGTTATACATTAATAGGGTACTATTAAGCTGATGATAGAGGTGGAAACTGGAACATACCATTGGGCATGTGATAGAAAACCGAGTTTCGATTTAATACCGAGAGAATCGAAAAGTCAAAAGAGTCATCAATATTTTGTTTTGAAACAAAATTATGCATTATAAATACGAAACGGCAGACGCGAAAACTGACCAGTGACGCCCATTTCTTAATTAGTTTTTCATCCCGCTGCACTCTGACCGACATAATTACTACTCCTGACCGACTAACAAAAACTGTAGGTGATTTACTTAAGAGAGATCCAAAGATAGGGAGGAGTGCTACGGGCCGGTTTACCGAAAATCATTAGCGTCCGAAGTGGATAGCTTAAGAGGACGGGTATATTTTTAATGCGGCGCGGGAGCGATGGGCGGCGACCGCTCACTACCGAGAAATGTTACCAACAGAAATCTAATCAACCATAATAACAGGTTACATGCACGCCGTTTGTTCACTCACTATCGACCGATGGGCTAATGTTTAATTAAATCAATTCTGTTTTTCTAATTCGAAACAGCTGCGTCTGTCTATGAGATAACGTTCTCTTGTAAACCGCCAACGACCCTTGCATCCAGATTTCACGGAGCTCGGTGGAGCCGACTAAGAATCGCGAATAATAGCGACACACGTCCAAAGAGTCTAATATATCATAGATAAGTACGAATGCACACAAATAATTGATGGCTCACGGAGACGCATAAAGGGATTCTTCGGCTAAACAAATAGCCCCGCGACAATAGGTTCTTCGTTTGCGATTCTAACGTAGTCGCTCGTTCCTTCAACGAAATCTTTTGTGCGTCGCCCGAGGCGGGCCGCCTCGCACCTGGAACGCACTAACAGACCGACGCATTGTTTACTCGGTGCTAAAAAACTTACCTCCGAGGAAGTGGATTTTTAGTTTACACTTCATCTTTCGTCGTCGTATGGCTTCAGTGGGTAAAAAATCACGGAAGACGCCCCGGAAGGCTCATTTTATGATGTAACAGGCGCTGGGCCACTCGGGGAACGCTGTCGACAGATGCCGAGCACATGCCGCCGGATAATAGGTGAAACAATGTCTCGTTCTGTTTATCGAGTCGCCACTTCGTTTACGATTATTGCACTGTCTCGGTTTACACCTCAGTACTGTGGAAACAAGAATAGGCGCGTGTGAAAAGAGAGTAGTGATAACAGATTCGTAAACCAATTACCCGTCTGCGCCGGCGCAAGTCGCCGCGGGGCCGCTACCTAATACAACTAACGAGATGCGATTACGATACAGTTGTTATGACGGTGTCATACTTACTTGCTAGTGGTTCAAACAGTTTATATCTCATTTCTTTATGATTCTCTCATTTTGATTTCTTACGTTGATCGTTCTCAAAGGCTACACCGAGATAGAAAACAACTAATTCAGTTGCGCAATCCCTTGCATTCATTAGAATCTCTGCGCGGAACGAAAATGCCTGTTTACACAAAAAACAATAGCAAATTAAAATCTCAAACCGCTCTACCGTGGCGTTGTGCGAAACATCTTAAGCAACAACGGTTTTCGAGTGTTAGCTGTCAAATTGACCAAGAGTTTTAAACTCGTATAACTAAGCTCACGAGAAATCGTCGAATTGTTTATCTAATGCAAGCCGTGACGCCGAGCGCGCCACTCAAATTGAAATACACGTCGAGTATTAGAAGTGGACAGTTTTATAAACAAAAGGAGTGCGTCGCTTGTGTGCCCGGTCCATTGATGAGATGCCGTTTCCCACAGTCCGCGACAACAGGTCGGCCGGTTAGACAGGTGTCTAAAACGAGACGTCAATCGACGATTGGTAGTACAGTAGAACAACAGGACAAAGACATGGAGATTTCGTTTTCATTGATACAGGCCCGCAGGCTCTTAATAATTACACCATTACCAAACCAGATCGAGTACAACTTGTCAGTCCACAACCCATATAATGAACTAGAACGCGCATCCGGTGGCCCTATTGATTGATCGATGATCAACGGAAGCCGGTTCGCGTGTTCGCATCCCCCTTCTTCCCCAAAATCGCGTTTAAAATATTCCAAATCGATATCGTCCGCCTCCGATATCGAGGCTCGGCCAAATTATCTGTTATTTCGCTTTCTTTTGTTTGTATCGGTGTATTTATTCTTTTATTTCTGTGACCTCTGGGCCGTAATTGCTGGTTACGAGGCTCTGGTCCAGCACGTACAGTGTTGCTGCCCCGTTCTGCTTTTAATGTGTTATTTATTTGTAAATTGGAACTACATTAATAGACGAGATTGGATACACCTTCATTTAATATCGTTTCAACAATAATTTTGGGATGATGAGTGTAATTTGTGTTGTAGCAACGAATGTAGTTTTACCTCTGTAGATATGGCAAAAAGCGTACAGCAATTTTCCTACAAATTGCTGCATTAAGTAAGGGTTTCAACAGTTTTAGTCCATAAACCTTTTTATATGCTAGCCATCAAAATAATGCTTTATTTTTTCTTCAAAGTTAATATATTCCAAAGTCCAGTTTAAAAAAAGGATGATATTGAAAGGATAATATATAACAGTTGCATCAGCCCTATTGCACCTGACTGGAGTGCACGGTTGCCATAATTCTCCGCGCACATTCGAGATAAATTGCACGCTGCTCAGACTCCGTTCCCACACATCATTTTTCTAATTCTCTCCGAACTCTGCACTTCGCTTTAATAACGCTTCTTTGTTGCAAACGAATCCTATTACATCTAAAATTACCGCACACAAGATTTACAATGCTGTATTAGGTATATTATGTTTCTTTTATTTTGGTTTCTAGATCACGATCATAATATGATGCTCCAATAAAAAGCTTTGCGAGTTCACGCGCGAAAATCTCTCCGGTAACACGATTTACGCTTTCTATTCGAATCGATCTTGGATTGAATTTATTGATATTTATTATATTTTCGTTGGGCGAGCATCGAGTGTAGGTACGTGTTTTATCTTGTGAATTTATTGCACAGATACGATCGGTGTAGGCTTACGTTAAATCGAATAAACTATGAGTTATTCCGGATTCGTATTGCGATTATTCATCAACCATTACGGATCATTGCACGTTGCGTAAGAATTCAATTCGAAATCCGAATTATACCTCCTTCGGAAGATGCATTCTAACTGAGCGTTGTCTAAACTTGTCGAGGCTGAAGAAAGGGACTACTAAATTATTCTATGGAGATAATTTGTAAACAAAAGACCATAAAAGAATCCGATCGAAGATAAACACAGTCTCATTACTTGATATCCTTTATCGCTGACACCCCACATAATAACGAAGAACAATCGTCGGCTATCGAATGCCATACGCCACGAAATTAGTCGGGATCGATCGTTTTTATATACCTTTTAATTTTGTTTCGCGTCTGGTTTAATTTTATCTGCTGTCGGGATTACCGGCTTAGGAATGTAACGTCGAGTCGACGTAGCAAAAAGAAAAAAAAGCAGGCATACACGAGGAGAAATAAATAAAGGAACTGGTCGACGCTAAGGTTTCCCAGCGCGCCTCCGGCTTCGTCTCACAGCCTTACATCGCTTTGATGAATGGATTGGCAGTTTATTTTTTTAATCAATGCAGGTAGCATCCAAGGTACACTTTTTGCTTGCAGTTATGTAATCTTAAGTATCATTGCGCTCCCTTTCCTGTCTACTATCTTCATATCTTGGGATTGCAGCTAGTTTAGTGTAATGAGATACACGATGCAGGAATGTGGTTAAAACTCTTAATCAATCAAACGAGCGCCAACGAACCAAAACAGTGAATCACGCTGGGAACAATGAAATCTCACGTTTGAATGCGGGCGTCAAACGGCCCACAGTAACAGGTCAATTTGCTGCCATACCCTTTCCCACGCTGATAAACAAATTACATTTTCTTTATCGAATTAAGCCGTGTCGTTATCCTTACAAGATTTCGATCTCTTTTTCGGGCCATTAGTATTAGCCAATTTGGTGTCTTGCTGCGCTTTGTTTAAAGTTGGAATTTGTTTGTGATTGTGATCTTCTTATTTCAGATACGCTGATTGCACGGATGACGAAGCAGAGTATAGCTGACGTCGGAGGCCCCTGGATCGAGGAAGACCAGCGGTGGGGTGGGGCGGGAGGTGCACATCTGAAGCTTTCCTACCGAGTGACCTGTGCGGCGCATTACTACGGGCCTGGCTGCGAAGTTCTCTGCAGGCCTAGAGATGACGCCTTCGGTCATTACACCTGCTCCCCGACTGGCGAGATCGTATGCAAGCCTGGTTGGACTGCGCAATACTGCTCGAAACGTAAGCACCTCCTACTATATCTGAACATTGTGTAATGACACTGTACGTGTTGAATACGTAACGCCCCTCAAATAGCCATTAAAACAGCATTCCCCAATTCACTCTTCCTCATTAATGGGTTACGATGACAAATTCGGTCGAACATCCTCTCATAAACCTAATTTGAGCATGTGACCTTTCCCGTGGCGAGTGTATGTAGTACTTTCTAGCCTGAATAATGTGAGTCATCGAGGTCAAGGGAGGTTCCCAACCTCGCATAAACCATAGGAACTCTAAGCTATTGAGCACTGACAAAGCACAATATTATGGAAATATCGAGATTTGCTTATAATATTAACTGAATGGGACCGAAGTTCTCTAGTAACATAAAGTTACTATGTCGCTATGAGAACGTCTTTTAGTTCGACATTTTGGTCGGTCCAGAGCCAAATTTTGGATTCAAGAGTTGTACTTTTACAGTCACTCCGTCGTTTTTAGGCAATTAAAAGTTCGTCAAATTGTCGAAATAAACATTATAATTTTTATTAGTAATTGTTCAAGGGAATTTTTCACATCTTGTTATAATTTAATTCTTTTGCCCGAGCTCGTTTTATGATAATCGTCAAGTCGTTCTTTCAAATATTTAACTCTAGATGAGTATTTTCCATCCATCATTAAAGTTTATTGCGGTGTGTAAACTAAATCACTAAAATTAATGTCCGTTCAAAGTTCTTTTAGAGCCCTTGCTGTACTTTGCCACATAATTTAACACACACATCACACATTTAGAGAAATTATTTCGAGTTCACAAGCTTTATTTTGGAAACTGAAAATTGTTTTAATTAGACTGTTCTAACTATTCTAACATTTATTTTGTGTTGTTTTTTATACTTTCGATGTTTTCTCTAATTCAGCTTACACATTATCTTCTGGAGCAGCAATATATAATTTCCTCTATGTCTCAAACATAAAAGTTATCTGATAACCTGGATCTGACAATTGAAATTTTAAGTTGAAAATTAAATATCAACTTACAAGAACGTTTAATGGTTGTTTCTTTCAAAGCAACATTTACATTTATTTTGTTGATTATATGACTTTTGAATATAATGCCTTTCAATTTGGATATAAAACTACAGGCACGAATTCAAAGAACGTTTTACTTTTTCGGTGCGTAAGATATTTCAATATTTAAAATGTATGTTCCGTACATAATATCTCGCTGTCACATAGTTAACGAAAAGCGTGTGACCGCGGCCAGCCCGTGTGGTCTGCTTGTCTTGAATGCCGCCGGATTCGTAAACAAAAGCACCGGAGAAACCGCCGCAGCCCGCTTATTAGCGACATTCATTAATGCCCTTTACTTTTTATTATCACTTCCATGCTATCCAAATATAAGGAAATCCCGATTGCGTTTACCTACGAACACCACAATACATTAATAAGAAAGTTCGTATTAAACCTATTTCCCTGAGAGGCATTGCATCGAGTCATGTCCATTTCTCTTAATGTATTTCCTGTCATCGAGCGGTCCTAACAATACGTGTTACAATTTTTAAACGAAGTCTACATACACAATGTGTTTTAATTCATGCTCAGCGGTGAAAGCCACGTCATTACGGAGATTAGAATGAGTGATTAGATCGCGCCCACTTTTACCAGTTCCGCGGAGCATTTGCAATTTTAATGAATCGCGAACGGATGGCCGTCAACAAAAAATCTAAACGTTTCAAACGTCATTACAACGTTCTGACGTATGTTAAACACATCGCGTCTTGTATTGTAAAACAAAGCGGTGCGTCTCAAGATGCATTGTGGCGGGCGGATGTCGCGTCGCAATCTCTGCAGCCCCACCTGCCTTCGCGTTCCCACACTCCGGCGCCGCAAAAAAACACGCCGGAGAGAGACAGCCTAACTCGCGCCGGTAACGCGCTCTCTCGCTCGCGCGCCAGGGCTGCTCGACACTCGCTCGCAGCTATGCGATCCTAGTACCACGCGACGGGATAACCACGAAATCACAATTTTCTGGTTAAAAAGTTAAACAGTTGCGGTCGACAAATATGCCAACTATATTTGATGAGCGACAAATATCCCGTGGTATCCGTGAGAGCTACACGAATTGTCTACTTTCACCGTAATCTTCCGAGGTCGATTGAGGAAGCCTAGACAACCCTGTTCCCGGAGTTGCATCGACGATTATTAAAATATAAAAGCGAGACTCGCGGCCATAATGAAATGAAAACAACGCTATGCGATCGCGCACACATACACGCCGCGCGGCGCACACAGACGCCTCGAACCGGGTCAAAAACACCTTTAAACGAAAACCGAACACAAATCGAAATAAACTTTGTACTTGACCGTGTCATGAAACTTGCCTCACATCTGCCGAACGGTATCTCGCCTTCTGGGAAAGCCTAACTATCCCGAAAACTTATTTGCATGTCCCGACAGCATTAACCGTGCCGTCCGGCTCACCTTCCTAATGATAGGGTAAACATCGCGAGAGGAGCCTTTACAGCCGCTTAATTTCGCCTAATTGTTAGCGAGAGTGAAGTTCTCACGAATATTACCTTCTGTGCGATGCGAATCCCACGCGCACCTAATTTCCGCTTAGAATAGAAACAGATGTCGGAACAGTTAAATATTTGCTCGATCCCAAACACGTGCATCCTCGAGAAAGGACGCTTTTTGTTACCTGACCTTAAGGCCTTCTTGTATTTGCTGAACGTCCGAAACCCCGTGCCACAGGCTAGCAAAGTTCGGCGTCCCTTGACTCGGTATTACAAATCGATACTCGTTGATAATAATTAATAGGTTGGAGAACGGTAAACATCTACAGCACGCCTCTCGTGCCCACTTACCCCAATATTAGTTTGAAGTGTAATTTTTTACGACTCCCGTTTTACCTACCGTTCAAGAGTTATGATAACGCAAGTCGAGTGCTGGTAAACGGAGTGGATGAGGCCGGCACTCGAATGAAAGTCTTTGATCCGCCTTCCAGCCGACCAAGCTTGGCGCCCTCCGTTCATTCCGGCTCTTCATATGCATCCTATGAACTTGTATAACAACACAAAGATCATGAGAATCCTAAGTGATTGTTTAAAAAAATTCAAATATCAACCGCGAAAGTATCTACTGCACTCGCGAAAGCGGATTATATTTTCAATTTATCTACGTCTCCGTATCATGGCCGCGGTGAAAAATACAATATAATTCCATCAATTTGGCTGAGTGATTCCTAAGCGGCTTTGCGAGCACTCCGACTAAGTTTGGGGCTTTGTTAGCTGGCTGAGTTGAGTTTAAACCTATATTACGGTCTAGGGAGCGGCGGGCGAACTAATCTCCTTTATTACGGCGGTCGGAGCTCGGAAATCCAGAGATATTGCCGCCTCGCCGTTTCCTCGTTCAATTTAGGCCGCGAGAGCCAGCTTTAAATGTGCATTTGGATAGCTAATGTGAACAAAATGGCGTCTTAGTATTTTTCTAGCGAGTTAGGGGACTAGTAACGGTCGAGTGACGGTTAGACTCCCCGCGCTATCTGCCCCCTTGTATTCGCTCCGATAACTTGCCCATGCGCACCCGACCGACACGACGCCGCGCCGCGCAGAACATTTCAAAACACTATTTTTTACAAAGCGCACCGTGCCATTACTTCTTCACCTTTTGTTGTTGATACCTTTGTCTGTACTCGAACCGCAATGCACGCGCATATACAACATTGCGCCGGCGCATTTTCTTTGCCTAGTAATACCAGAACAGGGTAAGGTTCGCCGAGTATAACACGTAAATCACGCGGTTAACGATGCGCACATATTACGTTCGTAATACATCACGTCCGTATAAAGTATGAATCCTTACAATCCAATATAAATATTGTGCCATTACGAAACCGGCGGCGGTACGCGTAGGAATGAATCCGCGTCCTGGAAACGCGTTGGTATGCAAATAAAAAGAACAATAATTAATTTAAGAAATAGCCTGTATAGGATCTCGCCATGGTTGAAGATAAATGATCGGTGCGCGTGACCTCGCCCCCGACTCGGGACGCTAACGAACCTCTCTCTTTGTTGCCGTGTCCTTTGCGATGCCTCGTAGATTCCATCGCTAATACGCGAAACTGCGTACCGCTGAGGAACTATCGACCGTTTTTGCTGCAAGTATCACCGCTAGCGCTCCATTGTGTACCTGCGCTTTGTCTCTGTGACGCGCTAACGAACCTATTTCTTTTGTTGCAGCGAGATGCCTGCCCGGCTGCGACGCGGAGCACGGCCACTGCCTCAAGCCCGACGAATGCATGTGAGTGTCCACTTCGCACCTTTGTGCTAAACGCTGCGTCCCTCCGACGCTTAAATCATTCATCCTCATTGTTGCGCACTCAAACAGACGCTTTTTAGCCGCTTGTTATCACGTCGTATACTTTACTGACTCGTGTCTTTGTTTGTCGCAGTTGTCATTCGGGCTGGGTGGGCGAGCTGTGCGACAAGTGCGAGCGGCATCCCGGCTGCGTGCACGGTACCTGCTCCAAGCCGTGGGACTGCATCTGCGAGGAGGGCTGGGGCGGTCTGTTCTGCAACCAAGACCTCAATTACTGCACCAACCACAAGCCGTGCCGGAACGGCGGCATCTGCCACAACACGGGCCAGGGCAGCTACACCTGCGTGTGCCCAGCCGAGTACACCGGGCCCGACTGCGAGAAGTCGCTGCACTCCTGCTCCGTCCGCCCGTGCCTGAACGGAGGAGCATGTGTGTCTGACGAAGGCGGAGAACTTTCTTGCGCATGCCCATCTGGCTACGAGGGGGCACACTGCGAAACTCGAAGACTGACTTGCGCCGACCAACCGTGTCGAAACGGTGGCACTTGCGAGCCTCGATCGTCCGGCTACGTATGCTTATGTCCACCAGGCTACACGGGTCTCGACTGCGCTGTCGAGGCGGATCCTTGCGCTGCCAACCCTTGCAGACACGGGGCGACGTGCACGCGGGCCGGGGACGGATTCCGGTGCGCCTGCAAGACAGGCTACCGGGGCAATCGTTGCGAGATCGACATAGATGACTGCGCGGGCGTTGTCTGCGAACACGGCGGAACCTGCGTGGACTTAGTTAATGGACAGCGATGCCAATGCGCGCCCGGATTCCTCGGACCGCGATGCGAAACACGAGTAGACTTCTGCCTAGCGAAACCTTGCGCGAACGGCGGAGAGTGCCACGTCCTTGACAACGACTACGAATGCAGATGTCGTCCGGGTTTCGCTGGAAAAGACTGCAGTATCGATGTGGACGAATGCGCGTCATCCCCTTGCCGGAATGGAGGGACTTGCCGAGACCGTGTCGACGGTTACCATTGCAACTGTCCGCCGGGATGGGGTGGGAAGTCTTGTACCGTATCGCTGGCGGACTTTGCGGCTGCGAAGCCGGCGGGAGGTCACTTGAGACGAGTTGGGGACGAGTCGCCTGAAGAAGAGAGTTTAAGCGGGAGACACGTGGCGTTGATAGCTGCTTTATCAGCAGCGGTACCCGCGGCGGCGCTGGCGGCTGCCGTGGCCGTCGCCTGTATACGGCGGAGAAGAAAGCGAGCGCAGAACGCGGCGGACGCTGAGGCGAGAGCGCAGAACGCGGCCAACGCTGGCGGAGGCGGCCGGGTCATCAGGAACACTTGGGGCAAGTGCGAAGGCCCGGTGCCCGAGTGTCAGAACGCGCACAACCAGGCAGCCGAGGAGTGCAAGCGGAAGACTCTCAACACGGAGAGCGCCGCGCGGCTGCTGGCCGCCCTCGACCCCAGACTGTCGCGGCTCTCCGCGGACTCTGCGTATTGCGCTAATAGGTATGTATCTATTCTCATTGCCACGACCAATCATACGCAATACAAACACTCGTTATCCTAGTGTACACTGTAAAGTACTCATAATTTTAAAATTTGCACTCCCTTCGACTATGGTTACTTTAGGTAACGTCAAAGTAGGCTTCATGTGCGTTGTTTTTAAACTCAAATTCAACAAACTTCAACAAACACTCTTGGCAAAAATTACAGAATTTGCGACGGTAAAACCAGGATCATTTGGAACATTTTACTTCGACGCCACAGTGTTTTAAAACTATAGAGCGACTCCATGGTTGAGAGATAATTCATTTCAATCAATGAGCCTAAAAAGATAAATCTAAAAGATATGAGATTTGCTTAAAAATTAAGCAACTTTTAAAAAAATAAGAAAACATCAAATAACCTCTAGCTTTATCAATAAAAACCATGTTAATTCTATATAAACACACTTCAAAGACAATTTAATCTAATATTTGTTTTTATTCAATTTCAATTCGAGTTAAAAATCTTACTCTAAATTAACATGGCTGTAGCCACTTGGAACTTTGATCATTAAGTAGAAAATCTTAAAGTTCAGAATTGCTCTGTTCCTCAAACAAATGAAATTCCGCCATTCACTTTAGCGGTTTTGTTTCAAAAATGTCACACACGCTGCATCGTGGGACATTTTTGTCGCAAAGCTACGTTTTCTCCTAAACAGCCATCACTAAAACTTTCAAATGAAGCTAACCCGTTTGTTTGTTTGTTACAGCGATACGTCGCTAGTGAAGCGAGCGCTGGAAGGCGGAGGGGTCTACGTGCTAGATGACCATTGCCTGCCGCCGACGTTCGCGACGCAAGTGTAGTGCTAACTGACGCAGCAGTGGACATTAACTTATTATTTATTCACAACGGACGCTCGTGCGATTCTGGCTGTGCGCCGCGTGTACATATAGCGTAAAGTGTAAAGTGACCCCTGTATAGACGGCTAGTTTAAGTATTCGGATATATTTATTTGAGCGCGATCCGTACGCCCTGTAAATAATAATGGCCGATCGGATCGCTTTTCCACCCTTTAACGGCAAGCGTCGCCCGCACTTTTCAGTGCATCCACGGCCCCTATTATCTATGGCACTAAAGTCATAACTATAAAAAAACCTCTTGTAACAACTTACTTGACACTTCGCAAGAACTTTCAAATGTACTGCCAAGTTTGAGGTAGCAAGTTTGTAATGCAGTTATGAATTTTGGGTCGTAGCTACGAATAGGGGCCCCTTATATACTCGCATTTCATAGATTCGACATTTGAATAAAACATTCAGATTTCGGATTCGAAATTTGAAATGGGTATGCCTTTCACTGATGTGAGCTGAACACTCGTAAAATGGACTCTAGTGTTGTGAGTTAGGGTTGTGTTCGGTACCGGGTGAGGACCGCGCTTGCTGTAGGGTAGTGGACCGCGGTCCACTGTCTGCGATCTCTGTAGGTAACGGTGAAGCGGCGCGCGCGGTCTCGGTCCGCCGCGCGGTCCGCGACAAAGACGCGATACTGGACACCACGATTACTATCACAAACTTTGTTTTACCATAGACAATATTCATGATTTCTATAAATTTTACCTTCTATTTTTATATCTTACATTTTTCTTTTCTGTACATTTTTTCTTTAATTTTTTTTCCAAGTATCAAAATTAAAAATTGAACTTTGTGATAAGCAAGCATTCTTTGGTAGTCAGTATCGGCTCTGTGATGTTCACACCCCGCTGTCCCTCTTTTAGACTCGCACCAGTATAGAAACCAAAACGTGCGTTATATAAGATTTTAGACTAATTAAAAAAATAACGCAAATTTAGCGTTTATCTGTTTTTTTACATGATTAATTATTTTGTGATTGACTAATTGTTGTCATTGTTCCTATGATTATGATTGTTAATTTAACACTTTAAAAAAATCTTGTTACGGTTTTTTTGAAAATCGACATAGATTTTTTTTTCACACCTTTATAACTTTTGTTATATTTGAAATTTTGATAAAAAAAAAACACGTTCCTTGATCCGAGCGCCATCTTTGTTTTCTCCACGTACACGTGGAGGGGTTAAAAATCGCACTCGTATCACACAGTAATTAACAGCGCACGTAAATTAGACAATAGGATAAAAATAATTTGTGTACTTATAAGAAACAAATGTCGAAACCTAAGTCATTGTGTATAAAAAAAACTATTAAGTTTTAGTTATGTAAGTATATTCTCCATTACTTTGGTAAGAGTACTGTGACAATACAGTGGTGACATTAGGCAACATAGGACTCGATATTGCAGGTTGTTTTAACTTATTTATTTGAATGCGTTCAGGACCCGGATTCTCTATGGCATTCTAATCACATACGCAACTGAAATAATGTGACGTATATTTTGACCGATTTAATACGAAGTGTCAAAAGGTATGTTACAAATTCCATGCGTAATTACGATTCAATGTCACACAGAATCGGATCCGTAGTGTGCGGAGCTGTTGTGTTTTACCTGTGATTCCATCCACGACGCGTCGCATATTCCGACTTGCGGACGAATGTGTGCCGCGCCGTCGCGGAATTGTCGTGTGAAACGACTTTATGTTAAATTGCCGTTTTGTGGAGACATACTGTAGATATTATTTTTTAAGCGATAGGGTTACCTCTTATGTTGCCTTTTGCACTCTATAGATTAATGAGGGTTAAACGACAAAATTGTAAAATTTATATAAAAACTATGAATAGACTGATGATCAATAATTAAAAATAATGTTCTTGTATTTAATTTTTGTAAGATGACAAAATGTACGATTAAATTATGTGAAAATAGGAAACCATTACCGAAAGCGACATATTCATATCTAGTGTACTTAAATTGATCATAGTTATTTGCCTACTTTCATTTTTCTTTTTGAGAATATTTGTATTTTTTTTAATGATGTTATTATACGCGTTAATATAATATTTCGTTCCGAAACCAATAAAATGACAGTATTTTTAATTTATTTATATAAAATAATTATGAAAAAAATGATTGTGAATTACTTTTAATTTTTATTGAAAAATCATTGTTTAATTATTTCTTGAACTCTGTTTACGATTGACTGAAGCGAAATTGTCTTCTTGATTTGTATTATGAACTCGTTTTAATGAGAATCATGAATGCATTTATAGTTAGGTGTGAGTATACTGAAAGGTGAAAAAAAATTCAAATCATTCCATTTCTCGTAAGTGAACTATCATAGACAAAAAGTTTTTTATCCTCTCTATTTTTTCTACGTTTATTTTGCATGCAAGTGATTATCGTAAATTATTGTCTATTTTTTTTAGTTAGATAAAGTAAAATAATTTATTGTCTTTTCCTTGTGCTTTTAGTATATTCACCTTTTCTTTCGAATTCAAAAGAAAAATGAAAGCAAATCCTAATTAGTAGATGGGTTAAAAATAATTCCATAAATAGATCCTATCACAAAATAAAGTCATTTGTAATGTGTAATGCGGTGATATATTTTTTGCCAGCGTCAAGCGTGTATGTGACGAATGTGTATTATTATGTGCAGCGATACAAGGAGAAATAAAATGTTAATAAACAATTGTTTACAAAAGATTAAAAATGCATTTAATTTTTCCCCGACCTATCGAGTGAAACTTCTTACTTTCTTTATAATTTAGCCAATATAAAGTATATGTACACCTAAAGAAATAGTTCGACGTCTTTGATATAGTGGTAAATGCCGACGGCGTTGCGACAATCACTGTATACAGGCTGTTTACCACCCTTGCTACTGAGGACAGTGACATATTTCCTAACCCCGCAATAAGCGGGCTAATAAATGCAGTTACTAGCTTCTATGAAAAAGCCAAAGAATCTAGGGATGCAGTATAGTATCGATTTTAAAATCATATCATACTAATCTATTAAATTATCATAACGTCAA
Organism: Pararge aegeria; assembly: GCF_905163445.1. NCBI lineage: Eukaryota > Metazoa > Arthropoda > Insecta > Lepidoptera > Nymphalidae > Pararge > Pararge aegeria. The sequence goes on from NC_053201.1 coordinate 5,238,051, forward strand.
TCTATCTACCTGGCAAATATTAAGTTAAAGTTATCAATGGTTTAATTATTTACCCAGTTTTAAAAATTCAAAATTCATTTATGTCAAGTAGGCCTAATATAAGCACTTTTGAAACGTCAAGTCTGTCTGTTTGTAGTGATTCTACCACCGGTTCGGAAGGCAGATTCTACCGAGAAGAAGCCGGCAAGAAACTCAGCAGTTGCTCTTTTCCAACATCAACAATTTACATTTTGCATTTTAACATTAATTTTTCTATCTTGTGAGAGCTGAAAGCTGAGCGGAATGCTTCCAAGCAACCTTGTCATTAAAAAATTCATCAATTGTATAGTAACCTCGCTGTAATAAATTTGTTTTGACAGATTGTTTAAAACTTGTGCATTGGCAGGTCCAAAATCACCTTAGGAATCATATTATAAAAGCGTATACTCAATCCCACAAATGATCCCTGTACCTTACGCAGACGATATGCAGATTACACTAATTTATGACCATTTCTTGTAAGTCGACTGTTTATGTCCACTTTTTGTTTACAAAGACTAATATGTTGTCTTACAAATACTATATTGTAAATATATTGTGAAGCTACAGTAAGTATGCCTATTTCTTTAAACTTCTCACGGAGGGATTCGCGTGATTTAAGTTTATATCTTGACCGTACAGCTCTTTTCTGCAATATAAATATAGTTTCGATATCAGCTACTTTACCCCATAACAAGATTAGATAGGACATAACACTATGAAAGTACGCAAAATAAACTAGCCTAGCTATTTCAACGTCAGTAATCTGTCTGACTGCGTAGGCATCCGAGCTTAGTTTACCCGCTAGTGAATCTATATGGGCACCCCACTGTAGCTTATTATCCAAGGTCACGTGTCAGTGTACAGAATACTATATAGATATATTTAAAAAAAAAAAGATTTGTACATTTAAAAACCCATGGACAATGATAATAACCTTGTTCACGACTCTGAATTCTAGCAAGGTCCTGTGTCTGAGATTGCTATTCTAAAATAAATAAAAAATACGAACTTTCTAAAACAACTAAAAAGCAAGAAATAAATATTTTCTACAACATTTTTAAGTCGTTGGAAATTAAAATGTTAAATTAGTAAGTATATAATATGGAAAGTATTATTATTTTTCCACGCTTTTTGGTGGTTAGGTTTGAAATTTTATCTAAGTTGCAAAAGCCAAAGAAGTTGATATTTGAAATATTGCTTTTTCCGAAGACGCGGAGTTAAAGGTTGAGTTCTCCCAGCACTTCAACATGAGCTCCTTAATTGTGACGAACATAAATTGCTCGCCATACCATAAAGGAACCGAAACCCGTGTAATACTTAAATTGTATATGTCCATGCGGCCTTCATCAGTTTCACTTGACCTTGGTGTTTTCCAAAAGAAATTGCTCAAGTTACATGAAAAGGTACACCAATCGCTATAAGTGTACCTACATTTGGAGAGTTCCCTATATTATTCCTGAATCCCTCCCAATAGATCTTACCAAATTAAAAAGGGAATACTTCTGAAGTTTGACTTGACAAACAAAAATAATCATAAAATTCGCGTCCCACTGTCGGGCACAGGCGTCTGCTCTGATCGGAGGTTTGACTCCCGACACTTTTTCGAGAAATAGGATTAAGCAACGCCAATTTCTCTCGGCTGGTACTAAGAACTATGATTTAAAAAAAAACAGATATTTATGCGCCAACGCGGGAATCGAAGTCAGGAAAAAACTATCTACTGGAGGAAGAAATAATAAAATACCTAGGTACATCCTTCCAGAACACCGTCGCAAGATGTCCTGGAGTTATACTACAGGACCTACCTGGTGCGGAAACATATGAATTAGTCGACCTTTCTTCCATCGAACTGAGAGGCATGGAATATTTCGACACGTACCAGGCGATATGCTTACTCCTTTTAAATACGCACTGCTATTGTTGTAATGCGCTTCCGGCTTTTCTTTTCAATAAATCAAGAGTGAATAGGAATCTCATTCTTCACTTATGTAGATTCTCTACGAGAATTTATTGTAATGTACCTGTGCACCTCCATACAGAAAACCTGGAAAAAACACGTTTGTTTATGCTCCTAATAATTAAGAGGCTATGAATCACTTCGTTTTTTTCATTCAATCCGTACTTATATAGCAGTTGGTTTGTACCCACGCATCGTGTTTACGTAAATATGTGTGACACGCCGCCGAGGACACATTGAAACGTCATATAATAAACTAATGGTTCCCACTTCTGATAAGAACATTTTTCATACGTGCCAAGTCTAACCGCTATTTTACACACGTCCGCTTGTGCTATTCGATTTTACCAGGCGTCTTTTTACTTTTTATTGTTGTCCGATTACTAAGTCGGATTGAGCATTTTTATCCGGTTGGTAGTTTCAATAGTTGCTCTTTAGCTTTATAATTACCACATAACAGTTAACAGGAGCAGAAAGATTACTTAACACTTAATAGAAGACCTCTGCGTACTACACATGAATTGTATGTTCAAAGGAGATTGAGAGTATTAAATTGTATGAGTAGTAATTGGGTTTTTGAAAAAAAAAATACAGTGCACATATTTAAGTTATTTATTTACTTTGTACTTCGAGATTTATTTTAGTTACCTTACTAGGTAAACATTTTTCATACTAATACTTTGCTTTCGCTTTATTTAAAGCAGGTACTTATAATTTATCATCGTACCTGCCGACTTAATAGGTTTAAATATCATGCCTAAACTATAACCGTGCTTATAACGGCTTCTAGCAACTAACTAAGTTTAATGTAAATGTGTTAATACTCATCTCCAATCTCGTCAGCAACTTCTGGTTTGTAAGAAAGTACGTTTCAATGACTCGCAATTAAAGTGGTTGTTCATTTTACTTTCCTTTATTAACAATTACTTCTTCTCATAATTAGGTGTAAGAGAACAGAATGACCTTTTTAACTTCTATCAACTGTACTTTTTAGTTTTAACCATGCTTGTTTTTCCACCATCACCGGTTAATTCCCCCTTTTTTTCCCACTGACATGGACATTCCGCCTCCCAAGACCTACAGCTTTCGTTCAGGAATCGGGAATCCTGATTCTTAGTGATGTTTATTACAATTTGTTTGTTTGGATGTTTTATTTATTTATATTTATTCCAAATGTTAGTCCATATTATATTAAAATGGAAAGATCATATATTAGTTTTACAACAAGACTATTTTTTTCGCAATAATTCAAGTTATTTCAAAATAAAAATTAATTTTTGAATCCAGTACCTACCGAAGACACGCCGACAACTCCCCAACAAACCCGAGCGCGTGTGACGTCATAATCTTAGTTTTCACTCATTGCAGTTAATAGAAAAATAATAAATACAGTGTTATGATCTATTTAATTTTGTCGTCATTGTTAAATATTTAAATTTATATTAAAAATGTCGAACCTCAAAAGTTATCGTTCTTGTTTTGTACCATTATGTACGAATACTACAAAGGCAACTTCTGACTCCTATTATTTTTACGACTTAGTTGAACATAACCTATAGCTTTGTCTCCATAACTCTCACACGATGCTCTACAATTTATGAAATAAATAATTATATTTAATGTAAAGGAGAATAAATACTTAAATATTTGAATTTGTTATATTATTTTTTAACAGACTTACCTTGATGCCTTGGCACCTCGAACTTCAGCAGAATTAAACCGAACGTCATTTTTAAAATAGGTGATCATAAATATATCAACATCAGGAATAAAGGATTTATTAAGGCAGTCTGATAATCAGACTTTTCCATAATAAATCCTTTATCACACATAGCTAATCGGAACCAACTAACAACTCGTATTTTAGCAATAAATTTTTTATTATTGTGTCACGTGTAATAGCCGTAAATAGCTAGAACATAATGACGTCACAAGTATGGCGCGACCAATAATGGCGCGTTTGTCACGTAATTTTTATTTAAATTTCATCATTTTTAATTGTTTATAATTGATTGAAAAAATATTTTTTTTTGAAGTTTTTTTAAATTAAATATCAATATGTATTAAAAATAAAGTTTTTTTTATGTATTTTACATTAAAAAAATCAATTTTTTTTTTTCAAAAACCCAATTATTCAAATGGATAATGAGATCACTAAATTCAAGGTTCTATATAAATGGGTAAATATAAGTAAACAAAACAACAGATATTTCACTTATCTATTTATTTGGTGCCCTAAAACAATTCAGTATTTACAAAATACCTTAAATAAAGTATTATTTTCGTTCAAAAACTGTTGATCGATTTAGGTATCGAAATTGCACATAATATAAAATAAAAATAAAACTAACCATTTTTATTTCATTACAAAATTACCGAAAACGCCAACGCTTATTCTATACAATTACGTGCAATTCAAATTCAACCTTACGTCAGTGTTTTTTTTTTTAATAATTTTTCATTCACTAATCCACAAAGACAACAATTTACCTCTAAAACGTAGTACAGAAAGTACGGAATCGCGAAAACTCACGACAAAGAAATTATTCCCACCAACCCCTTAATATTTCGCGATTGCTTGTCATTGGCTAAATTAATTAAAGATTACCTAAAAACAATGGTCGTCGTTATCCGGTATCATTTTTTTTTTTTTTTTTTTTTTAAATAAGGTCACGAGATCATACACACTACGTCATTTAAAAGTAATATTTTGATTTCACCGTCACTTTGCAAACGTCTTTTCCTTCCCCGAATATGGAATGGATTTTCTTATTAATAAAAAGCATACCCTTTTTTCAAAATGATTATGCAAGTTTGGATAATTTTTATGTTGTGAACAATTTTACTCCTGCGATTAAGTGTACAAGATTTCGCGATTCCCTAAATTACAAAATACTTAATTTATAAAATATTAGTTTTAAACATCTTAGATAATTACAATATTACTTAAGACTACAAATACACAAAGATGAACTAAAAGAGATTAGTTATTTATCTTATTGTTTGAGAGAATAGTATAGTATCTGTGCTTCTCTCTAGCAAACAAATAACGTCAAGTTTGTTTACATTAACTACCTCTTTTCGTTGAACTTTGTTTAGACTCTTCTATTCCTAGACTAGAAGTCCAATGGCTCTATACAAAATCTTATCGCGCATTGTATGACGTAAATATTAACTTAATTTACTGTTCTTTACTTAAAAAATTGGGGTACGATTAGAATTTAATAGAGGTTTAGGGTCCTGTTGTAAATAAATGGTCAATTTACAAAACCATTTGCTAAAATAGACCATTTACTGTGCGTTGACGTAAGGGAATACGTCTTCATCATCATCAGGTAACATCGCACTGCTGGGCACAAGTCTTTTTTCCTTTTCAAGGTGAGAAAAGAGCTATCTGAGCTCGAAACTCACAACACTGCTGCACTTCTGCAATGCGGGTTGGTGGGCTCTGGTACCGCATTGCAAATTAACTATTATATCAGGTGGTCACGTTGACCGAGACAGACTACTGTACGTTCACTTCATAGCAAGGAGCACATTAGATCATCTACCTCTAGTTACCGATTTTAAGCCTATATTCAGGGAAGAAATCGAATATCCACAACATGAAGATTTACCTTAAAGGCTAAGTTTCATTGGTTGTTAATTTAACCGTAACCCATTCGGGGACTTCTCAAATGCGGGTTAACGACTAATGCTGCTTTATCGATCTCAGTCGATATACGGCATGCGGGTATTCCCCGCAAGCGGCCGACCGCACAATTAAATTAATCTGTCGCCGTAAGGCATACAACTTCATGAGTCCACCAGTGTTGTTAGCTGATCGCTTTGACGAATTATAAACGAAACTTTACCAGACGAAATATCCAGCTTGCGGGCTCCATCGGAAAATAAAAACGGTTCCCCCGTACGTATCTTTTTGCATGCATAAACAAAAATATTTCGCGCCTCGAATGGCGGGCCTATTGACCAATGAAAATGAGCCTTGTGTCTTAAATCTATTAGCTTAGTCTCCACTGCGGGGAGAGCGATCGGTGCTGCCCCCACGGTCTTGAGTGTCGCCATTTTGTCGCGGGGATCCCGATCGAGATCTGTCCCGAGAAACCGAGCGGTCGCGGGATACCGAGCGAGATCGAGAACGAGATCGTGACTTGCTTGCTCCGCGACGTTCCTCCTCACGTTTGGGCGATTCCGCTTCTTTGCTGCGAGATCGGGACCTCTCTCTGTATGGAGCAAGGTTATAATATATTATTTATGGGCTTGTAGAATTTTTAGTTCATGAAAAAGTTCGGTGAAATTTTTAGCGTAGAGTACATCATGCTCAGCCTTTTAACATCACATTACTGGGCAAAAGGCCACCTCAACATTTTATGTGTATCTCAATTTTTTTTTTTATAATATTGGCATTTTCGCGTTCCATAATACTAGATACGTTAGTCGATGAAAGATTTATAATGGGAAACGACAAAGTTCGTCCTCTCAAATAGTTCACAAAGTACACCACATACTTCCTTGGAAACTATGAGAAAGTAAATAGGTACAATAAAATAAATAAAAACGTATTTTAAAATAGTAGTCATATGAACCGGAACGCTTCAATGTACTGCAGGTGAACAGTACGTGCAGTCTTTGAAGTAGCCGCCCGCCTTTCGAGCAAACAATCAATTGGATAGATTATATGAAATGCATACCATGCAGCTCGTTTTTAGGCATAAAATAAAATCTAGCATCTAAAAGCAACACAAATCGAGTAAAATTAATTAATATTATAGAACCATCGTCATCTCACCTGGCAGCTTTGTCGGTGGTCACTCTTGAAATGATGCGGGACAAAATATGATATTATTTAATACACTTTGCCATCAATTAGTGACAATATTTATGGAGCTTTTATAAACATTTATTCAAAAAATCATCAAATAAATTGCTTTATCTAATGTTTGACATCTAAGTATCTAATGAGACATGAGGCTATATTTCTCGTTGAACCAATGAGTAGTAACACCATAGATCATCCGTTAATGCGCTAACTGACTTGATCAAATCATTTAGTGTGTACATCATTTTCAAATGATAACATAAAAATGTGGTGTTCTTTGATAACATACCCAGTCCATAACAAGTACCCAAGGTTGACTGCCGGTAGTATTGAGAGTCTGGCTATGTGGGTATTGTGCAAATATGTACCATTGAGACAATATGAAATGGAACAGTGAAATATAACCTCATATACAGTAGGCGTGTTCTAAGTTAGCAGGACTGAAGTCACAAGATGGCTGCAACAATAGTTTTAAGTTCATATTATGTACATAGTACATCTGCATACGTGTGGGAGAGAGCAGCCTTCGGACCGGCCAAATTAGGACCTGCGCAAACGCAGACACTTTGTTACTGATACAGGACAGTAGCACAGGTAACTGAGTTTGCTGGTTGCTAATCCTGAACACTAGATTCAATGTCAGTATTCGTCATTTTCAATAGACTCCTAATAGGAAATTGATACGAAATCCATACATTTAAATTTATAAACATAATATTTTTTACATAAATGTTTTTTTAAGGGAATATTTCATTAAAATGTTCATCGTAGTGACTCCGAAGCAACCAACATAAAAATATTCAAAGGCAACTTGTATCAACACAAAACAAAGTGGTGTATTTGCGTAGCGCCTTAGACCGTGCGGTCTGTTACAGAACTATCAGGCGGGATTTCAAGCACAAAAAAACTTACTTGGAGTCGTGCTTCGGCGAGCGGGACTTGGAGCGCGAGTCTGAGCGGCGGCCGTTCCGGTCGACTGACTTGTGGGACGGCGACCGGCCGCGGGATCCACGCGACTGACGGGACGCAGACCGACGCTCGGACTTACGGGGCACGGAGCCGCGCTCGGACTTACGGGATGGCGAGCCGTGCTCTGACTTACGGGACGGTGATCTGGAGCGGCTGCGATCCCTATGTGAGTCGCGAGCGACACGGATGGTAACGGGTGGTTTAGTTAAAGCTACATATATGTCGCTACACATCGATCTGGCTTAATTTATCATCGTTTCTTTTTCCATCAACAAACAAGTCTCACTAACATTATTGAGACCCGCACGAAGAGTTTACCACTCTAATCTCAGGAAGTAGCAAGAAAATTTGCATATTAATTTTTGCTTTAGATACCCTGTTCATTGAGAATGTTTACTTAGGCGTGGCTGTACACAAATAACATTAAGCTACAACCCAGTTTCAGCTGGCAAAGTACACTTTTCAAGCGCTATAAAGTTTAAAACTTTTATTTTTAATAATTTATTGAATTAGTTTTATTATTATTTATAAAATTACGAGTTGTAATAATCATAAAACGCCACGATTTTCCTATGTTGTTCGCGTTTATGGCCAGAGAAATTATGATAAATCATACCGTACATCCAGTTTACATAAAGCAACATGTTATAAATACTACATTTCTAACTAACATCTATAAATTACCAAGTGCTAAGTGGGGCTTGTTAATACTTACGATTTTAAGTTTTGTTCAGCGCAAGAAATAACACACCTAGCCAAATGAATATCTAGATTAATTTTATGTAAAATTCATGCAATATCTTGAGAGTATTATATTTAATTAGCGGGTGTACTATGATGGTATTTTTTAAATATTATAAATTAAGCAAGCGGTTTTTAAATTTACATTATAATTATTAATACATTTGACCTATCAATGACTTAGAATTTCGTATGGAAAATTGCTTTCACTATTTCACCTTTGTTTTGAATATTTTGCTTTTGGGAAAAATCATTACCATCAATTTTAACATTAGAATATACAATTGCAATTAGGTTTGCCAGCTTAATAATGTAAGGAAAATAATAAGTACAACATGACCGCTCATTTAAACTTCTTTTTATCATTTTTATATTGGAAAAAATATTCATATTGCAACAAGTGTCTTCAGTAAGTAACAGAACTTAAAACATTTCTGTTTGTGTTAAAATGAAATCAATGCTAACTATAATGTATACAATAATATTCCTATATCTATTCCTTTGCAAACAAACAACAGTTATACCTTTTCTTTTTTAAAAAACCTTAAAGATAAAATATTTTCGTTAAATACAGGTCATCATAGGACAAACATTTGTCTTTTTTTGGGAATTCAATATGCATGGCAGTTTCAGTGGCAGATTTGCCGCCAAATTTCTGCATTTATCGGTCCAAGTTTTTTTAACATATATAATAATTAATAACGCACATGGTTATTGTAAATTCAGGGTGGCAACCTCAAATGCAATAATAACAGTGGTTTAGCAACGTAAACTTAAGAATAAAATGTCATAACATTTAATGTGTTGAAATTTTAAGTCACTAAAAGGTACTCTATAAAAAAAATACTGCAAGTGAACTCACTTTGAACGGGATCGAGAGCGGGATTTGGCTGCAGGACTCTTGCTCTTTGGCCGAGACTTTGAACGGGATCGGCTGTTGATAGAAACGAAACTAAGTGTCAATTATTTTTGAAAAGAAATGTTTTCATAATTCCAGAGTTTTATTTACTTCAGTTAGGGTTTTATCATTCAAAGATTTTCAGCCCCGAAAGATGGTTAAATATAGTATCATCATAGAATGTGTGGAATAAAAATATGTCTATGGTAGTGTGTGAATCGCTGTTTTGGATTTGCATATTTTAGTGGAGTAATCGTCTCTTTAGCTTTCGCCTGCGGCTTCATAACGTTAAGTTTAAATTTCAAACCCGTACTTTGCCCCTTAGGGAATGAATTTTCAAAAATGTGGACGCCCACATTATAACAAACAAGCTCAGTGTTGATAGATCAATCAGTCAGTTTTCCTCTTAAATATAAATATTTGCTTGTGCAATAGTTAAACCAATTTGCCGAAAGTCTTTGTGGTTTTGGTATCACGTTATTGAGGGCACAACAGATACATTCTCAGGATCGACTTTGGGTTTATCGGCTGCGACGACTCTTCAGTTCTTTGTCTAATAAAATTATGTGTAGCAGACATGGTTTTGTATCTGGAGCGGTGAGGTTCGAGAGATCGCAAACGGGAGCGAACGATCTTCTACAGCTAGTGTCCTGTAGTTATGTATTTATTGAGTTTGTATGTAACAGACACAGTTGCCTTCGCGTGTGTGTAACAGACCTGGAGCGGCGACGTTCTCGGGATCGCGAGCGGGAACGACTCGAAGATGATCGGGTGCGGCGCCGGGACGAACGACGATCCTCCACAAGGCGAATGCGACGACCGTTAAGTTCTGTGCCATCTAACTTCTCGATCGCGGCACGCATGTCCGAGTGGGTGGCGAATTCCACCACACTGAAAATAAAGTGAGGATTATTTTTAACGACTAGGGTTCCCTGATAATCGTTTAAGCCCGACAATCTTAATTGGCGCGGCGTTGTGGGTCAGTGCTCGGAATTCCTATCTCCTACGAAAAAGACATTGGGACAGGTAAGTGTTTAAGAACCAGCTCAATCTACAAAATTAACAAAGAATTATTTCATCATCATCATTATTATTATTACACCAAGCTTTCTAAGCGCTGAATTGTAGACTTGAAAAGAGTTTGAAGACCTTATGGTGAACTCTCAGGCATACAAGTTTCCTAACACTTTACTAACATTACTTGCAGTTTCACAGTTGCAGTGAACATAAATAGTTCATCCTTGAAGCAAGTAAAAATTATTTTCTTAAAAACGCACATGGGACCAAAAAGATAAAGGTGCGTGCTTGAAGTAAGTCCACCCGAAAAGAAGTAGAGCCAGGTATCTAACTCGGCCACCACCAGTTTATAAAAATTACCACTTCAAGTGACTTTAAATGGTCCAGGAATAAACTTAGTTAACAGAACTTTTATGATGTGTAAACAAATTACTTATAAGCCAGGTATTTACGTTTTATTAGATAAATGACCATGATGTCAATAACTAGAAACTTTAGAGTATCTTCTGCAAAACTATGAGCAAATCAAATTCCTTTTCCTGGAGACATTTATGAATGTTGATGAATGTTGTTTCTTCTTCTAGAAATTGCCTCCCGATCCGGTTGTAGATATGTTGAAGGGTCAAAGTATTAATAATGTAAGCCTACTTGAGACAAATGTATTTATTAGATAATACAAAAAATATGGTCCGTACTTACCCCTCATTTCTATGTTGTTTGTGCGCATCGGCGTAAGTCACTTCTCCCGCCTGACGCATGTAATCCTTCAAGTCCTGTTAACCAACGTAGCCATATTAATGGAATACACCATTGGAGCAAACTAAATACCTTTGCTAGAATTTTCATCAGATATGTTCTTATCATCAAGACTATCAGCCCCGAAAGATGGTTAAAAATACGATATCATCATGTCAATTGTTTATTCCGTTTGAAAGTGAAAATTTTAGCAGAGGTTAGAGTTAAAAAGAAATCAGTTCGGTATGATAAGTGCTTTCCTGTCGCATGATCAAGACCTAACAAACTATTTAAAAAAAGATTTTATGTATATGAATTATGCTTATACAGATATTTCGTCAACGGTTTACCATTGGTTATCATATCTCACGCCGGGAAATGGCGTTGCATACACCAGTTTTGCATATCAGAATAAGAATTTGTCCATTCGTAGAATTGTCATGTTTCCATTGAATGGAATGTGTTATCTTCAGTATATCCAAGTGGAACAATTTCCAAGGTCACAAAGTGGGATCCAAGGAGATTGAACCCATCTCTCACTTTTTTCCAAATGTCTCTCCTTTTTATCGTTATTGTAACAAGCTCAATCTGATACTCCATCTCCATCCAGTTTTCCTGGCACCAGAGCATGTCCAAAGGCCTAGTGTGTGTGAAAAGACTCCGTTTTCTCCCTCCTCAAGTGGCACTGCTTCTCAATGCAAGTACTATTATGTTTATTTCTGATTTCCAGTCAAGAATGTCCACTCGCTCCTTTGTCTAAAACCGTCTAGTAATTTCTCCATTTCTTCAACTGTCTAGATCTACTTCTGTATGGCCATGGAATTCATGGTAAACTCATCTATATTCGTCCAAACTGCCTCCCGAATTGTATCATCATTGGATAGTGTCTATCTATGTGAATTTCCTAAGCTCATCTTGGATTTCTTCAATTCTAACCTCAGTCGTGTCCATGCAAGGCAGAAACTAACGCTCCTTCGGTCAACCAGACTCCCCAATGTCAGTAAGCTATGATTCCCATAAAGGACGAACCGTCAACGAAACTCTGTATAAGCACTAAAAAAACAAAAAAAAAACTAATGCATCCACAATATCGACAACATAGATTGATCTCAATTGGGATAAAGCTTTAATACAAAAAAATAAACGTGTGTAATGATATAAAATGGGTTTGCACATAGCGAGATCGGCTCCTGTAGTGCCCCCTGTCGACTTTACCTTGTCGGGGGCCAGCTGCAGTGCGCGGAATGGGGGCACAGGGCGACATCGTGCATGAGTTCGTCCTCCGCCGCAACGGTACTCTCCTAACATCGCCATAGACCACATCTCACACGGGCTACATCAGGGAAGGGCTCAGGGCACGAAACGCCACCTTCTGTCGTTATTTAAGAAACCATCTATAAGCTCGTAATGTGTAAATATAGGTGTTAAAATTTTTAACTTCATTTAAATTAATGTATGCAAACATTGGTAAACTAATTTTTACAAATAAAAAAGATTTGAAAGCTACTTTTTATTGATGCAAAGTTGTTTTTTATTTGATTTTTATTACGTGGGCAAAGGGTCCTGTCATTCAAACGGGCATGGCTCCTCCGCAGGATTGTATCGTCTGATCTCCATTGCGGACTCTCACTTGTCTTCTCAAAAACATCATCTGGTTCTTAGCCATCCTTCCATTATCGTCTTTAATCTTCTACATTCTGGAGAGTTTCCTTTGGACGTCCTCTTTTCCCTCAGTTTAGTTCATCCTTCCATTTGAGTATTGGTTTTCTTCACTTTACTTCACGGTATCGCCGTGTCCCGTGAACGCAAGGTTGCCCACGAGCGTGCGGTGTAGGGCCCACCCTCGAGAGCGTGTGTCTGCAGCCCCTGAGTGATAGTGATGGATGATGGTGTGGCAGCCCAGTCCGCCAGTGCTCTTACCTGCCAGCTAATGCGGCTAGATAGATTTTCGACGACTAGTCGATACTCCGTGCGCGTCGGCGGTCCGTATCTGTAATTGTAGTCACTGTCAAGAAAAAATCCGCTTTAGACGTCAAGACAAGGTGAAAAATGGTTATAAATTGACTATTTAATTGTAATAATAAAAAACCATTTTTTTAATTCTCAACTCTTGAAGATCAAGATATTAAAAACATTAAGTTTTACTGGTCACATTAAACTGATATACATTGTTTTGATTATCTTGATGATGTATAAAAATTAATATCAACACTTTATGCTACAAAAGGCTACATGGATGAAAAGAAATTACACCTTAAATTATAATATATCATGTATTTTATTTCAATTTAAACTTACTTTCTTATGTTTATAATAAAAATGGTAATTTAATAAAGATTTTACAACCGAAAATAACCTTTGTAGCCTAAAGTGACAATTACAAGTTATTTGTGTAATACAATATTGAAAAGTATTAAGATTTTTAAGATTAAGTTGCCCATTGTCTTACACAAACATAAAATCTGGTAAAATTAAATTAATATATAATTCAAGGACAAAGGAATTAAGATTTCAAATCCATACTACTAATATTAGTATCAACGCCATTTAAGTAAAAAAAATATAGACATAAACCTCGATGCCTTAACGATATCGCACTCAACTATATGTCGATTTTTGAATGATTATTGAAAAAGGTGCATGTTTTTTTTAATTTCCGAGGTATCGAGAAATTTTACACCTATTTTATTTTAATAATTTATAACGGGGAAATACTAAAAAAAATTAATAAAGTAAAAATGAGTTGAGCATCTTGTGACGGTATCAACTTCAGTCAACGGTTGACGGAAATATTGTTCCAAAATTTCTACAAACAAGGTCTGAAGGCCAAAATCTACAAAACTTACTTTGACTGAGCTTAAAGATTGTATAAAAACGAGACCGATTTAAACTGGACTTATAACTTTGTTTCGTTTTAACTATTTAAGTCTGAGGTAAGGCTAAGCAAGATATAAGTGAAGTCCACACTGTGATGTCCAACCTGCGGCAAAACACGAAACATTTCTTTTGGCATCGCATAATTAGAATATTCAAATCATTTTAGATCCTTGATTGTTAAACCAATTTTTTAATAAGTTGACCCAAATTTCTTTGAAAAAAAACCTATGTAACCTACCTGATATATTAGTTCTTTCTCCGCTTTGAACAAAGCAAGAGTAATGAAGTTGATACTGTCGCGAGACGCTCGTTTTTTGAGATCTAATTCAAAAGATCGATGACACTTAAAATCGCAACTTTTTGAAGAATAAATATAAGAATAAATATATCTGAAATAGTTGTTTGACTTCGATTTTTTTGCATTAAAACTCAAAAACTTTGAAGGTTATATTTCAACTAAAATAAAAACGTCTGAATACGGGGTCTGTATAGTGTCATTGTGGATAGATTAATTTATGTTGTGTGCATGTATTCACTCCCTAAAATTTACTTCAGGGGTTTAAAGTCTTCAGTTAAACATAGGGTTATATATACTTTCTGGAGTACAGGGTTGCTAATAGTAGTGTAAGGGTTGTGCAGTATTGGTACTTCCACTATGTGCTGCTGTGCAGGTGGAGAGATGTGGAGAGCTAGATTGCGGAAAAATGGATAAGAAGGGGCCTTCTGGCTTGTATGTTTGCATGTGTGGCGATGAAGAGATTGTTGCTGTCGTTAGAAGGAGCCTTGTGCTAGGATCGTCCTGCTAGTATATTGTTGTTGCCATTTGTGCTAGATCTTCTCGTTTGTATGTGTGTGTGTGTGTGTGTGTGTGTGTGTGTGAGTGATACAGTGGTCGTTGCCATGTGTGTAGGAGCGCGTGGTGTAACCGGAAGTGTTGCGTGTGGTATACTGTGGAGTGGTATAGGTGCGGCGGATACAAACGCTTGGGGCAGAGCGCCGGGGCGGCGCGGCGGCTGCTGGTCGCGGGAGCGCCAGCGGTCGGAGCCGCGGGGCATGCTGCGCGCCCGCTCCACGGACACCCTACAACACAACCACTTACTCGTATCGCGGCCAGCTGGCGTGTGTCTGTGTGCTGGGCGGTGTGTTCGTGTAGTGTGGTGCGGGCTAGTGTAATGTAGTGCGGCGATACAGACGCAGGAGGCCGTGCGCGCGGGCTGCACGACTGGTCCGAGCCGCGGGGCTTGCCGCGCGCACGCTCAACCGACACCCTACAACACATCCCACTCACTCGTATCGCGACCGGCCGCGGTCGCGCTCGTAGTGGCGGTCGCGCCGATAGCGGTCCGCGCTGCGGTCGATGCCCCTCGCCGGCTCCACCACGACCCTGCAGCACACCATCCGTTAGCCCTGCCACTCCGATCTTCCCCTCACTCAGTCCAAGCCGTCATTGTCCAATGCACAAGTGTTGGTATAATTATAACGAATAACTCAAACGTTAAGATAATCCCACTTCTGATAATAATTGAAGTCAAGAATTAGGACATTTTGGTATAATTATAACGAAAAAGTCAAGACGATCCCACTTCTTTTATTAGCTGCAGCCAGGAATTAAATTTGTATAACAAACTATCGATAAAATAGAATTGCTGGCACTCTAAATTGCAGCTGATTTGATTCGAATATATATAATTTAACAACTATCGTATGACATGGATGTATTTGGATGCAGACTGATTAATTAAATTTTGCAATGTTAGTCAATTAACCGTAAGTAATGAATTTAAAATTACTCCGTAAGCAATAGGAATTCTTAAAATTGGCATAATTGATTTGTATAAAGGAACAACTATTTGCAAGGCTAAATTCTATAATTCAGAATTTATA
The DNA here is from genome assembly GCF_905163445.1 of Pararge aegeria. Classification (NCBI taxonomy): domain Eukaryota; kingdom Metazoa; phylum Arthropoda; class Insecta; order Lepidoptera; family Nymphalidae; genus Pararge; species Pararge aegeria. The sequence continues at coordinate 5,253,969 of NC_053201.1, forward strand.
ATAGCATCCTCAAAAATGTATGTCCCACTGGGTTAAAGCCACTTATTTTCTAAAAGTTAGATGTAGATCTAACGCCCACCATGGTGTACTAAAGTGATTCTTTGGCTTTGCCGATAATTATATTCATTAATCCGAACAGTGATAGCTTAGAACGCTAAATAGCTTGGCAACACGGCTGGTAACTAGTCATGGTACACTCCTACACCAAACCAGATCAGAGAAAAATTATATAATTTTAATTCCTAAATTGCCCCCAACGTTAAAACAAGCTAAATGCCTTCATTTATGAGACCACGCCGATTACCACTCCTATGACAGGGAGGGTGGGCAGTGTTTTCTCCCCAACCCGAAAAATGTATCCAAGATCTTGTAATCCAAATGGCATCATATCAATAATGCTATACCAACGTGGCAGTTATAATTATACCAACAAAATAAAATTATGCCAATGTGTTTCATTTAAACCATAAAATCTCACAAATCAATCATTATATACATATTCATACCAAGCATTATCTCTGAAAAATAAGTTTTGAAAAAAATTTATCAATCAAATTCACTTGACACCTACGCATTCATACAAAAATTTTGCAATAAATAAAAAAAAAATCTGCAGTATTCCATAGAATTCTTTCAAAATGTGGAGCCGGCTAATGAAGTAAAGTATTTAGTAACGGTTTTAAGAGGTCTGAAACCACAACTTAAAGGCCCCTATAATGTTATTATAATAACGACTTTGTTTGTAGTGGATTTTACTTTGTAATTTATTTATGCTCAATTATGAATAACTTATGTAGTTATGTAAAACAGACATTGCACAAAATACATATGGAGATAAAGTGCACAAACTGTGGCCAGCATAAATATAGATGGAAAAAAAACCTGTGTTATTTGGATGAGATGGACAAGTTATATCTGTTTCACATACAAATAACATCAACTTAATTTTTTAATCTTATATCTTTAAACGAGCAATTTGGGGGTTTTGGGGGCGATAAATCGATCTAGCTAGGATTCATTTTTAGAAAATGTCATTTTGTTTGTGTTTTATCGATAAATATATATATATATTATTAATTAGCCTGTAATTATCGATATTATATATATTAAATATAAATATGTAATTTGAATCTCGGAATCGGCTCCAACGATTTTCATGAAATTAAGTATACTGGGGGTTTCGGGGGCGATAAAACGATTTAGCTAGGATTCATTTATATTGGACATAAGACTATTTTTTTACGCGGGTCCGCTAGTATTGATAATTGATGGACTAAGCAAATGACCCACCTGATGGTAAGTGGGAAGACATCGTGTTTAAAAAGAGCAATTACACTTCGTAAGGACCATATACCACAAAGTGTCCATCAACCTGAGGCTTAGATGTTCAGTCTCGTGTGCCTGTAATTACACCGGCAACCATGTGCGTCAGATCGGAACTCTGTAATGCTCCTTGGCGTAAGATATAAAGTTTGTAAAATTGGACATATAATTATAAAATTCAAATTTAATTTATTTCAAGTAGGCCTAATTTATAAGCACATTTTGAAACGTCAAGTCAGTCTGTTTGTAGTGACTCTACCACCGGTTCGGAAGGCAGATTCCACTGAGAAGAGCCGGCAAAAAACTCAGCCGATTGCTCTTTTCCAACATTGTTTTATAGTTTAACAATCTATAGAATTTTTCTGTTTTGTGAGAGATGAGAGAGGAGTGGCATGCTTCCATGCAGCCTTGTCGTTAAGGAATACATTTGTTTAAACTTAAGTAAGGGTAGATCTAATAATACCTTCGGTATCATGTTATAAGAGCATATACCCCACAAAGGATTTCTGTACTTTTCTCAGACAATATCACTAATTTATGTCCATTTCTAGTAAGTAGACTGTTTATATCAACTTCTCAAAATTCTATAACAGTCCACTGATGGACCAATGGCTTATGCTGACATGAGGATTTGTTCATAATCATCACACTGACCAGACTGCAGCAGATGGTAGTAGCTGCTGCTGCCCATTTCTGTGTTCTATATAAACCCTTAACTACTGCACATTATGTAACATTTATTTGTTAGGCTCTTAATGTCTTGAAACTAGCTCAATGTGGGTTGGATCTTTTTCACTGAACTATTTCCAATTATATCTTCATTGACCACAGTATAGTGCAACTTTTGCACATCGTTTTACCAAGACCATTACAGTCCTCCAGTAATGATGATTTCCAACCTGCAGATGCTTTGATAATAAACAAAAGCAATTTAAAAATAGTTGCGAGTCACGGAATGTCCAATCCAATTACTAAACGAAATGCGTTGAAGTAAAAGGGGACAATTTTATGAGTACCTATTCATTTAAAATTCAAATGTTTTTTGAAATAAAACATTCAACTCACCTTTCGCCGAGTAGCTCTTTCCCATTTAACTCGTAAACTGCATCATCTGCATCTCTGTAATCTTCAAACTCCTGTAAAAAAAAAAAGTCTCTTTAATTTCGCAATTTAATGTTTCTTAAATTTTTAGTTCAATTTTGTTAAGATTATTAAAATAAATACTAGAGATTTCCTTCAAGTGTACTATGGTAAAAACATTCAACATAAACAGTCAAAATGCAGTTGGGGACTTAAACGCAATGAGAAAGAGGTGCAACATGAACATTATGGAGAAGTAAGAAAAACAATATAAAGTCATGTTTAATTTTTTTTTTAAACTTCAAGTCCTTAATCTTTTCCTTTTAATTTTGAGATTTTGCATACCAACTTACAGACAGGTTGACAGATTGACAGACAAAAGGAAGCGGAGTCTTTGTAATAGAATAAATTTCAGCTTCCAACTACTCAATTGGCACTTGGCCCCAATACCAGGTTTCAGTTTAAAATTGTTTACATCTGCAAATATTGACATGTATTTTCAAAATAAACTATTTGTTTATTTTGTATTGGGGTTCCTGCTTATGCTTAAGCTTTCTGCAAAAGCACCACTACACCTGGTCCTCAGCCTTCCTTTTCCACCTGCCCAGGTAACTCTCATAATGTTCGTCATTCTGGAGCTTCCTACACTACTTTTCATGAGACATAAACCTAAAAACTTACTACAAATCCATATCCATTCTTGATGAGTATGTCTCGAATTCTGCCAAATCCTTTAAAGAACTTTTCAAGATCTCTCTCCCTTACACCAAACGGCAGGCCACCAACATATACTCTGGACCCTACCATCTCTTTGCCTTTCTGAAACATAAAAAAAGGGAAAAGATTATTACAGATATATGTAAAAAAAATAAGATAAATTACAACATGGGAAAGATTTCACTTATGATCTGGATGCAAATTTCTAAATCCAGGCTGAAAACTGTGTGCGTTTTGTGACACAACATAAAGGGACAGAATTAGGTTATGAAGCAACCTAACCTAACAAAATTGGCCCAAACCAGGAATCAACCCCAGGGCCTTGTGTTCCGTAGTAGACAACACGCTCACGAACTTATCAAAAAGAAATAAAGGTATTTAGAAATCATAACTACACAATCCTAACCTCGTTGGTATGCTATTTTTGTTCTCGTGGCTATGGCTTAGTATTTTTGTTTTCGTGGCATTCACTTGCAGTAGGTATGGATTCATCCAAACTGCCTCTTATCAAGTTTATTCTAGAAGCTACAATGCTTCCATGCTCCGCGTTATTTCGTATTGATTTAACACTTTAGGTTAAAGCCCTAGGCAACAATATGCAGGTAACGCATTTAGATAATTTATACATAAATATAGCATCGCTAATGTACCTACCTCCATTTTATTCTACTGCTGAAGTAATATTTAAATATCTACACAACACTTTTACGAAGCACCTACTTCATCAATCGACAATCGGTAATGACTGAGTTGACAAAATTTGTAATGGCGGGCACGGGGCATCGGCTTTCGGCGGAAAATACACCACGCGGAACGAAACGCGGTTGGCAAAAGTAAACTTAATTATGTCTATTTTTTATGTGAGAAAATGAATATATCAGTTGCGAAATGTAAATTAGTGAGAATTATAATATTCGAACCGCAGATACGAACTTTGTTTGAATTAAAATTTAAGAGAACAGTCAGTCGCCACACTACAACATGGCGCCGCTGCGCTGTGAGCATAAAAATTATAGAGCACAAAGTCTAAATATAAACTCACCCGTTGCTCAAATAAAAGAAAACACTAAACTTCAGTGCATTAATTGCAATGTTCCTAAAATATTTATTCCTAGTTATGCAAACTACGTAAAATTAGAATTATTTTTTGGGACACGTGTACACCATTTGCAAACTGCGATTTTACCGGAAGTAGCACTACGGAGAGCGTCACTTTCCGTCCCGTGTCAGTGTTACCAGACGAAAAATAAATAGCAAGGCCAAAGAGAATATAATAACACATGAAATTAATCAGCTCCTGAGCCCTTTACGTCCATTTAGTATACGTCTGTACCTACGTTTTGTATTGAAAAAAATCGCTTTTCTAAGATTTTCTTTGGAATGGAATGGATGAAACAATTTAAACACTAAGTTAAAATTATTTCAATAATTCAAAGTTATTATTACCAAAGGATCCGGAAGAATGGTTTGTGTCGTAAATACAACAGTGAGTGTGTGTGGCAATACTCACTTTTCTCGGTAGCCCAAAGGTTGACTCGCGAACTGAGCAGGAAAAAAGTGTGGACATTAACGGGAGCGCGGCGTCACTATTGAAAACTTTTCTTGGATCTAGCAACCCAATTAGCTCGACGTAATAATTTTGATACTTAACTAATTTAGAGTTCTAATTTAAAGGTGTTAGATTATAATAACGAGCACGAATTCTTATTATTAGAAGAAATAGCGCATGCCGAACCGCAGGTCATATTTTGGTTATAGAAACCGGATGACTGTCCACGCCTTTGTACAAGGTTTCCCGTGTAAAATAACCCTCTTGTCTTAACATTACCTCTAGTTGTACTTTATTCCACGGCTTTGTGTCCTCTTTATACCTTATTATATTAATGTTGCCAGAATTAAGCGTGGGATAACCAATTCATTGCCTGCGACTTCGTGCGCATAATATATTTTGGTTAAAAAAAACCCTTTATTATTAGAGTACTTAAAGAAAATAGAATAAAACAACTTTTTAGCGCACTCTGAAAAAAGTATTATTTAAAATTAATTATATCGACGTTACACTACAGATAGGCAACTTTAAGCAACATAATCATTCATTCTAAGATTGGCGTGATTATTGAATCGTCAATATTATTTCTACCTCAAGAATGGTTCTAAGCGTGTAGAGCTATAGACCAAACAACATTATTGGTAAGCAGAACGTGGGGACATCTCCCCCGTTAAATACCTACTAGGGCCAGCCCAACGAGCCACGCAACGAGCGTTCTCTGAAACGGGCGGCTCCTTTGGATGACCATAAAGTCGTCATCTGTGTTTGTCCTGAAAATATAACATCCAAAAGTACATTCGAAACATGTTAATATTAAAATTTATATTTAATAATAACCAATAAAGAAAGTGTTGAGTAAAACAATAAGGAAAAAAAAGAGTGTGGTACCTAATTTAAAAAAATGAATATATTATTCTTACATAGGTACCTTTAATTATAAATATCATTGCCGCACTTGTTGTTTATAAAGTGTTCCTCACTACTTTAATAAAATATTTATTATTATTATTATTAATATATATTTGTATGAAGATATAGTAAAATTATATATATATATTAGTTAAATTTTAAAAATGCCTATTTTATCCCGGAAAATAAAGGGTTCCTGCAGAATTTTTAAATCAAAAATGAACGCGGATGAAGTCGGCAGCTAGTTATTAATAATTATTTTTTCTTGAGTACTTTTGGTTATTGGTCGACTCCATTTATTGTAATAGAAAACTTGGGGCTCTAATACTGAGGAGACATTACATATTATTCTTTTGAGGAATACTACGGACTGTTAAGGACTGGTTGATTCTGACTTGTGCTACTACTCTTGAATTCGTTTGAATTCGTAAAAACTATCACTTAGGGATTAAAGTTAAAATTGGTTATTATTACATCTTCACAAACCAAAAATAATTCAAAAATACATTCACAGTTAAATCAAGGGAAACGATGACACGAGTTTTACCCAAAAATAAGTTTCATTCAAAAAGTACAAACATATACCTACACTACACAGTATACATAATGCTCATGGAAAGCGTTCGGTGACGATGATGATTTATGATTTTTGTTCACCCAAAATGTGCATAGCGCGCCTAAAGAAGTTTTCATTTCAAAAAATATGGCCACCCTATTTTAGCGATTAGCGAGACGCCTGGCTACCTCCCTCAACGAAATTAACGTTGGAACTCTCTAGAACGGCCGCATTGCACGCTTGGCGTCCCCGACCCCGACCCCTCGCCTCGCTAGTCGCTTAGCGTGTAGCGAAGCGAGCAGACGCGTCCGTCGAACTCCGCTTTATGCCGACTAGCTGTACAATTTACCTATAATGTACCCCGTAACTCCATTGACGGTTGATTTAAAGCCGCGATTCTCACATAATACAGACGAAAAGTTGATTGCAGCTGTATTTAAAAGGGAGCCTCTTTGGAACCCAGCTAGTGAACTCCACAAAAACTCCGTTGTGCTAAAGAAACTGTGGAACAGTATCGCTATTGAATTGGGAAAGGATGGTGAGTAGGTATTTTATTATTTTGTTAAATGAATTGCGAAAAGTCGGATGTTTTCAGTACAATTTTAATTTAGATGACGTCTATAAATATGTATTAGAATTACTACGACTTACAATATAAAGTAGGTAGGTAGGTATCTACTTCGTTCGCATTTGTTTTGTTTTTGTAAAAGTCCCGCGAGGACCTTTTGTTTACCCTAACCAGTAGAATGTTTAAAGTCCGGCTCCCATCCAAAAGTGGGCACTGCGTTTTCTTTGATTTGATGCCGCTTATATATTAAATAGGGTATTTATTTAAAGCTTGCACCCGGGTAGATAAAAAATAGATGCTGAATACCTAGGTACCTACCTTAAGAAGAGTTTGAATTCTGTATTCAAAGTAGGTACTTATAAAGTACATTATAAGTATTGATCCTTATTATAAATGCGAAAGTGATATTGTTTGTTTATCCTTCCTTAATACCTTAACTGAGCAATCATTAAATTGATTTATGGCAAATACTTAGTTAAAAGGACGGAGAGTAAGATAGGCTACATTTTATCCCAAAAAAAAACGAACGGTTCCCACGGGATTTGTAAAAGACCGTATAAACGCAGACGAAAAAAGCGGGCGACAGTTACATACTTACCTAGTTAGAAACTAAACACTGGATTTAGTTACTGAAGCTTCGTTCCACAAGTAGGTTTGCGAATTTTGAAACGTGACAAAACACTTACGGCTTCACCGGCGCGGGGGACGTATTGCAATATTCCCATGCGCGAAGATATGCGCGCTGTGAACGGAAAAGCCTCTAGAAACCAAAACAAATGTATGGAAATAAACTAAGCATGCCACAGGTCGCTCGATAAGTAAGATATTGGCCAAGAAATTAATGTTCTGACTTAAGGACGCGACAAGGTCTAGAAAATCCACAAAGATAATGAGACGGGCGGATTTGTGTAAATATACGGATACGGATTTGTATAATACCTAAATGGCGAAAATATTTTGTAACAGTTGAAACTTTTATTAGGTAGCCAACGGAAGTATTGATATACCTAGATTTATATTAATTCTGTGCGTTATGGAACATCTTGAGGCTAGTGCATTCGATGTTTCATAAATAATATTTTAATATATAAATTAATATCTTTATATATTAGGTACATATACAATTTATATATTTGAAATATCAGTTCATGTTATTAAATTAATACGCAAAAAAATATGATTCCGATAACAAAATGGTAAAATTTACCCATATTAGGTGTGACTTTGTCGGTCTGTAAAACATTATGTAGAGGTTATTAATGATAACGACTTGAAGTTTAATATGATATGGTTAAAGATAGCGCACGTTCAACTTGATAGCGAATGAAAATTAAATTAAAAATATATTTTTGTTCTTAGAGCTATTACAAAACGGTCAAAAGCAAAGACTTAAATATTAAAATGGGGTATCATATAAGTAGTAGACGTTATAAGTACTATCAAAACAATTGTTTTTGTTAACCACGTACCTAGGTAGTTTTTTAATAAATTAACCCCTTTTGTTAAGTTGGAGAGGCTAATCGAAACACGAGTTAAGTAGCGATGCGCAGAACGATACGGAGTCGTCGAACTCAAGGATCGATTCAGGAGAATCCGTAGGTAGTTATGGGATTAGGCTATAACTATAAATAACTTATAACCTATGGAAACTTATTTACATATTATTTTACATTGACAATAGGTTTCATCCTACCTAATTCCCGTATTAAATAGCTATTGCCCGCGACTTCGTCTGCGTTTGATTTTGTTTTTTGATTTGACATTCAATTTAGTTGTAGTTCTAAAAAAAATTAAAGTATTCAGTATCGCTAAGCCTTAAATGAGGGGTTAGCTGATGTCCGCTGAGGAGTTCTGTCCTCTATCTCCAACCACATTTATCAGATCTCCACAAAGTTTGGGCAAAATTAAACACATATTATAATCTCTATGGTGTAAGAGCGTCAAACACTTTCATCCCCTCTCCCAAAGGAACCGAGCTTAATGTCGGGATAGAAAGTATCCTAAATTACTTCTAACACTTCCAAGAATATGTGTACAAAGTTTCATGAGGATCGGTAAAGTAGTTTTTGCGTGAAAGCGTAACAAACAAACTTACTTTCACATTTATAATATTAGTAGGGATAGGGATAGGATAGGGATAGGGGTCGGGATGTAATAGGGAATTATGGCACTATAACTATCTTTTTTAAAAAGCATAATAAGGTCTCATCATCCAATGCTGGCATAGATCTTTGTAGGGAATTTAGGCTAGAAATACATTTTTGCCACTGCTAGCATTGCAAATCTTATCTTATCTTATATCTTATCTTATCTTATCTTATATATATATATATTTCTTGTGTGCGTTTGTATGTCACTAAACTCCTCCTAAACGGCTGGACCGATTTGAATGTTTTTTTAGGTATGCGTTTGGGTGGCACCCTGGATGGTTTAGATTCACAAATCAGCCCGACAGATGGCGCTGGTGCCCGCTAGTGTAATATACATTTGCAAGGCTAGCATGGAATGTTGACATTATGGAATGTTGACACTTTATGTGGTAAAAAATCGTGATTTGTAGATAGGTAGTTGTAGTGCCATAATTACCTATTATACAACACCCACAACTATTATCGCGTCTCTTTCGATGGTTTTAAAATCCCCGGGTAACCATGTTATCTCGGGATATAAAAGGATCCTATGTCCGTATCCGGGAGATGCTTAGCTATGTCATACGGACTTAACAGCTGTATACCTATAGATCTTGACGTATTTTCGCAAACAGATTAAACTCATCTTAGAAAATAGAATACTATTTATTCCTTAAACTATTTATATATATGTTACTACTGGTAAAAACAAAAGGTAAAGAAAGCAAGTCGCAGAAAAAGTGGAGAAAACCAATAAAGTTAATGAAAATCTTAATTTTTTTTCAGTTACTTCAATAAAGACAAGATGGAAGAATCTGCGGGCTTACTTCATAAAAGTACATCGAAAAAGCGACAGTGGCGATCAACTGTCTACCATTACGTGGCAGTTCTACGACCAGCTTTCATTCCTGAAGTGCTGCTCTCCGGGATTGGAAGGTATCGGAGAAAGAGTACGCGTAGATAACGAAGACAGTAATTCAACTATTGACGAAACGATTGACGAGACAGTAAATGATAACAAAGATAATTCCGATTCTGATTCATGCGCAAGCAATATGCCTAAACGCAAGAAACCAAAAATGTCCGTCACCACAAATAGTGAACCTTTCGAACTAGATAAAATGAAATCTGATGTCCTAGAAAGCGACAGTTATCAGGAAAGAAATTATGACGATCAGCAGTTCTTCGAAAGTCTTTTACCTTACGTGAAAAATATTCCGTTGATGCGCAAGCTTAAATTGAGATGCAAGATCCAGGAGATGATATTAAAGGAGCTGGAGGCGGTTGAGAACGATATTGCTCAGCAACAGGCGCGTTTCACTGAAGTATGTGTCGAGCCAGTGCCTCAAAGTATACCTGAAATCCCGAAACCTGAACAAGGTTTAATAATGGTTAAGGAAGAACCTTTAGAGTAACTTGTAGCAGAATTAACAGAGGCTCTGTAGCAGAATTAACAGATGACCAAAAGTCATCCAAAAAATACGGAAATATGTAGTGTAATGGTATTTTGCTATACTAAAATGTTGTCGTAATTGTAAAAGAATGGCGGATCTGTATTCTGTAAAATTATTCCAAAGTTTTTTCATAATCGTTTCGATTATGATATATAAAAATAACTGGTATGTTATCTGTAATATTTTTAATGCGTTTTTTTTATTTCAATTGGCTAGAAATTTAAAATAAAAATGCAACAAAAAAGATTAACCGTCACTTTTGTACTAGCTCTTATGTTATCATTACGTTATTTATTTTTTAGATATAATTTATTTCAAAAATCCTGAAAAGGCAGGAGATTTGATCCCGCATTTCTCTGGCTAATGCTAAAAGTGAGATTTTTATTTTTATTATTCTTACTCTTAAGCGAGTGTAAGCGTCGCGCCATCTAGTAGAAAACATTGTGTTACAAATATCTGTAACTTCACTTTATACTAAAGATGAAAAGATCATTGCTTGATAAAAAACTTTTGAAATAAAAACTGACACAAGGGGGACGGGTCACGGGGACTGACACCGGTAAGATAGAAATAAACCATAAATTCATTTCAATTTAATTAAAAACGAACTAGAAAGGTTAGGTACATTTTTAATTTAGGCATACATACTAAGAACCATATTCTAAGGTCTATATGTTTCACTCGACTTGAATCAACCACATCTCTGCTTTAGTCCTGCATTGTTCCAATGTTGATACGCCAATAAACGTTGGATACATATCACAGAATCCCTTCGTTGGGTATGGCAAAATACATTATTGAACTCTATGTAAGAATTAAGAGTAGGTACATGTATTAATTTATAAAGTGCAGTCTGTTTAGATACTCAATTTTTCCATTGGAAAATACCACAAGTTTTGACGACCTTCCTAGCGCAGCGTTGACCGTTGTGGTCTTATCTAGGGGGAAATTTAAGAATTTATATTTTCTGAATTTTCTCTGGTCTGGTCTGGTGTGAGGCTTGTGCCATGTCTAGTTACCATCCTATTGATAGTCGTGCCGCCATGCCATTTAGCGCCCCGGTACGATGCCGCGTAGAAACCGATTATGACTTTTATATTTAAACAGTCTTACCCCTAACCAGATTACTTAGTATCATCTTAGAATGCATCATCGTCACACTCATAACCAAGTTGGATTTAAGTCAAGCGCTAGCAAGTAGTATAAAAAGGATAGGTAGATATTTATTATCATTGTCCAAAAAATTTACTTTAACATTTGTCTACCACGGTACTCCAACGCGGGTTGGTGGGCTTAACGATTACTATCACACATCAGTGGCATCTACTTCGGGTATTAGGAACATAAATTTCTAATGGATATATAAGTATACTTGTTTTATTTTTTAAATTGTTTATATACCCAATTGTTATAACTTTTTCGTTTATCCCGGAAAAGCTTATGATGTTAGCGGCGGGATTTAAAATAATTTGTTACCTATGCAGGGGTAACTTTTTTTTTTGACTTGACCTTGAATTATCTTTGTGAAATTTTGCGTAGAAATCGTTTGTATCCTGGAGACGCCCACATGAAACATTTTATGCCGGGAAAAAAGGGTACCTACGGAATTTTCTAAAACTCAAAATAAATTCAGACGAATACGCGGACAACAGATAATATAAGAAAGAAAAAATTGAGTATATACTTTTATTTTTGCCTAGGTTTTCTTTAGATTTAGCCAAATATAACTTTAATTTTATAATAATATCGTTTGTTACTTCCATCAAAATTGCACATATTATGAGTTGGCGGACTGCCTATCCTAGCTAGATTTTATCCGTGTTTTTGTCCGTGTTTAAAATTTTAATTGGGTTATCCTCAGATAACCCAATTAAAATTTTAAAAGGCTTGAATGCAAAGTATGGCAAAAAATGCAGATACGTCCGCTTTCCTTTTGTAGTACGAATAGGTAGGTAGGTAGGTAGGTGTTCTTGGTAATAAAACAAAATTATATTTAAAAAACTTTTTATTTTTATTACTTTCAATTCAAAAAATCCAACATGATGTTATGCAACCTATATTATGCTCCCTTCATTTTATATTATGAAAAAAAATAATTAAATGCACGTTCATTACATGTCTCATTCAAAACATTTTTTTACGAATTATTTTATTCATTTTAAACACTAAAATAAGATTATAGGGAATATGACACAAAATAAAGGCAAAATATTCACGATGCATAACTTATCTAGTAAACAGGAAAAACAGAGAATTAATGATTTCTTGTGTAAATTTCTACTTATTTTTGCTACTACTTTAGAAGCATCATGAATGCGTATTATTTTTAAAGGGAATTCTAAACGTTTGTTTGTTATAAGATGACCACAAAACTGTAAGTTTTCATGAAAAAAAATTGGTGACGCTGGAGTAAATTTGTATATTTTAACTGCCAAAATTAATTGCACACCACATCTCCCCTTTCATAAATAAAGTAAGTCATACAGTTCCGATAATACATGTAAGAAATTGTAATTTTAAGAAATAATTCTAATTTAGAAATGCATATATGTAATTACTTAACGTTAACGTATAAAACAATTTAAAGTTTAAAGACATGGACATCTTGAATCTATGCAAAATAACCTGCCTCATGTCATATATTATTTAATAATAGCATAGCAAAAGTATAGTTGTAAAAAAAAGCCTAAAACCGTGTTTAATTCAAAGACACCAAACCATGTCCACAGCTTTACCAGCGAAAACAACAAAAAAGTCAAATGACAAAAATCCAGGATTCTGAGGGACATTTTTTAAAACCTAATAAACTTGGAATATGTTTAAGAAGAATGATGGTGCACACTTAATTCGACCATATTATAGGTATATACCAAATTTACGAAGTACCTAACTTCCGGTATCACGTTTGTTAACATGAAAAATTACGATTTATATTTAAGGCACATTGAAATATCTACTACAAAAATGCTAACTTGATAGTCTAAATACAATTAATTGGGGTTTTATTTAAGGTTTCCATTTTTGAAAATAAGAAACATGATCTAAAACTGAAAAAAAAAAAAATTTTGTTTAAATTTAAATCCTTTTCCCTTTAAATGATAAAATAACAGCTACTAAAAATAGCTTGTGTTTAAAATTAATTTAATAAACACTCAAATTAATTAAGTAAGAATTAGAAATTGATTTAATTGGCGGGAAATTATTTATGTTCAGTGTTACTACACTTAAAAAAATGTTTCTCTTTTTTCTTACCAGTTCTCCTATACGGCAAAATTAATTCTAAAATATTACCTATGTACTAATACTATTCTGTATTAATAATAAAATATATTTCATACATTAGTTTTACCGCAAAAAATGTCACACTTAGACTTAAATTAGAAGAAAACCTAATACAGATATAATTCCACATAACATGCATTATTTGAATTAAAATATAATATTGTTGGTAATACTAGTTTCATGTAAATCAACAATAACAAAATTGGGACACAATATAATATATAAAGAATTATATTCATCATATTATATTTATAAATATTCATTAAAATAATATTCGCAGACAACACTAATAAATAAAGGTAACATGGCGTAACTATGTTTTTTTTTGATGAGTTGATGTTAAGGCACTGTCACTTTGTAGATAATTTCTATAATTTAATAAATAACACAAAAAAAATCTTTGTCATGTTAAGTAAAGAGTTAGTGTTTAAATAAGGCACAAGCAAGAGATTGCATATTACGTCTTTAAATATGAGGAACATTAAAAAGAAAGGTAATTTATAAGCGTGCATGAAAATAAAATATTGCTTAAAGTGTTTACTTGTTTATTTTTTTACAAAGTATTTTAAAATTGCGTTCACATATATATTTCATTGCGATAGTGTGATATTTTCTTTGTGATACTTAGACTTGTGTAAGAGGTGGCTTGATCGCGAAACCTTGTGTGGTGACATAAATTAATCTACAAAGTGTTTAAGAAGTATAAAAATTAGAATAAGGGATTCTTTAGTTACGCCAACGTTTTATGTTATATCAATAAATAATTTGTTCTATAATCGTAAAACGAGAAAATGTCACCTATTAAATATACATAATAAGTAGAATATGTATTATAATAATTAAAGTGCTCAAAAATATTTATAATGAAATTATAATAGTATAAATATTATATAAAAGCAATGCGATACTTTCATTTTATCAGTCTTAATATGTCATATACTACATAATTAATATTATAATCTAAAAAGCCACATCTAGGGGAAAATATTATTTATATAAAAAGTATCAAAATTGTAAGAGAAATAAAAACTCTTTGAAATTACTCCTGCAAAATGGACAAAACTCTTGATATTCTGCCGTTCAAATTATTTTTACATATTCTTATTATAAGTCCGTTCGTATTAACAAAATTGATTTAGAAAAATAGCTCTTTTAAAAAAGAAAAAGGTTTTGATTTCGAAATGTTTTTTTTAAATAAAATTATTAAATACTTTTTAGTATAATGTTCTCTTATCTCAATTCGAGCTTTTAAACTACGAACGAACTTATTTAATTATATGATGTGTGTCAAGAAAGGCATATATAATTCATTTTATTTACTTAAATACAAAAATATGCTATGCTTTAACGCCTCAGTATAAAATAATCAAAAACAAATTAAATTGAAATACCAAGCAGACTTCATCAGAAATAAAGTTGTTTTTGTAATAATTATAGAAATATAATTTATAATATCTTCAATACTTTAAAAATATATATTTATATATTTGTATTAGAAACTTCAAAGAATATATATAGCTAACTTTAGTGATGACCAAAAGATATAAATTTCATTATCGATAAATATATCTCAAAAAAAAATTTAAGATTTGCATAGCTGTATCATAAATATTGTATAGATTTGGGCCAGTTTTTATTGGTAATATAGGAAAAAGAGCGCAAATTTAGTTACTCATAAAGTAAGTAAATGTACTTGAAACATGATGAAACTTCAATCATACTAAGCGCACACACACCCTTATTAAGTAACCTATTTATTAATTGTACTAAAATAGGTATACTTATAGAAACTTATCGATAATGTCAATTGTTAGTAAATTATTACTATAAACCAGCTAATTTGAACTTCATCTGATACAGATGATATTATTTCGGGAACACATTTTCCATTTATTGTTTGAACTTTTGCATGAGCAATCAATAGTCTCTAACAGTAAGCCTGGTCCTAAAAAAATGCACGAGTTACAGTTAGGTACCTATGCTAATGCTACATATTGTAGTAAGTAAACCTTCTCTTAACGCTTAGTACTCAAATTGACGATAGAATACTTGCTTAGTTATTTTAAAACGATCGTTTCTAGTCTCTTACCAAACATACATTACTATAAGTGCCCCATCTGCCACAACATTTATGGATTTAATTATGAACCAAACTTTTAAAACCAAACCACACATACTCGAATGTACCACGTGAAATATTAACGATAAAATAAAATAGCACAACACTAATTTGATGTTTCAAATGTCACAACCTTAAAATAAAAGACTCGCGTTATGTGTTAAACATTTTTCTAACGCGTTCGAACATTTTTTTTTATAGCAAAAGCTATTTTTATTGTTCTAGCAAACCCATCCTTTCCCTTATCTATAAAAACAGAGGCTCCTTCCAACATTCGTCAATGCATAGATTACATACCTTGTATTTATTTTTTAAGTATCAAAACTATGTAATCCATCCATACGAAATTCCAATTATCCAATTCCAACTTTTATTCTGTATAAAGTTTTACTCGTTTTAGTAAAAACATCATATTCTCGCTCTTGTTAGAAATTACTTATAAGGACACTACACATCAAACCCTCCGACTGGCCACGAAGTCCGGCGGCTTTTGTGAAATTAAGCGCGTAAAAATCGCGGTTATGCCTTCGACATCTCGACACAAATAAACGAAAATATTTTCCAAAAAGCCGTGGACAACAAGCCGCCGCCTTTGCGGCTAGGCTTGGGGTTGGCGGCTTTGTTGTGCAGACTCTTACAAATTATTGCTAAACTTAAAATTTATTGCTAATGCAATAACATTTCATTACCATAACAGAAATCTTATATAAATATCGATATGTTGCTGTAACATAATATTATATCGATATTTTAAGTCGTCACGTCGTGTATTTTTTTTAGCACATTAAAGTGTCTGTAATCTTTTTTACTCATCTATCGATATTAGGTATCATTAAAATCTATCGATATTTACTTAAGTAACGATAACATCTATTCTTACTGACAGATCTTTTACATATAGTACTTATCTATAACCTTTAACCGAGTCCACAATGTCGGATGACATATTAACCTCCTTAACTTATCGATATTTAGATTCTCATATAAACCGAAAACGCTAATGTAAAAATTAAAGTTGTCGTCGTAAAAATGTCGGATGACACTAGAAAACGCCATTTACCGATAGTTAGAAAATAATTACTGTCTCATTGACAGATTTCAGGTGGACAGCTGTGACTTTGACAGCTGTCAACAAGTTGACACAAGGATATTATAAAGATGCGTTCACAGTTCACACTGGTGGCGGTCCCCGTACGTAACGTAGTTGAGGTGTCAAGGTTTGGGCGAGCGAATTCAATGCATCGCAGCACCTCGGTCGCTCAACAAGCCAGGCTGCTAGGAGTAAAGCAACGAGGCATAGTTGTATGGGGATTGAGGATCGCAGTACGCGCCAAACCCATCCGCTGCGAGGGGTGTAATCGGGATCTCCGGAACCGGTTTTGTTACTCGATACGGCGATCGCGTGGTCGGTCCTGAAGAGACAAAAATAATTTATATAAATAAATCACGGAAGACTGATGAGTGTTGGGCTCCCAAGATGCCGGAGAGGCGATCTCGCACTGGGAATACTCAGCGTTAGTAGACCTTTCATTTGATGGTCTTACAAAATTAAGCAAATCAAGTGGTGCAAGAGCGTAGAGAGTAGAAATCCTTTCAAGCGACCTATGGTCACAGTAAATATATAAGCTAAAGCAGTATCGAAAATAGACTATTGATAAAAATAAATAACTACCTACACTCCACACAGCCTACTTACACTACCGCTTGTCTCGACAAGGTAACCCCGACTAAAGAGGCCTCGTAAAAACGTGCATCTGTCTGTTCGCACGATATTTCGTAGTTTTCATACTGTTTTAATATATTTACTGTGCTATGGTCTAGCAGATTGAAGGTCTCGTAATCGAGTTTATGTGTGACTTTTTATATGGGTCTCCTATATTATTTTTTACACCTAACTTTCATTTACTTCTCTAAAAATTAACATCAGACTCAGTCGCACTGAAGCTTGGCTGGCGTTTGTGATAAGGAAGTAGGAATTGTTTATAATAATAATAATAATAAATATACTACGACAATACACACATCACCATCTAGCCCCAAAGTAAGAGTAGCTTGTGTTATGGGTACTAAGATAGCTGTTGAATATCTTTATGAATATAATACATATAAATACTTATAATATACAGATAAATACCCAGACACTGAAAAACAATCATGTTCTTCACACAAACATTTTCCAGTTGTGGGAATCGAACCCACGGCCTTGGACTCAGAAAGCAGGGTCGCTGCCCACTGCGCCAATCGGCCGTTATCTTGAGAAGGCAGATATGTTACATATACTTACGTCACATCATCTATTTTCATGTCTGGGATGCTCTGTTCAACTAAAGCCCGGCATGATTCTTGTAAAGTTTTCACCTCATTCTCCGTCTGTTCCATGCGCTGTAAAAGGAAAAGTTGCATTAGCATCGAAGGTGTTCAGACGATGAAGATAATTAATTAAAAACCGAGTGTATCTGCGATTTGCGAATAACTGAAGTTTATCTAAACAAGTATATAAACTTTTATACTCATATAGACACTAAGAAATTTGTCCTGAATGCCTACTTTTAACAAGATACAGTGTTTAATTCCTCCACTGACACAGAAGCGTTGGTACATTTTTAGGGATAAGGACCAGCCCGATTTTTTTAGCGCGGCAAACTTCGTTTGCACCATTCCACGGTGGTTTCCATTTCATAGTAAAAGTATAGTTATTGTTTGGTTATATGTTAATGTGACACCCAAGTTTTTGGAGAGTTCTAGGCTTATCTCAAGAACAGCGGCACCGATAAAAAAGAGACATACACAGATAGATAAAGGACTTTGTATTGTTCTTTTCTGGAGTTTGTTTATACACGTCTACTTATATAATTCCTTAAACTGACATATTTCAGAGATGTTCAAGTGTTCATTGTGTACCTTAGCAATGGCTCGATGTGCGGGTGAGTTGGGCGCCAGTGCGGCTTGCAGACGTTGTGCCAGCTCGCGTAAAGCACTGAGCCTGCGTGCGCGGCACCCGGCACCCTCGCTGTCGCCATCAGAAATACCGGAGTCAGACAATGAATCGCATGTTGATCCACCCTGGAAACAAAAACAGCATATAGCTAGAGCCAATGAGGTTTTCAATAGGTTTACACTTATTTTTTCGAAAAAGGTTTGGGAATTATCGAAACAGTGTATTTTTCGTAGTAGAATTTGTTAATTTCTCTTAAAACTACCTTTTTATATGTTTCATAACTTGATATCCGGGAAATAAAGTAGAAACACTTTAAAGTCGATTACGAGCTCGGTTCTCACATGATATAAATAAAAAAACACCTATATAGAAGGCGAAGAAGCCTAAGGTCGGAAAATGTCCTACAGTGAAGAAAGGTTTTTATTCGAGGTTACTACTACTATATAAACCAAATAAATTGTTACCTTTTTCTTATCCAGAAGCGACGCAGCGAGCTGTCTTATATGAGCAGTCAGTTCTGAGTGATCCGCCAGCGCCGTGCCGCGGTCATGAAGCGCTTGAAGCGTCGCAAGGTCACCACGTAACGCGCCTTGCAGCTCGCGAAGAGCGCTCTCCCATTCTGCCCATGCGCATACTGCCTTCTCTAGTGAGAGCAGTTCGTTTGACGTGCTAAGATAAAAGAGAAAATTCATGATTGTTGTAATGTTAGGGCTTGGAATTGGGTCAAGTTCTATGACTGCCGCAACTTAAGACGATTAGTGTATTTATTTAACTCTTCAGTGGAGACTTAATTAAGCGCTAACCAATGCGAATGTGATGACTGCAGATCAGAATTCAGAATACATTTGTCAACTCTTTCCGCAGGTGTACGAAGCGTCAAATGAAATATAACAGAGGAGAGGCAGTAGCACCTGTCTCTGAAAGTCTCTCCAGCTTGGTGATTATGGGCAAACCCTCCGGTTGGGAGAGGCCTTTAGTCCAGCAGTGGACTGTTATAGGCTATCGATAGAATAATTAATAAAAAAAAGTTGTATGTTGTTTTCTTAAAAAAATATACTACCCGCGATTAACAATAGGTACTAACCGTTGGTGAGCATCGTCCCATGCAGCAAGTAAGGCTGTCAAGTCAGTTGTAAGGCCGTTGTCATCTGACTCCATTTCTCCCAGCGTCCGACGCACTGATACAGTGAGCTTCAGCATCGACACCTTGCATTCTAGAAGACGGGAGAGGCGCTCCTGGGGGGTAGAACAAATATGATCTGTTAATTAAATTGCCTCCTTGGATACTTATAGTTACTTATTTTGAATTTCCTTTCTCGTTTAAGCATATTTTAATAGCTAAATAGTAAAGAATAGGATCCCGGATTAAATTAAACCAAGTCGAGTTTATCTGATAACTCACAGAGTCGCTTTATACGATACTTATCTTGATTCTTAATGCGTTCCAATTTAGATGTATGATATCAGTTGAAAGGTTGCCAGATTACTTGCTAAAGGTTGCATAATAATAATAATTTATTGATAACGGAATGTCTTTATAGGTCATAAGCAATTTCATAATTAACTTGCTAAATAGTTTCGAATCACTCATATATAAACATTGGGTATAAATAAATTGCATTTAGCAACCAAATTCCAATATGGATGAGGTGTTTGAAAGAGGATTCAAAAATTACTAAGGGGTCTAACCAGGTTTGCATATCTAATGAAGAGTTATTTCCGTTTCTTGAATGTACAATAATTCAAGGTTCGCTCCAAAGGGCGCAATCCAACCAACAAATAATGGCTAAGGAAGAAAGAGCGTTTGGTACTGTAAAATTTGATGTAAGTACGCATACATAGAATCCTTCCAGGACTTTTATAGGTACTAACCAACCAGGATTTTTTATCCTTTGTTGTTCCTGATTCAGATGTACCTTAATTTGTGGCCAGAGAAAGTATTTACCAGGAGCGCAGACGTATACGAAAGTCTCACCTGGAGCTGCTAATACTTTTGGCACCGCAAGTCAACTTTGTCAACACCCAAAATAATCTGGTTTCATTTACCTTGAGCTCCTCGATCCTCCTATTCAGCTGTGCTCGAGTGTGAGGCTGGGGAGCGCAGTCACCAGGCTCGCAGACATCATCAAGAGTCTCACGTAGAGCTGCGATTTCGCGGCGCAATCGACGAGCACTTCCGCGGCGTATGGCAGCCGCTCGCAACGCCGACCATCTTGCTGACACCGCTGGAAGACAAAATTTTGGTATTTTAATTTGGGTAAGCACTTCAGTAAAAACGGCGATCGCCGTATCCAAGTGTAAATCACCGCTCATACTTCAGCAACCTCTTTCGGGGTTCATACATTTGACCCGCGACCCGTGACCTTTAGTTTGCCGGTTATGAGTTAGAAATGATGAAGTAGCTTACATATGCCCTTAGTAAATACAGGTACAAGTACTAAAGCATTAATGTCTTCGTTTTTAAAAGAGCTTAATTCACTCATTCTTCTGGGAGGGTCTTATAAATTATTTTGCTAAAGTGTAAGATAAATCAACTACGATTACCCCGATCTGGAATCTAGTAAGATAACGTACTATTAACTTTGATTTCTTGACTTTCTACCATTTTTTTTAAAGAAATCTACGTTACTTTTTTCTACCTCTTTATAACTGCCGCTCATAATGAGGCGGCAACCTTTATGACAAAAAAAAAGTTTGGAGAGAATAGAGCATTCCGTCTTCATCACTTCAGAATTTATTGACGCAATTTTTTTGACAAAAAAAATGGCGAAGTGCGAGAATAACTCGCGCAACCATTTCTTTTGTATAGAAGCCCCCCTTAAATATTGTTTTTATTTCAATTTTATTATTGATTTTCAAAGTAAATAATATAACTCAATTTTCAGTGAACATTTCAAGTATCTACAGTTATCAATATCGAGCAAATAGTAGCAAAAAATCACGTTCCTTGAATGGCAGCCCACTTAATGATTTATTTTATTCTGTGTTTTAGTATTTGTTGTAGCGTCAACAGAAATAAGTACCTTCAGCATATGTGGTAGCTAAGACACTTGAAATTTGCTGACAGACGGATAGACAGACAGACAGACAGACAGACAGACGGACGGTGGAGTCTTAGTAGTAGGGTCCCATCTAGGCGTTTACCCCTTGGGTACGAAACTATATCTAAATAGTACTTAGTTCGTTTTTTAGTAACATATTCGCGGTTCATTAGGACAATGACCTAAAAATAACAAGCGAATTTTCTTTGTCACAATTTCGCAATATTTAAATTGCTATTTGTTCAGAACCAGCATAACAGATACACAGTAGATAGCTATGTAAATATTAAACCTTTTGATAAGCAACTCTCTGGTAAAGGTGAACGCTCATTTGGCCGTGACAAATGAAGAATAAACCTCTTTTTGCAATTCTCTGAAATTACTGCCAAACCGAAAGAACAGCTTTTCTTTCAGCGCATTCGCTACTGATTTCATCCACAAAAACAAAACAGACAAAGATCAATTAAATTTAAGGACACTAAGAATATGAATATATGCTAAAGCATGTTAATCTTCGTAATAGCTGAACTGGTTTAGTTGGAGTTGTGCCTCTTCGGCTAATTTTGGTCTTGTTGGCAAACTGAATCGATACCGACGAACCTTGTGTACATTGTAGAAGTAAGAAGTAGACGCGGGGAAACTGAAATTCTGCGAGATTTAAATCTTAGGTAATATTTAATATAGCTACGAGTGGGGTGAACAAATATGCGATCAGTTTGTCATAACATTTTACGGCGTTATTTAAAGACAAAACCGGATTCATGAAATAGATGTATACCTAGCTCATATACCTACACTGAAAGGTGTGTCTACATTTGTCATCGAAGCAAGCTGAGGAGTTTCTGTCAATGTATTAAAAACTGACCCTTATTCCTCGCGACATAGAATAGTGAATAAAATTCGCTATGTAGGGCGTGAATACGGTGTTTAGGATTGGCAGTAAAAGACGCAATTTTTATACGCATTCGTCATTTTATATGACGTAGGTATGCTTAGAACTGCTATAGAAATATGGCATACTGTATTGTATTAAAATTGTAAGGAGTATTATCATTTCAATAGAGCGTACTATTATGTCCATTATAAGAAATGTTCACACATAGTTCGCCATTCATTACCGTGGCGAGGTATTCAGCCATATTTGAACATGGAAGGCGTCGAGTAACTAACAAAGGCCGTACAGAAATAGCCGGCCATTCAAATACCTACATTGCTTAGTGATCTTCGAGACTTTAATGGGGACTGCGTCTGGTACTATCCCAGCAAATATTCGAATTACGTCACGTATATTTGCCGCTACCTTTATTTTTTATGCGGTCAGGCTGCGGCCGTAGTAACCATCCTGCCGCCAAGCGTTTTTAGCGTTCCGGTACGATGTCGATAGACCCCAAAAAACCGTTGATGATACCCATCATTATTGGCATAAAATAACTGCCATATCGCTAACAGGTTAGCCCGCTACTATCTTAGATTGCATGCGATATAAAATGCGTGCACAGGGTTTTTGACCAGGGGATGCATAAATAAGGAAGATGCACGAAATTGAAAAAATCTTCTTTATGAGACACAGAAATTGTAGGGTAGGCAGCGCTTTTGCGCTTCTATAAAGTGCACGCCACTGACTGCATGATCTTTCACCACCAGGTCAGATTGCAGTCAAGAGCTAACTTGTGAATTAGAAAAAAAAGTTACATCATTTTATATTTCTGCCGGTAAGCAGCAATGCTGAGTTCCGGTCTGAGGCTGCCAGTCCACCGGAGTGGAGAGAGGCAGCGGAGCCGAGAAACTGAGAAATATTAACCAATAGGATTGCACAAAATCTCCGCTGCTCTTAAGTGAACCAGACTCAGTACGCAACGGCGCTCCGCATTAGTCCGTTTCCCGGCTCCGCTGCCTCGCTCCGCTCCGGTGGACGGGCAGCCTTAAGCCTGTGTAATTACAGGCACAAAAGGCTTAACACCTACACCTCAACTTGATGGACCAGGGCGGCATGTTGCATGACGTGCTCCTTGCATGCCCTGTGAAGTGTTGCTATGTTTATAGGCGATTGTTTAACGTTTTCCACTTACGAGCTTGGTCCATCAATTATTGGGATGACAAAAAGTAACTTGTCCAATGCCCTCACAAACATAGATTTATAAGAACCCACGGTAAATTATGGCGCAGTCAATCCCAGTGCGTAACCGCTGGCACCAAACCAACAGTGTAATGATACATACATTAACCTACTGCCTCACATAGCTCATACGCTGGCCGTGCACCGACCCACATACAGCCAGAAGTATGTGCCAGCTACTGCATGTAAACAAAGTATTTTTAACGGCACACCCTGCCTTGATATGTTTTTTTTATAAATCTTCACTAGCCTAATTAATATACCACAGCTCACGGTGAGCCTCCATTTTTTAACCGGAATAAGTCAACAAGGTTAAAAAAAAGTTGGAAAAGCAGAAGACAAACACGGAACCCAAAATCACATCGTTAATGTCTAGCTGTAAACGATTATAAATGAGGAATGGCTACAAAACTAGGCGGAACATATGAATAAGTGTCTATAATAACTCTCTAAATGCCATCGGGTCCATGAACTTGCCTTTGATGTTAAACAATCCGACAAATTCACGGGTGGGTGCAACGATCTCGCAAATTTTCGCATTTAAGTAATTATTTCTGAGTGGTCTTGTCAGGAAGTGAATTCATTTAGAAGAACCAGATCTTTCTGGGTCTTCGGCGAATTTTTTTTCGATTATTCGCTACCACGGTAATTTTATCTGAATATTTTAACGTTATTTAGTTTATTAAGGGATATGAAACCGAACAACTTTTGATTTTCGCAATTAGTTTTGGATTTTGGATTGTTTTTTATTGAGGCTTCTTCATAAAGTTCATGCTATATTTCAAGCAAATTATTTTAAAACCATACAAAAGACAAATTTTAAATATAAAAGTACAATTGTACTTACGCGAATCATAATAAAAAATTAAATCGAAATAGTACTTTTTAAGTCTGTTAAAAATACCAGTAATTTCATAGGTTAAGGACGGGAAGTCAACTGAAGTCTTACAATTAACCAAACGAGTGGTACCGCCCAGCAATTGTTTCAAGGATCGATTTGGCTGGGCACAGACCAATTTGCGTTCCGCAGGAAGCCCGTTTGTGTTCCGTAGCTAACGTCGAATCCAACCCATTACTGCTTCCTTGTTGTAAAGGCAATTTGCAAATTGGAACCTTGGTGCAACTAAATCACGGCGATAAATAAGGTGATTCATAAACTCCGTATGAATATACTAGCATTTAAAAGTAACTATATAACTGAGAACAGAAGTTAGATTTTTACCAGTTCATTATCTCAATTTACTGGTAAAATTGTAACTCACTGACGCCATTTGATTTTCCAATAACTTCTTAGTGTTTTCAAATGTTATTCGGGAGATGGTAGTAGCGGTGACTAGTTATTTTTTC
Organism: Pararge aegeria; assembly: GCF_905163445.1. Taxonomy (NCBI): domain Eukaryota; kingdom Metazoa; phylum Arthropoda; class Insecta; order Lepidoptera; family Nymphalidae; genus Pararge; species Pararge aegeria. The sequence continues at coordinate 5,279,097 of NC_053201.1, forward strand.
CATAGATTTATTAGTTTAAAACTTTATTTTGTTGAAAACTAAACTAGAGTTAAAGTAAACTCAATTAAGATTAAGTCAATTACTTCTATCAATGCTTAAAATAAATGAACTGCCGCAACTATAATAAAATTTGTTTTCGATAGACGTAAAACACGTTGCGCAATCTATAACGGTGTAAAATAATAAATCAAAAGGTCAAAAAGTGGACGTATTAAATTTAATTAAGATAACAAGTTAATTTAGGAACTTGATATGCAAATATTAAGAAACTCTACGGTTTGGTTGCAACATGTCCTCACAATATATGCAGAGAAAGCAGACAAATTATATAAGGTTTTACACATTAACGAAAGCGCAACGGAAAGTCTATGGAACACAATATTAATGTAGAGAAGTCAGTGTAGTACAAATGAATAATCTAATAAATAATAATATATGTCATAAGAGGTGTAGGTCGTTCGTTACACATAATAGATATCTGACCATAACGTACTCCACGTTACACAACTTTTAATAATGTTTGATTATAATACATTACCAAGTTGTTTCTTCATTCCACAAATCTTAGCACTTGAATTACAAAGATCGAAGTGCTTCAGAGTTATTTTTAACACATCATATTATATAAGCTTCAGAAGGCGTAGAAATTAACTACACCAAACTAATTACACCAATTATTATCCGCACGACACTAAACAATACCTGGGTACGGAGGAAGATAATCTCGATCCATTACAGCACTGTCAACTCGATCATGCGCGGGAGTCGACGAGGCGGCAAGGTCGAAACTGCACCTATTCATGTTCCAATTATCTTTTGTTTCTGTAGCCTCTATTCCAACTAGATACAGTTGCTATTATTTATGCATGAGCATCTTGGTTCGCGACGGAAAATTTTGCTATTCAAAGTTCGAATTTCGGACTAGTGCATCTATTGCAAGCAGCATAGGGCATCAACTGCGGTGAACGTGTATCTGACTATTGCGAATAGGCTGTGACAGACGGAAAACTAACGTTAGCCGAGGGCAATCTATTATCTTGAAATGTACGTTCGAATTTAGGCCTTATTTCAAAACAAATTTGTATTTTGTTAAGTGCAAATTAACAGACAGTGCAACCGACATGTAGACTGTAACGAATTGTAAGTGACCTCGATATAACAACGATTTTAAGAATTAAGATTTTTTAACAAAAAAATCTGGGAAGTTAGATATTACCTACTAGCAGAAGGTAAATATTGGTAACCATCTGGTAGCATAAATAGAAATAAACTCCACGCATATACTAAATTGTGTTACCTATATTGGTATTGTGTCAACGAGAAAAAGGGTTCATAAGTATACATAATAGACAAAAAAACGATGGTAGTAATAAACCCAACCTACTAAACGTTAATAGGCTAGGATATTTAAAAAAAAAACCTTCCACTTTTTATAGAATTCCAGACATAAACAAAAAGCCAATCATTAAAAAGTTCTCATTCATTGAAACTTTAGAGTTTTTATAACTTCAGCTAAGAGAAAAGAAATGGGTTCACAAAACTACTAAGATAATTGCTTGCAATAATGAAACAGTCAGTCACCTCAAAATTCCGCTATGAGCAAGTACAGCACGCATGATTCCGCGCCAAAAATGAACAGGAACTGGTGACGTGAACGAAATAATTAATTACTTACGTAACTAACTAAATCACGTAAGCTTATTACGGTGTCTAATCCGAATGAACGATAAAAAAGATAAAAGAGTAAATTCCAGTTAATAAGTCTCCTTATCTTGAATTAGCTTTTACGTAAGCTTTCGTAATTGTAAAATAGTAATTTAATAAAATTTTATTTAACAAGAAATTGAAGTAAAAACTTACAGTAACGAAAAATTATAAGCGTGATATTTACAATCGATTAAGATCTAAATCATGATCAGTAATCCAAAAAATGAAGGTTATGTTTGTACCACTGCAGAATGCAAACATTTATTTATAAGTTTACAGAATAGACGCGATAAATAATGCCCGGTTGAGTCAACTCGATTAAAAGGTACAATTTTAACCCACTTTCGAGCTGTCTTCAATAATATCAAATATGACATAACCCACGCAGTAATTATGATGTTCGTAGTTATGTAATCAATAATTTATTTAAACGAATGATGTCAGATGAATATAAAAACCAGTTCTCTAATAATACAATGGGATAAAAAAAACCTTTCGAAAGGATCTACACAATGAAGCAAACCAAAAACATAAAATGCTCACTCCCACGGCTCTTCTACTGTAACTTCATTTGTAATGAGAAAAGCCGATTTCTAAATACCAATCTGAACAAGCTGATTGTTAACACCAATTGGATGCAGAAATCAATATAGGTAGCAGTGTTTTTGTAGGTAACTTTAAACTTTATAACAAACAAATTGATAAATGGAAAACGCCTTCACTAGCAGAACTCTACAGTTCACACTCTAGAATCTATCGAGAAAAAACAAAATCCAATAAAAAAATAAATGGCATAGTTATTTTTATGGCAATGACCATTTATTTGTGTTAATCTTATTTTCAGTTTCTTTAGTCACAAAATATTTACATATATATTAAATATTTTGTGAGTAAAAAAACTAAAAATAAGTTTAGTGCAAATAAATGGACATTGCCATAAAAATAACTATGCCATTTATTGTATAGATATGTTCACTACACTATTGTAATAATATTATACTAGCGGCGAGTGGACATATATTCTACTTGGACGTTATAATGCATTCAGATCTATAAGCGGATGTATTTTCTACAAGTCCAGTTATAACGCTCGGCTACTTGTAGACAAGGTCATTTGCATGAGCAAATTGACACTCAATCCGTTGGCACAAATGTTTTTGCCACCAATTGTGGTTGCGTAAGCTGCATTCGCACAGATGCAATACGAGATTATGATCTCGGAAAAAAGTGTGCTCTCACGACCTACTTATGACTGCTAAATTTAAAGCAGTGAGTATTGATCTTCAGTAAAATTCTAATTGTTTCTTGGAATATATTATATCCTGTGTATATCGGAGCTTTTAGTTTTAGTCTTGTGTAACGTGTAAAATTCTCTCAAGGCTCTAGACTTTGTTTTTAATATGGAAGGATAATTATAACATGACTGATAATCAAAGCTATTTTAAACTCCTTGAGTTTGAAGTAAAACATTATATTAGAAAAGTAAAGGGTACTAACAAGATACGAGCTAATAAAATTGCTTCTAATCTGGACTTATGTATTCACACTACAAAAATAGCTTGTTTAATAGCATATGCAAGCTTTATTTAACTAAGAAGCACCGAAGGGTTTGAAAGCAAACACATGGATGAGTATGCATTACGAAAATGGCCGTTTACTTTATTTTATCTCATTAACATCCTTAGTGAAATGGATACAGATGTTGAATGTTATAACACTTGGATAAAAGAAAACGAGAGTAAGAGTGACATAGTTTTAAATTTGCATAACCTGTGCGTTATATTAGTAATCTGTATTAAGACTACTGGTATTATTATCATTATAAAACTGAAGATGTGTTATTTATTAGTTATTTAAATTTAAATTAATAAGGTTTTCTAATAAACCCGATTCAATTAAACAATCAAAATTTAAAAATTATATAGTGATAACTGACGAAAAATTAACACATCGACGCATAATATAATTTCAGTATATCGGAGGATCTTTCATAATAATTAACGATGGAAACGAAATCTAACTAAGAGGAAAGCAAAGTAATAAGTATCAATAAAGACGAGCTCTTATTTTCATATATAAAAAATGAGTATATAATTCCTTCGTATTGCTGCATTATAAGGCATGTTAGCCAAAACTAGGTTTTAAGAATGACAGTTTAACATATTTAGTAAATAGCTAAGACTTGCGATTTCATACAAAAGTATAACCTACGGTAAACGTTTGAACAGACATAAGCATTCTTCAGCTTTATAGTAAATCAGGGTAAGTAAAGATAGATGTAGCTATAAATTTAGCAAACTCAAAACTACACTAACTAAGGACATTCATATTTGTATAATCCGTTTATCAATAATTAGCTTTTATATTTTCGCGAAGTATGTATGGTGGATTCATCAACGAAGATGTTTGAAACTAGCATATGACCGTAATATGACCTTGAAAGAAGAAGAAGGTAAAAATGGTAAGATTAAAATTGTACCCGGAATAAGTGCTAGTACAGTTGAGGTTTCTACTGAAAATCAGAGCCGTAGTATTACTTGGCAGGTACCTACTGCCATGGTGCTGGAGTACAGAGCAGAGGAGGTGACAAGATGATTAACTACAGGAATGAATCGCTTTTTTATAATTCTTGGTAAGTTTATAATTTTGTTTGTGGCCTTTATTAGGCTTATTATTATTATTACTATTAATGCAAGCTAGTAAGTTATTAATATTAGAAACGCGTTGTAAATAGTTCAATTAACAAAGGGCAACGAAGAGAAACGGAGAGGCTAATGGTGACAAGCGTGGGTTATGTTATATGTACGTGGGTGGACGACACTGCGCGGTCAAGTACGCCGTTTACTTTGGTGTTTATTTGCTTTGCTATTAATATTGTGTTTGTTTTGATTACGTTACAGTGTGAGATTTGCCTGCTCGCAATTGTAGAGTCTTTTTCGAGTACCGAAATATTATAACGTCAAAGTAAGCAAGGACCTAATGTTCTTCGTTTCAAAGTCGCACATTAATTATTACCGACTAATTTAATTTTACAAAAGTTTCGCTAGGACAGCTAGTTGTAGAAGTGTAATTAAGCTAAAGATTATTTAAGGAAAAAATAATTCAAATGTTACACTAAGAAAATTGCACATTCAATTATTTTAATTAGGTATATGTAAATGGAGTTGCAAAACTATATTTGAATAACGAATGTCGACGAGAAAGGCTGTAAAAATAATTTGCAAGTGGACGCCCGAGAAGCAAAGACCAAACGACAATGTGATGTTTATCAATGGATGATATAGTAGCTCTGCTATGCACCTAACTAATAACGGGATAAATCGTCAAATCGTAAATTTTTTTTCCTTACCTCGAAGCTACAATCATTTGAATATTTCGTGATACAGATTACTTACCAATTTCATCGGTATTGTTATTAGTGGTGGTGACAGTAAAACTCATTTTGGATATTACGTTTTTTTCACTCAAAAGTTCACGTAGTTCACAAAACTTCACTTGAGTTCACTAAACTACGATATGATCTTTAAACGTATTCCATCTTATGCACCTACAAACTGTATAACACAATGAGCAAACTTTTCTCTGCATAAAATCCTTTGGTACACTTTACAATCAAATAATTTAATACGTATAAACAAATGTAATATTGACTTTAACGTTCGTAATAATCACTTTCAATTACTATTATCTTCTAAATTATCAAGCCATAAATCTAAAAAGCTTTGTCATTAACCTTCATCAGTCTTATCTTGACATGAATGCTTTCATGATTCACAAATGAGTCGCACGATTTATTTTACAGTAACTTAAAACAACAAGCGCGTGCGTATACCCCAATGTATTTCGCGGTTTTGTTTTATAAACATAAGATAAAGAAGAGACTGTTTGTGAGCACATTAATAACACAATGAAATGATAAGATATTGAAACCAATCAGACTTATAGGTTGCATTACAATATTAGCAAATATGAATGTTGTAACATCTAATAAATTTGTTAATGCTCCTAAATTGAGTCATATTGCTAATGCTTATCATTTTTTAGTAATACTTAATAAAAACAGATTACATAATTAACGCAATAGCAAGCTATTTACAATTGCAAATATGATTGCGTGATTCTTCAAATAATTTGTTGTACTGGCGAAATCGTAATCTTAACGAGCTCAAAAATAAATATGTGTAAGCATCATACTACATGGATGCAAAGTGCATGTACGGGAAAGCGGTCTTTCACATTAAACAATGGTTATGCTGTTGTTTGTAAGTGAAATTACATAAGTAACAGCATCTTGCGTGGGAGAGAACTTTATTGACAGACGTATGATGATAACCAATTTTTTCCACGACCATGGATGGTCTAATTGAAATAAAGATGGTTATCTAAATTATCTAAAAAGAGCAGTCTGCGTGACTATTGCGTCACAATGCTGACAAAATTTCACTTTCTTATCATTAGCGAATAATACAGTCATATCGCAATTACTTTTTATAGTCCACTTAAATTATCCTAATTTTTACACCATGCTAATTATCATTTCTGATAGATATCATATCATTAGAACTATATGCATTGTACATTATATGAGGAATCGTGATGATACTGGTATCGTTAAAGCTTGTTTTTATAAAAATCCTGCAACTGCTAAATTATGAGAAAATAACGATATCAAAAAGGATGATATACTTTTGGACTTGCCGATGCAGTTAAATTTTTTGTATCACAAAAGTTGGATAGTTTTCACAATGTTAAAGAATTTGCTAATGCAAGGTTTGTAGTACCTAATGGAATTTAGCTAGTTTTAGCAGATTTCTAAATAGAAAACAGGGAATTGAATGCAAAGAAATATCCGACGGAGATAGCGGTACTCGAGATGAACTAGAATAGCCGGTCGGATAACCGTTACAACCTGACAAACTCAATTAATCGACGAATTAATCTTTAGTCGAGCAACAATACCGAGAACGATCGCAGAAGCCGGGATGTTAGAAACGCGTTAATGGGTCCCGATTGTGATTTTAATGCGAAGAGAATACTAAAGGAAGAACAACTGTTAACATCTTTAATTTATTTTTGGCTGTTTAAGGATAATAGTATTATACTCTTATTTAAGAGTATATCCATAATAATCTAACTCTCTTCAAAGGCATCAAACTCGGTTGTAGCATTAAGTTAATACGCCGTTTTATCAAAGTATCTAATAAAATGAATTTAAATAAAATATTTTAACAACAAGCTTTTTATAGTCTTCAGAGCAAACTCTTTCATTTGATACCCAAAACATTGGCATAGGAATAAAATAATTGACCCACTATCGTTAGGACTTAGTTGAAGGATGCTCTTACTTAGTAACCATGAATTATCATCGAAACCAAACGTGTATGCAAAATTTCAACTCATTTAGTTGGGGGGAAAAGTTTTAAAATTGAGTTGTTAAGATGTTACTTAAAAAGGTTAAAAAGAATTCTTAAAATACCGAAAGTCAAACGGTTAACTAAAAATACAAAAAATTCAACCAATAGACTGCAATACTAAAATACAATAGAAATTCAGAAAACCGTAAGTCTGCAAAAAAATTGTCACGAGATTGCTTCATCGGTCTGAATGTAAAATTCATGAGCAATAAATTTGCAAAGTCAATCGTGAGTGAATCTCGATTTCCCGATTTACAAATATTGCAATGGTATTTTCTTTGCTGAATAAATAGTAGAGGTTAAAATATATATTGTCATATTTAGCATATTAGTGTCCCAGTTCTGGGCACAGGCCTTTTCCCTCAAAAAAAATAGGGAAAAATTACTTTCTTTTCCACGCTGCGCTAACATTTAAACACCAAGATCGTGGTATTAGGTACCTTATAGGTTTTAGCCCGAACCAATAATCATTATTATTGAACGGTAGTACGAATGCAAAAGAACATGAAATTAGAAATTAAAGCTAGCAATAAAACTTTACGAAAACATTTCGATGCCGAAGTTTTAAATAATTTTTAACGAATGAATAAGTTCATAAATACACGCACGAGTTAAACCACAAATCAGTTCGATGCCTTTCACCAAAATTCGGTTCAACCGTATAGCATGTCCTTATTCCGGAAACTTTAAAAAAGGGCGAGTTGAATGCACCGGACAAATGCAAAACAGGCTTTATGCTTATTGAGCTTGTATGTTGTCGTATGGTGAAACTTAAGCCCACGTATGACTAAGCGAATCCTGCAAGTCTACTTTCCTTTACACGGGACGCAATCGGTTATGCCATGCCACTGATTTGACTAATTATAGGCAATAACGACAAGGTGGTTAGAGGGATAACGCCCGAGCCGCTTAAAGCGTGTTCAAAGACATTATTACCAAGAATTTCCAACTCTAAACACGGCGCAACTAGTCAAGATTAAAGACACTAACAATTTTCATAAGTGCCTGGTATAACATTTTCAGATGAAAGAAAAAGTTGAAATTAATGGAAAACTTTAAGAAAAGGGAAAGGCTTTATAAAGGTAAAGCAGGAAAGTAATGTTTTTTCTAAAAATAACTCTTAAAACTATATGCAATAATGCCTGACTAAAATCACCATATTTTGTTACTGAAGCACTCAGTATAACTGGGAACCTGCACGTAAAAGAGTTATTATTTAAGTTAGTTAAATAATAAATGGTATTTTATTTTCTTATACATCTTGTCATGTAATATTTGGACATTGGGTTTTAATTTGTATATTATTATTCCTAATTGTTTAATATAGTCACTTTATAAAATTAGAGAAGTTTTTATTAGGGTATACTTTTTGTTGCAACGTACATAAAGTTTAATTAATTTAAGAATTACTTCATCAAAATACTTTAAGAAATTACTTACAATGCACAGGGTAATTAATAAAATAATAGATCGAGAATATTTAAAATAATTCGGGATGTGATCGAGGTATGAAAACAGAAGGGACAAGGTTTTTAAAATATGAATATCAAGTATTGATAAATAACTGCACTGCATCTTTAGTCTAGCGGTTAAGATAAAAACGGAACACGAGTTTCTGGGATCGATTTACGGGTTGAATCCAAAGTTGTTACAAACACTACGTAAATCGAAAAAAAAACATTCTTCACAAAGAGTGACTTTTTACTAACAATACTATCTCTAAATGTCATTTTTATTATCTAATATGATTTATAGAGCGTTTGGTATTTTGTCGTAACAGTCATCAAGCTAGATATAGCGCGTGCTCGCTCGCCAATACCTCACACACTGTCTGCGATGAATGCTGTCCTGGAAGCTAAACTTGATCTGGATGTGTTTGCTGATCAATAGATGAAGATCAAGTGTGGCGTCTGGAGTTTTGTGAGAAGTCGGCGGAAATGTAGATTCTTTTAGTTTTTTTTTTGTTATTTTTTAATATTTATTAATTATATTATTGGATCCTAGCCTTTCTAATTAAAAATTATAATAATAAATATAATCCACTGTAATTTTAAATTATAGATAGAGCAAAATGAATGTTACGACCGTGACCTGATCAGGTCTTAGATGACTAATTTAATAATACATATTGGCTTGGCTAAGTTTCCATAATAAGAGATCACTATATTAGGCGCATTATGAACTTTTTGTGTTAATTCTAAGATTGGTCATGATCTCACTAGTCAGTGATAATACACAAGGCAAAATATAGACAACGGAACCTAACATATATATGAAGGTTCCTTGTTTGACTACTGAACCCTGAACGATTAATCTAAAGCTGAAGCTTAATAAACTACATAATATGAATTAAGCCACACATTAATAATAAAGACAGTAAAAATTGTGTGCAAAATTCTAAAACCGCAACATTCGTTTAAAAAATGTTAACTTTCACGTAGAGAAAGCAAAACAGCGGTTGTGTTATAGCATTTACACATAATCTAAATAATTATCCAGTTATTTTAATAGCTTAAATAAAGGAAAACAAAAAATATATCTCAAATTGCAAATAAGAAACATTTGGATCGTATAAATGAGAAAATAAGATTTATTATGTTTTCATCTAGCAAAGGTTACTGGAGATTGGAACCAGTTATACAAGTGATGTTACGAAACCGTATTAGAATTTTTAAATTATTTGTAATCTGACGGCTTCATCAAACAGTAGCCAGTTTCATTCGCGATATAGTAAAGACACATTAGAAACATCAACGGTCATGTTATATAATTTTATTTACTGACTGTGTACCCATTATGAAATATCTATTATGATTGCTATATGGACAACTGCGGTCGATGAACTATTTCATAAACTCTATTGTTTACTAACAATGCTTCTGTCATCAGTTAATGGTAGCGTATTCGAAAATAACGGGACCTTTACGAAAATTGTTAATGTTACTACATTACATACAGCAGAGCCTAAAACTTATGGTACGGAATTATACATACAGTTACAGGTTAAGGATTTATAAAGGTTAATTCATTTTTAATTACTTAAAGAATTACACATTGCAGTTTAAATAGTTTGTCAAGTTATCAAAATTATCTCAAAAGATTCTTCATGAATATAAAATAAAAATGAAAAGAAAATGAATCTGTTCAATTTGGACAAATATAATATATCCTGTATTTGGAAGTTAGTAGAAAACAACAGAATATTGGTGAAGCATGAAATATTTTGTGTGTTCAAGGTCAAATGTTTATTGGAATCAAAATGTTTACTTTAGAAAAAATATTTTACACAAATGAATGCTCTATTAAATTCAATATAAAAATAGTTTCGTCGCTTGCGATCTTATCGCAAATAGTAGGATAGACTTTGTTACCGCGAAGGTCGCTTTGCATAAACATTCAATGTACTAACTAGGTACCTCTCAATTACGCGATAACTTTATTTTCCACGGTAATAATTCAGTGGGCAATTGCATTGAAATTGCAAATCCGTCAGAAGCGAAAGTGTGCACTCATGCGCATCTAGTTTACGAGAGAAAAGTGAGCTCAACGTTAATATTAAATAGCACTAATAAATACTTGATTGCTACAGCACAGAACCGTGTAACATACGAAGTTAAAATCGTCACAAACGTTAAACTTGAACACAAATCACTCGCGAATGAAAATAGAAATGTCGGCGAGGACACGACTGCCGCTCGCGACGATCTCAGCTGATCTACCGTATTATATGTAATTCACCTTTGGTACGTGTTGCGACAGAATAAGCGGGCGCTTGAAGCGATCGCACCGAAAACTATGTCCAGATAAGTCGTTTATCGTATACAACAATGAAGCCATTTAAGCGCTTTACGGTGGTAACGATATTACGCTCGACATGAAAACATTATGAAAATGAGCTTGTTTCAATTCACGGTAATTCAGGATTAAAAGAATTGTAGAGACTGTATTGTTTTAATTCGAGTTCGATGATGGCACGGAACTAACTTTCTTTGAAGTTATGTGTGTTTAAGCAATTAAATATTACTGGAAGAATTGAGATCCTACCAATTCGCACTTGGCCTACGATCTATACCCTTATCATACTTGGAGCACCCGCGTCCTGTAGTGGACAGGTAATGGGTTTTTTAATGATGAACTATTATGTAAAATTTAGCCGATTGACATTATGAGGTGATTCATTTGTTGATGACCCAAATGACTTCATTTTAATTCCGCGTGAAATAGATACATACATTATTATTTGAACCTTCGATCAACATTGTTAACTTTGACTAGATTACTCCACCGCTCTACCTACGCTTTGATCCCATTAACTACTTGTAGTTTTACAAAACTTTAGTAGAATTTCTAAAAAAGTGCTTATTTGGCAAGACGAAGAAAAATATATAACATATATCTAGTTATAATTGAGGGATCAAACATATAGTCCATCTAATGGAAACTATCTCCTTTAAAAAGCATAAAATTTGGCAAAGCATGAACACGTCCTACAAACTGCTGCTCTGTGTCTGTGTGCATTATCACCTGAGACGTAAGTGTTAATGTGCCTATATTTACACAGCAATGCCAATTGTGGGAAAGCCACAATATTACTGTTTGTTATTAAATGAGGCTTTAAAACTTTTAATAGGTATCTACTTGTTTCAGCTTTTATGCAACGTTACATTAAAAGGAAATTTCTTCTCAGTCGGGTTCTAGTTGATCAACTTTTATTTTATATCCCTTCTTGGAATAATCTAAGCGAATTAACATCACTGGTGTTAATTTACCTGTGATAAAAATTCTAAAGTAAACCGGTCTTGACAGATCGAAAGTGAGTATTATCCTTGTCACAAAGTTCTCCATGGAAAGCGGTTGCATATTTTAGACCCGTAGATACCTATTTATTATACTGATGAGTGTTTAACCTCATCATATTTTTAGGAGTCATCAACATCATCATGTCTTTGGACATCCACCAAAGTCTGGTGTCGCTTGGGTCCAGTGGCTTCCTGCGACTCGCTTGTCATCCATCCTCCTCGTCGTGTGTCTACCAAAATTGCGAGGTCACCATTCAAGAACATTGGGAGACCATCGTCCATCCATCGTCCATTAGCTTCGCGCCTCGTTGAGCAATGTAACTCTGGTTCATCTACGGATCTACTCATTCCTGATTTGAACACGCAGAGATATTCCAAGCGTAGTTCTTTCTATCGCCGCTGAGTGACTCTGAGCCTTCTTTAAGAGAATCATATTTGACAGACATCGAACGTTTTTTTTGGAGTTGGACAGTGCAGTGCTCGGGATATCTTACCAGGGTAGGCATTAAAGTAGGCAGAAGGTATAAAATGGAAAACCACTTCTCGATACACAATATTTTGAATCAAACATTAAGTCAGGCATTACTTTTTGCTTGGAATGTACTGTTTATGCCACTGGCCGTAGATACCTCTTATTTACTTTGTAATTTAGCTGGTTATAATATGCATCTCAGTATTGCTTACAATTACTTCCGAAGGTTGTGTTGTAAATTATACGAAACGAGCATAATAATAACCTATTAAAATCGTTCAGAGAAACGTTTTCCACCACCGACCATAATAGTTAGAATATTTTTGTTGCGAAGTGAAGGCCAGACTGCAAACTTTTTAGTTTTCTAAAAATTGCACTCTGATTTTAGAATAACGTTCACTTATCCATGATTAAGAAATGTTATTTATGTTGTAGTTGTGTTTGTTTGTGCACATTTAGTGTATGTAGGTATTACTATCTTGTATTTTAAAGATATTACATTTTCTGCTGTGATTTTTGTTACAAATATTAAAATAAGAAACTGTATCATGCTGATAAATAATTCAAAATGATTTAAAATAAATTAATTTCAAGTAGGACTCCTTATAAACACTTTTAAAACGTCAAGTCTGTTGGTTTTTAGTGACTCTATACCCGCTTCGGAAGGCAGATTCCACCGAGAAGAAGTCGGCAAGAAACTCAGCAGTTCCTCTTTTCCAACATCAATATCTACAATATTTTTGAAGTTATACTTCTTTTGGCGCGTTATGGAAAAATGGTGAGAGTAAATTTTTACGATACGCGCAAACTGTCACAAAAAACCGACACCATGAAGTTAGCTATAGTCAGCATTTTAGTTTTTCAACAACAGTCAACATTTTGTTTCTATCTTGCGGGAGATGAGAGCAGAGCTGTCTACTTCCAAGTAAACTTGGTTTGCCCCATTACAATCCTGGTAAATTGTCAAATCGAATTGTATCAAACATGGCAAAATAGACCATGTACTGTTTTAACACATTGGATACAAATAAAACTTAGTTTAACGCATAAAGAGAATAGAGAAACAGCAATTTAAAAAATCTTAAATATAATTAAATATGTAATACAATGCTATTTAATTGAATTTACTAATAAAAGTTAAAAAGCGCTGAAGACTTATGATCATAGACGTAAACTCAAAGCTTGTATAAAGAAGGATGTCGTTCGTTTTATGTAAAACTACCATTGGTTCTTTGAAGTGATTAAAAAAAGAAAATGTCATCTTAACCATAGACAATCCAACAAAAAGTGAATGCATTGACCGACAACGTTTCAATAGCATCTGTCAAGCAATTAACTTGCCTCGTAGGATAAAAAGCGGTATTTAGACACATTCAGAGCAATCAAAAGCCTTCGTTGAGGTGCTACGAGTTTTATTTTGTAATCGCATCATTAGTGATAATGCTAGTGCAATCAACCCGTCAGCCTTTTTACCTTGGGTTCTGTGAAAGGATAGAGTTATTAGAATTTATGCTTAAATTTAACATAAAATAAAACTTTAAACAAGTCTTTGAAGAGACAATCGTTTTACGAAATTTTGGAGTTGGTTTAAAGAGTTAAAAAGAAAAGCCTTAAATATTAAGTTTAACTCAGGTAAATAATTTTGCCGCATAAAAGATATATCTCCCGTATATCGGTTATCGGATTTCATTACATTAACAAAACAAGCCTCGTGGTTAGGGCGGAGTTCGACCGTCGGCACGCACCTCTTAAGAGTTATCTGCGTTTTGAAAAATTTAAGATCACTTGCTTTAACGGTGTAGGAAAACATCGTGAAGAAATCTTCAATATACATAGATGAAAATTTACTATAATGTTTTCAAAGGCGTGTAAACTGTAATATTCCGGACATGGCTCACGCAATGGAATCTGAGCAAAGCATTCTGAGGAGACACTGTCCTCTGTAGTGGGCTTACTGGCCCAGAGGACAGGTTCTCCTCTGGGCTGATAAATAGTATAACTAATTAACTTGCAACTGTGGTAATATTTTTTTACTTTTTTTTTACATCATTAGAATAACAATTTGCGTATTCATCGACATAATATAATAACACAAGACTACTTGGGTACCTACTTATAGCATGGACAGTAATGGAACTTACGTCGAAGTACAGGTTTTCTTGAATCTCTTATAAAAAGTAGAACCTTCACCGCAACCATATTCAGTTTCACAACAAGTTTATTGCACGAGCATCAAATTGTTACTGGGAAACTGTTTTATCGGTGCATATAACGATGTTTATTTTCCCATTTTAGAGCAGACTGTGTGATGTCACACTAACGTGATGTAATGTGTGAAAAAGTATCGACGTATTGACATCACTAATTCACTTTAATTATAGTTTGTGTGGGGCCTAACAATGGAAACATCAAATTTTAATATTATAGGAAAATTCATAGAACTTGACATTCATTCGACGATACAACGATAGTCCATTGGTTAACAGTGGCCCTACGCTCGCAGGGACGCAGCTCAATCTTCGGAATGCACCAATAATTTTATCGTAGTTATGTACGTCTTAAGCAATTAATATAGTATTTATTTTATAATCTATTGATAATCAGGATAAGAAGGGTTTACGATGTTATAGCCCACCACGTTGGTCAAATGCGATTTGGTAGACTTTTCACATCCTTGAGAACATTATGGAGAACTCTCAGGCATAATGGTTTTCTAACGATGTTTTCCGTTAAAGCAAGTGGTATTAAATGGCTTAAACTAAAAACGCACATAACCCCGTTAGAGGTGCGTGCGCGATCGAAAGGAACGCCAAGCCTTATCCACGAGGCTAAAACCGTTCGTGTTTAGAATGAATGCAAATAAATAAATATGCTCCATCGGCCCGCTCCAACTTTTAAAGAAATCCTAGCAAAATCCATTTTAACGAAACTACAGAAAAAATTTAAAACCCCAGACAAAAAATAAAAAAAATGTGATCCGCCATTTTGTGGCGGCGGCCATCTTGAACCGATTTTCATCAAACATAGCTAAGAACACTCCACAAAGACTTATTCAGCTTTCAAACAAAAAAAACAAAATCAAAATCGGTCCATTTATTGGGGAACACACACTCACTCACACACACACACCAACACACACACGCACAAAGACACGTGAAACTTATAACATGTCATTCTAGCGTTGGGGGTTAAAAATCAATTTTACTGCAATGAATGATGATTTATTTTGCTTTAAGTATACTTCCAAAGTAGGATTTTATTTATTTTACTTTATTTATCCTAGTCGGGAAACGTTGCTAGACGGCAGTGATACATGTTCGGGTTATTTATGAACTGTTAAGTATATTTTCGGAGTACTATTTACGTCCGTACTTACTTATCTGTTATGAATGCTTTTAAGCCATTAGTTGTTAGAGCATTTTGAAAACACGCTTCCGAAATTATACTGGCAATCTTTTTAAAACGCTTATCGTTTAGTTTAACTTAAGTAATCTTAATGGGTTCTTAGTTTGTTTTGTTTGTTAAAAATGTTCAGATGTATAGAGTAAGTAGTTAACATAACAAAAGAATCGTTTAACAAATTATAACGATTAAGGTATTGTGGAAGATATACTAGGCTCATATTAAATATAATACAGTTAACCGGTATCCGGGATGGATTAAAAGTACAGAAAATGTGGTTTTGGTAATTTGGATTGGGATTCGTCTTTGGATCTTAATAATTCAAATTGACCCATTAATTTAAAATTATAAGACATTTCTTCGCCAAGCTAAGAATCATTGAAACTCTAAACATAATATAGAAATATTTTGAAAATTTTTCATTATAATTAGAAAAAAATACATTCAAAAATTATGAAAATCAAGCTTAATTGGTTATACTCCGGGAACAGATCCTCCGGAGGATGCTCCGGTTTCGGAGCGAAACGTGTGTAGAGGGTACATTGTTCGCGGAGTAAATCAAATTAAGCTTATTATACTTAATATATTATGGATTTCCGCAAAGTAAGGCCTTCTTCTATCCAATATTCAACAATTAATTTAAATAAAATCTGTTTTTGTCATAAAATAGCCACTAGTTAAAAAAAAATGAAATTTTTTCCTCAATCTATAAACCAGGGAAACAGGAAACATATAAAAATATGTTAAATATAGCAGTACTGATTGCAAAATCGCTTAGACGTCCTCACTTTCATTAGGCCGGTTCCGCTTTCGTGGGCAGAAATAGATGCCAACGAGCTAAACGGCAAGGCGCGATCTTCGCCATATCGCCTCTTCCGGGATACAAATAAAGTTGTCATATTTTTTTTGCGACTCCCCTTCACCGTCATGGCCTATCATATGTTCCAGTCTGTGGCTTAGTAAGCCAGAGATTAAAATTCAGGGATTAAAATTCTGTCCATTATATTCAGAGCGCAATAGGATAAAATCTATACAGTTTTCCCCGAGCGATTTCCTTCCGTTGGGATAGATTAGTTTTTGTTTTCCACAGAGCAAGAGATAAACATGTTCATTTGGCACAGTGCATACACAAAAAAATATCAACGCGAACGCAGTTACGGGCAACTGATAGTCCATACCACACGTGTGTTTGTTTTTCCTTACTTTACGCCTTAACCAAACAACCAATCAACTGTATTTTTGGCATAGAATTAGTTGGAAGAACGTAGTGTGACATAAACTACTTTTCATGCCAGGAATATAAAAGTTCTCAGGGGATTTGAAGAAAACCGTGAAGAAATAAATAATAAATTAATAAATGTTCTACGACAATACACACATCGCCATCTAGAACCAAAGTAAACGTATTTATATGAATAATACATATAAATACTTATAATATACATATGTATGATAAACACCCAGACTCTGAAACAGATTCGGGTGGTCTCTCAAACATTTCCAGTTGTGGGAATCGAACCCACGGCCTTGGACTCAGAATGCCGGCTCGTCCTCTGGGTCAGAGGGGGCAACAGCTATTTACTTCTATATATGTGGCGGTGGTTGGTATTGTACATGCACGTCCATTCAAATTAAAAGTTAGGTATTCAAGGGCCCACAAATCATGTGGGCCGTATTAAGTTGCCGGTTAAAACTGAACCGAGGATAACGAGTTCGGAAACGCCGCAAACAGTATCACCTTGATCGCGGCCGAGACTGGCCGAGATTGTTTAAACATTCATTATATGTCGACCTTAATTGTCTGGGGCAGCAGGTATGTTTGGGCTTACTAAGTGGAAAGTCTTGGGTTTGATTCCCTTCAGATTTAAAGAAGAATCACGGCGGGAAAATAAGGGAATTTATAATTTTGCAATTTTCTCTGGTCTGGTCTCGTGGAAGGTTTTGGGCGTGGCCAGTCGCCACCCTACAGACAAAGACGTGGCGGAAAGATGCCGCGTCGAAACCGATTAGGGGTATATAGGCATGGTTAGGGGATATCCGCCATATCCACGTCCCACGAGGACCGTTACGATTTTCCGGGATTAGAAGTAGTCTATTCCCAGACTTTAATCTTATTTTATTTTTATTTATTTATTTATAACAACATGCATATTACACGTTTTTTAAACATAGCACACACACGAACACATGGACTGATATGCACGTCAATGACAAGTGCACATAGCATTGACAAAGCGTCATATAAACTTAATTTGCAAAAAAAAAAAAAAAAAATTTAACACAAAATTTAACTCACCGTGTTCGGTGAGTTTTTTTCTAATCTTATATCTGTGCTAAATTTCATCCAGTTTCGTTCAGTCGATCTAAGCATTCACATTAGTAAATATTAGTAAACTTTAGTATAGACTAATTGTTGCCCGCGGTTTTACACGTGTTAACTGTAAGTTGTAACAAAATGTCATATATGATCCGCAGCTATTGATATATGACATTCTTACTCATAGTCATAAACTCCCCTCACAAACGCCGCCGTCCGCGCCGCATGATTAATATTCTATGTATAAAATATAGTACGATGTATATGCTTTATTTTATCTAACGCCAATAGACTTAAATAATTGTCTTGCTATTATTTATTTTAAAGTCAACATGAAACTTTCGTAAAGAGTAACATTGCGGAAGATCTGTTTGGTGTGGAGTATAAATTAGACTGGAAAGATTTTCCTTTTTTTCTCTGATTGTAAAGAATTAAGCTTGCAGCAAAGTAACGCCTGCTTGGATGGTTGGAGATGGCTGCTACTGTGTTTAATAAGATTCGTTTTCCATTTATCAAAAAGAGATTATTAAATACATTCTCTAACGTGGTCGGGTTAAAAAAATAACTTGAGCTATACAACCAACGTTGTAGAACCGGTCTCAAACGGAACCCGCGTAAGGAAATCCCGCGACCACCAGCCGATCGCATTTTTGCGTGAAACAAGATATATCAAACTTGATGCTTCGCGCAAGGATAAAGCTTGGTTATTTTTTTTTTTTAAATAAAGACGCTGTTTATTATTTTGACCGCTTTCGATTGTCTTTGTCAACCATCCTCATGCCCGTTTTAACTACACCTATGCATCGGTTAAATCATATTATGCATAATGATTGAGGCGATGTCTTTAAAAAATATTGGATAGAAGCAGGCGTTACTTTGCGGAAATCCATGATATATTATCAAAATTAAGCTTAATTTGCTATACTCCGCGAAAAGCAGGAGAATCTGTGTGGTGTAATTTATAATTTCTTCAATCCTTATACCCCACACCAAACAGATCTTCGGCAATATACCCTCTACGCACGTTTCGCTCCGAAACCGGAGCATCATCAGGAGATGTTGACTTTACAATTATTCATTGTAAAGTCAACATCTCCTGCTTTTTGCGGAGTATAGCAAATTAAGCTTAATTTTGATAATATGTCTATAAAAAAAAAACGTTTCACCAACTCTTAAGTGATAACTATTGGTGAACGGTTGATGTATGCCCAGGAGTCTCCTTAGATAAGGCTTAACTTATTCAGGCATAGCATTGTAAAGCGTCGTTATACAACCTAATTAGGTACTGTGTCAACTTGTAATCATTGTAAATCTAAGCAATCCCTCCAAGCAAAAAATAGCTCAAAAATATGTCCACCTATTTTTGATTTTTGTCCGTGCCCTTTTTTGTTGTTCCTGGTTGATTCAGATCCACAATATGTGCCTAATAGTTCGCCCTGCGATCGGGCTCGAGATTTTTTATATGCCGGGCAGGACGATGGCAGCCAGTTGTCCTAATTAGTTTTTAAATTTTTAAAGTCCTTATTAAATTAAGGAACCGACAGGATTTGAACCTGCGTCTCTCTGTCTTTCGGAACCCGAGCGCATTATCACTAAACTAATAAAAATTATGAAATTGTTTTTAATATAGTATTGTTCATAATACAGCCGATTAGGAAAACTTGAAATGGAAATTAGCTCCGCCAGTACACTCAGTGCCATTTAATACCAATAAGTAAATCATTTCTCCCCTAACATATATATAGCACCATAGCACTCTCAAGAAAAAAACGATAAAACAATTTTATTTCAACACGTAATATAATATGGTTAGTTGTTTAAAAGGAGTCATTTTTAATTTAATCATTCATAAGGTGGTCAGTGAAATATTCAGACAGAATTCTAAAATAAGTTAAGTAGTAACAATATCCTCGAAGATTAAATACAGTTAACGCACAAGCGTTGACTATAGTTATCATAAGAAGGCTTGGAGTCACACAGCGGGCGACGGAGAGAGCTATGCTCGGAGTATGTTCGAGGAGATCAGTAGAAGAACCAGAGCTATGGACATAGCTCAACGAGTCGCGAAGCTGAGAACCGATGGACGCTGGGGTCCCAAGGTGCTGGAATAGCGACGTCGCACCGGTAAACGCAGCGTTGGTAGACCTCAGACGAGGTGGACGGATGACATCAAACGAGTCGCAGGGACCAGCAGGACCCAAGCGGCACAAGACCGTGGTTTCTGGAACACCCTACAAGAGACCTATGTCCAGCAGCAGTGGACGTCAATCGGTTGATATGATGATGATGAGCGCACAAACGCATACATAGTTCCTCGCCGAATTGATAAACTGGATGCTAGATTTAGAAAGGAAACAACCAGAGAAAATACGAAGTATGAGATCTTAATATGAGTAAACGATTTGGGCATCCGATTAAAGCCAAATGGTTTTTATGGTGCTGTAAATTGTAATCAAAATGTTTACGTTTTGTGTCCGTAGTATAATCATAAAGCCTTAAAAAAATATATATAAAATTAAAAAAAAAAAAAAAGAAACAAACCTCTAACGTCTCTCTGTAATGCGGGAGACAACGCTCCCTCGGTAAGGGCCACATCCAAAAGGTTGATGTTTTCCCGGCACCGAGCTACCACCTCCGTCTGCGTGGAACAAAAATTCATGTTGCTAAAGAAAAAAAAAATAGCTACCAACGATTTGCTTATTTATATTAAAAATGTGTTTTATATATTATTTTTCGAATCATTAATCGTTCGATATAAAAATATAAGCATTCGATTATTATAGAGGAAGAACTATTTTTCAAACCAGATTTCATACTTCCTCATAAAATTAATGAATATGTATACATACATAATAATATGCTTCGTAGATGAGCTACATTACCACTTTTATAATATAAAGTTTGAACTATATTAACGTTACTCCAAAAACATCTTTTATAATTATATCTTTTCACGACTGCATTCAAATTAAAATTTGCAATATTATTATCCTAACAACTCTTCCAACGAAATGCGTGAATAAAATAAACAACTTGTAACTTGAAGCAGAAGAAAAAGGAACATTTATTTCTTAACTTTTCTCTAACTAAACATGATGTGATAGCTTGATTACCTTTCTTATCCTGTATAGTTGGCCTAGCTTTACTCTCGCTATTTATCGCACTTTAATTAAGAATGATTTGAAGGGTTAAATTCATAATCCTATTTATGAAACCATAAAATGAAATACACCTATTATTTTGGATTACGTTCCAACCACTGTGTGAAACTTATTCGTGATTTTATGACATTCAAATCACGATTTAGCTATATGCAAAGACTGTAAACATTACAAAAAAAAAGAACATTTTAAACTTACAAAATCTCCGTACAATCTTCCGGACACTATTTCAAAGATTCATCATGCATTTGTTTAATCGATATTTTGCAAATTTCATGCGGCATTCTTTGCTATTTCTCCGTTGTTATATTTGCATAGCAATACATTACTGTTTTCATAGACAAATCTGTTAATAATAGTGCGAAGCGTATGGAAAATTTAAGGCCAAATACAGATAATAGAAAAAGCAAGTTTGAAGGAAACCCAAAATGCTTACAAGACCAATAATTTCTCTTTCCGAGTTTTAGTTAAATCAGTGTAAGTAATTCTGTTATTTACAAAATATATATTCAATAAATGTTGATAGAGATGGGTGTTAATTGACTGAAACTCCATTTTATTTTGCAAACTGAAACATTTATTCTTGTAAACATTTATACAAAGATCACTAATAACTTTTTACATTTTGTTTTAAATAAAATCAATTAACAACCTAGCCCTAATCAACATACTTCATGTTAATACAATTTACAAAATCGTAACGTGAAATATTGCGGAGTTCAGTCAAATCACATATTGGTATTTAAACTTCTAACATTATGCGAGACCTAGTGTTTTTATTTAATTAAATAAATTACACAACCAAATTAACATGTTACTTCTAAAGTATCGCGCAATCACAGTTAAACACGTTACTAAACTAAACAGATTATAAATAAAAATAAGTTAAGTATCTTGGCTCTTTTATAATCTGTGGCAAATGTCAAATGTGACATCTGTCATTTCGATGTGTCTTATGTCAGTCGATTTTAAAGCGATACACCGAATAATAAAGTAAGCCTGCCCGAACCTGCACCGTTAACTTTTTATAGATAATAAATATATCACGGGTATATATCTAAAAGTTAGTATAATTGTTCTAGCACCGAATCATTGCCTCCAAAACAGGAAAAGGGATTTAACTCAAAAGGAGGGGAATTAAATATAAGACAGGCAGTTAGTAAAGACTACACATAACAATCACAACACACATGTTAGTAAGTAAATAAACTCAAAACAAACAATTAAAAACGTAAATAAAAAGAAAATAAATAATATGTGATTTGAATAGTGACACAATCTCACTTCGCTCTAAACCAAAGAAAATATAGATTAATTACAAGTTTGAAAAAAATAATCTAATATTAATATAGAGTGAAATCGTGTCAAACTGGTTCTTTTAATAAACACTCTCACGTAAAAATTAGCAAGGTTTATACATCAGCTGTCAACTGTCAAAAGTTAAGAGGCTTTGACAGATGCCACCGAACTATGTAATAATATAAATAAATAGTTTATATTGCGGTTGTCAGTTGAATACTTTTTTTTATAAATATTATGCAAATGCTGTATACTTTGTACCTAAACATTTTATATTCCACTAACATTTGATACGGAATGTTGAGTAATGAGTTATAATAATAATTAATAACGATAATATAAACATTTAAGATCGTAACTGTTTATTAAGGTGATTAAATAATCTAGCCTTCTCCAGATATGCCCTAAAGGAGCTAAAAACTAAAGATAAAGATGTCGCTGCACTGAATGGTTATGGTTTTAACCTTAATTAATTATTCATAAAACGAGTGCCCTGCCATTCGAAAAACATATTATCTTTTCTTGAAGATAAAAAAAAAACAACTTATAGGTGACCTCGTTCGTTGATAACTTAATATGTAATGTGAGATTTAGTATTTAGTTTGGAATGATACTATTGATATAGATTATAATGTCTGCAGGTCTGTTATTATTACAAGAGATCCGTGCATTACATTAAACATTATGAAGATAGATAGTTTAGCAAATCGCCTGTTATGTTATAACTTATAGGCTATGCTTACTCATCACGAGAGATTGTTCGAGCTCGATTTTGATTTTCAATCTGACAATCGCAGCGTACCTAACGCGTATACTTACATATATGAGAGTAAATATCACACAAGCCCCTGCCAAATGTCATTGAATGTGTATGTATACTATGACTAATATAGACACGGCGGTGACGGCCAGACAGAAGCGCGCTCGGAGGCAAGGCCTGCGGACGGTAACACACGAGCGACTGTCGTCCGCGTCACTGTAGCTACTACTGTAATCGGTATCGAATGGGGTCCTTACGTAGTCGAAAGCCCGCAGGATGTCCGGAGAGGCCTCGTGTCGCGCCATCATAGCCTCGGTCACTTCCAGCTGCGTGCTCGAACGGCGTACTAAAGACCGCACTTCTTCCGACTCCGAGTCTGAGTCGCCCCAATTCCTTCGACTGTGTTTCGGCGACGAAGATTCACCTTCAGAGTCCGCACTACCCGTAGAACGTCTACGCATTTCAGAAAGAGCAATTTTCTGCAACTCACTCTCCCCATCTTTATCCTTGCGTCTTCGATTCAATGAATCTAGTATATCTGGTCGGTTGTTAACTTCAGTGTATTCTAGCGAACTATTGACTTCGTCGCTGGTTAGGTTGGAGCTGTGACGTCTTCGGCTTAAAGCTTGAATGTTGAGGAGATCGAATTCAGGGGAGCGTTTGCTGTTCTTTCTCTCATTTTCTGAGGGTTTACGTCTTCGAACTCCTTCGTTACTTTCTATGCTAGTGTTGTTACGGGATCTTTCGAGGCTATCGAGGAGGTTCTTTTTGCGTTCAGCACTCGACATTGACTTTTTAGGTTTTCGGGAAGGTGTTTCGACTGGAGATGTTCTCGTCGGTCTCTTATACCGAGGAAGGCTTCGTTCCCTTGAGATGTCTGAAGGCGGTCTTCTTCTACGGGTTCCGCTTGGGCTTTGGTCGTTTTCGGGTTGAGCGGATAAGCTTGAGCAACAGTCAGATTGTGAGTCGAGGAATGCTCTGTAATCATCCCCGAATTCTAGGAGGCGACGAGCGGCGTCCGAGTCTGGTGCTTCCGAATATGGCTCCGAGTTATATTTTTCCTGTTGGCAAAGCAGAGATTTGTTAAAAAATTACAAAACCACAAACTCAGCAATACTAGTATATAGTGGTAATAGGCGGGGCACATAGCAAGGAGGAAAATGGATAGTAGAGTCCCAAGGTGCTGCAGTGATGATCCTAGGTTGACAGGCGACATTAAGCGAGTTGCAGGGAGTCGCTGGACACTTGAGGAGTGTGAAAGTCTTTACAAAATACGTATGTCCAGGAATGTATGTATCCTTGTAAATGATGATGATTATATTCACATTGATAGGTTCTTAATAAAAAAGTATAACATTATAATTACCTGATAGAAATCCCAGGCCTGTTCCGAGAAAGAACTGTGTTCCTCCGTTCCAGCTGTGACACTTTTATCGGAGTCCTTGTCCAAACATACATCCCACATTTGGCTTGGATTGCCCAAACTCAGTGCCAGGAACGTCCTTTCTCTTTCCATACTTCGCGTAAGCCTTGGTCTTACGGCTCCACCTTCGGGGCCTAATTTAAAGCTGGGAGTAGCTAGTTCAGATTCATTCTGTTCCGGGATGGCACTGTCTGGTTCCTTGTTTGATATGTGTGTCTTTTCGATGCTCCTGCGCAGGTTTGCTATAGTCGCCAATTGCTGCTTTATCAGTTCCTCATCACTGTCGTTGCCTGATGTTGATGTAGTGTCGAACCTGGTGAAGAAATTTATATATACAGTTCTCCCCTTGGATTGTATAAAATAATAAAGCAATAACCAATTGTGGGTATAACAAAGATTGTATACATGGTGTGGATTTGAGCAAATAGAAGTTTCTTAGTTAGCTAACGTAACAATATCTTAACGTTAACCTTTCTAATCTTAACTATTTTGGCCGTCCATGTTACGTCAGCTGTACGTTAACGCCAATATGATGTTTGCTCATTGGAAAAATTATACCAAAGGCACAGGTTGCCTTCAGAGATCGCATTCTCTTTTAATCTATAGAATGATATTTAATCCACTCTATGACCACAATAATAGGACTAAATGAATGTAACATATTAAGAAGTAAATGTAGGTACATATGTGACGGCCCATTTCAGATGCACCCAACTATTATTTTTTAAGAAGGTTTTTCAGAAAGAAAGTACCCTTCTCACTAACCGATCCGATCCTCAATTTTAAGGGGGGATCCCTTTAAAATTATAACATAGGTACCTGTTCTTTCTACTAGTAGCGGGGTCACTGGCAGCGCTTCTCTCATGCTTATCTTCTATCTCCGGACTAAGTCTTCCGCAAAACGACAGCGATTTCACCAATCTTTCCCTCCTAGAATTCGTGTTGTTGTGACGACGAAGTTTTAGCCGCTTTCGTCGCAGCCAGCATTGTTTGTCGTTAGCTTCGACGCACGACGTGCACGCCTCCGTCATTGTGTTTGTGCTTGATACGTGACCCTGGTGGGAAATAATTATTGTTTTTATGTTCTATACATTAAATTGTTCAGCTGTTATGAAACAGTATTTACATTAAAGCAGTTGTTAAAATTTACTTGAAAATACTTCGTCATTTAGAATGCATAATCATGTAGGATTCTTTATATAATTACAGATTTTACCAACAACAAACAAACAGCTTTGAAGGACATTCGGGTTAAGTCTGCTGACGTTTTACTTGTTCTCCAACAAATATAACCATGAAACAAAAGTTGTTCTATGAAATGAATACACCTTTTGGAAGATGCTGAGAACGGGTTTTGGACTTTGATAAATCATAAATATCAATCACTCTAAATAAGATTAACGTCCTATAAAATATGGCTTTAGGTTACCATATTCTTGTATTTTTATAACTAAGTAGGTATTACATTTTTATCAACTATATATATTTACCGTAAAACTTGTCCGCCTATACATTTCTTATTATGTCACTGAGGATGTAGGACTATTATTTTAAACTTGATTTTATTGAGAAACTACATGAAATAAATTTTTCTTTTTTTTGAGGTTTATGTATTTTGTAACAGAAAATTAGAGTAAAAAAGTATTAAACATGAAATATGGAATTCCTTTCGACATAAGTCGTGGTTATTCACTGGTTATTTATAAGAAAAAGTGTACCTACTCAATTAGTGTTATTATTTCACACACATCTTCGATGTCATAATAAGAATAAAATAGGACATTTTATTCTTGGCCGACCTTGGAAATGCAAGAATCGTAATTGATGTTCTTTATTGAAATCCTTGAAAAAAAATTACGTCACTATAACTTCTTACGTGCGCTCATAAATACACGCACGAGGGTTTCCAACAATACCTGTACAGTAGTAGAACTTCCTCGTAACTTCGAGTTAGAGTTCCCCGGCGTGACTCTCGCTGGGGACGCCAGTGTGTTAAGTGCTGACTCCGATATCGACATGTTATTATGCATGGTTTCAGTCGTAGGGGTGGCCGTTAGTGATGTCCCCGCACCGCTGAGCTGCGATAGACAGGATACCGACCAGGGGCGTGCGCTGCTACCGTTGCGTTTCTTCCGTAGCGTTACCTATGGTTAGTTACCTTAGCCGTTTAGCACTAACATATAGGTGTTTGGTAAAACAATGGTGTATTCTTAGTTCTTTATTATTATAAAGAAGTGAACGTTGCGAAGGACTCTCATTATAGCAGTTTTGTGTAAACGCTCTTACCCACAAGCAGTGGCGTGCATAGAGGGTATGGTATAGAAAACTTATGGTTAGGTTTTGTAAGAGTTATAAAAAGCCTACTCTTAGTTATTTAACACTCGTACTGGAATTTTTTTTCACTTTATATCATCTGCATACCCTTTGCATACCCTCTATGCACGCTACTGCCCATAAAGCGTTAAAAATGTTTTGCGTGCGTTAAAAAAAACGGATTTACAAACTATTAGGTACCTACGTTTTAAAACTAGAGTGCAGATTTCTTCCCTATTTGATGGCGTGAAAGATAACTACAATTTACATAGAATCGTAAGAGTGCCTCGTTATTATACTTGAAAACAGTTATGCCACTAGATGGCGCTCTTACGATTATATACAAATCGTAGTAAACATTCATGTAATCGAATGATAGAAATTCTCACCCTAGGCGCCCAGTTGCAACGACGTACGTTTCGATAACAAATTCTGAACTATATTCATCCAAATAAATCTCTTTATATAAGCGGTTTTGAAATCAGGATATGATAACTACTTTATTTTTCTACTTAAGACCGAAGCTACGAGAGATAACGCGTAATGTCTACGAGACTTCAGCTGCTAGTGATGTCCTCTTTAAAACGACGTTTCTTTCTTTATTCAAACCCATTCAATCGACAACGGAACAACTCTTTATGTGTGAAATGCTTAAAGATTAATCGAATTCGATGTTTTAAAAACAGTTTTATATTTATGTTCGCCAATGTTTTACCATACGAGATAATGCGATTATGAAAATAGATAAATATTTATGTATTATGAAAATGTGTTACTTTAATATCTAGTATTAAACGAATCCGAAATTTATTTAAAATAATAGAAATAAATATAGCACGGAATAAATCAATGAGTATACGATAAAATAAAATAAAATATAAATTGAACAACAATACTGTCCATTAAAATAAACGAAAAATGAATTTGATATTTTATTCACAACGAATTGAAAGAACAAAAATGTTATTAAGATAATATTATATATATATATATATATATAATAGTACAAAAAATTTAATATTCACAAGCGATGAAAATCAAAGCTTAGAGTTTTTTTAAAAGATAATACCTTGGCGTGGTGGGTCGGAGTTACAGTGCAGGTTGAGGTGCTCATGTCCATTGAAGAATGAATATTCCTTTCCTCTGATGTCAAAGATGTGTCGACTTCGCTCTCTGTTGTGTATTCGCCAGATGCGTCGTAGCTTTCTGTACCCTAGAACATAAAAATATAATAAAGATTAGAAATACCTACAAATACCTACACTTAATTTTTATGAACTCATCTTATAAATATAATGTACTGTAATGAACAATCTGTTCATTACAGTTAAATGTAAATTATGTTTTAAAAATACAAAAAAAAAACAAGTTCAATAAAAAAAAGAAAAACAAACACAACAAAAGAGATATATGTAAGTGTTTTTCCATAACTTGACGACAGGTAGACGTACTCCATTTTCGAAATGCTTTTGACGAGTCAATAATGAATTATTATTGAGATAAGCTGATAATACTCAAATAAAAACCTTCGTGTTTATAAAATTTCCCTATACAGCGCAATAAAAAAAAAATTCAACGCATACCTGATTGTTGTCAATTTTGCCATCCGTGCTCTGATTCAACCATTCCTTTATCCGCGACATTTTTGCACGACTGACCGACTTCCCCTCCTCTTCGAACATAAGCGGTTTCATGTTTCTCGCTCCTTTCTTCTTTGCCATTTGTTGTTGTGCCTGTTTCTGTACTAATTCTTCAGCTTGAATCACGAGCCTTTCGATATCTTTACATCTGGAATTCTGGTCAACACGAATAAGATCAGGAGTGGACGATTCTAATTTTGGTTTCGGTGATGGAGGTCTTTCTTTCTTTTCGTCTAGTGGCAATTCGCATTGTATCTCTACGGATGAAGTCATTATGTCAGTAGAATCCTCGTTTGCAATTTTAGGCCCATTCACGTATGTCCACTCTTCTTCAGAAGATTCCTCCTGTGATTTTTCGTCTGTTTCAATCATTTGTCTATCTGAATCCGTGTCGTGGTGTCTAAAGTAAAATGTGGCACAATTTTTCGATTTTCTATCCGATTGATTAAATCTTGAGGTATTAACGGGTTTTTTTCTTTTAACTACGGTCGGTGGTGTTTTGATAATTTCTTTTGGAATTTCCTCTAATTTACTTTCGCGTCCGTTGATACCTGTAACGGAATATAAATGAGCATTGTGTTTGGTTTGTGTTTGGCTCAATCGGGTTGATTGTGCATTTGTTTGTTTAGTAAACAAGACATTTCTCAACGAGTGCTTCCAGTAATAAAATCAACACGTCATTGTTTTAAATTCAAATCGGTTGGGGAGAGCTGTGCAATATTTTCTCATGTGAGAAAATGGAAAGCACAGTAACTTTCCATTCATTTGTGGCTATTGATTAGTTTTAGCGCTGTATGCAAATGCATGAAAAGGGATTGTAACTCGCGCCAGCTAGCCATTAAATACGAATAACTAATTAGGAAGTATCCTTCTATGGCTAGATGTTGTTAATGAATGCTTTGCATTTGCAGAACTTTTTTTTCGTATTATTTTGATTTTGCATCATCAAATGCTATGTTAAAAATTAAATAAAACCAAAGGTGGGACGTTTTTTGTCTAGGATCTTTTTGCTTATATGTTAGTTTTTGTTAGCTTACCATCTATTTCATCTCCATTTGAAGGTACGGTCTGGTCTGTCTGCCGAGGATCGATGTCCTCAACGGAGGGCACGCGCCGATCTTCGTCCATTTTGTCCTCCTGATGCCGCACCAACTCTGACTCGCAGTCCGATCCGAAGCCGCGCCAAGTGTATTTTACAGCATATTCGTGCTCTTCCTATAAAGTTTAAACTCATTTATATTTTAATTGAGTGGTACCTATTTTAAAGGCCAAAGTAATGGCTAAATTAAGTATACATATTTACATAAACAGTTATACTGCTCGTGATAATTTGGGCATAACAACTGGAATGAGAAATTAGGTGGACTGGTTTTATCTCTGGCTTATAATTAACTGTCTAATAACGTATATATTGCCGCCAAAAATTATTCGTTCTGACCAGCATTTTTGTTTTTTTTCAATTATTAAATAAATTCTTTATGTTTTTTTTCATTTGTGCTTATTTCAGTACCAGGTAGATTTCCCAAAATCCAGTTAATTTATTTAATACAATTGATTTTGCTCAAATTTGACTTGGACACCTTGCTAGCTATGCTTTGACAATACTTGAAGCAGTGTCTGTATAAAATGATTTTTTATTAAGTTGGTTTACCGATTCTTGGTTACCTTAGAAAAAATCTCGATTTTTTTTAATTGTTAGGTAGGTTTATTCTTAAGTTTGTTTTTAGTAGTAGTAAAGCTTTTTGTGACAGCCATGCTTATTTCTGCCGCCAAGCAGCGTTATGCAGTTTGGTTGCCGGAAAAATTATAGGCAGACCGCTGGGCCATCTACGCGATTTGTCAATTCTTACTATGTTATAAAAAAAAATAAGAATCCGTGTATCTCACCTCGGAGGCAGACTGTCGACTGTCCTCTGAGCTGTCTCGATGTCGCGCATTGACTGGCGTGCGTTGTCGCCGCGGAGATCCACGTCTGCTCAGCCTCGGTTGTTTCAGTGCTGGTTCGTCGTCACTGTCGCTCGCTGCTTCTACTGGCAGGCAGTTCTGGAATAGATGAAAAATATTTTGTTCATAACGAGTCAAATCAAAACTTTTATCCAAATAAGCGTTTCATAGGCCTTTGATAAACCACTGTTTTATAGTGTTTTGTTTTAATACGCATATCATTTTTGAACTTGCATTTTATTTTTGTTCTTGTTATTTATTTACCTGATTTCTATTAACCTATGTTCCAACAAATAAATTCACTAAGGCACAATATATTATTTAAACCAACAAACAAACAATAATTATTGTCTACTGTTTGGTTTGTGCTATGTAACTTTACTAAATATTTGTCTGGTTTAGAACTGAGGGATTTTCCCTCTGAGTATATTTATTTACAGGAAAATAATTATAAACTATTTAGTTATTTCAATATTAATTCAAAATGACGCAGGCAATGGCGTCAAAGCATTTATTTTTAGAATTTACATTATACAGCGATTTCACAAAATAAATTTGTTTGTTGATAATGGATATAAATCGTTCAACTAATTAATTTATTGCTAATAAATGTCATATTGGGAGCCCCAATAATCTATTTAATAAAGCAAATCCATAAATTAACCCTCAAAGAAAAAAATATAGTTCCAAAGTAATCCATAACGATCTTTATTGAATTAGGACAAAATATTGTACCTACCACAAATAAATATAAATCCTTTTAACCATTATTGAATAATTTATTGGTTCATTAGTGTAAGTTAACCCCTTAATTTTACTTGACATTTGAAACGACAACCCCAACTGATGCGGTCTAGGAGGCCATTTAAAAACGACACCGCGCGGCGGGGTTGTGTTTGCAAACATCGCAACGGGCGGTTGATTGCGCCTTTGTCATTTTTCGTGTGAAATCTAATGTGAAATACACAAAACAACTACGGTTCTTGATACATCGTGCATCGTGAAAAATACACGTGGGGATCGCCCTGATAAAAAATGCATTGTACCTATGCTGGTTAAGTTAAGTTTGTTTGTCTACTCTCTGTTTGCTGTACTCGTATACCAGTGTGACTGTATGAAAGAACATGGTTATGTCAGAGTAAGAAAGTCATAAAGCAGTCTGACGAAGCCAGACTAGGCAGAGTAAACGTGCGTTAAGTGCAGGTTTTGACCCATACTAGCCTCTGTAGTACCTACGCAACCTCTATACTCTGCAATGTGGCCGGCATCTATCTCCACACCAAAGGGTTAAACTACTTTATCTCTTTCATAAGAAGTCTTTTGACAAATGTCTAGAATGAATGTAGAGTTATAATAAAACCATATTAATATTACTAATGCAAAATGTTGTCTGTTGTTATGCTTGTTCGTTTGTTACCTATGTTCGACACAACCTTTAAACCGATCTTGATGGACCCACATGTAGCTTGCATTTTGGAGATGGACCTATAACATTAATTTCCCAGAAACGCTGGTACAGTTTCATGTGGGATTTGAAAGAAAAACCATCAAATAGTTGATATTCTGAAGACGGCCATAGGACACATTTCATTCTGGGAAAGTTAAGGCTTCCTGCAGGAGTTTTAAGCATGCAAAATAAACGTGGACGATGTTGAATGAGACGAATCACTGACAGCATGGCTTCATAAAAACCTGCTTTAAAAATTTCACCAGTATTTAATTCTAGCAGTCGTAATCATAAGCAGTCGAGCAATAGTAATATTCTTTCGGAATGCATTAGGCTGCTGTACTTACAGTCTATCTACAGAACGTTAAGCAATTATGTGATAATTAGTTTCTTTTTGTCAAGCCCGCTTTCTTCATTCTTGTGGTCGGTCGAAAGTAAAAATGCAATGAGCAACTATTGCGTAACATTCCTAGATACTTCTGATGTTTCTGGGGCTGTAGACCTTGGTTTCTATAGTAGGTATAAATGTTGAAAGATTGTTTATGATTTTTTATTAGCCTCCAGCCACAGTCATCGCGCCTGTTTGGTCTTTACTATTAGTATCGCTAACGGTACAAGCTATACAAGCGGTATTTGAAAATGCTTACTCCTTTGTATCTAACATCTCCTATTTTTAAGTCTCTCCGCACGTGCCCTTCCCGATTACTTTGAACTTTAATACTACTAAAAATGTCTCACCTGGTTGTCAGTCTTAGCGAGACAAGCTTCAAGGTGGCACTGCCACTCGATGGCTCTCAGGTACAGCAAGTGCCAACGCCGCTCTAGCGCTCGCGCGACGTCGCCACCTCCGCACAACCTCACCACTGAGCTCACAATCCGGCCGTGGCATTCCACGTCCCGTTGCAATACCTGAAGAAGACAAAAAAGTATTAAGCAAGTTCTTAGAAGAGTACGTGTAATAATCCCCAATATTAAATTCGCAATCATGTGATATCACCGTCATCATCATTATGGTCAGCCAGGCTTCCTCTCACATAGGCGATGACCACAAAAATATCATCAAAATAATATCTTTTCCCTTTTGTTTTACTCGATATCGTATCAGAATACTGAATCGCGATTCAGAAATTTGTTTCTAGGCCTGGAATGATGCGCTTCTCGATCTCGCTTGCAAGGGAACATAAAAGGGCAACCACAATAACATCGTACCAATCAATTTCGTCACTACCTGTTAACAATGCAGTCAAAGCCGTTTGATAGAAGATGGATAAAAAAGTTAACAAAGGGCAGAATCAAAAAGTAAAATAACTATAGAGGCAACCGTGCCATGGTTATTGCGCGCGTGTATTCAAAAACCAACAATAGTTTCATTAAAATTACTCATTTAGAAACGAAAAGCTACAAAAACTGTCTCTAAAATATGCTGTCAAGGCGTTTCAAATGAAAATTCGAGTTTCAATAGATTGTTGCTGATGAAAATTACTTCAAAGTTAAATGTTACAAGCAGACTTAAAAAAAGTCTCTCTTTTATCTAAGAACTTTTAGATAAAACTAGAATAAACTTAGAATTTTAAGATAAAAGTGAGACTGGCGATGACGCGACGGGCAAACATGACAATGCCAAAGTGCTGGATGACTCAGTAGATCCTCCTAGACCAAATCAATCGAGTCGCAAGGAGTTTACTAGAACGCATGTTGCATAAGACCCTGGCGTGGCGTGATAAAAGCATAGAAAACGAGACATCCATCCACTGAGTTGACAGCAAAGCTAAATCTTGTACCAGGACAGACTATGATAATAGCAGGTAAAGAAGTACGGAAAAGTATCTTTATATAGACGTAGCTAACAACTGTTCTATGAATTGCACAAACTTTTGTATTCACAACAATCAAATAAATCGATATTTCCAATTCTGATTGCAACCGATATCGATAATAAGGTGATCGTAACTGAGATTCCAATCGACATAACCGCTATGCGTTTATACAAATTGCTGTCGTCAATACAGATAAGCGCATCCATTTCTGTCCATATTATGTTTATAGAGATTGCAGTATGGTTTCCAACGATGAAATTAACTATTGAAACCATAGATCAGTAAAATCATTACGACTTCAATGAAACAATCTTGTTTCACTCGCAAAAAATTTAATTATTAATTTACAATATCTAATAAAGAACACTCTATTTACTCTCTAAAGGCCGAAGTTAGACTTGACTTAGGCTTCATTTGAGAAATAGCATCGCGTTTTTATGGTATCGGTGAAACAAATCTGGTTTACCTTATAACTCGTACATTACTTATATAAAATAATACTTTTAATATAATAGCATCACTTAACTTATTAAGTATTTTCTCTAAAAGATTTTACAATCGACCATAAATAGCCAGCACTAAAATGGCCAGAATCACCGAATTGAATAAAGTTTGAGAAAACTCGTGCATGATCGAGAGAATTGAAAGTAACCTCGGAAGTGGTGAAGGCGAACAAGTCAAGAACATAGGTTGTGGGTTACCATTCTGTTCGTATTGTATTGTTACATGAGCGCACGTAATGCGCTTGAAATGAATAAAACAAAGGAAAAGGAAGTAAGCGAAAGTTTCAATACAAAATAAGACTTGATGCAACCACAACTTTTGTTACCTACGGTTAGAGATAAAGAATTAAAAAAAACTGTTTCATAAACAATTTTAAAAATCGTCGTTCTAACGATAATTTATACAGATTAAAGATTATAACTTTAAGTAATGTTTCTTCATAATGACACGTGGACAGTAAACTTGCCACAAAATTTATTAAATAACGGTTCAAAACGAGCCATTGCTTGAGATATATGCATATTAAACACACATAAATATTAAATACATTTTAGTTTGTTATTTGATGTTTATATCAGTGACATCACTGGGAAGTAAACAGAAATAAACATTAAATGTATTGTTTAGACCACTACATATTATACTACACTATATACTACACTACACTACACTATATACTATTACAGAAATTTACTCTACCCGTAAAAGCATTTTTATTATCATCAACAAGTAGAGTTGATTTCCAACAGTTTCTTATAACATAATATTTAACTTTACACACCTATTTTATTTAAGTCCTCATTACAAATTAATAATGGGAAAAGGGGCTTTTGAATCTGTACTAAATGATTTCTTATCGACAAATTAATACTAACATATAAATAATTTATAACTTAAAACAAAAGTAGTAAACCTTTACATTCAATAACGTGAAAGCTGATAAGACTATATCGGAAGATGTTAAGTACCAAACACCTACAATTTGTCCATCACGAAGAAAATAAAGACTATCTGCTTATATCATTACAAGTTATCTGACCAAAGTACCAGGTCATAAGTAATGCTATCTTGTAATTTGCTTGTGACATGTACTTTAATACCTTTTCTTATTTATGCTAATATACTGGGCTGATTGCCATAACTCGCAATTTCAAAACACATATTGCTGGCAAATTTTTAAAGCTGTTCAAGTCATTAACTTTAATCAAAATATACTACACTTTACAATCCGAGACTTTGTCTTTTCGTTTGAAATAAGTATAAGGAGGCCATAGCTTTAAGTTCAAAACAATGGATTGGTAAATCTACAATTTTTCATGACTCCGTAACCATCAGTGTATCAGTACTATTAAAAGATGTTGTTTATTCATAACGCACGAATAAACTAAATTCATTTCTCTTTTTACGCCACAATGATTTCAGCTAAAACTTTGTTAGTTATAGATTGGGGTACGATAAGATCATGCCCATCTAAACATCCATTGTGATGGTAACTGCGTTCTGAAGCCAATCTTATTGTAATCTCCGTTGCATCATTAACAATGAGAGTTTATGTAAGCTTTTATCAGTGACCTTGTTGCCCGTTGATAATGTACAGTTGACAGGTTTAAGACAGTTTGTTGAACTCGAAGTATAGAGAGAGATGATGAATAATATTCCAATAAATTAGAGCGGGGAAACAGAGATTTATCGTTAAACAGATTCTGGTTAACCATTTAAATAAGCATTACAAAAGTAAACAACTAACGATAGTATAAAGCTATGATCCATACTTCATCATAAGCAACCATAATTTTTATGAGTTCCAATCAGCGGTTGCAAGTAGATATGTATACAGGTGGGATATCAGTCACAAACGTGCAAAATGGAAAAAAGACCTACAGTGATAAACAACTATTGAAATATACCTTAGTGAACTTAAAGTAATATTATTTATTTAACCCAGCTGTTAGTGTATAGCATATTGCAAATAACTAAACCGAGAATGAAATTACCGACTTTATGATTGCTAATATAGCGATATGTTTAGTAACAGATGACACGTTCCTAACAAAGCCCCAAGTACTAGTTAGCGATGTAAGAAACCTCGTTATTAATATAATAACTGTTATAATAGTAACTAAACATAGATAATCGCCGCAATTGGTGTAATTGTTGTGCCGAAGTGAAAGTTGACCATTGTTTTGTAATCATGGTGTTTGTTGCTGGTATTAACCAAGTGATATCGACCTTGACTCTAGTTCTTATATTAGTTATTTTATTATACTGTTAAACTAAAACCTCATCTGGAATGGGATAGACAACTTGAAACTTGTATTTAATTATATTCGTACCTAAGAAAAGGAACCGAAAATTTTCACAAAACCTAAGAAACGCTTAAATCGGATGCCTATTGATTTAGCTGATGCTCGGAGAAAAAAAACTTTTCACTATCTCTTAGATAATGATAAGTCATAATAGACGTCGTTAGCGACGTATGGCGAATGGGAAGCATCTAAAGTTGCGGCACCGATTCGCCAGTGCGTAAAGTTTAAGGAACTCGTAAACTGACATCCATATGAAAAATTAAAAATATGAGGATACAAACACAAAATACTACGACAACTAGTAGCAAGAGTCATAGACAAG
This sequence comes from Pararge aegeria, assembly GCF_905163445.1. NCBI lineage: Eukaryota > Metazoa > Arthropoda > Insecta > Lepidoptera > Nymphalidae > Pararge > Pararge aegeria. The sequence continues at coordinate 5,316,144 of NC_053201.1, forward strand.
TCAGGTTATATGAGTGAAAATATACTGGTGAAAGGTAAATGTAGGCCTAGGAATCTTCTTAGATGAAGTGTTACTTACTTAGATAACGCCTTATTCGTTGTTAGGGAAGAGATTGTCAATCACACCTGAGGGTAATGATGCAGCCTTAGTAGTGCGGTGCCTAGAAGATGCATATTTATTCTTGATTCAAAGGTACTCATTATAGGTAGCGGGGAAAATGGAACCTGCAAGAGCATTCCAGATCTCTGCGATGCAAATCAGAAACGAGGATGCAAATGAGAAATAACTCAATGATGAGAAAGCAAACAGAACGATGAGAAAGCACAAGTATATGTCCAACCCTTTAAGGTTTATCAACCACGTAGGTACATTATAAACTACCAAATACAAATTATTAATTATTAATCTATCTGGTGATTATCGAGAGGCTTTGCTGAAACAGAAACATTCTACAGCAGTGTGCTGATTACATTGGAAATATCAAGAGGTGCGAAGTCAAGGTTGCTGCAGAATGATGTCAACTCCCTATGGCATTTGAACCGAGATTTATTTCGTGATATGGCAATGTGTGACCGTGAAGGTGTTTTGAATCAATTAGGTCTGTTTTATTCGATTGCAGTACACAAAGCAATTCTTGTGTGTAACGTTAAAATGAATATTTTGCTGCGCAACTTGTATTTAGTACGTATCTTAGCTTTCTTAGGTTAGGCATCAGGAGCAAAAAATTTAATTGTTATATTTTCGAATTAGGATAATTTTATTGGGGTACAATACAATACACAGCTCTTTTACTATTTAAAAAAAAATCAAACGTGTCGGTAATGTTAAAAATAAAGGTTATTCTTAGCATTACTGATAATTTATTACCTATTTGATATTTGTGTAATACGGTAAGAGAGTGTGATTTGTGTCTTATAGTTAGGCAATTAGTGCAGTATTGTTACCGACGAAATATATTTTTTAAATAAAAATAAACATTAAAGATTGAAGAGTTTTATAAGGATAAAAAAAAATACTCAGGTAAGCTAAATGATATTGATTTCAGGCCCAATACCAATATGACAAAAATAAAGACTAGGATAATTTTATATTATCCTAGTCATTATTTTTGTCTTAAAATCTTAAATCAAATTATAATTGCAATCAAATTTGAAATTAAAAAATATTAGATTAAAATTGCACTTAAATAAAAATATAAAAAATAAACTAATATTTATCTAGGAAAAATTACAAATTCCAAAGAATAATAAATAATTGTATAGAGTTTATTTCCGACTCTAACTGCGATGTTGTTAAGTTAAATTTTACTCCACTGCATTTCTATAGCCAGTAGCAATTGATAAAGCAGACAAGGTGATGGACCGTAAACCTAGCATCAGTAGGTGTACCTATTACGATGCTAATATAATTTATTGCATAATAGCACAGTAACTGTTATTACTGTACCTGATGAGAGCAAATTGCCAACGTAATATTAACTCGCGACATCATCAAGTAACTGTTCATTTTGCTAATGCTAATGATTTCGAGACCGCAAAAAAGTTGTGAGATAAATTTCTTTAGCCGTATAATCGTAACGAGAATAATAGACTGTGTCGATAGCCATGTTATTAACAATACCAAGAATCTTGTAGTGCAAATTGTTTGAAGTTTTGTTCTACAAGGAATCTATAAATGTCAGCAGGTGTTTTATGTATTTGCAGGAGTGTCTTGAAGTACATACGTACTTAGCTGATATAAAACTTAAAACCTTAAGATCACCGTTAATTAAAAAAATAATTATTGGTATCCTAATATCCTATATAAACATCAGCTTGTATTTTATACATTTGTAGGTGCGTGTGCAGAACGGCGGATTCGAGAAAAATCTTATTTAAGCTAGCTGATATCAAACATAAAATCACCAAAAAAAATAAATATCGTGATGTAATTTTGTATGATAACAAAACTTCATGAATATTTGATTTGAATGCATTATATTTTACAAGCATATAAATTATAAACTTCATCGGTTGATGACGTTGAAGTTCTCAGTGAAAAATAAATTCTCGCCACAGTTTCTTCAATTACTTGTACTCTTTTAGGTTGCTATGAGCACTTTTCTTCCTGTAATGAAGAATTTCTGAAACCAAGTATTTTCTGTAATAGCAGCATCTGTAGCCTGAGAATGTCGTACAATCATTTGAATATAACCGTTATTACCATTTGAAGAAAGAGAACAAAAGGAACCCTAGCAAGTTATCAGCTGTAGATTAGCTCTTCTCAAACGTGTTGTTGATTGAATTTCAACCGAACAGTAAAAAAAGTAATATCGTATGATCGCCGCGTATCAAATCGGATCACTTTTTAATATAACCGTTTATATTTTTTTCTATATGAAAATGATTGAAGAAACTGCTGTTTATATTGCAAAAACCTAGTAAACCCTAAATAAAGCAGATTAAAAACTAATTTTGACCGACAACAGTTTTTTATGCTGCTAAGGTTTTTGTGGGATACGAATTGATAGTTCGTGGTCTGTCGAGGGCGCCCTAGAAGTGTTGAACGCTTTTTCCTCGTCGACAATGTATTGTATAGTGAGCAGAATCTTTGAAACTGTGTAAGGTAATATGAGTCTTTATGATTAATGGGGTAAAGTCTCAAATAGATTAAACTCGCATATCAAGGTTATGTAAGCTGGAAGCTGCTAATAGGACTCCCAGTGCGAGTCACGATTGCATTGTACGGAATCATTGTAATTTCTTGGTGTGAACAACTTTATGTATTGCCTTAAATTCTGAATTTCTATGTGGGAATTATTAAAAAACATTAGGCCTTATTTTTAAGCGTTGGTTCATCAGTATTGCAAGAAGTTAACTAACCTTATGGATTTTTAAGTGTTGTTAAATTTAATTTAACTGGAGATTAAGAACCTACTGGTAAATAAATCACCAAGTTTCTCTAAATACTTGAATTCGTTTGGATAGTTATTAGCGTTTTTTTAATGAAGTTCGCATGTATCTCAGCAGTATATATATTTCCTTAAAAGTCCGTGATTAATTCACCCCTTTGGTTAATTAGATCGCCAAGATCATCATTTTATAACTATCTTATATTCTAGCCAAGGAATAGTACATTTTCATCACAAATTAATAGAATACAAGAAACTGTAATACAAAATAGTTGTCGTGATTAAGGTATCGTTATCAAAATCTCTACTACCTATGTCACGTTGCATGATTTTTGCACTTTACTGATAAAACGAATAGTAACTAAAACGAAAAAAGGCATACAAAACTCTAAACAAGATAGTTATCAAAAGATAATCGTAATCCAACCAATTGATAACTCTTGTCTACCATTGGCTAAAGCTACAGCTTTAGCGAGCCTAGTTTAAATTTAATCAATAACCATATATACTGTGATTATAATTTACGTATCAAACTCACGTTGTGTGGCTGTCAATAATATAAAGTTGTGTCATTTTTTTCATAAATTTCAAAATACTGTACTTAACTTTTCTAAGAACCAGAGAAAGTATTGTATATACTAAATTTTAGAACAGAGTTATGTTATGTTTATTGTTAAACGGAGTAAGTGGACCAGCGATGTCAGATTAGAGCACGACCCCACTGAGGTCACGACTCAAGAGCATTGTATCCTTCGCATTCGCTTCTTCTTCGATACTTTGTGTTAAATGTAATACATTTTTAGTATAACAAATTCTAAACAAAAAGCCTTTTCTAAAAAATAATATAAAATAGTTCAACTGCACTTTGAACTATTATAATGTCTTCTCTACATGATATAGTATAATACGTGTCATTTAAATAGAATTGAATACGAAAATCTAAAGTTATACAAAACACGTTTTAAATTACAATAACCATAGATAATCTATTGCACAAGTCTCAAGAAGTTCTTATATTCTTTACTTCTGTAAACCTGTTGGTGACCATAAGAAATAAATAAAATAAATATCTTTAATTCCTCTATTGAATCATTGGATTTGACTGGACTAGGTAACATTTCTTTACAATTGGTACCAAGAACAAAACAATCGTTCTTGGCATTAGAACACTTGTAATTGGCATCATTACTGTCCCACATCGACTCGAAGACTCAGACTGTCCCATTATAAAAGCAATTGTTGATTTGTAATCGGTACTGTCTTATTGCTTGATTTGATGTCCAATGCTCTGTGGTTTTATTTTTATATCTATTGGTTTGTTTATCTACTTTATTGAATTGCACACGTTTCTGTTACGAATTTTAATTAACTCTTTCATTTCTTTTAGTAAATAACGATGTTGTCTCAAATAAAAGTGCAAGAACCATAAAGTTTTTCAGTTTTTATGCAACATCATTCTGGAACGCTTTACGGTCAGTACTGTGGTAAATAGCTGCGGTCAAAGCATCCTAGTATCCTATCCTAGTCTTTCGACCAGGGCGCGATCCACAAAATATATTAAAAAATATGTTACAACGAGGAACTGCGCTAAGAATCATGTTATAAACTTACATTGTATAGCTTAAAAAGATTTTAATTTTTCTATATTGTTTCTGTTTTAGCTTTTGGTGCTTTTGTTGTTGTTGTTTTGCAAACCTGTGTGTGTCTTTGTATTACATATTATTTTTTATTTAAAAAAGCAAACCCAATAAATAGATTAAAAATAAAAAAAAACATACTCAACTCCAAAAAGGACTTCTTTACCTTTCTTAGTCGATATGGAGATATCACTTTAAAACTCATGTCTGCATATCCCTAAATTGTGGTATGTAAGACAAGGTTGCTCTTGTTTTGCTTTCAAATGAAATTAAGATAGAAAGTGATCGCGTGACAGATACTGTAAAAGTGAGCTGATTGTAACAATTACATGCGCCAACACCTTCAGATTAGATTACATTGCATAAATCAACTCACCTACACCTACACAAACCTTTCCTTAATTACACTTAACATGTAGAACTTGATTGAGTTTTAATAGCGTAGTACAAATGAGATAATTTCTCATTTTGATAGATTTCAGTAACTTTGCGGAACTCTCGTGATATATAACCATGATCTTAATTTTGGTAATCTATTGCAAGAAGGCAATTTATGTTGTAACATGGTATAGATGCATTTGCATAGAGATATACGCTTACACTACACTTATAGAAGCGGTGATAGCCCAGTGAGAAGGAGCTTTTCATCACTTTCGGGGGGCCGAGATCGAATCCCAGCACGCACCTCTATCTTTTCTAAGTTATGTGCGTTTTATGTTATCATAATATCACTTGCTTCAACGGTGAAGGAAAACATCGTGAGGAAACCCTGCGTGCCTGATAGTTCTACATAATATTCTCAAAGGTGTGTGGAGTACATCAATCTGCACTGGGCCAGCGTGGTGGACTACAGCCTTAATCTCTTCTCATTGTGGGAGGAGACCCGTGCCCTGTAGTGGGCCGGCAATTGGCCGGTAATGATGATGATACACTTATAGGGCCAACTTTTGCTTAGCTACAGAACGCGTAATGCATAGCTTGATAGACATTCGTATCAATCTTTAATAACAGCATTTTAACATTAGATAATTTGCTTTGACTTTTTAACCTTCATTTATAAGCAACTAATAAAAACATGTTTTACCAAAAAAGCTAATATTGATAAAAGTTATTAATATTAGCTTGAGCTTTGGCTACAGCGTGCTATGCGAGACTTGTTTCGTAGAGCACGCTATGCGCCTGTGCTGGTTGTTAAACGCTACGATTAGAGCAGGTTTTAAAGAACATTCTTCTCTAAATGTGAAAGGATTTAGAGGTGGCCTTTATGTGAAACATTTAAATCGAATTTAAGATTTTAATTTGCTCATAAAACAAAACACTGCAAATCTTATAGTTTTCAAATTCAACTTATAGCCAACATGATTAAGATTGAACGTCGTATCCCGAACGTGCATTAAGAATAGTTTTGTGTATTAAGAAGGGTCACTTGGCGGCCTGCTAAGCTTCTGGAGTGAGCTCAGCTGGCTGGAGTGACACATCGGGGAGCCGTACCAGTGGCACTACGTACAACGGAAGGTTCCGGCCGACCAAGTACGGAGACAAGCCAAGAGAAAGAAGAATTTTAATATTGAAACCATAAATTAACTATTCAAAAGTCCGTAGCAGAAGGTATCGTCAATATAAATAGATTCATAGCATAGAAATGCCAAAAATCAGCACTAACCACTTAGCGTAACAAAATAAACTCTATCACAGAGTATTAAAGATGGATATCAAACATCATTATGACATTAACGTCCGGCGCCAGCGAATGCCGTGGAAGTCATCGTCCGCAGCTGGAATTAGAAGACGAGAATAGTCGAATGTTCACATAGTTCTATCTATCATAATGATTCTTTTAAGGCTTATGATCACCCCAATGGCATTGAGTGTACAAACGGAGCTATCTATTTCTACAGTATCTCTTAACGCAGTCCGAATTAGGCCTATCATAAAACATACACATGAATATGTAGATATAATCGAAAAGTAGTTGAGTTGTTAAGAATCTTTGCATTTCCATATAATAAAAAGAAGAAAACGACGACTTTAATCTCGTGACAAATACCGACAGATGGAAGCGCCATACTGAAAAATCTAGTAGCTCATATCGGGGGTCATTAAAATTTTGAGTATGATTTTATTACGAACGGGAGCGGTGATAGCCTAGTTGTTAAGACTTCGGCTCTTTCGCGGAGACCGAGTTTAATCCCCGGCACGCACTTCTAACTTTCCGAGTTATGTGCGTATTTAATGTCAGCAATTAAAGTATCACTTGCTTTAACGGTGAAGGACAACATCGTAAAGAAACCTGCAGGCCTGAGAGTTCTATATAACGTTCTCATAAGGTGTGAAGTCTAATAATCCGCACTAGGCCTGCGTGGTTGACTACGGACTTCTCACTATGAGAGAAGACTCGTGAAAATTATTGATACAAAATAAACATCTATAGTAAAAAAAATATCACTTCAAGTGCACTTTTAAACTCTTGTTTAGGTAACGTCATTTTTGAAGTAGCCGGTAACCAGAATCGTGCATTCGACGGCGGTGGTAATCTCATCATAAACAACGCGGTAGGTCACGCCGCAAGTGGATAGTTAACCCTGTTTCTTAGATGTGTTAAGGCGGCAAGTGTCAGCAAAAAATGACACACAAACTAATGTTAGAATGTAACCGGTTGCTTGGATATAAGGTCAATTACTAATTTTCTGCTGCACACTGGTATTTTATGCGCTTACCGCCTGATTGTAGAGATTATCTCTGACAGCTATCGAACCGTTTTGTTTTGATTTAAAAGTACACGTGTTATTCTATTTACGGCGGTAATATAATATTGCAGTTTAAGATTATAGTGGGTTAACTTTTGGGGTATGACCTTTATATTGAAGCAATCCCGTAATCAGTTTCTATGCGGCATCTTACCGAAAAGCTAAATCGCTTTGCGGCACGTGTTATAAATTGGAGACTAGCCATAGTCGGAGCCTCTCACCAGATAAACCGATTAGGCTTTTATAAAAGTGTTCTACGACAAAGGCTAGTCAAATCCTTTCCAATCTTCTCTATAGCAGCAATTTCGTATTGTAATTAGTGATTGCGACAACTAAGTTAAGTACGACTTTAACGAGCAAAAACTTTGAAGTTTTCTTTAGCAAGCCATAGTAACATAATTATCCCCCACAACGGTGTGAGAAATTTGTTTGGCTATAGGTTAATGCAAGACAAAAACACATTTGCTAAAATTCGCGAGTATTCTAAGAGTCGCGGATGTTAGCAAATTAGGCTTATTATTGAATGTATTTCCAGTTCCAAAAAACAATGCAATAAAAATTTCTTAATCAAATGTACCCGTTTTTACATGTTCATTTAAAGCACCGGTAAAAACAGACCGAATAAAAAAATCACGAAAACAGTGTAACATACGCACCGTGACCGGTTATTGGGAACTGATTGCGATTCCCATAAACGACAACGTGGTTGAGCGACAACTGAGTCTTAATGAGGTGGCTGACAAAAAGTGGGAACTCTAAGGTTGGTAGGTATGGACTTGGAGGTAACATAGCTGATGAAGTAATTTATCAAGATTTATGGAAGCTAAATGACCGAAACGAAAAGAAAGCAATTAAAGTTGAGGCTTTTGAGAAATAATTAAAGGTGGGAGAGGTTTTTGATGAATGGATTACAAAACATGTAACAATTATAGTAAGATTTAAATATAAAAAATAGCAAGTTTTGTATTAAACAAAAAGTAAAAGAAATTAAATTAAAGTTGAATAAATGAAATGAAATTAGGAATAAATGAATATACTTTATAATCCCTAAAATAACGTGGAATGGTAGTTAATTATTTGATTTTAAAAATATGCATTTTTTTGTTCAAATTGTCAATATTACGATTATTTGATACTAGGTCATCATAAAGGCGGCACATGCAAACGATGGGATTGTAAAAGAAACTATTGTTCTTGTAGACCCTTACGAAAAAGGGTTTGAAATACTTAGCTCGGATGTTAACGCGAGCATTTATTGTAATAAGCGAGAGTAAGACAAAAGAATCAATATTGTAATTGATGATTTATATTACAATATTAAAAAAACAAAAAGTTTTGCCAAACTAAAAATATAAAAAAGGTGTTAACACTAGACAATTCAAAGATAAATCTGTTATAAATTAGGCTGCACTCAGTCAATGTTATTGAAAATATTCTTTAATATAATACCTACATACAATATACAAAACGCACAATGTGCAAAATATCTCAAGTTTTAAAAGTAGTACATCCAAGTCAAATAAATAATTTATATTGTAGGACTAAAATTACTTTGTTCTTACAAGGTCGTGGAATCGTAAACGTATGAAGGTATTACAAGACTGGTCTTTGTTAGCAAATTGAGGAAGCCAACCAAATAAAAACGACTTCTTGTTACCGCAGGTTAAAATTATTTAGAATACTTGGTAATTGGCTCAGTCAAGGCTGTCTGCTCTATCTCGGTGGACTAAAATTGCATTGATTAGGAAAGTTTCATGTTTTCGATTCTTTAAAGGGAACCTATTAAAACGATGGTATAGCTGCAACAAATTTGATAAATCGTCGATGCACCTAGCCGGAATTCAGCTTATCTTCCCCGGTAACGTGGGATAGGAACAGCTGTAGTTTTTTTTAGACCAAATTTACCTACAATAATCGGACGGGATATACCGATTATACGTTTCCTTTTCTTCTTTTCTGTCATACAAAAATGAACCGATGCAATAATTTTGGGATAAGAATTTCAAGTAAGATTACTTCTAGGTTTCTCTTACTCTCTTTTTCATGGTTTTTTCATATTTGTCTTTTGAGTCGCGACATGTTTTGATTCGAGACATGCCACACAAAACTTTGATTTTACAAAATAAATTATTGCTTATGACGTATAGTATGACGAATCCCGCTTATACTATTCTCATAACGAGAGAAATATATAGACTCATTGAGATTCTAACGGTAGGTATCTATGGAAAGTGACTAAACATATTATATTTCGTATTGAATGCAATGCACTTCTGGTTAAACATACTAAAGCTCCGTTATCATATAAGTTGTCACCACAAATGGCTGTAAGGGAGAATGCGAGGCCGATCCGCATACCCATTCGCATTAATACATTTTCCCAGTAACTTTACCTGTATTATGGTATCTGGAATTATTATTCTACCGTTAAGCTGAGCTTCACTAACATTAAAAATTCTATTGCTCCGAGAAATTCTGATTGTTTCAATACAATATGGAGTTTTAAAAAGCTTTGACTTTGTTATGTTTATCATTGCCCCAAAGATATATGTAGTATTTTTAAGAGCAGAATAACCAAGAGTTTCAATAATTCTCCAAATAACTATGATATTTATACTTAAAAGTTTTAAGGCAAGAAATAAAATAAGATTTCCAAGTACACGAAGATCGATTCAATCGAGATTCATTCAAAACTTTTGCTTTTTCGGTTTTCAGTGCGACATCGTTAATTTAGAGCAAGAACGCGTTCCAGCCTGTTTTCTGATCGCAATCCAGTCGTGACAGATGTTCGTAGCTCACCGCATGTGTTCGTGTCATGACCGACTTGCATTCATCCGTATTTGGACAGACCGGTGCAGCTTACGTCTCATTTAGGACCGGAATAATATAATAATAAGTGCTTTATGCGACACTTGGATTATATTCGTGGCAATTTAATGATTTGTTATCATTCAATGGCAGATATGGGCGGATGGTATCAGTTCGTGTTGACAATCATTTGCGATACAAATTATTAATAACAATTATTTTTGGTTCCTCTTCACTTCTAAATATAAACCTTCGGCAATTAATAGTATGGAGATGGACAGCGGACAGATTGACTATATACTCTATAGCTACTATTATATTATAATCCATATTATTATTATTTGTAAGTTGTTACCATCTCACAGATACGAATAATAATCGTGTCCCTTACGCAAGCTTTAAATATTTTATGAATTAAACACAGTTAATGTTTACACAACCGGACTTTCGTAGTTTAAAGCATAAATTATTAAGATATGTAGATCACTGATGCGTTAAAAAATTAAGTGCGTTTCCCTTTAAAAAATTTGAATCTCTGTCACGTATATTTGTTTAAGAGGCCTGCTTCGAGGGTCTTCTAGTCAGTAGCGGTAAACCTCAAGTCATAAGCAAATAGTACTCGTCCAATAGTTTTAATGTTAATGAGAAAACAAAACTATCACGTTGTACTTATTCCTATTACAGTACTGTAGGCTACTGCAGGTGCAATTAAGAAATGAGGAAAGAAAGAAAAACAATTTTACAATATGAGAGGTTGAAGTCAATCTCGATTCTCTCTCATATAAATAAGAGATTAATTAAAATAAGAAGAATAGCTTAGGAAAACTCGTATTCGTTTTTAGAAAGACGGTTATAAGAACGGTTACCATTGGTAGCTAAAAAAGGGCGCCTCTTAGTTAAAAAAGCCACAGTTTAACTTAATTAAAACACTGATCTGTGTTATGTCTAGAATCCATCAAGGTCATTGAGCCATAGAAGTAAGAAAATCTATGATATTTTTACATTGATCAAAACCGCAAGCAATAAAATGTGAACCGTTCAAGTCAATCAAGGAGGCACGTAATAAACTGTTATTTAATGCTCATGTTAGGGTTGCCATACACCATTTATCACTGGTTTTATAATTGTCTTCGTCATCGTTATAACTTTACATGCTGAAGGATGTTCAATATTGAATATTATTAAACACGTATGTATTGTTTGTGTGTTCTTTTCACTATATCTATTTATTTTTATGGATTTTTGGAAGGACTTTTTTTTTCAGTTTTTTTTAAATATAATACACACATCGCCATCTAGCCCCAAAGTTATCGTAGCTTGTGTTATGGGTTAAAAACGACTGATCAATATTTTAATGAATAATATACATAAATACTTATAATATAATATATAAACACCCAGGTACTGAAAAACATTCATGTTCATAACACAAACATTTTTCCAGTTGTGGGAATCGAACCCACGGCCTTAACCCAGAAAGCAGGGTCGCTGCCCACTGCGCCAATCGGCCGTCAGATTATATTTTAAATGTAATAAGTTATAAATTCTGAATTGCACTTGTTCGATTTTAGATACTGGTAGAAATTGGTGACAACCGCGATGGCAACATAAATCCAACAAACCCTCATTGCTGATTCCCACAGCCTCGTACAGTATTCAATAGTTAATTTGAAACACACCAATCTGTGCTTTACCGCATTCTAAATAAAGACTGAAATGCTCATAGAAATTGCCACAATTAAAATTGCGAAGCTCACTGTACTAGTTTAAGAGCAATTGGCTCGTATTAGCACAGAATTATCTGCTATAATGATGCCACTGGAACGGGCATCTTGGCTTTGTAATTAACTATTTTTCAAAGAAAAGACGGTTCCATCTTAACAGTTGCGAGAAGTCTTATAAGACCGATATCACACACACTACAGATTCACACTTGGGTTCTCCCTTAAATACTATTTTTAATTATACTTTTAATTAACGCACCAAATACAATTAAAATACATAAATAATAAGCTAATTACAATATAAGTCAAGCTCGCGTGGAATTTTTTTTTTTTTTTTTTTTTTGTCGAATGGTGCCAAAGATAAAAAAATACCATCACATAGCTAGTTCTAGACTCGTCATTTTAACGTTAAGATTGACTGTAAACCAGCGAATTATCAGTAACAAGATTATGATTGGGTAAATGATAATTGAAACTATTTCATTGCAATTATAAAATTGCAAAGTTTAACACATTTTAGTTAACATGGAAAAGTATTTTATTACAACTAAAGGAAAATAACGTTATATTTTTGTGTTTTAATATCGTATAAGTGTACAAAACTCATAACTTCCAAACTAATAAATTTCATCATCAATCGCTATCAATTCGCATACTGAAAAGTACCTACAAATTGTACGTGATATATAATGAAATAAAAAAAAATAAAGTTAAACCATTACATACACCTTTACGTACATCGGTTAAAATAATTTGGAGGCCCAAACATCAAGTGGTTTGCTGTCATATTACGTGAGAGGGGCAAATAATCATACTTGCTACTCTGGTTGGTTTATTAGGCTTTTACAGCCGTACAAAAATTGCCATAGCGGTCGGTATTTCACGACCACCCGGCGGGGTATTGGTAAAGTTTTCAACTAGCAATAATCGCACCTCGGATTAACCTCATTGGTTACGATATTGCCTCTGCGCAAAGTTAAACATCGAACATTTTGCCAGCCTATCTATAGTTCTGAGGAAAGCACAACGATAGCGCGACACAAGTTTTATTCAGCTACGTGTGGCGCCATCCATCGATACGAACGTGAAACTATGTTGTGATGCGGTTTTTGCTCGCGCAGGTGTCTGCTCTACGTCCCTTTATATTTCAAGAGTTGTTTTACGGTGCTCGACTTTAAATTTTACTTACATAATATTAAGAAAATGGTATAACATATTTTTGTTTACCGTTATCTCCGAATGATATGTATATTTTTATTAATAATCTCGCACTAAGGCAAGTTTTGCGAAGATTCTTTATTTCTTTATACAATACGATAATAATAAGATGGGTAAGTATATAGATAGGCAATATTTTTTTTAATCGAATTAAGTATTAGCGGACAGCCCAAGGTAGTTTTGACGTGAGGTGCGAACAAAACAAGCATTCTAAAATGAACCGTGACTGAATTGAAGCGTGAAATCAGCAAACATGATACAATGCATGCATGATTTGATATCAAATCATCTTGTTCACACTAGAAATAAATAAAATAATGGCAATGCAACCAAACAAACAACAATATTAATGTCTTATATATTATATACACTTTTAACTTAAAGTCCACTGTCCAATATAATTTCAAATGGAGTAAATAGATAAGGTATGAGTAGGTTTAGTTCTAAAATGTTAATACGCAAAATAGGTCACGGGGTTTTGACGCCATTATTTACTATTTATAGTTTAATATATTTATTATTCACAGTTTTTTCAACATTGACAATGGTCGAAAATACAAAGATTGATTTTAAGATATGAGTTATGATAAAGTATGTATTGCAGTTGACTGAGTATTATATAGGGTAATATATATTGTACCTAGTATAAAAAAATATAATAACCACTGTTGCAACAGTTTCATAAAATTACCATTTTTGAATTCGGAATAACCACAAAACAGTCTCACCGCAAGTGTACTTGAAGATTGCAGATCCGACTAACGTACCATTGAAATTAAGGAAAATATTTGAGAAGCAGTGGATAAATTATGAAGGTGAACTCGCAGATCGGCTTCTCTTTGATGTGCTAAATATATTTTGAAACTTATTTGCTCTTTTATTCGAAAAAACTTTTTGTGCTAATTTAAAGATTAAGTAACATACAGTAATTGTAAATTATTTACTAGTTTAGTTTTGGATAGACCCCGTCACAAACATCCTCGACAAAACGACATTTATTTGTTATAAAAATCTTTGTAGTTCTCTGAAGAAAAAAAATTACATTACTATAATTAATCACAACTTTTTTTTGTCTGGGCCCATCCATGTTGACCGAAAAATTATTTTATTTTATTTCCCATTAAATATTAGATCGATTGATTCTACACCAAATGGGGGTTTTTACCAGATTCGTAATATACGGAAGATATAGTAGAGTGACCGTAATAGAACTCCGTTTTCTCGTTGTACCAAAAATGAAATAAAATATGAAAATCGTTTCTCTTTAAACCATACTTGATAACGTTATCGCATAACCATAGTAATGATACATGTTTTCTTTTTCTTTGTTTATAGACGAGCGCTTGACTGCAATCACACGGTAAGCGATGATGCAGTCTAAGATGGAGCGCGCTTGCCTAGAAGAGGCCTATTCACTCTTGTTATCACCAAAGCCTATAACAGTCCACTACTAGACTCGCCTCGCCCCTCCTAATCTTAGGGCTTGCCCATTATTAGTTGGTGATCGCAGTAGATGGTAATAGCACAGATGATGCTTTAATCTTAACATTCCATTAGCCTCGACACCAGCTGGAAGAGGTGGGGTGACAATTGTCCTCTCACCTGCCGGCACCAAACGGTTATCATCATCATCATCATCATCATAATCATCCCATTACCGGCCCACTACAGCATGGGTCTCTTAGAATGAGAAGGTTTTAGGCCGTAGTCTACCACGCTGGCTAAGTGCGGATTGGTAGACTTCACACGCTCTTAAAAACGCTATGCCGAACTCTCAGGCATACAGGTTTCCTCACGGCGTTTTCTTCGCCGTTTAAAGCAAGTGATATTTATGTGGCTTGAATTAAATTAAAACACACACACACAGACACACACGCACGGTTGTAATGGAATAGTATTTCTACATTTAAAATACTTGCAAAAAAACTTACGGTTATGCTAACTTTATAGGCTTCTAAATTGATACAATAACTGGGAATGATCAATCACAATTTATTTGTAATCTAGCAAATCATTATAATGATATACTCCAACGAACGCATGTATATGCATCATAGTAAATGTAATGGAGCAAATTAATGTTGGCACGGGCCGATTCGAGATTAAATATTAATTAAGAATTATTTGCATTCTGTTATTTAGATCAACTGGTAGGCTCGTTACAGCTAACGAAATTGATCTCAATTCTCCAACATCAATTTAAAAGTTGACCTGTATGTATATGGTGAAACTACGATTGTTCGACAGATTTAAGCGCTGACAGACCGGCTAGAATTTTCAAAGTATCATTAAATCGGACTAAAAAGCTCGTTTGAAATAACTAATCTCAATAGTTCTGAACGGATTTAAAACGTTAATAGACACATTGTATCTAGGAAATGTCAATTATTGAATGGAAATAATATCCACTTTATACCGCAACTTATTTGGTCACATATACAGTAAGGGATTTAAAATAGGACTAATTTTTATTTCGATGGTCCGAAATCAACTAAGGTGATCATTAAAAAATCTCGGGAAATTGTTCTCTATAAACGGATTCAGTGGAAACATCTCCTGAGGATGCTTCGGTGTCGTAGGGAAACGTGTTAAGAGAGTAAATTGCTTTATCCGTTTGGTGCTGAGTATAAAGATAGAACGAATTACAAATAGCACTGTACAGATTCGCCTGTTTTTCGCGGAATATAGCTAATTAAGCTTTATCTTTATTGTATAAAAATCACCCTTTTGACCGTCATAACCAGAAGTCGTTAATACAAACTGAGCGTAAGAATAATGAGCGTAAGAATTCTATAAACACTTTATCTAATCAATAGCCATGGGCGTATATTGATTGACACACGTGCGTTTGTGATGGAGTGCAGCTGCGATTTATCAGGGGGCGTTACTTTATACAGAACGTTATTTACTGTCCCTTCTTTACAACCGGGAATATAAAAGTACCAAACCAATTGCCATTAGCTAAGTTTGAAATGCACTTTTAAATTGAATGGTACTTATATTTGAAGAGTCTACATATTTAAATTCTTTTGTACCTAATGATATTTGACGTTAATTGTGTTTTATAACTTTTTGGCGATACCTTATTATTCTTTGGTTGAGCGAAGATGCTTAACAGTTATAAAAGCAGTAAACATATTTTAGAACGCGAATATGAAGTAGCAGAGTCTGTTTTGTTTTTTTTATCTATTATAATACAAGAGTCAACCACTAATAAACCGAATATATAAATCTCACTGACAGCATCACGAAAAATAATGAACTTAATGATACAGAGCCAACTTTTTTTATAATAATCTTAATAGCTAAGACAGAACCAATCGTATCTGTCAGTCTTAATTGTTGTGAAAGTACTTTTATTAAAACTTATACCACAACGAACATACTAAATGATATAAACAATCATTAGGGTACCTATCACCAGTGGATAACTTTCCTCTAAGCTTTCTATTAAAATCTTAATTAGTCATACGCACGTCGATAAACGAAACAAATGCGAGAATACTTTCATTTCTTACGAGAACTCTAGAGATATTCATTTAGCAGCAACTTTACCTGAAACAATAGAAGCAACATTAAGTAAAAAATATTTTATTGTACATTTTTATTTTAGTAAATTTCTGTTGTGATTTGTAACGTTAAAAACCTGGAAGTTGAATTCAAAGGGTCATTTAAAATTACGCCCCTTGAGTTGCAGTGGACTGTTTACAAGCAGGTATTGTTTCCCTTGGGGTTCAAATACCAGGTATAAAGCATAATAAATTCTTGTGCACACAATAAATCCCCGGTTCCAATGCTGATTTAGTTATGTTTACACAATTTCTCACAGCATTACAAAAGTAATGTATATTTAGCATTACCTTATAACGTATGAATAAACATGTTCTCTAGAACAGGCACGAAGGCAGGTGCATTGGAATTCGTTGTTCAAACAATGATAATATTTGAACGGTTGGAACAGTATTGCTTTTATAATAAGAACGGGAATAATGTTGTTACTGTAAGTTAATTTGATCTTTTGATTATCAAATATACTTCTACAGATGTCCAGTTTGTGTTATAACTTATTTGCTTGAATTTCATACAAATAATAGTGTAGACTATTATAAATCTGAATATGTAAGTGTACATGGTATACGCATATTTTACGTTTTCAAGGTGTAAACTTTTCTAAACTATATTTGGTAAAAAATTAGTTTTGAATATACTAAACAATGTGAGTTGAGGCAAGTATGAATAAATAGATACTATTTTGAATATATTAGATCTTGATTGCTTTAATTAAAACCAAAGCCAATTATCATCCGGATGTAGGAATCCATATAAGCGAAATGGAACTTTTACAAAACAAATACAATGCTAATGTACTTATATTGTACAATGATTTGTCAGATATTAAATTATCTCATCATCTATTTAAAGGATTGATGGACAGCGAAATGACAGTGATAATGAAGTAATGATGGACTGCATCAGTGAAATGCAAAACACGATGATCTAACCATAAGTAAGGCGTTACACAACCGACCATTATGATTATAGCAGTCGGTAACATCGGCAGATTACAAAATTGATGGGCGAAAAACTACCAGCTGAAAACAAGACAAAGGAAACCCTTTTCTTTGTGATAAGAAATTTCTTAATAGATGAAATAAAAGTAAGGAATATATTAGTATTCAACAACCATTTTAATTGAATCAGTATCAAGAAAATACATTACAGCAATATTCTTCAACATTACGTGTAAAATTTCATAATACCAAAACATATCGTGTTTTTACTTACACTTGACTTGTACTTCACTTTCGAGGGGGGCCCAGTTCGAATTCCCGCACGCACCTCTAACTTTTTTGAGTTACGTTCGTTTTAACCAATAAAATATAGCTTGCTTCAATCGTGAACGAAAACATCGTGAGGAAAACTGCATGCCTGAGAGTACCTACTCCATAATGTTCTCAAAGGTGTGTGGAGTCCACCAATCCGCACTGGACCGTGGTGGAATACGGCTTTAGCCCCTTTCTCATTGTGTGAGGAGACCCGTGCCGTTTAGTTAGCCGGTAATGGGTTGATACGAGTATGATGATGACCTACACTTGGACGAAATATTAAATTTACCTTTGAAAGTAGATAGAAACTGCAAAGTTTCCTACTAGGTGGTGCTACAGATGCTAGAAGACTGAATATAAAGAGGGCGTATATTAAATAATTTCGGCATCGGTGGAATGAGAGCCGTAGCTTAGTCGTAAAGCGCTCAGAGCGCGTTTGCCAGAAAGTCGCAGCTACAAATGCGAGTCGGTTCCGAAATTATTTTATGCACTTTCAACCCTACTACTATCTACTATATAATTGGATCAAGTCCATAAGAAATTGGTAGTTATTCCCCGCTGATAAAGGTATAAATGGCAAAATATACATGAAATTCCACATTGCCTATCGGACTAAGAATAAAATATATAAAGAAATCTTAACCTAAGTCTTGAATATTGTTTAAAATGCTGTTGAATATTGTTAAAATATTTATAGGAGATTATTAAACACACATTTTGAATAGCGCTGTACTACTGAATCATAAAATCATCCTAACGATATGACTAACGTAATACGCAACCAAAAGGCCTTCAAGCAAATTTGAAGGGAAACTGCAATTTGCTTACAAAACTGACTTCGCAGATTTTATGCTCGGCTGATGAACAAAGAATTAAGAGTATATAATTTTTATAATTACAGTATATGTAATAGAATTGTAATTGGACACTCGAGAATTCTTAAGTGACCTTGAGCTTACTACAACAATGCTTTAATGGAGATTATTTATATTAATAGTTTACCTGAACTCATAGTTAAGGCACAAAAATTTGATGGTTTGAACAGAGTTTTATAAGCGTGTAGAGTATCCTGTGAACATTTGAACACTAAAACGTTGATTTGAACGTATTTAATAGAACAACGATACTATAGTTTGATTTAAACATTTTAAATTTAAGGTTGTCATTAAAGTGACAAGTTAGCAGTACATAGTTTATTTGAGTAACAGGTATTTCAAAGGGCAGTGTTAGTATTGACATATCAATTCCGCAACGGAGAATCGCGTATAATCGAATTAGCATTTCATTACAAACACAACAAGGGTTATTCACCTCGTCTAAAAGTAAAATTACATCCAATCATCCTCCTCCCACATTATTTACTAATGTATTACGATCCTCGAACAGCGTAGTAACGTCCCACGAGTTTGATTGAAATACTAATTCATAATGCGTCTGATGAAATCACTTACATTCTCATTTCGGACGCCGAAATATACAAAAATAATAATAATCATCATCATCATCATATCAACCGATAGACGTCCACTGCTGGACATAGGTCTTTTGTAGGGAGTTCCAAGTTTCACGGTTCTGTGCCACTTGGATCCAGCGGCTACCTGCGACGCGCTTAATGTCGTCTGTCAACCTCGTTGGGGGTCGACCAACGGCGCGCTTACCAGTTCGGGGCTGCCATTCCAGCACCTTGGGATCCCAACGTCCATCCTATCACCGAACTATGTGCCTGGCCCATTGCCACTTCAGCTTCGCGACTCGTTGAGCTATGTCGTTAACTCTGGTTCTTCTACGAATCTCTACATTTCTGATTCGATCGCGTAGAGATACACCGAGCATAGCTCTCTCCATCGCCCGCTGAGTACAAAACTAATAAGATAATGCAAATGAATAAAGTTTTTAATATAGCTATATTCGGCCCATTAATACAACAAGTAATAATAAGTGATTGTGAATTTTCCAACAGAATATACCATTTAAGTAATATATAACACTTTAACGAAGTTATACGTATAAATAACAACCTTGCACAGCATTAATTAAAAATATAGAGAAGTCTTAAGAAAACATTAATATTCATTGTTTTATTTCAATACTTTAATTTAACGTCGGCTATAATAATAAATGAATAAGTGAGAGGAGCCTTAAGTGCTACTGTTGATGTCAGTTAAACGAGAAGAAGAAGAAGAAGAAGAAAAAGTCTTTATTGCACATACAAATATAAAATCAGGTTAACAAAAAAATAAAAAATAAAAACTATACATATGCACAAAGGCTTATCGCTTGGAGCGATCTCCTCCAGACAACCTTTGGTTGAAGAAACATATGAGAGAAAACGGGATAGTGCAATAATTAAATTGTGCTAATTATAAACATTACATACTAATACTACATATATATAGTAAAACATATATTTATATATTTGTATATAAATATCAATATATATATATATATATCAATATATAAACTTAAATACATATTACTATTTAAACATACACATAAAATACATAGATATTTTGCTACATACTAGACAGGAAATAGTCTTTTAACCGAGATTAGAACGATCAAAGAAAATTGTTATACCTTACGAAACTTATTTATCCGTAACTAAAGATATACAGCGTTATATGTTCGGTCTAAATCGACCACCTCATTTCATCATAAGCGATGCGAATCCATTCATGTTAATAACTAAAATGATATTGTATATTAAATCAGGAAATTAAATTTAGTTTTTATTTATAATATTTTAGGGGTTTACTTTTATTTAACTCAATGATAGAGTATCGTTTAATGTACTTATATATTATATATTTAAAGTACGCCATTACAATTTAAACTATTCTACAATGCTAATTTTACACAGTATCCGTATTTCTTTGATAAGTGAATCTGTCTTTTATAAACTCATTAATTAATGTAAAGTTTACTATAATTATATCACACAAACATATAGAAATTTCCCCCGGCTACCCGTGATTAAGAAGGCCCCCAAACTTATAAAGCTTAAAGTTACTAATAAACTTGTAATATTACAGTACGAAATTTAGATAACTGTCTTGGTTATGGTCTATCTATGGATAAATTTAAAAATATCCGTAAAAAAATGAGTCGCAATTATTTTATAAACACCAGTATAAATCTTAATATATATAAATCTCCTGTCACGATGTTTGTCCGCGATAGACTCCTAAACTACTTAACCGATTTTAAATTAAATTGGCACACCGTGAGCAGTCTGGTCCAACTTAAGAGATAGGATAGCTTAGATCTTTAATTATAGTCGCAATTTTATTTTATTGCAAATTATTTGTCTATAATTAATTGACAGTCACGTGTTATATATATATACTACTATACTCATTTAAGGCTTAGCGATACTGAATACTTTAAAAACAAAATCAAACGCAGACGAAGTCGCGAGCAACAGCTAGTAATAATATAAAATCGCTTCAAATTCTTATCATTACCTAACCAAAATACTTGACCTTAAAAATAAAAGCGGAAGTATTCACAGGTAATACTGAGCGATTAAAACATTACAAAACTAGTTAGTTGTTAAGGCGTGAGATCATCAACAAGACATGACTCATGCAATTCTATTAATTTCGCGTGCGTATTTCTGGCTGTCCGCTCAAATGCCATTGACCTATTTCAACGTGATATTAATTCAACAGTTATTACCGGTGTCGAACAAGCAAATTATAATATTGCTTTAAAATTATCGGGTACCATTCATATTAATAACGTGAATGCCGGATTAGACATAACAATTGCAACTAATCAAAGTTGAAGGGAAAGTCCATCACTAATCGAATTTAATAGGTTCGATTTATTAGAATCGGACAGTTGCTGCTATTGATATTTGTTAAATAATTAAATCAGGCCACAATTTCCCGTTTAATATTAATGGAACATGTATTATTGTATGTGGGTTCCATGATAGTCTCTTATATGTCAAAGATACTATTAATTATTTATAAACTAAAATAAATTCAAAACAATTGAAATAGGAAACTCATAGTTTTCTTTTTATTTTGGCTGGCATATGCTTTCCCTAAAGAATTGGTATTTTTATCGATACAGGGCTGTGTATTTCTGACACAATTCTACATTGAAATGGACTAGCGGATTGAGAACTCTTATATCTGGATTATTCCCGAGTTTATCATTTTAATGCTCCCAACCTTAAACAATTTAGCGATAGGGCAATTTTGCCACACCTGCCTCAATTTTATCATACATTAAATCAAAGAAGAACGATTATTTCCTATAATAATTGGCACGTGCTGGCAATAATACAAGGATCTTACAATATCGAAAAGAACAAGAACCTGTAAGCCTTTGTTCATTTTTAACCACAGATTTACGGTCCTTGGTGGATAAAGTTTGTAATGCAATATATAAGAACTCTACCAATTTAAACAACTCGTGATTACAGCAAACAAACATAATGAAAATCACGATTTCACAATTTATTTGCTTAATTTGAAATCAATGCGGTGGGATACGTTTTTGTAACCCTATAGATATAACAGTTTCCAGATACAAGCATAGATATCGCAGATCCAAAATTAAATACAAATCCAAAATCAACAAATCTCAGACAACGTGTGCTATTTTTTACTGTATTTACTAAGGGTTTCATGAGACATTTTGCATTTGGATTTTATAAAATAGTTCTTTAATTCAACAAGCTGGAATGAGCAATCCAGCAAAAAAAGATCTGCAAAATTTAACAGATACAGGGAATATGACAGCCTGGAAACATACGCCATAAGTACTCAGAAATTTTACACGACAAAAGTAGCTGGTACTGGCTAATATAATAACCTGTTTGTTTACTTGGAAATTATAAAGTGCGATTAACGAAGATAAATATAAAAAGAACATTCAGAAAACCGGACATTAATTAATACTACACGTTTGAGTTTTATTTGCCAGATCAAATGACTATATTATTAACTGCCGCTTTAGTACTGATTTATTGCAAAGCCAAGTCAGCTGGGGTATTTTCTAAAAGGGAAATGTTGATATTACTATATGAGTAGTAATAAAAGACTACTAAGCGCTTTTAGTATGTTATTCATCTTTATAACTTGTAATAAAGCACGAAGATTATGAGGATCGCATATAATAGATGAGTCGCACGCTTCCGCAAGACTAAAACGCGTCATCGCAATTCATTTTTCAGAATTGAAAATGCACTGCATTTTGTTTATTGTCAGAATGAAATCGCGGACATTATGATAAGCTGTCTGTCGTGGTTTTTATAGTAATAATCATTAAAGTCCTTCTAACCTTAGAGGAGACAAACAAACAAGAAATGCTTGAATTGCATGGAACGTGGAAAATAAATGCTGATATCCGAGGGGATATGTAAATAATGGCTGTGTCATTTTCATTTTCAGTACTGAAAAGTGCGTTGATTTGGCGGCTTGACTCATGCAGTGTCAGCTACTAATCTGTAATGTGAGATCAGCATTATCGCTTTCTATAATTCGACTATAAATTAGGAACTAATCTGGAGATCTATTTAATACATATGTCACGTACCGACGTGAAAGTAATTGACGTGTTAGATAAGTCACCAGACTTCTTATAATATGTCTCTGAGATTATAAGATAAGTAACGGCTATGGACATAATATATTAGGCAAATAACACTTACTGACTAATCGTAAACTCTCCAGATCCAAATGATCTGGGAAGTTAGATTTTAATTGTGCGAAATACCTATTATTTAGCTTACTTAAAATTAGTTTTGATATTTCTTTTAAGAGATATATCTAGAACAATTTAAAAAAAAAACAGACCTTAGAGCTTCTTAATGATATGTATTTGATACGCGTTTCAAAAATTCTACCGCTTATTTTTACTTTCTACAAGTTAAATTAATTACGTATTTATTAATTCCAAATTTCAAAGCTCCAGTTTCAGGCGAAACTGCTATAACGGATATACCAATATGTTTGTTCAAATCAGAAATGAACAGACCCGCAAAGGAAACAGACTGACAAAAGTCAAAGATTCGAGAATTTAAAGTACCAATAGGCTGGCCACTTAGATCGGAGGATCGATGGACGCTGGTGTCCTGACTCCTGATGTGATTGAAGTATGTATCTACAGGAAAACGCAGCATTTCTAGCGCTCCCACAAGATGTTCATCGTGAGACGACATCACAGAAGTCGCATGGTGGTACTGTACTGGATTTAATAATATGAGATATATGAAATTCTAGTGGACGATCATCTGTTTAGACGTAAACTAGGTGTAGGTAAGAATTTGATTCTAAGATTTACCAGTTTTCCCCATTTTTAATACATAACTCTTGTCTTATCTTTAAGCTATCGAGGCTTCAATAATACAAGAACTTGCAAAATGTTAATTTGTACAATAAAGTATTAGCATCAGCATCATTATACCAATCCACTACTGAACCTCTAAATTGCAGTAGTCTTATATCGAAATGAGAAGTGCACATTGGTAGACTACACACGGCTTTGAGAATATATGAAAAACACCCAGAAGTGCAGGTTTCCTCGCAATGTTTTCCTTCACCGTTAAAGCAAGTTATACTTTATTGCTTAAATTTAAAACATACTTAACTCCGAACACTTAGACGTTCGTGTCGGGCTCTGAACCCCCGACACGGAATCTGAAGTCTTACCCACTGCTAAGTTTTAGCATGTTGATGGACAATTGATAACATAACATATACCTACTTTAAACATTGTGAAATGAATTTATTAAGATTTCTATCAAAGACGTAGCAAATATTACACATAAAGATACATCGCAAAGGTTGCGTAACAAACCTATCAATGTTTTATTTAAGATCAATGCAATCGATAATGCATTAGATAAATTATTGAATAGCGGTCAACGCTCCGTCACGAAATAGGAACTAAAGCAGCATCTAGCACATACTGAATTAAGGCCAAGTGCGTTCAAGTAATTTCACACTTGCGCTTGTTAAACGCACACGATTAGCCAACATTTAAGGAATTTCCAATATAAAATGAGACTAAATTTAAGAAGGATAGCGGTTTTCACTCTGATGTTCAAAAGAGGTAGGAATAATGCAAGTAAGGAGGCACTTATCATGAACTCAATACTAAACCAATATAATAGCATAGTATATGTACTTTACACATGCCAAAAGCTTTTAAAACCTTTTAATTTTTATATTCACATAATGAACAATCAGATTTCGTGCCTTAAAATATTAAATAGTTGCACTAAACGAAAATTCTTAGAGGAAGCCTTACTATCACAAAAATAAACTTATTTAATTGGGCTTTATGTAGTTATATAGTTTAATAGTAAACATCAACATTATCGGCGAAAAATGTATTTTGAAGATTTTGAAGTTTATCACAACTAATAAGATATACCCGATCACTACTCATAATGCAAAAAGTAGTAGTTTAGATTATTAGCGCATTATAGTTATCGCGTTTTATAAACGCCTACGTTTAATACACGCTAGTAAAATAATTGTAGACTGACGGCGGTAGAGCATAAACTAAGTGGTTCGTTAAGGCGCTGGTTGCAAAATTCATCCTTTGTTACCGTATTTTAAAGTACAATTGCAGAATGGAAAACTCCCATTAGGGTTGAAGTAAGTTCATAGGCCTTTTATTTTGCCTATTAAAAAGCTAAGATGTAACATTTTTTTTGTAATTTTTTAGTTACTTTATCACTCTCTCTTCGCATTGTTGGTCCAGTGCTTAGCATGTTTTATTACGAATCAAGATGTCCTGAGTTCGAGACCGAGCTCGGGATAAGATTTTTTAACATTCGAATTGCCGATGACCCCCCCCAGGAACTACCTACACGTTAAAGTAATCGTTAAAACTCACCAACCCGGGTCGAAGCAGCTATATGGGTTCATGCTTCAAACGCCTCTGTTATATAAGATGGGGTCTGTGCCCAGCAGTGGGACGATGATAAGCTGATGATGATCATGATGTTTAACATCACCTAGGAAGTAATATTTATACCACTCAAAATGTTCTCTATCTTCCCTAAACTATACTCCGCTTAATTATCTACTATCTGTTGTGCACACACCTCTACTTAATGCATCCTTACGTCAAACCACACATCATGTTCATCGCATTAATACCTTTAATGTTGTTACCCTCCAACGCTTTCACATCACTTATACTTCGATACCTTTCTATCAGGTAACACTGTTGTTGTTTTTCTTTGGTTTTAAAAACCATCCATTACATATCTACAGGCAAAAGTTTACTTAAGCTTAAGATGTTAGGATTTAAAATTAAAGTAACCGTTAAGTGTTACGCTCGTTTAGTATCTATTGATTATTAATCATCACCACCATCCCAAACCTCCCACCCACAGCTCGACAGTGGGCATACGCCCCTTATATAACATAAGGCCTTAGAGTTAAGACCTAACAAGCACCCCCAATGATACCCACAGATATATTGATAACGGGAGCCAATACGGCTTAATATCAAAAATCATATTTCAAATATAGACCTAATTTATAAGCTATTTTGAAACCTCAAGTCCGTCTGTTTGTAGTGACTCTGACTAAATTTTAATGTTAGTTTTTCACAGCACAATGCAATGGAAGAGAGGCTATTACTGTCAGTACTAATTATTCTTGGCCCGACCCAGGGCGCATCTGAAAACAAAGTAATGTAAAGTAGAGTAGACAACCGAACTGTTTACTTGTAGTTGTCCCTAAAAACGTCATATTATTAGAAGTGGCCCATTGACGAGTTTACGATGGAGATGGAGTATGGCCTAAGTTGCTGAACAGACATTTCCCGAATTCAAATTGATAAAACCTAATAAAAATATTAAATAATCATTTAAATTAGTTCAACTACAAAAGATATGCCATAACAAAGTCTAAACATACGACTACTACACCAAGGAAAGTTTTAAAGGAGAAGATTTACTTACACGAATCCCCTTTTAAACTACAATTGAACCTACTTCCTCATTAGAATTTAGATGTTGAGCATGAAGTTTTTAAATCACAATAAATAACAAAAAGCCACTCTCACTTTCATTTCGATTTCCCTAAAAGCTTCTCAAATCACTGCTAAATGCGAACGTCTATCTTAAACTTGAATATGATATTGAACCAGTATTGGAAGACTCAAATTACGAGTAGATTAATAAAATAACCGCTATCGTGCCGAATCATAACCTTCGTATGTAATCGGAAAACATCAAGATAATGAAAGATATGAGCCAGGGCATCATCCATAAGGCTCATTTAGTCATTTATGCCTGCATAAAAGAGAAAGCACCAAATTACAAGATCGGAGCAAAATTCCGAGTGATTTAGGGCCATACAACAAAAAGGAGGTTTAGGTTAATCGAGGCAAATTGGTCAATTGGTTGGGCAACAATCACTGTTGCTCTTAACCTCTACTTAAAAAGAAACTTCAGAACCTCGACCTGACCGAGTGTTTGGACGCAAGTGGCGGAACACTAGACCTTAACTAAAATTGGAAAATAATAAGCCACAGAGCTTGCTTACTACTTACTGTTATGGTAAAACGGAAGTAGGCTTTAAAAAACGAAAATAAAGAGTTTAGAAAGTCAAAACATTAATATTATCCCTTTTAAAATAATACACTTCTAGGAATATTCACGCTCGTTAGATGACAGTCAGATAATGTTTGATTGTGCGTGAAAATTTTAAGTTGGTAATGACCTGTTTTTACACTTGTTTCAAATATTTGCATTTGTGCAAACGCTGTGTTCAGGAAAACTTTTCGATAAAGTGGTTTTACCATATTATTTTAGCTGGGTAAAAGCGTGAATTATGAATATTGGTTATCTTATACATTATTTCCATTCGGATTTTACCTTCTTTTATAAGAGCCATATGCCACGTTATACCTTTATTGCCCAAGACATTTACATACCTAGGAAAGTACAATTTGCGACACTGTCGACAGCCTCAATTTATGGCTTGGTACATCGAGGAAATCGATTATTATTGCTGAATCGATAAATCAAGCGGAGAACATTAGAATTCGGATTCGAATTTACATCTATATTGATATATCTTTGTGCTTAATGTCGACCGGACACATATTTATTTAACTTTATGAGTTTTCGAAGAAAGAAAGAGAAAGTATAGGAAATACTGAATGGCGATTTATGGAAAAATTTGAAAAATATTCTAGCTACTACAGTCACGTAATGAAATTTGACATAGAAGGTTTTCTCCACCATTATTTGTTTATATTTATATCACAATGGAGGTTAGTTCAGCACTTTGACAGCAAAATATACGAATATGCTGGCAACAGTCTCAATTAGCTTGAAAAAAACCTACACATAAATTCAAGCAATATAAACATTGCATCGTTAAAATATAGTTTGTTGTTTTTAACCAAAGAATACAGTTTTCATGTATTCTGTGGTTTAACAGACCTATTATTTTTCGTTTCTGCGTGGTAATCAGCCTCATACTCCATTTTTATTACAGTATGTTTATCTTTTGGAACATTATTTATCGTTATAACAAAAATATAAAAGTTTATACACTCAACGAAAATTGTCTTTATCAGGTCAGAATTTAGAACGCAGTTTAACGCCTTTTCATAATAGCGAAACTAGCGGACGCATACTAACATTTGTGAAGAATAAAAAAAGTTGTGTTATTTTAATAAGACTATTATTCTATTATACTCGTAGCCCGACCCCCAACAAGGTGGACAGATCAGATCAAACGATTCGCTGAGAGCCGCTGGAAACAAGCGGCCAAAGACCGTAGACTTTGTAACTCTTCAGAAGACTTATGTCCAGGAGTGACAGATACAGGGATTTGATAATGATAATGATGATACTTGTAATCTTGAAACTATGAAATGACTGACGTTTGAGTGAAATTCCGTTCGGAAACCAGATTTTTTTTAAAGGTGGTAGATGAACAGAAGCACTGTTCGACGAGATTAAAAAATACTGATTGCAAATGTCTTTGTGTAAATAAAGAAGTGCCATCTGCATGAAATTAAAACCCTACAGGGATGATAAATTACTGACATTAACCGCACTCATCTACCCTTGCCAACCCGTGTGTACAGAAAGATGATACGGCATTGTTTTGATAGAATAAATAAAAAACATCATAGTATTGAGTACGTTATATCTTAAAAAGAAGCGTAAAATTTTGAACAGTTTATACCGTTTTTCATCTCAAATAATAATGATTTTCATTATTCTAGAAAAAAAAAATCGAACAAGGATTGCAAACGCTAGAGTTCGCTTAAAAACCTTGTTTGAAAAAACGTTTAAGCAAAAAGCATGAAACCACTCATATTATTAAAACTACAGTAGTTTGAATAATATAACTCGATCGTATTATTTTTGATATCACTATCCTACAATATCACCTTAGAGTTAATACTAAATATCTAGTAACAGCAATTAATTTTTAACAATTTTTGTATTTTAGCCATAAATACTCATGGAATATTAATGCCAAAGTTCAACTCCCTGATCGAAGCACAATGAACTACAATTAGTTTTAACTTCCTAATAGAGGATGTGATGCAAACATTTAATAGAATAATAATCAGCATCTCGTTGTAAGCAAACAGTTCCCATGTTATATCTTAAAAGCATCATGTTATGTGACATAACATGAGAGAAAGCGTGTAACCAATAATATTCGACATAATGCAACTTCAATTACAGCATGAAATTGTGCGATTGCGAAATTTAACAAAAAAAAAAACCATGAGTGTCTATCGTGCGATGCCAACGGCATATTAAGTGTTGTTCCGCTGATGTATTAGCAAGTAGTTTCTACGAATTGCAGTTCTTATTAACTATCAAAAATAATGCAACTTTCCAATGATTGCTAAGGTGACTCTCAATACGTTGAGAAACATATAATTTTGTTATATACAAAGCTTGTTTCCAAAATCTGACCGTCCGATCTATTTGTCCGTTTCTGTGTCTGTGCCGTCGTAGCATTAAAACTGTGACTGATTCTTAATTTTTTTTTACATCTATGAGGACTGACAAACCTCGCTGAGGAAACAAAATGATAGATTTTATATTTTCTTCTTATAATGATTTTCATATGTGATTTGATACATGTTTATGTGATTTTGCATTTATGCAGGTTCTTATTAATTATGTTTATATCAAAAGTTTCATTGCTCTCGTCATGGGTTGCTTTTAATTTTAATATAAATTGCTTTTCGCACATTGTACCTACTACTATTTTATTGTTTGTTCACGGCAAACATTTATTAAACGCATTTTAGCTTAACTTACAAAGTTTAAAGTAATTGAATATAATCCTGTAATTCGTAATCTTGTCTTTCTATACTTCTATACTTGCACGCTTCTATATGCCAGTGCCACTCGAAACAACCGACAAAGTTTTTTATTTATTTATTTACTTGCATCCATGCCTTAACATAGTCATGAGTTAAAATTCATCTTTATATTTTTGACCCGAGTCATACCTATTATTTTACTGTGAGAATAGAAACCCTCATGAGGATTGTTTAGTTTGGGTACATGGAGTTGAAAAGATCAAAGAAGAAATGAATAGACTGTGTAAAAGAGAATTGGGGATAAAAGGAGGGAGTAGCATGGCATCAGTTATCGTAGGTTGGGTGATTAAAACTTTCGTTTCTTGAAACATTGAAGTAATAGAGCCTCGCAAAGTAGGAATCAATCATTCACTTATTTTCTTATCACTTTCCCTACAAACGGCATGTAATTGAACAGAGACTATCTGATGATTAGAGGCTAAATTACCCGTTATGCAAACAACGATGACATCTGTCGAACATTATAGTGAGGAATACACACATAAAGCACGAACAGATGGACCGAGTACAATGAAATCGAACCATGTGGGGAACGGAACTAATAATTTAGCTAGTATAAAGTTGAAACGACCCAATAAAAGTTGTTAATACCAATTGGAGAGAACTTTCGAACATAACAAAACTAAATCACATTAGAAGGAGTTATGCAAAATTTGAAGTTATAAAATAAAGCTCTTATCTCGAAATAATAGTTTTTTGTTTCGTTTTATGCTTTCGATTGCTTGCCAATTTAATCAATTAGACTTTAAAGTTGATCACAAGCTAACACCAGTGTCGTGCACCTCAAGAATTTCTTCCTTAGATAGATAGTTTATTGCACATACAGAAAAAAAAATTAAACTAAACAGAAGATAAATAAATATACGTATATATGCGCAAAGGCGGCCTATCTAATTTCTTTTGTTCCTACTGAAGCGATAGGATAGTTTATATGTCAATTTATAATTCAAATATTATTTTATTGCAAATTATTTGTTTAGTACCTAATAATTAAACGAAATACAATAAAATCATTGCTGTGATTTTCGAATCTGCTGGTAAGTAAATAAATTAAAACAGTTAAGCCATAGTGCTGTGGCAGTAAACAGCACAGAAACTGCTGTGCTGCAGTGCTGTCCCAGTCGAAAGTAATTGTAAGCAAAAATCGATATGTTTAATAGCAACACTACTTAATAATAACTAGGGGAGAATAAACATCAATCATTTGTTGCATACAAATAGTTCCCTAAAATTTTCATTATAGACTAATGATTTGCAACCTCTCTTAAATCGGTCACGTCATTTGCTATAGAAATTTAAAAAAAGTTTCGACATTCAATTGTTCACACAATTTTGATCATATTAATGAAAAATGTATGATTGTTCCATTCATCAGTAATGGCCTTTTAGCATGGTGAATACGTTGCGAATAATTATGAAAATGCATAATTTTGAGAGCGGTCATAGCCTACATTAATACTTTGGCATCCCTTTGGGAGGGTCCGTGGAAGGGACCAATACTCATTCGCAATATATGGGGAATTGTAAAATAACATTAAACGAGCACACTCTGTGCGGTCGCAATATTATGTCCCTTATGATTAAGTTACTCGACTCACTTACGTAAAGTAACTTTACTGCCTTAGAGTATACTTGTATCTTACCTGAAACCAAATAAAAAATCACATTAATTATATTTTTTAAACAAATCTTTGGTTATTCCCAAACGATTATTCCCTATTCCGTATTAGGATATTTAGTTAACGATTAAATATACCATCTACTTCAGTATCTATGTGCTAAAAGAAAAACATTGCGTAACCATGCAAGTGATGTAACGTTTAATAGGGGGAAGACGTTTAAATGTATTCTTCTTTCATCAAATTCAACAACTTTTTCCTGGGAAAGTTTTACTAAAAATAATCGGTGGCAATAATCAGTTGTGTTAGCAAGGTCAAATTTTGAGCTACAGTTTACCGACTACAGAAAAAGGGTAATTATATAAAATTATAGATTGCTATTTTGTAACCTGGGCGCAATTACGATTACTGATTTTAAAACCTTTAGCATCAGCTGGTAGGTACTATTTTAACCAGAACACAATATATAATATAATTATAACAGGTCTTCGTCATAGACAGAAATACATTATGCAAAGAATGAGGGTTTTTTTATCTAAGCGGGTTTAATGTTTACAAGCACAGATATATTACCCACTGGCGAACTTAAAGCGGGCGTATAAAAAACTGCACACCTGCGCCGAATTCTATTTCGTATTTTTAAGTTGCTATCACATCTTCCCGACCTCTGAGCCTGACATCGAACTTCGAGATTATTGCATGCATACCAAAGCATGGTAAACGCGGCCGTTGAACGCAGCTAGTAAGAAAACAAAAATAAGATTGTCCCACCATAAGGGTTTTTTTCTATATACAACGGGTTCCCCGGGCTTCAAAGAGAGCGACACGCCATGGTGGTTTTTAGTTCGGGTATACGAGTCCCACATAACCTCTGTCCTGCCCATAAGGACGCCGCAAAAAGGGCTTTTATAATAAGTACGAAAGGTCGAAGAGTTAAAATATCTTTGCTCTGTTATTTTAATATTTACTAATGATGGTTATGTTATAAGTTTGCCGTCCGCTTGCTATTAGTTTTACTCATACTAAGCTAAAGCTCGATTATATAATTAAATTGAAAGCAATAAAGCCCAATCGAGAAGGTTCGATAATATCTTGGATTTCATGAGAGCTGAGTCGCACGCATCGAAAGTAGGTACACACCAAGCAAACATGCGGCATGTTAAAATATCGGTGTCTAGTCGATCGGTCGGAAAGTTAGGAAGGTGTGGTGCGGCTTAAGAACCGCGTCTTCGTATAAAAACTTGATTGTAGAGCAGAAACAAATGAAATTGCTCGCTACACATCAACCACATATTTATCTATCATCTATGCGATATCTCTCAGGAATATCAGAATGAGATTTTTTTTCTCATTGATCTTGTATTAAGTATGTTCGACAAAGGAGGTGGGCTAGATTATCGGGTCAGAACCAAAATTGTAGGGTATTCAGTTTTCCACGTCTGTGCCTTGGAGGGAATGTTAAGCCACCTGTATTCGTTGTTATCACTGAGATGTAAAATTTTTTTTTTACTAATGTGTGTTTTAATGGGCCTCACAAGAAAGCTTAGAGTCACTCAGCGGGCGAAAGGGAGAACCATGCTAAGAGTATCTCTACGTGATCAAATCAGAAATTAAAAGATCCGTAGAAGAACAAGAGTTACTGACCGAGCTCAGCGAGTCGCCAAGCTGATGTGGCAATGGCCAGGGCACTTAACTCGGAGGACCGATGTACTCCTCTTTGTCGGTAGGGTGGTAACTAGCCACGGCCAAAGCCTCCCACCAGACAAAACAAACTCTCCGTCCTATCAAGTAACTTATGCCAAAAAGTTAATAAGTTTCATAATTAGGGCGTAAAGGAAGGACAAACGAACAAACAAATAAACAAACACAGTTTCGCATTTAAAATATTCATAAGTATAAAAAACGTCTGTGCAAGGTACATACGGATATTAAGGGTATTTTTTGTGGTACCTGGCAACTCGAGGTCGTTGCCTTTGTGTTGCAAGCGGTAGGAGTATGGCCACAATATACGGATTACGTCACTGTAACCCGGTAAATGCCTCTAAGTATGATCATCAGAGTTCGTGATGGTATTCGGTTTTGTTTTTTGTTGCTGTAAAGGCTGTAAAGCGTTGTGTAGAGAAATCACAAACTGTTAAGTCTCAAGGTGAGCGAAATAGGTAGGTAAGTCATTCAATGGTGAACGATTTAGGTATCTCAGGTATTAAAGTTATTTGCATTACACTGGTAGCCAGTGTAATGCAAATAACTTTATCAAAATAGGCAAAGTATAATATTTTTCAAATCGGTTTATAAATGACTAAGTTCTGAGGTAAATATGAAACACGAATTGTAAACCTCCTTTTTTTGGGAGACGATTCATCATCATAATCAATCCAACCGATTGACGTTCACAGCTGGACATAAATCTTTTGTAGGGTGTTCCACAATCCACGGTCCTAGGCCGCCTGTTTTCAGCGGCTCCCAGCGACTCGCTTGGTGTCGTTCGCCACCTCGTTGGGGCCGACCTACGCTGCGTTTAACGGTGCGGGGTCGCCATTCCAGCACGTTAGGAACCCAACGTCCATAAGTTCTCCGAACTATGGGCACGGACGTCGGCTGTCAACTTATAAATTTGCTTAAACTTCCTCTGCCTACCTACAGCAGTTTTAGCATAGTTTTTTGAAGTTCAGCTGAAAAAACGGTCTTTGTTAAATTTTTTACAGACATAAAGGCACTGCGTACCTACTTTAATAGACTTGCCTGTTAACAAGAGTTTTACCTTTACGACTAATGTGGGATTTCTATCCAATAAAACTACAAATAACTAGTTCGACATTTATGACCCATTACATAAATACACACAAGGTAAACTACATAACATTACAGTCGCATGTAATAATATGTTAATTAAAAATATTCATATTTGCTTTTCTTTACAAATAGCTTTCTCACGCTGTCTACGTTCGCATTTCACAATGCCATCGTCAAGTCGTTACTTTTCGTACAGAAATAATTTGTGTAGATCAAGTATTCAGCAAATAGATATTACGAAATCATTTATTCCAAGTAGGTCTACTTCACAAATTTTTATATAACGTCAGGTCTTTCTGTTTGCAGTGTTTGAAGTGGTCGGTTTGTAAAGCAGATTCCACCTTCGTATTCTCCATTTCTACGTTAAGCTGGCTGTTTGGTTGCATATAAAATTATGATAAATAAATTCCTAGCCAAGCGAAAATCAGTCTTCAAAAATGACCAACGATTTACGTATGATTAAAGGTTAAAAACTACTTAAACGTAGTTAAAAGAGTTTTTAATGCCAATGCTGGGAAGCCGGCTTGTACTTACACAAAGGTATCTTATAACAACTAAGAACCACTAAAGTACAAGGGGTAAAGCGTTTCACTCTCTAAACTCTTGTATACTCTCGCGTGAAGCTGAATCTAGAAGTAGTGATTGATCGCGCTGCTTCTAAAACAAGGCTATCAACTGAAATCCCGAACACGAACATCTTGCCATTTCTGTTGAATTATTAGGTCTGTGCTCTGGAGGAAATCTCAAGAAAAAACCAATATCGAAAAAATCTATTCAACAACGAACAAGAACCAAAGACGACCGACAACGAAAACCAAATGTCAAGAGCATCCCCAACCAAATAAAAAAATAAATTTATTTTGCAAAATGAAAAAAATAATCCCAGAATTTAAAAACTCACCCTTTTTTTCAGAGTCGGTTAAAAATCGGATTATTTTTATAACGCATCATCTCTACAAATATATATATTTTAAGGTTGGGTCATGTTACCAAAACTCAAAAGAATTTTTCTTACATGGGTAATCATTAAACCAAACAAAAACTATATTGGAATTATTAGTCTTATTACGGGCCAATATAAATTTGATACACTGTGGTTTTAACTTAAAAAAAAAAAAGAAACTTAACAAGAACTCTCCGGTGACAAAATACCAACGACACTTAAAAGACATCGGCTTCGTAAACCTTTGGGTCAAACTGAGTTTGTTTTTAATGAACTTTTTGTAAAATTGAACGAGTTTTATAGCAAGTATTAACCATCGAAAAGTAATAAATCAGTTTAGGAGTAGACATAGCTCTCTCGCTTTGTTTCGATAACAGAGATTTCTCTTAGAATACGATTTACATGTTAGCGATCGTGTTTTTATAGATGGGTTAATTTAAACAGTCAGTGTTGCAGACTGTTGTAAAAAAAACTCGAAACTTGGCCTTCTCACACAGTATCCCCAGAAAAAGGTAGGCACTATTCTAAGACGTCAATTTAGTTCAATTTAGGTTTATGTATAATAGAATTGCCACAAGTGCCGACAACTCAAAGGGCAATCCCTGTTGTGTAACATGCAGTTCCAATTCAAAAATTGACGTTCACAGTTCTGGCAATTCTCCTGTAGTTTGACCTGACAACTCTGGACAATTTCTGTGAAAAAAGCTAGTACGAGTAAAAAGCCACGAATACCTCTACAATTTACGACCACTTTAATGATCTATAAGCATTTCGGACCCAGTGGTCTGATATTTTGAAAACGATAAATTTGTACGTAGCAATACAATTTTTACTGCTCGGAATTAAGTACAACGTACTTTTTGCCCGTATTATGTTACAGTGAACTTAAAAACAGCTATATAGAGTTACGCGAAGCAAAAAAAATCAATATTTCGCATCGCGAAAACCGGCTCGCGTTTACACTTTCACGGACGATATTCAGATGATGGAATCGATTGGCATAAAAATTTATTGATCTTCGAGGCGTCACTCATTTCGTCAATTTAGATTTACTACTCTCAAGGCTGACCTATTCGTCAATTTTTTCTAATAACTTCTCCATTCTAAATTTATGATTATACAAATTGATTGATCGCTTAATACACCTACATTAGACATAAAAATTGTTTATTAACTCATAGTTATGAATTAATGAACTCAACATCGAAGCAACTTCTAAATAAATAATCGAAGCAATTTAAAACTGCAAAATCAGCAAGACTTCAACAGAATAAATACTTTTTATATTTTTATCACTCTTAGATCCGCAATGTGCGTTTTGACGTACATTTTGTTTTAATGCCTAATGATACTTGGATCAGCGGCATCTAATAAGACCAATAGTAATAAGAACCGTAAGCTACAACTAAACAATTTGCTAAAACCTATTTTTACAGTGTGCTTGGAAGCAGCCGCTCCGCTTTCATCTCTGGCTAGATTGAATAAAGAATTTGTGAAATGTTAATTGTTGATGCTTTAACCGAGATTCTGCTGAGTTTCTTACCGTATTCTTCTCGGTACAATTTGCCTTCCTTTTCTGTGGTAATGGTACGACAACACGTTTCAAAAGTATTAAAGTACTACTACTTGAAATAAATGAATTATGAATGTTGTTTTTTTTTTAAATTTTATTAACATATCCAAAAACCCTGTAAGAGTAACGCGATAAAAAAAATCCTTAAAATCAACTTGTATCATCGTAACAATATCAAGTAATTTAACAACGATTCGCCATTTAATCAAACCAATTGCACATTTCTTAATTTTATATCTCCCCATCATAAACGTTACACATTAATTTAGTTTGACAGCTGGTTAAACAACGCCTAATTACGAGCAAATTGTGTAACGATCGATTTGACAATGTTGTCACAAGTTAAGCGGCCGTAACGAATTGCTTATAACTTTTTGTGTTATATTAATGATGTTATATAATTTCGTAGCGTAGATGACACGGCAGTTAGTGTGAACCGAAATTTAGTTTTTTATCCACTACAAGTTAGCCCTTGGACTGCAATATCACATTAGTGGTGATAGTAGAATGGCAGCTATAACCCATAACCCTCATCAGTTTGTTTTAATTCCTTGGGAAGGTCAACGACGCGATGTATTCTACCGCTAACGCCATCTGTTGCTGTGTAGTCTCACTCTCTGTCTAAGGTTGGCTCCTAAACTACTGTTTTAAAATACTTTCTGCATTATACACCCGGATTTCATGAACACGAAAAACGTAACATGTAAAAGAAACAAAATATTCGGTCAGATAAACTTTATAAAATACGAATTATTCAACAAAAAGAAAAATTCTTCAATAACATCCCTATAATGAGATAAAATCTGCCACTTAAATATAAAAAGACGTTGTTGAATAATTCGTATTTTATAAAGTTTATCTGACCGAATATTTTGTTTCTTTTACATGTTACGTTTTTCGTGTTCATGAAATCCGGGTGTATAATGCAGAAAGACTATATTCATTGACATGAACCATAATACAACTCGAAGCCATCAGCCGGGTCTATTAGCACATGTATGTTTATGGGTAATAATGTTCCCTCATAGCAACATTTCATGCGCGTATAAGGCGGAGCGCAAAAACTCGCGCTTTCTGGTATACATATGTAAAGACGATACCGAACTCTCGCACAAAACTAGATGACGCTTGTAACTTTCTCCTAGTGCATTTCCAACACATTGGAAAATATATGAGAAAAACTTTTTATTAAGAAGCCATAGGCGATGGCGTGCTCTTCATACATACATAAAAGCACTGCCTACCTTAAGTTTTATTAAGAAAAAGATTTTTTCAATACATACGAAATCCCTTCTTTTATGAATACTCTAGTCGATCTGCAAGTAACTGACTGTAGCTACCATCATTATTAACAAACGACTGGCCACCCTTACCTCCCGATGTTTTCCTTCACTACTCGTATTAAAGCATGTTACTATTATTGCTTTAAACTCTCATAAGTTATGAAGTTCGTGCTGGGGATCTAATTCGATCCCTCAAAAATTTAACTAATTGTTAAGAAAGGTTATAGAATATTTAACATAACGAAAGTTAACGGCAGTGAAGCCAAGGTTTTCTTTATGAGTCTGCCACCAGAACTGTAACTCAGTATTCTGAGTTTACAGTTTTCAATAAAGTACGGAAAGTTAATTTGCCTTTTTGCCGCCTTTTCGCATCTTATATATATGTTTTTATTGTTTTTGTTATTTCTTGTTTTCACTTTTAATTTGTGCAATAAAGAAATTTTTTGTTTTCTTTCTCCATGGCGAAGCGAGATTGTACTGTGCTAAAAAATAATGTACTCGTATATTAAACACTTATATTACACAACCGTAAAATCAAAAATCAGCTACTTAGAGATTTCGAAGGGTATCATTATATTATTTTCAATTTGAACGTTGGATCGTAACCCGCAGTTCACGCCTGCAAATTACATATTGTGTAAGAAAAATGGCGACTAACGCCATCTAACTAGCATTTCTATTCAAAAGAAACGTTAAAAAATTACGTGATGCCTCAGCTTTCGAGAATTTGTATGCGTGAACAATTTAATATAATGCGGTTGATTATTATTTTTGTATAGTCCAATATGAGTGAAGGAAGCAGTTGTAGGCTAATTAGGAATTATTTTAATTTTATACTAGATTAGTCGCGAAACTTGGTCTACGAGTTGGCAGTTCTCGTAGTATTGGTTTTACACGCTTTATCATGCACTACAACTTTTTTCTAGAGCTCAATCTAATGTCTTTTAACTGCTACTATTTGCCTATATTATTCGTCTAAATAATTTCTAATGTATTACATATTTTTACTGTGTACAATGTGTAAATTAAATTAATTATAATACATAATAATAACAATCCCTACTAATATTATAAATGTGAATGTAAGTTTTTGTTTGTTACGCTTTCACGCGAAAACTACTGAACCGATCTTCATGAAACCTTTTATACATATTCTTGAAGGTATTAGAAATAACATAGTATACTTTTCATAGAAAAAAAAAATTACGTAAGATAAAAAAATGTTTGTGAAAAGATCTAAAAATCTCATATATGTCTATAGGTGTAGACTATGTAGCAGTATGCTGCCTCACAAAATAACACGGGCGAAGCCGCAGGGCACATCTAGTAATAAATAGATTTAGAAAATTTTGGGCTTTACAATTACACATTGAAGCGGTGATAGCGCAGATGGTAGAAGCTCGACTTCACTTTCAGGGGGCCGAGTTCGAACCCCAGCTCGCACCTCTAACTTTTCTAAGTTATGTGCGTTTTAAGTAATTAAAATATCACTTGATTCAACGGCGAAGGAAAACATCGTAAGGAAACCTGCATGCCTGAGAGTTCTACATAATGTTCTCAAAGGTGTGTGGAGTCCACAAATACGCACTGGGCCAGCGTGGTGGACTTCCCCTCCAATGCCCTGTAGTGGGCCGGTATTGGTTAAT
Source organism: Pararge aegeria (assembly GCF_905163445.1). Taxonomy (NCBI): domain Eukaryota; kingdom Metazoa; phylum Arthropoda; class Insecta; order Lepidoptera; family Nymphalidae; genus Pararge; species Pararge aegeria. Next base: position 5,356,199 of record NC_053201.1, read on the forward strand.
TGTGATGATGATGAATACAATTAACGAGATAATAAGTCCGTTAATTTGTCCTTTCACTGTCGCATTTAAAACATAAACACAGATACGGCGAGAAACTGCGTACATAGCTTGTATCAAACACAAAAACAATGAAAGCCTATCTTTCTATCTATATATATAAAAGAGAAAGTGTGTGGGTATGTTCCGTATAGGCTCCGAAACGGCTGGACCGATTTCAATGAAACTTTCAGGGAATCTCCGGATTGACCTGGCGAGTAATCCTGTAAAGTTTGGTGATGATCGGAGCACTCCTATTTTTGAACTGTCAAACTGTCAAATACAACTTTTATTCACTATGATGATATTCTATTGTTGAGTGTACACGGGTGTAGATAATGATCTTCACCCGCTCCAGAAGAGAATAGAAGAGAATGAATACGGAGAGAAATAAATGATTTAATATTATATAATGGGACTTAAATTAAAAATTTAATGATGTAAGTTCATTGTTTAAATAAAATAAAGCAAAATCTAGCCCTGCGAAGCGGGCTGGGTACGCTAGTAACAATATAAAATACTTGGAAATCACCGAGTCACGTGCTAGTTAGCTCAAATAACCGCGATGCTATCTGGTTACAATTCGTGCATACAATTTATATCTATTACTGTGCATCTCTCTTGTACGGATGCATATTTTATGAGATAATTAGTTTTAAATTGGCTTTACCAGGCTTTTATATGAATTTAATGTGTTCTGTAAAAGTCAGTTGTTTTTTTTTAATTATTTACTGACTGAGGAGCTTTGTCACAATAGCCATCGTATTATTTCTTATACGCGCTAAAAGTCACGGGGGATCCGCAAGTAAGTATAAAATGAGCATTGGACAAGACGGAAGCCGACCAAAGGTGCACCCATTGCAAAGATCCATTACTTTTTTTCCCATAAAGATTTATTATTGTTATTAATATGATTGACGGCCGAATGGCGCAGTGAGCAGCGACCCTGCTTTCTGATTCTAAGGGCGTAGGTTCGATTTCCACAACTGGAAAATATTTGTGTCTTTAACATGAATGTTTTTCAGTGTCTGGGTGTTAATCTGTACCTGTATTATAAGTATTTATGTATATTATTCATAAAAATTTGTATCAGTCATCTTAGTACCCATAGCACAAGCTACGCTTACTTTGGGGCTAAATAACTATGTCTGTATTGTCGTAGTAAATTATTATAGGTTATATACTACGGTACGTTATACAATACAAAGGGCGAGACATATCACTGTATGCGTCATAACATTGCACACACACACACACACATACAGCGACGTAATGTAACACATTATCACATACGCTTCACTTTCACGATATATCCGCGAGTCACGATCGCAACATTATTCCTTCCTCGAGCTTGATATGAGGGAATTTTCGCTTGACGGAACCAAATTATACCATTCTTCGTGTCTGTTCATTACATCTCATTATCTAGGTACACAGATAATGAAAGATTGTATTGTGCAGAGTTCTAGCGCATTCGCCCGTGTTCCTCTGTGTAAGAGGTCTGTGGGCTTGCTAATCGCTAAAATGCATATGAATCGGTTGTAGTCACTACAAACGGAGATACTTAAAGTTTCAAAAGTGCTTGAAGCTGATTTTTTTTTTTTTTTAAACTTACGGTTCCCCTTGGTTTGCTAATGCGGAATATTCCTTAAAAACTTTCTTGGCTATTCGCCTAATCAACTTCAAACTAAGAAGCGGTTAGCGGGGCTAAGTTCGAATCCCAGCACGCACCTCTAACTTTTTCTAGTTATGTGCGTTTTAAGTAATTAACATATCACTTGCTTCAATCGTGAAAAATAACATCGTGAGGGGATCTGCATTCCTGAGAGTTCTAAATAATGTTCTCGAAGGTGTGTGCAGTCTACCAATCGCACTGGGGCACCGTGGTTGACTACGTCCTTAACCCCTTCTTATTGTGGGAGGAGACTGTGTAGTGGGCAGGTAACGGGTTGTGGTATGATGATGATGACTCCAACCTAACGCGTCACATTGCCCGCCTGCTCTGTTATAAACTGATGTCCAGTGAACAAGCAAACATATTTAAAAGTTGCATTTATAAATTACATTTTGTATGATATTACTTTATAATTATAATATTTACTTTGTACGTTCCTTGTTGGACCTTTGTAACAACTATTCTTTATTATTGCTAAATTGACGGTTTGTTTGTAACATCCAAAAGCAATGGAGCAAATAATTTTATTTCCAGTTCCGTTTCCATCGCCTGATTTATCGAAAAACATTGAAATTGCGAAAACAAGAAAAAAAAACAAATCGTGAATCTAAAATTACTTTAAGATGCCGAACAAAAAAAAACGGAAAAAAAAAGTCTCGCTAACCTGTGCGGCGACAATATAAAATGTACCTTATAATCGGTATAATAAGATTTATTTTTGATTTACAGAATACATTAGTAAGTCAAAGCACATGCATCCGCTTTCGCAGGTGTCACGCTGCACCTTTACAGACAAAGATAAAAAAGTCCTTCCCGAACAGCTGTTCAACCTGAGCATGCTTGGTAAAATTAACATTTCTTTTAACGACCTTGTTTAAGGCTACAGTTGTTAGGTAATATACGTAAGTAATCACAGAGTAGGTACAGCTCGGCCCAAATAAAGGGTAAAACATTTTATGTTATGATATTTTATGCAAATTCTCAGATGCAATCTTACGAAACGCGAAAATATCGAGTGGGATTAATAATTTTTTTTAATAAATTACCCATAGTAATAATCCCTACTGATCCCTTAGCTACCAATATGTTAAAAACATGTTAATCTCTTGCTCTGTAAAAAAGTAAAACGAATATATATACTGGGATATTGCAATTAAAATGCAAGTAAAACCTTTTACACTTAGACTGTAAGTATATATATTAAGAAAAAACTAAAATGATTTATTTATATCTAAAATCTTTTATCTACAGCTATAAGAAAAAATACTGCTTTTTTAGCTTTTCTCAGTCAACGAATTTTTTTATTATTTAAATAGGCCTATAAATGGTACTTTAGGTGCGTACATTACACACAAAAATGTGTAGGTACTAGATACATGGTAGTGAGATCATATCGAGTAAAATGTAAGTAAAAACATAAAACTTAATTACTGTCGGATGAAAACTATATAGAATATATATAGTAACAAATCTTTACTAAGAAAAACTAAGCGTTTTAAAAATTTTAAAGTCTATTTTTTTTTCGAAAGTCGCTCAAAAAACTCTACAGGAAAAAAGATGCTTGCCAAACAATCATGGCGTAAATTTCATAATGAGTTACTTTTTTTCCATGCATCATTATATTAGATGACATTTCGAAAGATAAGATTGTTAAGTAAAACTTTTGCGTGAAATAGCAATTATGCAAATTATTTTCAGACACAAGAGAAAGCACTAGATTTTGCTTTCCTAAGAGTGTATACTGTAGACCATATTAGGAGGGAAAATAATATTAACCTCTACACAATTATTCGTATACGGATTCAAATTAAGAAAGTACTCTAAAATTATACTAACTGCACAATAGAACTTACAATATCCTAAAAGGGTCTACTAAAGCCTACAAAGAAATACACCGTTAGAAGAACGAATTAAGAGCATAAATTAAACACCCATTAAACTAAGCCCGATCAAAAATCGCGGCCATTTTTTTGCTACGACCTCTAGCGGTAACACAAAAAGTTCTTTATACTTGAACACGCAAACCTAAAAGATAAAACTTTTGGCGATTAATTCGATTGTACCTTTTATTTCTATGTCATACGGATAAAAATCGAATGCACATATTTAAGAGGTATTCATGTTTACGGAGGTTCTAAGTTAATTTCGGCTAGCGTGAAACAATGCGTTGAATGCCTTGATAAGTACTGAATAAGACTTGTTTTAAGTATTTGCTATCTTCGGTTGAATCTCGTTGAATTCTATCGTGACAAAAAACTGAAGGTTGTTGTTTCATGCTCCTTGAAAAGTTCTTTTAGCGATTAGAATATATCTGATACGATTTTATCTAGCGGTTTCTGCTAAGCTGCGTCATTGCTTAACTTTAACGAACCCGAGCAGAATTGCAAGTTCTTTTACGTACCTAGACCGAATAGTTCAACCTAAATAGTTAAGTGAATCAATCAAATGAATAAGTTAAAATTCAGGATTCATTTATTTCAAGTATCCTTAATAAAAGCACTTTTGAAACGTCAGTTTATAGTGACTTGACCAGGAGAAGCCGGCTTCTCAGAACTTAACAGTTAGAACAGCCTGATAGGGGCTATACAGTGAAACATAAAAAAAAAACTGAAACTTTCCTCACAATAAATCCGCCCCGAAGATTTCCCTTCAACATAACGAGATCCTAACTATCACACAAAGAACATTGTAATTGGACAAAGGATTTCTCTGAAACTTTCACAGTGACGTCGCCAATTCCGTATCTAACATCGAATCCCACGCTTCGAATGATGCCTCAAGTTGTTTTAACTTTAACTGATGAAATGGTATCTTCATATTTATTGTTTGTGAGTGCTCGTGTGTTAAATATACGCCTGTTAACAATTCCCCTAATTGTTTACTGGTAATATGGAAAAGATAATAATGGAAAGCAGTGATTATGATTGCGTTGCATGCGAATCTTAACAGGCTAAGAGTAGTTTTATTCTTTTAGTATTTATTTAAGATTTTTTATTGGCAAGGTTGGAAACAGTCTTCTCTACTCTTACCTCACACAAGATAGAAACGAATATTGATCTTCTTTTCACATAGCACGTTAAAACGTTGGTACTATGGTTATTTTGACTAATATTCATGATAATATCATGCATGCATCCGCCCTTCTATCCATCAAATACATTATTTATTAGATGACATATAACAGAGCTGTGTTTAGTATTGGGAAACGGGAGGTCATAGGGCGAGATCGATTTTGAAAGTCGATATTTTCTTAATTTTAGTTCTATTATGATAAACACCAATCGTTTAAAAATGTAAAAGTTGTTCCCATTATTCATTTTCGTGAGGTCTCAATACTTTCTCGCAGTAAATCCTTTCGGTATTATTCTCGCCTGTACAAGGGACAAGGCTGTAAACTTGTAATGTAAATTCAGCATAATAAACCACGATCTGAATACCATGGTGGGACATAGTTTATTACCAGATATCTCAAGCGAAAGTTTAATAATGTTCACTTTACGTAAACGATACATTTTAACGAAATGATTGGAACGGATAAATAACCATTATAATCCACACCCTGGCCCGTTGCTGGGCAGAGGCCTCTCCATATGAAAGAGAAATTAAGAGTTTAACAACTGTGCTACTACAATACGGTTTGAGGGCAAATATTACTTCTTGTTTCTGATAATATCCAGGACTGAATTAACAGAGAAATTCGAGATCAAAAATTCAACAACAACTGACAAATCATACCACGTGACAACGTAGAACATGTTAAACTTATAAATTAAAGAGACAGCTACAACAATAAGGTAGTAGCAGTTTAAAATAGGAAGGATACTGGGTAGCGTTGTACCTGTCAACTGACAGTGAAAACAGGCTATTTATATAATAACAGTGCTCAGAAACTTCACAATTCTGTTCAACATTAATATTTTATCACAAAACAGCACAACGCCTTATATGTGGTTGACATCCAATCAATCCGAACGAAACGTTTTTCATCCAAGTTACGAACCTTAGGTTCGGAACGCCCTTTAGACGTACATGTCACGTGCCACGTATAACTAGTATCTTCAAGTATATAAGCAAGTGAACCTTTACCTATACAGGACAGCGCGAACAAGAAATCAGACAATACCAATAGGAAGAAATAAAATACGAGAAGATATAGATAAAGGGAAAAACAATAATGTAACAAAGATACATTACCGCAAAACATCAACGGTCTTGAACCGGTCCTAAACCGCATATTCCTCGTGTATTAGTTTACTTGAAACCCATAAGACTAATTCCATGGATTTCAAAATGAAAGTAATCATAAATCATATCTTGAACAAGTTATCAGGATATATATTTAAAAGCTGGTTGGTTAGTACTTTTTAGTTTGTAGTAATATAATTTTATTTTTAAGTGGAAATTGAGAAGAGATTATTTCCTTATTTAAAATTCTTTTGTCTTGAAACCAAATCAAACATATTTGCATATTGCTATCAAAATTTCTATCGTATGTATTCTTGCTATAACTAGTCTGTTTCTATCACAATAAATATATTATGGAGTATTCTATGTATGAGCTGTTGATAGTATTATAGCTTCAAGAAATAAATTAGAAGCTTTTATTTAGCTATTAACCTATTTGCAGCTTGACCTAATATATTCCACTATAACTAACAACGTTCAATAACCTAACAATTGTGCTTGAATTTGCATGTTTATCTTTAAAATTGAAATATTAGTTATTCAATTATTAAATTTGTTTTTTTAATTGAGCAGCTGTCACCCTCACTCACTCGCCCACTCCTCACTCACCCACCCTCAATAACTAACGTCAGTATGATACTTCTGATCTATCAAGCAACAAGGTGGACGGACGACATCAAGCGAGTCGCTTGAACTTAGCGTGGAATTTGAAAAACCCTACAAAGCCATAGACCAGCAATGGGTGTCAATCGGTTGAAGTGTGATGATGAAGATCTGCGTTGCGAATTCTTGGTTATTAACTCACCCTGTGGGTGAGATAATGGTCAAGAATTTTAGGGAGAAACTCGTTTTCGGTTCGGTCGGTTTGTCCGAAAATAATCGTTATTTATTTAAACTTAATTTTGTTACTTATTCATTGGCAAATTATTTTTTTTTGGCTTTAAACTTGTTTTCATAAGTGCTTCAGAAGAAAGTTTAAACGTTAATTTCAGATTTATCGCCATATATGTTATTTATTTTTCAGATTTTATTTTTTTTCTTTAAATATTTTATGAAATTATGTTTAAATGACGCTTTTTAAATGCTCAGTGCACTTGTAACTGACAATCATATCAGTGCATGTTATTGTGTGTGTGCTATATTAAACAACATGTAATATGTACGTTGTTTGTGCTCTTCATAAATAAATAAATAAATTAATTAATTAAAACTTTAAATTTTTCAGTATTATGAAACTGTGTGTTTTTTTTTGTATTATGAAACTTACATTGACGAACATGTTTCTTAATTATATTAAACTAGATGATCCGGCACAGAAGGTCTTAATATGATCGAGTCTGAAGTGACCGATTTAGATCATTATTATTGCAAGCATCAGATTGTAATCTTTAGCACTTTAGACGCTTGCATAACCTAAATGGGTTACCGTGTTACGCCTCAATAGGTTTTAGAAGTTCGATTGTAATCGCGAACCGTAACACTTGTTAACCATCCATTGAGCATTATAAATTATTATGAACAGTTTTATTAAAAGCTTCTGTTTATCTTCCAAATATAACGAAGTTGGTAAAAATTATCAAATATACTAATAATTTATTTTTTCTTTGTGCACCACAAAAAGAAAAAAAACAATGACGAAACTTAAAAAGTAGGATAACAAAGGCGGCCTTATCTCTTAGCTATCTCTTCAAGACAACTTTGTACTAATTCATTTTTAAAATATAAAAGAGTCTATCTTTGAAATTAAAGATAAAGAGCCTGGTCAAAGGTAAATTTCCTGCCGGAAATATCTTCGCAAGTGGCAAAGGACAAAGGCATTGTTTAGAGCAGCGTTAGTTAATAAAGTTAACTTAGCCCTAACCTTTTGGGCACCATGGCCTATTGGTCCCCAACCATTCATGGCAACAGAAGACAGAAGTTTTAGCCAATATAAACACACGCAATAGAAATAGGTACAAGAGACATAGTTAATAAGTAAGTCGTCTGGTCATAAATCTTATCATACATTGTCTCGCTCGCTCTCATTAGCCTTTACGGAGCGCGAGAGCGAGCGAGTTACTTACGTTAAAATGGGATAAATCAGATGTTAACGGATTAGTTTTACATTCATCATCATCACCGTCCCTTATTATTATTGCTCCATATTTTAACCCAGTTTTTATTAAAATTATTGAATCTGCTGTTATCTGAAAACCACCTTTACCATGTTGTTCAAATGGCGGAAAAAAAAGAACTGTCACCATCAGTTTGTCGCCAACACTGAATAAGCCGTTTCTTAGGACGTGAACGACGATCTTTGGTGTAAAAGTACGAATAATCTTATAATTTTTGTAATTTGATGTTTCCAAGGCCAAGTAGCCTATGTTTACTCCCCCGCGTCCTTTTGACCAAGCCTATGCTAAAAATCGTGTCGATTGGTTACTTACTTACTAAGGAATGACAAACAAACAGGAAAAAAAACACTATCGCATTAATAATATTAGTACGGATAAGACAAAGAACAGAAAAAAATCCAACAACAAACCAATCTAAGAACCTTTCTGTGAATGGTATTTAATTTTCATATTCAAAATTTACGTCTACTTTAAAAAAAGTTGTATTAACGGAGTAACTGCATATTCCATTTAGATCAAGATTTCTGAATAGACGTATTTAGAGTTTCATACCAAAGTCCAAATTGTATACGCTGTTTTGTTATCACTTTTCTATTTATGTAGGTACTTTTTCTGATGTATAATAAAAATATATTCGTTCATTCAACGATTCATTCATCCTTAAGTAACAGTATTATCAACGTTTGAAAACAGTACAAACATTTCCTTTTAATTAATGTTAGATATTTCAGTGTGAGATAATCGTATATAACTAACACAAGCGAGCCTAGCCGCTAAGTGATTTGTCGTTTTCGATAATAGTCTCAACATTTAGTCAGTGGATCGGTAAAGTAAAATATCACTAGTCTTTGAATGAAATATAATTGCCATTAGTTCGTACCTAATCAGGAATTATGTTCATGGAGTGAATGGGCTAGCATATTTCGTCTTAATTTCCACTAATACCTGACTACTTAACACTAGTCTACCACCTAATCACTTTCTCTTAAAAGTTGAGTATAAGTAAACGCAACTTTATCAAACTAGCGTTGTTGAGTCAAATAACGCTAAATACTACATATGCGACAAAAGGACGTACATAATATACAAACGTACAAGTTACACGTCTTCTTTCATACTTTCAGTTAACATGCAAACACTCATTCTCCTATTATACACACACAGCGTACACAAGCATAGCCATCCCAATTAAATTATGCGAAATACTAATAACTTGTCGCAATTAAACATTGACAAAGTTCATACGTATTTTTTTTAACTATCCACAACCTGCGAGCACAAACCAACCTTATTACAATCAACAAGCGTTAATCTCGTAATTTGTATGGAGACAGCAAAGTATTACTAAATATTCAAAGTGGGCTACCAGTACCTACTCATTTTGGTTTTCATTAGTTACCATTTCTAGGCTACCGTGCTTCCATCTAAGACTGCATTGTTAGAAATAGGTGGTATCACGCAATTTTGGGATTGGGAACGCGTTTTTAAATTGCAGAAGTTAAGCGGACATTTAGGATACTAGCTCACGTATCGCAAGACGGGGTGTCTTTGTTAACTATATTAGCTCGACCATACTTTATTAAACTTAATTAAGTATTTTAAGGCTACTCTTTATAATGTAGCAATATACGTAGCGCAAAACCGAAACGAGTTTGCCAAAAGGAGTCCAAATATCACAGCCTTAAAAAAGCAACAAACACACGCACGCATGGGCCCAGAAGTTTTTAAAAGGATAACAGCTAGTATAAGAGATGCACCAATTGATAATTTATTCAGGAAAAGAACTGAATACTTGGCTTATCGAGAAGGCGTTCAACAGTTATAATGAATTCCTGGAAATTAAAATTTGGTTTGTTGTAATTAAAGTTAGGTTGGTTAAAAATTGACTTCACTTATTTGTAATTATAGAATAATATTATAATGAATTTTTGAATTCATAAAAATTGGCATGATAAAATTTATTATTTAATAACATTGAAACTTCAGTGAGAAACTTTTAATTGAAAAAAATTATGTGTCTTTCATTCCTAGCTCCGGTTGGTATAGCAGCCATTTATATTTAAAATATAGCCGTCACTATTAAAATAGTTTGTTCTTCGACAGACAAAATTACAATCATATCGTAATGAGTAGGTGGTAGGTATAATTAAATTACATCACCTTACCCGAAAGTAAAACGATTTATAAATTAAAAAAAAAAAACTAGTAAACTCACATAGATGATTAATCAATTATTGTCAATTACGTAATGAGACATCTTGCGTAAAAAGTCATACATAAAAAAATTCATTACATCTTCTACGACACCGTAATCGGCCGATCAATCATAGGACGTATTAAACAATCAATCAGGTGGGTCGACCACAGGCTAAGGCGTCGGAAATTAAGGTGACCAAGCCTCTAGGATTTCTAGGACTGTTCCTGACGGTTGCAGGATGTGTTCTATGCATGCTCTGCACGGTTAGCATGGGCAGGAGACAATTATCTCCCCGGGGAAAGGATAAAAATTTATCTTCTCCCACAGCTTGATCAACTCTCAAAGCATTGGCGCACAAGTGGAAATAATATCCATATAATATATGTGTAATACTAAACGGCAGTAAACTTCTACTAATCGTTTTACTACAAAGGTGAGTCCTAGTTATGTTTAATTTAAGTATAATGTTTAATTCCCAATAGAATAACAATACTAATACGCACTATGTCTAAATTCTATATATCGAAAGACAAGCTTCACTATTTTTAATAGCTGTTATTAAAAATAGTGAAGCTTGTCTTGTTATCTCTTGTCCAATGTTAATCGTTAATAAATACAGTCATACATCACGACTGTTTTTCTCTTTTACATTGTTGAGTTCAATATCTGCATCTTTTCTTCTAATTAAAGTTAGCAGTAAAGTCTCGGGTACGAAGAAACGTATTTGGGTACCCTACATTAGAGCCGAGAGAAAGTGGCTTCCTACATACGACAACGTGAAATTATGAGAACGATGACGGCTGCATTTTTTCAATTACCCACGCTTAACAAGGCGTCATGACATTTAGTGGGTGAAGGTTACAGTTCAACCGCATCCATTTGTTTTAAGTCACACTGACTAAAGGCATACATAGAGTATCATCATCATATCATCCCATTACCGGCCCACTATAAGGCACGGGTCTCTCAAAATGACACGGGTCTCTCAAAATGACAAAGAAGGATTGAGGCCGTACTCCATCCCGACGGCCGAGTGGTGCACTGGGCAGCGACCCTGCTTTGTTAGTCCAAGGCCGTGGGTTCGACTCCCACAGCTGGACAATGTTCGTTTGATGTTATTCATTCTATTCATTCGTTGATGATATTCACCTCGTATCAACCCATTACCGGTCCACTATAGGGCAAGGGTCTCCTCTCACAATGAGAAGGGGTTAAGGCCGTAGCCCACCACGCTGGCCCAGTGCAGATTGGTGGACCTCATACTCTATGAAATGCTATTCATCTCACTCGGCACCGTCTTAAAAATGTTGTAGTAAAAATTAATTTTTTGCTTTTTCGTTGTTATACGAAGTCTTTTTGTCAAAAAAAATTTAATGCAAACATTTAGGCGCTAGGATTACCTCCGTCCATCTTTTCCTTTAGTCGGTAGTTGGTTAGTAGAATATCTCGAATGTTGTTTCAGTAATTGTGTTAAGTGGTGCAACGTGACTTTGAAGATAGAAGAAATAGATAAGCGCAATGAATAGTCGGGATCTTATCTAAAACGGTCCGCATTAATTGATACGAAGAAAGTTTTATTTGTTTTTAATGGCTGGACGTGTTGTAATGGTTTGTTTGTTGTTACTAGGTACAACAAAAAACGTATTAAAGACTAAAGTGAAAGACAAAAATATCTTTATTCAAGTAGGCCTATAGACTGCACTTTTGATACATAAAAAGTGAATACAGAAGAATATGTTGGCTTTTCATACTTATTTATTAATCACTGATAATGTCATCATTAGCGTAAATAAAGTCCTAAGGTGCTGTGAGCATGCTTACTCTCTGATAACACAGAATATTGAGCTTAAACCCACCATGCTTCTCAATAAATATAAACGAACACAGCACGTAACACAGTCGAAAAATTTGTCCAAAACTACACGAACATTATATGAAGCGGAATCTCTATAAATAAGGGAATGTAACGGAGAACCAGCAGTTCACCGTGCTATTACCACCATCTACTGCGTTCACCAACCCGTCTGACCAGCGTGGTTATAATGGGAAAATGTGGCAGAAAATCGTTGGAAGAGACTTTCAGTGGACTGTATTGCTATGCATCAAGAAGTTTCACTCAAACAAAAAAAAAAATTGACAACTATATAATCATATCAACCCATTACCAGTCCACTACAGGGACACCGGTCTCCTGCCACAATGAGAAGGGGTTGTCCACCACGCTGGCCCAGTACGGTTTGGTGGACTCCACACGCCTTTGAGAACATTATGGAGAACTCTCAGGCATGTAGGTGTCCTCGCGATGTTTACCTTCACAGTTGAAGCAAGAGATATTTTATTTGCTTAAAACGCACATAACTTAGAAAAGTTAGAGGTGCATTCTGGGATATGAAAAGTCCCGAAAAGTCCTTGTTAAGTCAAAGTGCTTCCCACTTTTTTTTCATTCCATTATAAGTAAGCCGTTGACTGCAATCTGACCTGGTGGTCAGTGATGATGCAGATATACCCCTAATCGGTTTCCACGCGACATCGCACCGGAACACTAAATCTCTATATCGAATAGGGTAGTAACTAGCCACGGCCAAAGCCTTCTACGAGACAAAACAAACTCACCGTGCTATCAACTCTATGCCAAAAAGCTGATTGGTTGCTTAGTTACGGCGTAAAGGAAGGTCAAACAAACACACTTTAGCCTCCCACCAGACAAGAGAAAATTTCGAAATTATTAATTCCCAAATTGCCTCTGTCGGGAATCAAATCCGCGACCTACTTAAATTCACAGCGCTCACCGTTGCGCCAGTGGAGTCGTCATAAAATGTCTAACAAATTCAAAAGCCCCGCGCTAATACACTTAGTGCATCCAGTAATTGCGCAGTCACGGCGGGTCTGCGTCGCCTTTGTCGAGTTATCGGGCATCTCGTAAATTTTAGACTTTATCTTTACTTTGTGTGACTTTCCTTTCTTTGCCGGCTGTAATTTGATTGTATGCAAAGTGCCTGTCAATGACTTAAGTTTAAGGCATAATTATCAACCCGCTTCGCTTTTCAGAATGAGTAGGGTTTAAGCTATGGTCTGGTCTAAAGAATATGTTGGCTTTTCATTCTTGTTTACTAATCGCTGACAATGTCGTCATCAGTCTAATTAAAGTCTTAAGGTGCTGTGAGCATGCCTACTCTCTGATAACACAGGATATTTAGCTTAAACCTACCATGCTTCTCCATAAATATAAAGGATAATAGACCGTAGCGGTAACGAGGCGTGCCCTGAACATTTTATATGAAGCGGAATCCCGCAGAATATAACTAAGGAAATGTAACGGAGAACCAGCAGTCCTCCGTCCTACTACTACGTAAACATAATTATCAACCCAATTACCGGGTCGTTTTTCAGAATAAGAAGGGTTTAAGCTGTCAGGTTGGAGGCTTCGGTCGTGGCTAGTTATCACCCTACCGACGTGCCGCTAAGCGATTTAGCGTTCCGGTACAGTGTCATGTAGAAACCGATTAGGGGTATGGATTGAATATAACTGGCATACCCCTAGCAAGTCAGCCCATTAACATCTTAGATAGTCGTAAAATATAAAAAAAAATAGCAGACTTTACATGCCCTTGAGAACAGTATCAAAAGCATGCCGGTGTCCTCACGTAGTTTTCTTTCACCGTTGAAGCAAGTGATATTTTAATTGGTAAGCATAACTCAGTCCCGTCGTGACCACGATCCATGCAACTGGGTCGAAATACCGACAAATCCAAAAATATTATCGTGGTATGTGTACCCGTTGAACTATATTTAAGAAATGTTGATTAACCACTTAAATCTATACTTATAATAAAACTGTAACTGAAAGATTTCTGTACATATAATATATTTTGAAAATTTTGACCGGGGGATGCCTTATAATCGATACTGAGTCCAAAAAAGGTTTTTATTTAATTTTTGTCTGTCTGTCTGTCTGTCCGGGCATCACGTGAAAACTACTGGACGGATTCAAATAAAACTTGGTATAGTGGTAGTTGATATTCCGGGTCAACACATAGTTTTTATCCCGATAAACAATAAGTTTCCTCCGGGAAATGGGATGAAAACTTTCATCAATTTTACTTAATACCTCTGTTAAATTTGCACCGATTTTGATCATTCTTTTATTATTTAAAAGTGTATACTATCAAGCATGTATTTTATTAAGGATCTGATAAATATTGTCGGTGATAAAGAACATAACTCTTCACAAATAACTGTCAGTCGCAACGCGTATGGGACAGCGATCGAATGCATGCGTATCATCCTACTAATATTATTAATGTGAAAGATTGTGAGGATGGATGTATGGACGGATATATGTATGTATGTATCAGCTAAAATACCACGTAAAATAATAGTAGGTACAATGTACATAGCTTCCCACGATATTATGATGTTAGCATTAGATATTCTAGCTTCTCGATTGACTCATACGCTGAAGAAGACGCGGGGGTCCGCTAGTCTTAGTTTAAAATCTTTAATAACTAAGAAATGTTTAGAGGTGCGTGCTGGGATTCGAACTCACCCCCGCGAAAGTGAAGCCGGAGTCCTACCCACTGGGCTCTCACCGCTAAGATCGATCAGTGAGAGGTAAATCTATGCCTAGGAATCTTCTTTTATTAGGAGTTCCTTACTTAGGCATTGCGTTGTTCATTGTTAGTGAAAATAGGCATTAATCACAGAGTAGATCTTTGGCGGATAGTAATTAATAATAAATAAAATTTAATATCATATAATAATAATAAATAAAATAATAATAAAGTAAATTTAATATAACTGAAAATATGTCGATACTACGAGACTCACTCCTAGCAGGAAAGAAAGCTCATAATTATATGGCTTTATTAGGCAGGCTGTAGCTTATATAAAATTAACGATTAGTAACGGTCTATGTATAGCGGCGCCTTTAATTTTCTGCTCTTGCCTTCAATCAATATAGAAATAACACTTAATTGGAAGTTACATATAAGATAAATGGTAGATTAAAACACAAGTTAAAGCTGTGTATTTAAAAGACATGGGTGTACGAGATCAGTTGAAAATAGCGTAGGAACGACTTTAACTAACGTAAATCTATGCTAAATAAATAGTATTGATGTAAGAACTATTAACTTTTATTTTATATTCTTATTCCACTTCAATGATGATGCAGTCTAAGGTAGTAACGGGCTAACCTTTTAGGGGTATGGCAATTATGTTAAATCTATATCTAATCGGTTTCTAAGCGTCATTGTACTGGAACGCTATAACGCTCAGCGACAAGTCTTTGTCGAAAGGGTAACTA
This sequence comes from Pararge aegeria, assembly GCF_905163445.1. Taxonomy (NCBI): domain Eukaryota; kingdom Metazoa; phylum Arthropoda; class Insecta; order Lepidoptera; family Nymphalidae; genus Pararge; species Pararge aegeria. Next base: position 5,371,711 of record NC_053201.1, read on the forward strand.
GCCACGACCGAAGCCTCCTACCAGACCAGAGAAATTTCAGAAATTTAAATTCCCCAATTGCCTATTCAGGGATTTGCACCCGGGATCTTCCACTTGAAACCACAGTACTATTACAGTGGCGTGCATAGAGGGTATGCACAAGGTATGAAGAAAATCTCCAGTACGAGTTATAAAAACTTAGGCATAGGCATTGTAAGAGTTCTAAAAAGTCTACCCTTAAGTTTTTATAACTCGTACTGGAGATTTTCTTCATTTTATAAATTCAAATGCAAATTCAAATTCAAATTCAAATTCAAATTCAAATTCATTTATTTCAAGTAGGCCTACTTTATAAGCACTTTTGAAACGTCAAGTATGTATGTTTGTGTGACTCTACCACCGGTTCGGAAAGCAGATTCTACCGAGAAGAGCCGGCAAGAAACTCAGTAGTTGCTCTTTTCCAACATCAACATTTACAATAATTTTGCTATCTTGCGGGAGATGAGAGCGAGGCTGGCTGCTTCCATTCTACCTTGTCATTGAGGAATTCATCAAATGTATAGTAACCTCGCTGTACTAGATGCGTTTTTACACATTTTTTAAATGTATGCATTGGTAGGTCAAGAATTTCCTTAGGAATCATGTTGTAAAAGCGTATACTCAACCCCACAAAGGAGTTCTGCACCTTTCGCACCTTTATATAGTCTGCATACCCTGTGCATACCCTGTATGCACGCCCCTGAGTACTAACCACCGCGCCAGGGATGTGCTCAACGATTTTCTTTGAGTTGCTACGAGATAAACCTTCGATTGGTTTTCCTTTTATCCATCAATGGAAAAAGAGACAATAGGTACGTTATGGCACAAATATAAATTTTTATTGCATAATAATAATTGATTGTAAGATTTTATTGAGATAATAGTTAACAATACTAGTATATCATGAAGCCAGCATTCGCTAACGCGAAGACATCGAATAAACTTCCTAATAAATACTCAAACCGTGGGAAGCCAACCAACTAAAGAGAACAAAGCAAACGGATTATAACTTTATTATCGCACGCAATGATGCTACCCTAGTGACTGTACCAAGTATCAAGTTTACTAACTCTTCACCTACTAAAATTATACGCCCACTTGACGCCATGGCTAATAAAACAGTGAGCGAGTGAAGAAATAAAAAAGAACATTCTGGAACATTTCCAGCCGACCTTGGGCTGCTTAGAGCATAGACAACTCACGCGCACAATTTATAGAGTCGCCCCACTTACAGTGCCGATATGGTGGCCATTCCAACAATAGTATTATTAAAGTCCGGGTTGAATTTATCGTAACATAGGTAAGTTACGTCACGTGAAATGTTTGCGCATTAGTAATATCGAGGGCTATTTGTTTTGAGCGGCATTCGTGAACTTTGTAAGTGCGCGATTTGATTATTAAAAAGAATAGCATTTATAAAGTGGTCTTTTTTATTGTTATAACTAGCGTACCCAGCCCGCTTCGCCGGGCTACATTTTGCTTTATTTTATTTAAACAATAAACTTACATCATTAAATTTTTAATTGAAGTCTCATAATATATTCAATCATTTATTTCTCTCCGTATTCATTCTCTTCTATTCTCTTGTCGAGCGGGTGAAGATCATTATCTACACCCATGTACACGCAACAATAGAATATCATCATAGTAAATAAAAGCTGTATTTGACAGATTGACAGTTCAAAAATAGGAGTGTTCCGATCGTCACTAAACTTTACAGGATTACTCGCCAGCTCAATCCGGAGATTTCCTAAAAGTTTCATTGAAATCGGTCCAATCGTTTCGGAGCCTATACGGAACATACCCACACACTTTCTCTTTTGTATATATAGATTGACAGATATATGGCAAATAGAAAACATCGCCTATATACAAAGCAACATTTGCAGCATGCAAGGAACATGTCTTACAGATTGCCACCCTGTGTCTATCAATCTGAGAACCTGAGGCGTAGGTGTTAAGCCTCGTGTGCCTTTGATTACGCCGGCAACTTGCTTAGGTACAGAAATAGGTATCGTGGTACTCGGTAGTACTTCCCCGGACTAGCTATGTCAGAATAAGCTCTACTACTGATCTGGTAATATCCAATGCGGTCATCTGACGCAGAAATAAGTATGCCGTTTCTAAATATAAGTAAGGTAATTTCGGCAAAATGCCTTTTACCACTAAATATGGACATTAACTAGTTATGACATCGTAACACATTCATCGTTAACAAGTTTATTACTGACATACTTATATCTTTACAACGTGGCAAGATAACTTGTACATGTTTAACTAAATAATTACAGCGTCTTCTTACAAGTCAACTTCTTTAGTTGACTTTAACATAAATAGCCTTTAACAGTCCACAGCTGGACTAAGGCCTCTTCCAACGCAAGGATTTGCTGATAGTCACCAAGCTGGGCTGACGGGTTGGTGATCAGTAGATGGTAGTAACACAGAGAACGCTGGTGGCAACTGTACTTAGATAAGTAGCTTTACTACAAGATTTGCTCGCTCGCAATCGAAGAGTCGTTTTCAAGTATGGATATACTTGAACATCGGAGTGAAATGGATCGTATCGGCATTGGTTTAAAGCTCAAATTTGGCTAAAAGTATTCTTTAGCTCGGGCTTTTGATACGTTCGTAAAACCTAAATCGAGTAACATTTGGTCCATTTTATTTAGAAGTTTAATACTCGAAAACGACTCCTAAAGCACACGGCACAAACAAGGAACGAGTGAGTTTCTTTCGTTGGTTGGTTATATATAAGTTACATATATGTATTAACATAAAATAAATAATAAATAAAAAAAAAAAATTTTTTCCAATTTTTTTTACAGATTTAACAAATTTAGAACCTACTTTTAGATGTAGTAGTACTACACCTCTATCAGAAGACTCCAGAATAATATATAAGTCGAACAATATATACTACGACAATACACACATCGTCATCTAGCCAGTAAGCGTAGCCAGACCAGACATTGAAAAATATTCATGCTCAACGCACACCCATTTTCCAGTTGTGGGAATCGAACTCACAGCCTTGGACTAAGAAAGCAGGATCGCTGCCCACTACGCCAATCGGCTGTCTAAATATTGAGTTATGTAATTGTTAATTCCTTACATCACTTCCATAATCCCTAACACTGGTTAATTCGATGAAAGCCTTCTTTTCATCGACTTCCAAAAAAGGCAAGCAATCATAATGTAAGTTGTAATTCAATAAACGCAATGATAAACGTAATTGTGACTTTGCAAGTCCGATTATGTAATTTGTCGTGTGTTTCCGTAACGTACCTGCACACTTATTTGGGAAAGTGAATGTAAGGAATGATTTATGTTTTGATCCAAAATGTAATTTACAAATTGATCCATCCTTGTGTGGTAATAAGTTTGGGCAATTGGAACTTTGATATTGACGAAATTATGGCTCCTGCGGTGTGAAAGATAGTTAGGATGGAGATCTTACAATCTAACAGTGGGATGTTAATGGAACAAAAGTAGTAGGCTTTTGGTCCATTAACATCCAACTGTTGGGGCACGGGTCTCTTCTCTCGTAGAGGGTTTCACCCAACACGCTCCTATAATGCTGGTCGGCGGACTTTAAAGTATATTTACAATTATTTCAGTGATGATAACGGGGGACAGATGGAATAACTTGATCTCCGAGGAAAGACGACTAGGCGCCTTGTTTTACATATATACATCGCGATCTATATGATTTTATATATTTCAATCGAAATTAAAATGGTAGTATAACCAACCCAGTATATGATTTCAATTGTTTAACATTTGACAGAGTTATGGTGATAAATCGTGAAACTCTTTCATCGCCTCTCCCGTATCTCGTAGTATGCCCCTAAATCGTGCGAAGTTTCATTTGAACTCATTCAATAGTTTCAGCGTGATGCGCGGTGCAGATACAGACAGACAGATAGACAGACAAGAAAAACGCAAGAAAAGAAATAAAGTTTTGGGTTCAGATCGGTTATATAGTGGCCTCCGAAAATGTTTTTTAAAATATCTTTAATGTACAGAATTTGAGCCGTTTTATTAAAAGTATAGATAAAGCCTATTTTTTCGTCTATACAAAAAAGGATATTTAACAACCGCTTCAAATAAAACGTGCCAGTGAAGTCGCTCGTTTTTCTTACATATACCCTTTAAAATGCCAAGGCGGGTTGCGATTCAAATAAATAGCATAGAGATGCTAAGCAGTTCAAGCGTACATACTCGTACATCATAATTTAATTAATCTGTAATCGATTAAAATAAATTTTATTTCAATCTGTTCGACACATGTTACGTAATAACACAGGAATTGGGTCAACTGGGCCGCGTGAGAGAATTCCCACTAGTGACTTGCGCTTTACAAATATAAATTCTATAAATAAAATTAATTTCACCCGTGGCACAGCCACGCTAGTTAACTAAACAAAATGAAAGCATTATTGTTTCAAAGAACAATGGGTGTCGCAAACTCCGTCCCTTAAACCGATTGGCGGTCTGCAGCTGGAAATACATCCCGGCGACCAATTGACAAGTTTGTGACAACAGAAGCGGTGATAGCTAAGGGGTTAGAACTTCGGCTACACTTTCGTTACAGCACGCACCTTAACTTTTTGAAGTTATGTGAACAAATATTTTTTTGCGAATAAATTTGTTATTGGGCTGTTATCAAATAGCCAGTTACCACCCTACCAACAACGACATGCCGCCAAGCAACTTAGCGTTAGGTACGATGACACGATTGTATGCAATCAATAAGAGGTATGTGCAAATTATAACGTTTTTAGGCCAAACATAACACGCTACCATCTGGGCTGCATCGTTGTCATCGTCTCAACCGATGCGCGAAGATAGTTTTCGTAAGTCTTGGTTTCATTCCAAGGCCAAGGTTTTTAAGGCATTCGATTTTTCTAAAAAGTCTGAGCACCACTAAGAAGCAAGTAAATCGTGCGTTGTGCGTGCATTGCAGAGCACGTTAAGCCATCGGTTCCGGTATTTCAGCAGCGTGGTGTGTCTATGTTCAAAATCTCTCTCTCCTATAAGAGAGACCTTTGCCCATTGCCCAGAGGTGATGATGAGATGGCGGCTCCCTGAGACTCTATTGATATGGAAATTTGATAGTGGGGGGTCTACCAACGCTGCGTTTTCTTGTGAAGCGTTAGAATTACAACACCTCGGAACTGACAGTATCAAATTTAAAATAATTATAGCCATATATAAAAAAAGACAATATATTATTTTACACGTATGGAAGTTCCTATTACGTAAAACTTTCACTAGCTATTTGATTGTATATGGTGGCTAGCCCAATCATTTATTATTATGAAACTGGATTGAAATTAACGTGTAATAGATGTGCAATTACAGAATGACAACTAAATTGTTAATGACGGCCGCATTTAGAATTATACCCCGCTCCCTCAGGTTGACGCTCGAAGCTAGTTCAACGGGGCGTTATCTAAACATTTAGGTATATCTTTAGGACGGGAATATACGTAGACTTTTCATCATGTGATGAAAAAATTTTACGTATACTATTTCATCACATGATGATTTATATATCGTCAAATGCGTCTGATCCGACTTTCGGAATGCTTTGGAGCCACGGTTTTGTTTGAACATTCAACCGATTTGGATGACCATTCTGATCCGGATTAGACGTCCGAGTCGGAAACTGGCACGACGCGTTTACTCGATTATCGGATTGCCGGTGGTCTGAAGGCGCGGTCTGCATACTTCTGCACAGGGACACCGACAAAGCGAGTAATATTTAATTGCTAAAAATACAAATAAGACCAAAGAGTTAGAGGTGCGAGCCGGGCACGTGCCGGGAAAGAACTCGGTAACGCCAAAAGAAAGCTTTAAGTCGCAACCATTAATATCTAGTCGTTTAAAATTTCGCCACTTGACAATAATTTTGTACACATTTTCAATACACTACCCAGTATCTGTACCAACAGATACTTTCCCCCATCTTATCGCTCGAATCTAATCTCGATAAGGTCCAATAAAATTTATGGAAGTGCTACTGCACTACCAGCAAGTGTATATTTAGAGAAAGCGTTTATCACACCGTGATATCAACCTATATAAACTTGGGAGCCATGGTAGTGTTTTTAATTCTTCTAATTAGTGCAGTTTTCCCTGACCACTTTTCGGCCACTGTTCGGCTAAGCCTTCAGAGAGATTTTCAATGAGAGCCCATAGATTTTAAAACATTTATCAAATGAGGACTTCTTTCGATTCTTCAAATTAAGACTTAACCCAATTACGTTATATTTAGATCGAATACATCCCAGCATTATTAATTCTTCATGTTAACGAAACCAATTACACTCCGGTGTGAATGTAATCCATAAAAACGTCGCTGACGACTGCCTCTTAGGAGGATTCATTATTATTGTAATTGGAGACGAAGACTAAATAAATAACTCTACTCCTAGCTTCTGTTTGTGATGCAACTGATTTTGAACTCTATCTCGTAGCTAGTTAGTTGATTTAACAATGATAATGGAGTGCACAAATTGGCCTTTCCTGCTTTGTCTTAGCAGCTGTGAGTGACTAATTGTTTAGACTTATACAAATTTGAGGTTCCAATTAAATTATCAGAATAGAGTTTAAACCACTGATGGGACAGACATACAAATTCGCCGGTGGGGCTACAATAAGCGCGCGCGCGAATGCTATTACGTCTTCCCATTATGTCATCTTATCTCATCGAAATAGGACGAGAAGATGGTAGACATAATAATCTGGGGATGCGCATCTTAGCTCTACAGGATACTATTAAGCAGACAGAGCCTTTTTTAATTTGTACGCTCAAATATTTTGCAGTACTGCACTCTATTTCAGGAACTATGTGACTACAATATAGTCGCGGTTACTTGTAAGGCTAGTAAGGCTAAAATTTAAAATACTGTGCACGTTTCTGAACGAAACTTTATACATTAAAATCATTCACGTAAGGAGTAGAGGAGGTAGTCCATATCTCCATCCATCCATTTTAGAATTGCGGTTTATAAATACCTGTATCAACTACTTGCCATTCGTAGAAACAATGATCGATCTTACCTGGAAACAAAAGACAAAGATTGATTATTATTTTTTGTAGTTCAGTAGAATGTGGATTCAAGAAAGTCCCTCTCCTAACCATTTAATTTGCTCTGCTAACTAACTAATTAATATTCGTGGACTGGTCAGGACTTAGGACAGGTTAGCCCGCTACCATTCTAGATTGATTATCATAAATAGGAACTAGTACGTTCTCAATAAATTTTTTGTTCTTATTTGTGTTGTCTGTTCTGTCTTAGAACTAACAATCGAATTTCAACTATTTATTTTTAGGTGGATATCCAAAATTAACTTTTCATTATTTTCACCGATCTTCTCCTTCATGCCTTCTGCCTATACACGACATTGTCGAAGTACCTTGTATATTTTGCCCAATTTGTGCTTAAAAAGCCATAAAAAAAAAATTGAATCTTAGATTGCTCACTGCATTAACCATAAGGTGCATCTAGGGCAACGCAAAACTAGCATTTGTTATTTTCTCGTTCTTAAGTGACTGTCCCCGCCGATTGACACGAAAAGACAGAAATTTGACAAATAAATAAAATCCACTAGAAAAGCCAAGTGTATCACGGGCCATTCTAAAAATAGCGTGACCGTTAAAATTGGGTGCTAAATAACAATATCACAGCGTTGACAGCATCGCCAGATGTCATCTCTCCCACCGATTAGCTTCACGCCTTGGATACGAATTAATAAATATAAAATGGCGGCCTTAGAGGCGCCATTATAGTATTACAGACAAAAACTATTAAAATTTCGAATTACACATTCGCAAATGAACATACAGAATATAGATAAAACTACTTTATCTTTACTTCCATTGTATTTATGGGCGCATCCATCTTTAAAATAGTCGAATCGCTTGATATATACTGCCGTGCTACAGAAAAAGACGTAAGCTTATAGAAAAGTCCTATTATGTTATAAAGGACTACGTTATCGATAAAAAAGCTTGGATGTAAATTATTGCTCTAACAAGGTTGCTCTTCTAATAATTTAAAATTACATTGTGAGATGGTGATAACAAAAAACAAAAAACACTCGGCTAAGTTTGTTGTAGGCTTCTTCTTAGACCAGGACGCGTTTGGAACCCTCGTAGCTTTAGTTTTAAGTTTACGAATGTGGTTATCGCCATCATCTCACTACTGAATATATTTTCGACTTTGACTTTTGACTTTTTGACATTTTGCTAAAATTGTATTTCATACTTGTCCTGCATCTGCAAAGGAGATCTATCTAAGTAGTAAACGGAAAGACAGAAAAAGACGTAGGTTACCCTCCTTTTGCAGGAAAATCGGTTTAAAAAAAATAAATAACCGAAAACAAGACAGATTTTGACTTATCATAAATAATGTAAAATAATATCATCCTCCGCTTTTTAACCCTAAAATGTTTTAAGCAAGTACTCTGGAATAAATAGGATAGGTTCTATGTTGATATTACTGTATATTTGATCTATATTAACCAAGCGTAGGTTTTATACTTCATAGTTTATCTAGGCACAGCCTTAATGATTTGGATTCTGATGTCATGCGTGTTCAACCAACATTAGATAAAGCTATCGTACGCACTAGTTATTCATTTATTGTTTATCTAAATAGGAAGAACAGGTGGCTTCGTGACGTATCATTATCAGAATTAGTTATTAAGTACTTATACCGACGGAGCTTCGCTAATTTTTTTCCTTAAATAGTTTTTTTTATAATTGATAAATTCCATCCAGTAGCAAAAATGCAATGTTTTTTTTTTTCCTTTAGTTAGTTTACCTTTGTTCAGGAAATGCACCTACACAGTTTCACTTAAGAATCAAAATACTTCAGAGTATCTCTAAGATTTCAATCAATGAATGAGGAGATCCTTAGAGAAGACAGAGTTACCGGCTCGGAGATAGACAGAGCACATAGCTCGAAGAAACTATGGATGTTGGGTTCCCAAGTTGCTGCAATGTGATCTCTCTTCGGTAAACGCAGTGTTACGTCGGATAGATGACATTAAACATATCGCTGGACCTTCCGATAAACGATCTAGCCCAGCAGTGGACGTCCAAGGCTTGACATGATGATGATTACGTAGATAATGATGAAGAAGCAAAACCTTATCTAAATACAAAACTTGATCCAAATCGCTAAAGCCGATACACGAATTATATTCAAATATACAAGAATTGCCCTTGTGAGGTTCCGTGTGGTGACGGCAGATAAGAATACTGTTGTCACCACACCTCTTCTTCCCGCGGGTATCGTACGAGGCGACTAAGGGAATATAGCGGCGGGGGGGCAGCAGCGTCCTGTGTTACTACTATAATCTACTGCAGTCACCAACAGTGGCGTGCACAGAAATTTGGACCAGGGTAAGCATAAAGAAGTAAAATTGCATAAAATGGCAAAATCCTCCTCCGTTGCCAGCTATATGAAAATGATAGGGTATGCATGGCTTTTGTGCATGTCTGAAGTGCACGCAACTGGTCACCAACCCGCCTGCCTAGCGAGGTGATTATGGGCAAATCCTCCAGTTGGGAGAGGCCTTATTGATGATGATGATGATTTATGATATAATGCTGTGTTTTACATATTGGTTAATATACAACCGCTTGTTTTCCTGGGATAAACAGTAGCTTATGTTACGTTCCGTCCTTGTAACTAGCTCTATGCCAAAACTCAAGTATATGGGTTGTTTAGTTACGACTTGAAGGAAGGACAAACAAACAAACTTTCGCTTTTATTACATAAGTAAAAATTATACCTTTAAATATATTCAATAGACAGATTACATTAGAATTAGGCCGTAAAAGATTTCATAGAGCTATTCTGATGCTATTCTGATTCCACTCATACATGTGTCAGCGTTTCGACTGAATTGTGTAATCAAACACATCATCACTATGTGACAATATATTCAGCTCTGGCTTGTTATCGGCATGAAAAAAAAAGATCCCTTATCGGTTAATTTCCGCTTGATATGATATATACTAGACTAGACGCGTAGAAAGTGGCCGTGTACGGTGACACTATCAGGACGTGTTGGAGTGCAACTGATATTTCTGATAGCGTCCGTTACGATAATAACGCCCATTGAATTTATAGCGTTCTGTTTAACATCAAATTGACTGGATGTTTCTGACTTGACGTTTCAAAAGTGCTTATAAACTAGGCCTACTTGAAATTAATTAATTTTGAATTTATGTTTACGATTTCTTTTAATTCCGCACGAAACCGTTGTTTGATCGTCTCTAGGGCGCAAACTTTTAATTATTAAAAACTTAATTTTAGGTTAGGTTTAGCTGTAAAACATCGTATCGGTATCAAAGGTAAGTTTTTGAATCCCGCGAGAATGTCTACTTCTTAGTTGTTCTTCTGGAAAAATATGCCTATGAACAGCAATGCTATCATGCGCGCCACGCTATATTTCTATTTTCCCATGATTTCGTATAACCACAAAGAATATTACGAGTAACGGGTAGAGATAACTATCTCTTACCACATATGTTAGATCTACAATCATAAAATCTCTATGCCAAATTTCATAAACATCGGCAATGGTTTCGCCGAACATAGTTGACACTATAACATTTATTATTTTAGTATGTGTTACCCGATAAGGAAATAGGAATGCATCGTGAGTGGCTAACCGTAAATGATAATGACTGATAAAAACAAAACAAAACACAATATATAAATCTATTTTCAGCAATATGATAGATTGTACTGTATAAAAAAGTTTCAGTTATCTATACATACAAATATTTTTGTATTTTATAAATATTTACTTTTATTATAAGCGGTGATAGCCCAGTTTGTAGGAGCTAGACTTCACTTGATGTAACTGAAAAAATACGGAGTTTCAAATAAATTTTTACCCCCATTTTAACCCTTTTAGGGTACCCTCTAGGGTACTCAATATATCCTTTAAAAAAAATCCTTTTTTAATTTCAGTTCACTTCAGTTCAGTCAGGAGATAGCCTTTAACAGTTTCTGATAAATATTATAATAATTAAGGTACAAAGGTACATACCGTCAAAATATATAAAGACATTTCACGTACTCTGATAAACAAAGTAAAACAAATTTTACAACTCCCAAAGGAGTGTTAAAACACACAAAACTCCATTCCACTGAATTCCACTAATCAGTTCGATTAAACACTAAAGCGTTAATGCAGTTCCGAAAATTGCTCCAAATTGAGGCGGTGCAAGCAAGTGCATGCAAACAAAAATTCAGCACTTGAATGACGCATTAACTACGCGAAAGGCTATATTATACGGTACCAGTTCGTAACTTATTCGGCAAATTGAGAAATATTGTTTTTAAATTTACATAACTGCTTGGTTTTAGGTAGTTTTTCTGACGATGTTTTAGAAACCTACGTGCTCTTCATCATGAAAATAAAAAAAAAATAGAATATCGAATATAGAATATCAAAAAAAAAGTAAATAAATAAATATAAAAACAAACTGCAATTTTTAAACAATGAGTTTAAAGATAGAAGCAGGCGTTATTTGCGCAATTGTAAAGTCAACATCTCCTGAGGATGCCTCGGTTTCGGAGCGAAAGCGGATATGTTTGGTGTGGAGTATAAGCATTGAAGAAATTATAAATTACACCATACAGATTCTCCTGCTTTTCGCGGAGTATAGCAAATTAAGCTTAATTTTCATAATATACTCGAACAAAGAGTTGAAATTTAATTCTTTGATTTTAACAATGAGTTCATATTGAATTGAGGGTCTGAACTCTTACACGATCATCCCTTAGCTTATAATCATGTATACTGAGCAGTGCAACATGAATAGGCTTCTTTCGCTAAGAATAATTAACTTAAACTTTTTTAGATTGACATTTATTGTACCATATTCTTATTTGCCCATACATTTGGACTGCATTCCAAAGACCGCACCATACTTGGAGTCAAAGAAAAAACATTTTTACACTAATCAGCTTACATCAATCTTATGATCGTAATTATAAAATAGATGTGCGAAAAAATAGATCAAATAAAAAAACAATTAGTTTTTTTAACACATTAGTCGAATGTAGTTCAGTTTGCCAATATGTTGACATAGCAATTGCAAAATTTCTTCCATCATTATCATACATATACAGTAGGTTAGCTCAAATAGTTTCCGGAAAGCGGCTTCCAGTTCATGCCAGGTGGGCGTCGGCTACTTGAAAGACTCGGCACGTAATTTACACACATTACTGGTATTTAGTTTTTTACTTCAAACTAGTATAGTGGAAAATGTAAATTAGCAAAGATGGCGTAACTTTAACGACCAACAAATGTCGTTGTCAAAAAGTAATAAAGCACTAAGAAAAAAAATAGTGTATACCAATTTTAAGTTCAAGTTCTGTAGACGTTGAAGCTTATTGTCTAATATATTAGTAAAATTGGTAATAACCTTCTAGAAGGTTGGAGGCTTTGCCCTCAATTTTATCTAATTTTGTAATTCCAACGGAAACACAGTTTTCTCGGGATCAAAAGCGTCTAATATCCTTCTCCAGGATAATAGCTATCTTTACGGAAAATTCCATCAAGATCAATTCAGGAGTTGAGCCGAACATAAGAAACGAACACACATTTATATTATTAGTTAGGATAAATAAGGTACAAATACGTTACCTACGTGTTAGTAAATAAACTGATTCTTTTATGCATTCGAACCACGCGACGCGATTGTTGACGTAATGCATCAAGCAGAAAATTTTACGAGCTAGCTATTGCGTGGGATAAGTCACGTACATACGTTAATTTCATGAAAACTCTCTTGTACCAGGTGCGTCAACATTATTTTATCGATATAAATAACATGTATGTAAAGAGGACAATGGTCTAAGTACCTTGACTTTATGACACACAATTAATCTTAGCCTACTAATTTTTCGTGCGAAAGTGTTGTTTATTCTATAAATAATTTACGAGTCGGTCTTTTGTCATAGTGATCGTGAAAAACTAGAATTCACTGGCGAAATGGGAGCCTATTATCTCCTTCAACACATTATTAAAAAAGGCAAAATACCGTGTTGATGCAGAAGAAAGTTTTGACTGAAAAATGTACACCAATCGTTCGGGAAAAGTACAAGATCGTTGTTCCATGTAGCTGCATCAAAAGTACAGATTGCCTTAATGGTTGCCAACTGTCGATAGGAAACGACTGGATAAAGAAGTATAGGAGTCTTTTTCCGTAAGTTTGCTAGTGAAAAAGCGGATATCAATAAACAAAAGGACGAAATATCTCATTTTAAGTACCTATGTACATACATATTATGAGTTGAAGTTAATATCTGTGAGCACTCAATTACACTTCACTTTGAAATAAACATATTATTACTTTAAATGCCAATTCGTTGAAGCATTCACTTCGAATAATTGGATCATTAGAAGAGAAATAGGGATGCAGTAGGTAAACACGAATAGTACGTAATATGCGGGCGAAAATACGGACGGTGGAAATGATATTCAGTTCAAATATCAAAGTGATTCTCTTGGCTATGTTACTCAACATCTGCAATACATTTTTCATTTGTCACGATTAAGGTATTTTCATCAATCATCATCATCATCATATTAAACACTACACGTCTGGGCATAGTTTTTTTTTTTTTTTACATAGTAATAATTGACAGACCAAGCTTGACAGACCAATCAGATGGCCCGCCTGATGATAAGTGGAAAACGTTCGCCTATAAACACACCAGAGCAACACTTCGCAGGACATCGCAAGGGACACTACAACCTGTGTCTATTAATTTGAGACGAAGGTGTCATACCTTGTGTCTGTAATTACACCGGCAATAACGCCCTTCAGACACAGCATTGCAATAATGCTGCTTAGCAAAAGAAATAAGCATGGCAAAAGTACTTCCCCGGTCGAGCTCTGTCACAATATGCTGTACTACCACTAAATATATTTTGTAGGCAGTTACAAATACCAGTCTTGTGCCGCTTTAGTACAGCGGCTCCCTGCTACTAGATTGATAACGTCTTAGTCGGGGAGGTGTATCAGCGCTAAGTTTATCGGTGCAAGGTCGCCATTGGAAGCACCTTAGGACCCCAACAACCATCGGTTCTCCTAGCTCGACACTTTGCCACTTTAGCTTCGCTACTCGTTTGTAACTCCTGTTTTTTCTTTTTCTTCAATTTGATTGAAATTATTACAGAGCTCAGAATTACTTAACTAGTAGATAGTAGGACATTACTCGCAAAACGTATAATAGTCAAAAACTAAACCTTGAATAATAACTAGTATAAAAACATTCAAACATAACGCACGGAAGTCAGTTTTATATTTTTTTTAATCCAATTATTTACTCTTTAGACCCCAATTTGTCAACGACGTGGTTTTAGTTAGACACAACAATGTCAAGATTAATTGGCCACATTTTTAACGAGATAAGCAGAGGAGACATGACATAGGTATTAGTAGACATCATTGTTCACTCTTGGAACAATACGACTTAATTTTATGTGTACTGCCATATACTTCGTCCGCATTATTACTGTTTTTAAGAATCCCGAGGGAAACGGGCTAAAAATTATTCTATGTCAGTGTCTAGAATGCAAGCTATCTCTGTGCAAATCAGTTATGAGGTTAGCCTCAAAAAAATAATAAAAACTTTTCCCACATTACGCAAGCAACATTTGTGTCCATTCATCAAACAAAGAGATAAACATTCTCCGAAGCCGCAAGCAGTTAAAAAGAACAAAACGGCCATTTATGAAAAGCGTACTAAGTCGAGAACCATTATAATTCACCTCGCATCAGTTGTATGTAAATTGAGGCGCATAATAACAACAAAAACGGCCAATTATCTAACAATGCGAGTGGTAACGAATTACAAATACCTAGCAATGAGTAAGAGGAACTCGAAATAGATGCAGTCTACAGAGGGCATCCGGTCGCTGAGGAAAACGGGTCAGTTATTAGTGAAACAAGTGCTAACAGCAAGTGCCGCAGAATCTAGGCTTACATTGCCAACACACTCCATGTATCATGTTGCTATCTACGACTACTTTCCTTGTAGTTAGGATGTTCGTCTATGGATCCGGAGCCTGTCTGTCAATCGCCAGAGATAAGTCCTCAAGTTAGGAGGTTGTAGCTAGGATGGTCGTCTATGGATCCGGAGCCAATCTGAGAAACGTCAGAGATAAGTCCTCAAGTTGGGAGGTTGTAGTTAGTAGAATGGTCGTTTATGGATCCGGAGCCAATCTGTGAAACGTCAGAGATAAGTCCTTAAGTTAGGAGGCCCCCTTTCCCTTTGTGCGCCTTTAAGGTGTACCTACAGGTTTACCTCAGGTGTCTCAGATGAGTGTTCACCTCGGCGGACACCTTTAGCTGCGTATGTGTACACGAAACTGTGAAGCCGAACGAACCGAGCGAAGAATTAGAAAACCTTGAGAACTCGTAGTGCGGTGTTATAGAAAAGAATACGTGGCTGCATCTGCATCTATTTCGCGTTGGAGCAGCGTAGAAGTGTAAGATCTACATCCATATATGAGAAGAGGCCTATGCTTAGAAGCGATACGACGATGATAAAGTTATAATGTTTCGGAGATGACCGAAGACGCTTAAAACGACTAGAGAGACAGACAGAGAGAGAGAGAGAGAGAGAGAGAGAGAGAGAGAGTGAATATTTGACTATTATGATATTTCTATGGTTTTAAAAATATTTATTAGTGGTGTTCCAGAAAACATACAGCCGTTGCTTCCTAAGCGTCAACGGAAAATCTATCACAACACGGGATATTTTTACTTCGAAGCAAAAGGTAAGCAGAAAGCATTCACAGAAGGAAGTTAAACGCCTATTAACACTTCCGTTCGATGAGTGCGAGCCGGAGACACCACTGGATTGCATCACGAAATATATAAAATTGTCCTTTGATGTGACCAAAATAGTTTCATTCGTAATACCAACAGATTTGGTTCGATACCTGGGCTGCTTGTTCTTAGGGAAGGTATTATTTGTATTTTGAAGGATTTGTTTGTTAAAGTTTATTCAAATCTTCAAAATCTTTTAATGATCACCATTAACTTTGCTTTATACGATGTCAAGAATATAAGACTTCGCTTCATACTATGTTAATAATATATGAGCAGCCTATTTAAGTTCTACTCCCATAGACATAGCCTCCTCTTTCATAGGAGTGAAGATTTTAGAGCATAGACGTACCACCACGTATATTTGTAGGACAGGAACAGGACAATAAACAGCTCGTACGATATTTATTTCTAACTTTTTTTTTAATTTTTTACCACTGCATTCTCACCTCGTAGTAAGTGATAATGCAGTCTAAGTTGGTAACGTGCTAACCTGTTAGGGGTATGGGAGTTATATTAAACCCATAACCCTACTTGGTTTCTAAATAACTTAGCGGCACGTCTTTTACGGTAGGGTGGAGAGAAAATTCAGAAATTACAAAATTCCAAATATACTCCGGGAATCGAACCCAGAGCTCACCACTGCGCCAGAGAGGTCGCAAGAAACTGAAGCAAACGCTAACGTCAGTTATTTTCTTAATTTTCACGGTATTTATCGCATAAATAGTATTAAAACAAATGGCCAGAACACCCCATACTACTTTGGGAACCATGTAACATAATGACACGTGGTTTTTTGTATTCCTTCATTCATTATTCAACAGTGATGAATGAATATCCGCTGAAACACTTAATTATTCCAACAAGAACAAAGGCTCCTTAGAGCTTTCTAATTACTTGTAACGGTCTCAGTGTTTGAAATTAGGTGTTTTTTATTGTTGCTGTTTTAAAGTCGTCTCTATTGCTACGTGGATAAGAACCATAATGTGAATCGATTGTTTTCTATCAATTTATTTGCTATATAATGAAGTGTGTAACACGGTATAGTATAGTTCAAGTGCCAAGGTTGGTCAGGTCAGGTTGAACGACCTCGCGGCCTGTGTCAGCCAAATGCAGGGTTTTCACCTAAGCTCGAAGAATTGTTTACCTTAATCAAACAAACCTTTGCAGGCTGTTTTGCTTTGCTAATTACTAATTTGAATATCATTGATATTTTCCTACCAATTAGTGTTTTTTTTAGTTTAACGCTTTCTAACAGAAAAACGAAGCAAATTAAAGTCATTAAGTTAATGATTATGTGTGAAGATGTAGCCTGTCATAAATGTGAAGACTTTTTCTAGTCATAGCTTTAGAATGAATCATGTAGCAGGTACAAAGTAACAAGTAATAAGTACATACACTACAAAATGTATCGCCACAGAACATATCTACCGAATTGTAAAACGTTTGTAAAGTTGAAAGTTAAAAACTCTGTCAAAATCATAATAAAATCGTAACCTATTAAACATTGCAAACCCGATATCACTGCTCCTTGATCTACCTACTTATGTTTATAAATGCATAAGGTTAAACATAGTCACGAAACCCTACCGGAGCGTAGCTTTGTATTCGATTGGCAAGTATAAGGAGCTGCCTAGATGAGAAACGCGGAAGATCGCTCATAAGATGGGCTGACCAAAAAAGGCTGCAGTGGCTGCATATATGTGTGACGAAGACGATGGACCGACTAAGAGGTGAGAAACACGCACACACACACCCACACACACACAAACACACACACACACACACACACACAAACACACATTTTATTGTTTTTCTTATTAAAATTTTGTTCTTTTTTCTGATAATCCAAGATAAAGATTTTCTACGAAAGGGCGATATATCCTAGAACAGGAATAGGGGGTATTCCTTACTTAAAAGGATGTCCCAAAAACTGATCAATGTTTTGTAAAACCTTTTTAGGAATATAAATTTTCTTATCATAAACAGTCTTTGTCTCATGTAGGTAAAAATAATTCTAAAGCTAGGTGGGCAACCCTAGGCCCAGAAGGGCCAGGCCCGTTTATTTACAATGCCGGGGCACGCAAGTGTTGATTCAGACGGCCTAGGTTCCTGACTTCATTAGGTAATTGCCTTACAAAGTTATTTTTCACTTCGTGACGACTTCCTAATGACTCCCTTGAGAGGCTAAGGGTTATCATTTAGAACTTTTAGTTTTTTGTTTCACACAATTTATTTAATAATTTGCCTTTGCTTGAAGGGGCGATAGCCTAGTGGGTAAGGCTTCGGTTTCCTTTCGTGAAGACCGAGTTCGAGCCCCGGCACATGCCGCTGACTTTTCGGAGTTATGTGCGTTTTTAATTTAAGCAAAAATATCACTTGCTATTATTGTCCGTGAAGGAAAACATCGTGAGGAAACCTACATGTCTGAGAGTTCTCCATAATGTTCTCAAAGGGGTGTGAAGTCTACCCATCCTCATATGGCCAGCGTCTTAAACTACTTCTCATTCTTAGAGGAGACTCGCGCTCTGTAGTGGGCCGGTCATGGGTTGATGATGATGATGCCTGAATATGGATAACGTAATCCAGGGTAACATATTATCAGAACTGGCTGGGTTAGGGAAATTGGCGATACTTAAACTTCGTTATCTTATAATCGGTAAAAGCCGCAAATCCGCACTGGAACAGGATGTTGAGTCCTTACATCAAAATCTCCAATTTTTTGTGCAAATCCACTTTTTCACATACCATTTACTAAATCCCATCTCGGAAAACAAGCGCCTATTATACGTATTTGTGCGAAATACAACGAGTTTTCTAAAAAGATACCTGGCATCGATATCTTCCATGACTCACCCACAGCTTTTAGAAAAAAACTCACCGAACACTTATCGGTGAGTTAAGTTTTGCAAATTAAGTTTACATGACGCTTTGTCAGTGCTATGTGTACTTGTCATTGACGTGCATATCAGTCCATGTTTTTGTGTGTTTACTATGTTTAAAAAACGTGTAATATGCATGTTGTTAGTGCTCTAAAATAGATAAATAAATAAAATCTCTCTCTTTTATGAGACAATCCATTGCACAACAGTAGCTAGTCTTAGGTTTAATAGTTAGTTAACTAACGAACCGTTAAGCTAATTCATAAAATAAACTAACATATTTACAAATTTAGTAATTATTTTTTATTTTTAACTCGTACGAAGTCTCAAAAACAGATCATTTTATAAATAGTTTATAGTACTTATTCAAAGTCCCCGGATATCTAGATGTAATAAATGGAGGACAGGTCTTAAACAGCAAAGTTTCTGTATAATACCGGTACCGGTTGACCTAATGTGGATACCGGTAGGGTTATAAATACAAGGAACAACAAGCTGACTTAGCTATATCTGTGTAGGAAAGAAAATGGTCGCACAGTTGGCATGCACTTACTATTCAGTATCAATCTTTTAGCGTCCCATAACTGGGTAGTAGTCTAGTTTAGACGAGACTACTACCCAGATGGGAGAGTTTTTTACAGCATAGATCTGCTAACGAAGCGGATTTTTTTTAAAATTAATTGACGCACTTAATGGTAAGCGGAATCCCATCGCCTACAAAAATATGGAGGGTAGGTTACCCCTCAGGCCTCATGCGCCTGTAATTACACCGCCAACCACGCCCTCCAGACTGGAATACAACTGCTGCTTGGCGACAACAATGCTGATTCGCGGCAGAAGCAAGCACTTCCAAGTCACGAAAAGTTATACTTCTACTAAAAGCTTTACTCTAGGATGGGTATCTTTAACGATTATTATCACGTATTAGTGATAATAGACGATACCGGTGGTTTAACGTGCTCTCCGGGGCACGCAACGCACGCCAACATATATACTACGAAAATACACACGTCACCATCTAGCCTTAAGTTAAGCGTAGCTTGTGTTACGGGTACTAAGATAGCTGATGAATATTTTTACGAATGCAATACACATAAATACTTATAACATACAGATAACCCACTGAAGAACATTAATGTTGATCACACAAACATTTCCCAGTTGTATGCCGATGCGGATGGCTTAACGTAGTCTCCGAGGCACGCAACGCACGGAAATAAATATACTACGACAATACACACGTTGCCATTTAGCCCTAAGGTACGCGTAGCTTGTGTTACGGGTACTAAGATAGCTGATGAATATTTTTACGAATGCAATACACATAAATACTTATAACATACAGATAACCCAGACACTGAAGAACATTCATGTTCATCACACAAACATTTCCCAGTTGTAGGAATTTCCACGGAACTCAGAAAGTAAGGTCTAAAATCTAAAACAGTTAATCCTACAACTTCTTGGCCGAATCGAATCGAAGACCTCGCTATCCATCGTCGAACATGCTAGCCACTACACCAACAAGGCAATCACATACCTGCTATTAGATAACTATAAATTAATACAGTCGATTAAATCGATTCAGAACCTGATTATCCGGATTTATTATTGTCGTAGGTCACTTAGATAATCATTGAAATATAATAATCGATAAATGAATTTATTGATAACTAGCTGTCCCCTTAGGTTTCACCCTTGTTAACTAAAGGTCGTAACGTTACGTTAAATATAGCCTATGTACTCTTGGATAAAATAGCTTTCTAGTAGGCTAGACTATTAAAAACGCTTTAGTAGTTTCAATCTTTATCGATTATAAATTAACATACAAACAAAACTTTCCCCTTTTCGTATTTTAATGTATTACGATTACAGGTATAAGTTCACTATAAGTAAAAAAAAAAAAAACCCCGATATTATGTTACAGTAAATTTATAAAGTGGGTAAATAATTAAACTTTTGATAAATATAAAGTCATATTTGATATTGACACAGATAATTATGTTCATAAGAATGAGTTGGTGGTTATTTTGATATAAATACGACTGCATCATCGATGCACTGCACTCCCCCCGATGTCGTCGAGCCCTGGGGTTCTTCTCATGGCGAGCTTCGCGCTCGCCCCACTCCCCCGGTGACGCCGTAGCAACCCCTTAGGTGGTTATCGGCAAGTGTCCTTCCGAAAAAGCAAAAGATGCACTGCAGTCCTACATGGACTCGAACGATGCAAAGATACCTCCCGGTGTCTTAGTCGTTTATCAATTAATAACTCTGGGATAGAAGTAGATATTATAAGATATTTTTTTCAATGTTTTAGTAGTTCAGTTTTGTTTTAGAGCTCTTAATCAGATCGATATTAAAATTAATGGCAAGACGATAGAATATTTGTAATAAAAAAGGATCATAGAAATCGTTCACATATTATTATTTGTCTGTATTTGACGATAAAGAATTAGTAACAGTCATCGCCAAGTCACCGCAAAAAAATACATCCGCGTCCAATGAAAGCCTTTTCGAAATCGACTGTAAATTATTTATTATCGTCGATTGTAAAAGAAATAATGATATTTTTTTATTAATGCATATTTATCGCGCGCTATCATAAAAAAGTGTAAGTGTAGTGAGTGTACGAAAATTATAGATTCCGATTATTTATTTCGATAATCGAAATCGTTAGCGATAATTTGACGTACGTTACGAGCGCTGTGGTTCGCGGGGTCCAATTATAAAACTGTAGGCGTATCATTTGGATGTAATTTTTGAATTTGAATTTAGAATTTTATGAATTTTGAATTTTGATTGTCGTTAAAGAACAAAGCTTATTAGGATTACCGGTTTTCTAATAGAGGCTTGTTGAATAAAGTATTGTATGAGTATGTAGATAGGAGCTGTAATTATTTATCTGTGTTCATACAAATATCCCTACTTGTATTATCTGTGTCCGTACAAGTATCCCTATAGTGTTGTCTATAATGACGAAGCGTACCAGATAATAGATAATGTCCATTAAATCTTCAGATTAGATGACCGCTGCTTGAAAGACGCTCAAATTAACAGACTTTTTTACACAAAAATAAAAAACATTAAAACTAAAAAGTTTTATTCTGATTGACGGCCAAATGGCGCAGCGGGCAGTGAACCTGCTTTCTGAGTCAAGTTTTGATATGAAAACTGTTTGTGTGATGAACATGAATGTTTGTATATTATTTATAATAATATTCATCAGTCATTTTAGTACTCATAACATAAACATTTTTTCAGGATAGAGAGTTACCTATGTCACTCTATAACCTTCCAAGAAAACTTCAATCCATCTGTTTTCTAATCAAAGGAATAACACAAAATACTAACGCTTAATACGTATTTATAATATTACTAAGTAAGTGAGATTATTTATGCTGCATACTTGGAACCATAAATGTTTTAAAGACATAAAAATGTTGTTGCAATCTACTGCTATACTAAAGGATAAAATAAATAGTTAACTTCATGGTAGCATTAACAAAGCACTATCATTTCTGGAAACACCAGATAAGGATATCATAGACAACAATAACGGTCGAGACAGTCAAGAGGCTAATTCATGAGTAGATTACAAGGATTTATGATCTACGTGGGAGTACCAGGATGTTTAAACGTGATTGTACACCGTGGACGAATGAACGAATTGGGAAGTACCCTATTTTCACTAATAAAACAAATTTGTAAGTAGAGCAGATGATCCGATTTTGTCGAAGCTAAGAACTAGCCAGTAAATTAATGTTATCTTATCCTTACTGTACATACAGATCTAATTTTATTAGTAAAAAATTAAAAGAACCACCATTAAAAGTATCAGTAATAAGATTTAAGTTTTAGTTTAGTTATTTATTTACTTAATCTGTTATCCAAGAAAAATAGAATAGAATAGAAAAACTTTATTGCAACACAACGCTCTAGGAAAATCACAAGGAAAACAGTAATAGTACTCAGAGCTAGGGTGCAAAGGCGATCTCAATAAAAGTGAGGCATGTGTGGTACCAAGACAAGTCGACAAGTGCGAGGAATCGGCCTACTGTGTAGTACTTTGTATGAATAAATAAGTAAATGTAATAAGTTACGTTCATATATTACGGTACCATGCACTTTCCAACGAGCCACTCACATTTTAATGAATCGCTTTTTACCATTTTCTATTGAAAGTTTATGCCTTGCGCTATCCCTTAAAGCAGTTACAGCTAACACCTGCGATCATATGGCGTGACGAGGGGCAACCCACGCCTTTTCTTGTTTTAAGCTCTAGGGGACGTGCCATACCGGTATACTACTATGTTTTTTCCATTACCGCATATTAGAATTTTACAACTAGGCCATTTTAATAATGGCTATGATACTGTTGAATAGTTTTTACAGGTGTGTTATAAGTATTTCATCGTATCAACCCATTACCGGCCCACTACAGAGCACGGTTCTCTTCCCACAATGAGAAGGGATAATACCGTAGTCCACCACGCTGGCCCAGTGCGGATTTGTGGACTTTACACACCTTTGAGAACATTATTTTGAACTCTCAAGCATGCAGTTTTCCTCACGATGTTTTCCTTTACCGTTGAAATAAGTGATATTTTACCCGTTACACAAGCTACGCTTACTTTATTATTCATAACATCCTACTACTAGTATTGGATGATAGTATTCAAATAACGAAAACAAAACAATAAAACATCGACAATCTTGTATGAGAAAAAAAATAGTAAAAGAAACATTAAAAACTTCAACACCGGAAACCCCCTAGCCTCGCTACAGTTCCCCCTTCTTCCAATAAGAGTTTACAACTGTTAATGACGAAGAACAATTACTAACTCCCTGATTTCAGAGGGTGCAAGGCCCTTATGTGGAACAGTCGGTCGTTGACTCCATGTTAAATGGAACCTGCTATTATGACCTATTTCTATTCAGATGTCGCTTAGTCTATTCAAAGTAAACGTGTTTTATGAAAATTAAGCTTAAGTTGCTATGCCTCGCGAACAGCAGGAGAATCTGTATGGTGTAATTTATAATTTCTTCAATCTAATAATTGTTGGATGTTGACTTTACAATGAATAATTGTTAACAATTATACATTGTAGTGTCAATAATTGTTAACAATTATACATTGTAAAGGCAACATCTCTTGAGGATGCGCCGGTTTCGGAGCGAAACGTGCGTAGAGAGTATATTGCCGAGGATCTGTTTGGTGTGGAGTATACGGATTGAAGACATAATAAATTACACCATTAATATTCTCCTGCAGTGCACGGGGCATAGCAAATTAAGCTTAAACGTATTATGGATTTCCGCAAAGTAACGCCTGCTTCTATCCAATATTAATAGCCTTAGAATATATTCTGTAAATATCGTAGAATTAGAAGGAACGTGTAACCAGTGGCGTGCATAGAGGGTATGCACAGGGTATGCAGATGATAAAAAATGAAGAAAATCTCCAGTACGAGTTATAACAAACTTAAGGATATGCATTGTAAGAGGTATAAAAAGCCTTCCCTTATGTATTTATAACTCGTAATCGAAATTTTCTTAATTTTATATCCGCTGCATACCCTGTGCATACCCTCTATGCACGCCACTGCGTGTAACCACACTAAATATTGAATTTATATAGATCATTCTAATGCATATCCAACAACCGTTAGTCACGGCTATCACGCATGGTACGAATGGGAACAAGGATGAATTTTTATGGTGTAAATTAATATGTGAGTACGTTTCACACTCTACGACTAATTAATAACAGACCTCTTTGAGACCATAGGGGCTCGAGCGCGGAATACTTTTACCAGACTACGGGAGGGATGTGTTTAACAGTCTATGTGCCTAAGAAAAGAAGTTCCACTTTTTGTGGAGCCCCAGTTTTGATAATTCGGGTTTCGTTGGCTTTCTCTTACAGACTAAAGTTTTCTTAAGTTTTCGAATGTAGTTACCGCCATCGTCTCACTGCCATGTACAACTTTTTATTGAATTTATACTTCGTTTGGCGCGTTATGGAAAAATTATGAGATTAAATTTTGACATCATCGCATCGGCGCGCGCACATCGTCACAAAAAACCGACACCATGAAGTAGGCTATAAGGTTTGACAGTGTACACTTTCAATTGTCAAAGTCTGTGGGCTCATTCCTGTGATTTAATTGATTAAAATTGTACAAAAATCTCAAATTTTAATGTTGAGTGAAACCTGGTTTTCCGATAATGAGTCTATTAGTATTCCAATTTAATTACGTAGATTTTTTAACATTTAAATACTTTTTATTTAACTAGTTAATGCATTATAACTATAAAACTTTATTTAATAATAAAGTATATCGCTTTTTTCTATTGTTAGTGTTGATTTTTATCGTTACGCCAAAGAAGTATAACTTGTAACGTGTGTACACACGTTTTTTTGTAAAATACGTTTCAAACTGCCCATGGAAGGCCCTTTTTGATAAAGATACATTTGATTTATTCACTTCGCCTTTTTAACATTGACTTCTAGCTATCTTACGTCATAATAAATTTAATATTGCTGATACAGTACAGACCAATATACGCAAAGGATATAATTTGAGAGAATGCTTAAAACTATGTTTAAACTGGTAGCTACGAGTATACTATTAAGGACACAATCATCACGATTTTTTTTTATTTAGTTTTTTCTTTTAAAATCTAATCGATATAAATGGTAAACTTTTTTATAAAGAAGCTGCAGAGGTAGTTTTGTTGGGTTTGTTTGAACGCCCTAATCTTTGAACTAACAGTCATTTGAAAATCAATTGGTTTCGAATTTCTAACACGCTTGAAGTGGTTTTAATTTTTTTTATAAACACCACGAATGTTAAACGACAACGAAGTAAAGACGCGACCGATGCGCCTGTAGGTACATTATTGTGTTAAATCAAGAGTGAATAGGCATCTTCTAGGCAAGCGCGCTCCACCTTAGGCTGCATCATCGCTAACCATCAGGTGTGATTGAGGCAGTCAAGCGCTCGTGCGCTTGACTGCAATATACATATAAAAAATACATATAAAAAAGTCTATATACATATAAAAAAGCGCAATAAAAGTTTTTTTTTGGAAAAGTATAGTTTATCAGTTGTGGTTCGTAACTACTCGTAAGTCGCAGTAAAGCGAAACCAAATATAATTTGGTTAAATTAATAAGTTCTGGGCGGGCGCCACTTTGGTGGACTTGTTCCTTGCATACGTTGTACGAAACGTTGCTTTGTTTATAGGCGATGAGTTTTTCAATAACGTTTGTCATCTCCTAGGTCGGTTAACTAGCAACTATAAAAAAACTGTGCTCACAGACAAAACCACGGAATCAGCATTATAGCTTCAGGTTAAACAGATGAGCGTTTGTATATTTTGCCGCTTTTGATTGTAAAACAAAACTTACTTTAAACTGGATTTAGACTATCGCCATTCGACGCTAGAAAACAAGACGAATAGGCGTGCGTACGTGAATGTAAACAACACAATCTGGCTCATTGGATATCTATAAATAATTACATATTGTACTAGACTTTTCGGAATAGGGTACCTACTTAGCCGATGGGGGGTATTACAGTATTCATACGACACAAAATGTTTGTGTCTACAACTTTTTCCTTGGTGATGCGGGGATTTGGCAAAGTATCCTGGCTACACCTTATACAGAGGTAGCCTGAATAAATAAATAAATATACTACGACAATACACACATCGCCATCTAGTCCCAAAGTATGCGTAGCTTGTGTTATGGGTACTAAGATAACTGATGAATATTTTTTATGAATAGTATACATAAATACTTATAATATATAGATAAATACCCAGACACTAAAAAACATTCATGTTCATCACACAAATATTGTCCAGTTGTGGGAATCGAACCCACGGCCTTAGACTCAGAAAGCAGGGTCGCTGCCCACAGCCAATCGGCCGTCAACTCAAATAATTAGTTACAAAATTTAAAGGTAGCTCTAAGACTGTAAGATTAGCAACAACAAAGCCGCTTATATAAACTTACTTGCTTTATTGCCTACAAAAGTGTCAATTATGCTTTCACACTAAATTGATTTAGTTGCGAAACCTTGAACCCGCAGGACAAAGCGCGCGTGGGAGTCACGTACCGCGCAGTACGTGAATTTTGTAATGCCTCCCTACTCGAAGGACAAGTTGTTATCGACTTCGCTTGAATACACTCACTTAAGGCGAATTGACACTAACTTGTTTTTTTTTTTTTCGTGCTAGGAGACTCATTGGCAACGACCTTGTAGTCAGTAGACTTCAAAGACTTAAACACCATCGCAAGGTTGCCTGTCTGGCTGTACTCTACAAGATACATTTCGGAGAGAGTGCTCAGGAGCTATTCGATTTGGTTAAACCAGTTCCTTTCTACCATCAAACTGCGAGGTACTGAAAGAATCTGCACCGTTACGTTGTTGAAATACCATCAACTCGTCCGAAGCGTTTTGCTTCTTCCTTTCTGATCCGCACAGCAAAGGCCTGGAATCCCATCTTCCGTCTTCCCCGATACCTATAATCTGGGTACCTTCAAATCAAGAGTGAATAGGCATCTTCTCGGCAAGCGCGCTTTATCTTAGGCTGCATCATCAATTATCATCAGGTGTGATTGCATTGCAAGCACTTGTCTATATACCTTTAAAAATCTTAATATAAATGCCTTAGCTTAATATAAGTCCCTGCTTAGCGGCAGATATAAGCATGGCTACAGTACTTCCCCGAGCGAGTTCTATCACAAAAAGAAAACTAAACAATATAATAATAATTAATAATACACCTACTATTATTTTTTTATAATCTTTATTCAAAAACTATGAACAAATCAAAGCAGCAAAATTTAGGGGCCCGTTAAAGTCTATCAGCTACTCAGTTTGGACCTTGGAGCCTAACAAGTAATCTGTGAATCCATCGCGATTGAGATTAGTATTTTTTGCTCCCGCGCAGTTAACAGCAATTCCAAGGCAGAAAAAGCCTCGGGGCAGTATCTAGTCGCTGAATTGATTTAGTGGAGGTGAACGACCGCTGGCCAAAATGGCCGACTGGTGAAACATTTGGAATGCCTCGGAAATGATTCGCGTTACACTTTGTTCAGGTACAGCGTATATGCAGATTCATTTAATTAGCCTAAATAAATCCTTAATCGGTATTAGAATTAGGATAGTGTGTATCCTAAAATCTACTTCCAAGAGCATGGACGTTGTTCAAGTACAGCGTATTTGTAAATTCATATAAACAGCCTGATAAATGCGTTATCGGTATATGAGTGGTAGGATAGTTTGTATCACAATATATACTCCCTAAAGAAGCAGTCCCAATCATGGACAAATGTTACTGATTGTCGACAGACCAAGGAAGCATTTTAAACTTAGATCAATAAAACTAACCAACTACTCCGCCTGGACAAAGGTAAACTCAGGAAGGTGGTGGGTCTAATAATAGGGCACAGTCTATTAAACAGACATCCTATGCAGGGCATGCATGGAGTCAGAGGAAACACACGCACGTGATGCTAGAGTGCACGTGCGTGGCAGAACAGCGATAGGTCCACCTTGGATCCCCAACCACTTTACCAGAAGTCCTTGGCAACCTGGGCGGCCTGCTAAGCTTCTGGAACGAGTAAGGCTGGATGGAATAGCGAGCAACCTTACCAGGGAGGTTCGGCGTATAACAAGCGAATAAGCTTACGTGCGGAAAACGGCCCAGTCCGAAGAAGATAATCTACTACCAAGGAAATAGACGTTGCATTGTTCAGGTACAGCGTATACGTAGATACACAAATAGCTTGATAAATCTGTATCCTAATATGTATTAACAAGAGCATCTCCTCTTTGCTGATGGTTGGAGTCCTTTTTTTTTTTTTCTTATCTTTATTCTAATCTTTTATTTTTAAGTATCTTTATACAAATCTTCGGGTGGAATTCTTTGAACGATACCTCGGAATTTTGCGAATTTATAGCAAATGATTGACGTCGGTCAAGTGAATTAGGTGTAATATAATTGCCGAGCCCCTAACTGATTAACCCACTAAAATCTTAGACTGCATAATTTTACCTCCAATAGGAACTTGCTTGATATCTCATCTGGCTCATACAGCCAGATAAGATACCAAGCAAGTACCTATTTGAAAAGGACTAAAAAAATAATGAAGCTTGTGATATACCACGAAATATCAGCACTTAAGTAGGTAGTGCTTTTTCTAAATTGCCAGAAGTTATATTTGTTACCCAAATTTACCAATTTAATTTTAATTTCAATACTTGCGTCCTCAAATGTTTTTACACGTCGTATATCATGTCATTGACGAAGATTCCAAGTTCAATAGGTAAGGATTGGAGTTTGGTACAAAAAACTTTAAAGACTACTTTGTTCTAAAATAAACGTCTTTAACCGTGACTCACCGTCGGATGCTGGTATGAGTTCGCAGTAATCCATATGCTAATTACACGGCCAATTAAAATTTTAACCTGGGCGGTTTAATGTTATATGAAACTTTTTTGCTGTGTTTTAAAACTATACGGAGCATTTCAAAACCAAGTGCATGGCCAACCGACTGTATTACCTAATGTAAATTTTTAATTGTATTTATTTATATTTAGTAAAAGTAACCTCGCTACTAATCATCATCATCATATCAACCCATTACCGACCCACTACAGGACACGGTGTTCTCCCACAATAACAAGCGGTTAAGGCCGAAGTCCACCACGCTGGCACACTGCGGATTGGTGGACTCCACACACCTTTGATTATGGAGAACTCTCATGTCGGTTTCCTCACAATGTTTTCCTTCCCCGTTGAAGCAAGTGATATTAGAATTGTTTAAAACGCACATAACTTCGAAAAGTAAGTGGTGCGGGTTGGGATTCGAACTCGGCCGCCCGAAAGTTAGGTCGGTATCCTACCTACTGTTCTATCACCGCTTCTTAGTAAAAAAGTAATAATTCTTTATTGTGCACAAATAAACACATTCAAAAATAACATTAAAATGATACATTGACAAACATGTAAATAAATGAACCAAAAAAAGATTACAGCGATCTAGTTGGGCTTGTGAAAAACATCTGATCGCACACTGGGATTTATTACCTGTAATGGGATATAATTATGATTACAGTAAACGATTCTTTGTAATTTTTAGTTTTATAAATAGCAGTACAAAATTGTATAGGTAAAAGTGTGTGTGCAATGTATGTGTATATGATGTGTTGTTTGATTGTGTGAATGAATGTAAATGTGTGTGCTAGTGTAAAAATAGTATATTAATAAGTTAAGTATTTTAACCTATTCTCTTCTTGTTAGGTATATGAACTCTTTTGCAATACTAATTTTAACAGTATTTTTTACGTATGTTTTTTACGATATTTTCTGCTCTATTATTATCTCGAATTATTTTTATTGTTGAAAAAGAATATAATCAGCGACACAATTTCGAAAGAATTAACATAAAAACTGAACTTTAACAATAACACAAACGTTATTGAGAAAAGAACGATAGCGGAACCAATGGAGCGGCCTTCGGGTCTCGAATTAGTACCACTTCAAGTAAAGTGTACAGAAATACAAAAGGTTTAAAACTAACTGAAACATTTTATTCTAGCAAGGTTAAAAAACCTAGAAATAGTTATGAGACAAAATTCTCCAAAAAAATATAATTATATCTTTACATTAAGATCTGTAAAAATTATAGAATTTAAAAAATTTTACGCTTCAGAATTTCCTCTTTATACATTCTTGTCATTATAAACACGTAACCGGCCCACTACAGAGCTAAGCACGGCTAGGATGGGCAGGAGACAATTATATCCCCAGGGGAAAGGAAAAAACTTTATCTTCTCCTACAGCTTTATCAAATCTCAGAGTACTGGCGCACAAGTGGAAATAATACCCAAATAATATATGTGTAATAAACGAGGGTAGACTTCTCCTATTCCATGTTCCCGTGCTTACGTACGTGCTTAGCAGGTGGACACGTTAATTATATCCCCTGTCAGGATATAATCGGGGGCTTTAATTTTTGGTCCCCCCTGCCGGTCTCTATATGATTAGAGAGATGAGAGAGAGAGATTAGACCGTTGTCTACCATGCTGCCCTAATGCGGATTGGTTGACTTTGAGACTATTATGGAGAACTCCTAAAACAGGTGATCAGTCATCACCTTTAAAGCAGGTGATATTTGACAACTTATTTGGGAATATATAATTTCTTAATTTTCTCTGGTCAGATCGGGTGGGAGGCTTTGGCCGTGGCTAGTTACCATCCTACCGACAAAGACGTGCCGCTAAGCGAATTAGTATTCCGCTACGATGTCGTGTAGAAACCGATTAGGGGTATGACTACCATACTCTCTAACAGGTAAGCCCGCTTCATCTTCGACTGCATTATCACTTGCTACCAGGTGAGATTGCAGTCAAGGGCTAGCTTGTAATAAAAGGAAGTCGAAGTCTCACCATCTGACAGCGCGACAATATTTTCAGATCAATATTATGAAAGACAATGCGGAGGGCTAGTTGTAGTATTATTATTAATAAAAGTTTGATAAGCGTTGTGACCACCTTCTAGTGTTTTAAAATTGAATGTCATACAGACGATTGCTCTAGTTTTCTATGTAAATTTCGATACAATGTTTTTATTACGCCAACGTTATTGTGGGTCCTTAAATAAAACAATAGTACCTATTGTAAAAGTAGGTACATTTAAGAAGGAAACCGACGTATCGCGTGACTCTCGCTCGCCCGCAGGAATCAATAATTCATGCGTGTTCACTTTCTGTGTAACAATGACACTTAAATGTATTTTTATATATTTACTGACCGATTGAACATAATATTATTTCATCTTCATCATCGTCATCACCTGAATCGATTGACTTCCACTGCCGGGCTTTGGTCTTTTGGAGAATTTTACTATAATAAATATCTATTATAGTATATATAAATTTATATCTGTATTTTTGTAGTTTTTATGTAAATGTAGTATGTATAATATATGTTCATGTAAGTTTATTTTATTTTTTGCAACAAACTTTATGCACCAGCCACTTTCCACTTTTTTATCGGCTTCGCACGCTCAGGTTGCCTTTAAAAGATCACTTTTAGTGATAAGGCCGCCATTGCACCCTAGCCATAGCCTATTACTGTTTTCCTTGTGTTTTTCCTATTGTGTTGTGTTGCAATAAAGTTTTTTTATTCTATTCTAGTTCCTGGCACGTCTGTGTCCAGCGGCTCCCAGTAACTCCTTTGATGTCGTCTGTCCACCACGTTTGGGGAGATCAACGCTGCGTTTATCGGTGCGGGGTCACCCTTTCTGCACCTTGGGATCCCAAAGCCCATTAGTTCTTTGAGCTATGTGTTCGCTCAGTAACCACTTCGGTTTTGCAACTCGTTGAGCTATGTCGGTAACTTGGAAGATGGAAGAACTACTTCCATCTTTTTACAGATCTTATCATTACTGTTCACCCTCTTCATTTTATCACGTACGGATACTCCGAGCATGGCTCTCTTCATCGATGAGTTACTCTGAGCCTTCTTCCTGATCACCAAAGTAAGCGAACACATTTCCGAGCCGGAACTCATCATTTCGCTAAGTCAAATTAAAAACTTAAGACTTTTTTTGTATAATAATTGTAGCATATTCCAATGCGATTAGTTTGCGGTGAAAATTGAGAGGCTAGACAACCGTGTTATGGTTCTAATCCACTTATATTAGAGCTGAAACTAAAAGTGTGCGTACTGTATGAAATGAGAATCTATAGAGAATTTGAAATAATTTCCAAAATTTAACTAATTAAACCAACAATATTTTGCCATTGGTAACAACCACATCGATATATTATGTTAAACAATTAGCTTTCTTAAAGCTTTGAAACTTGTGAAAATTGAGCTTTTGCTATACTCCGCGAAAGGCAGGAGAATGGTGTAATTTATAATTTCTTCAATCTTTATAATCCACACCAAACAGATCGGCCTCTACGCACGTTTCGATCCGAAACCTCCTCAGATGTTGACTTTACAATAAATAATTGTTAAGAACTGCTTTAATGGTAGCAGGTTAACCCGTTTGAAGTGTAGCACCTTAATAAGTTTCTACGCGGCAACGTACCGGAACGCTACATCGCTTGGCTGCACGTCTTGTCGGTTGGGTAGTAACTAGAGAAAATACTAAAATCATAAATTCCCAATTTATCCGTGTCCGGGTTCGAACCCGGGACCTCCCATTTAAATCACACCGCTCGCCGCTGCGTCGACGAGATCGTCTAAATCTATATATATAAAAGAAAGTTGTGTTAGTTACACCATTTATAACTCAAGAACGGCTGGACCAATTTTTATGATTTTTGATTTTTTGGTTTCCTCTTAGACCGGAATAGGATAGTAAGTATTAAAATATAACATTCATAAAAAAAAAATGATCTCCGGTACGAAGTTCGCCGGGACAGCTGTACAATAAAACACTGAACACTTTAGTGTATTTCAAGTAATTACTTACCCTCAACCTGTTCGGGCCACTAGATAACTTCGGCTAGATAGATCGGCTTTTAAGCGTAGTTTAGTAATTTATTATTATTTATTGCAGCTTTCCTTTCTTCCTGGTCATAGAAAACTAGCCAACAATATACAACTCGAAGTGTATTGCATAATTTACATAAACCAGGCAAATAATTATGGTGGACATAAACAACTATTTATTTGCCTACGTGCAGCCTCGAGTTCAGGGGGCAAATGAGGTAGAAAATGTCTGGGACAGATTCACATACAGCCATTCCGTTCTAAAGAGGTTATATTCTAAGCTACAAACGATCAATTTTCACAAGACTGTATCAGAGACATAGTATATTTCTAAGATAAAGACAACACCCGAAAATGTATACAGTTATATTTGAATATTAAGAAGAATAAAAGAGTATCACAGTTATTACAAGCAGGCCTAGATTAAGTTTTTTTCAATAAATTCAAATTCAATAACTTTTCAATCATCTAGGTCTATCGCAAGCATTTATGAAACGTTCATATATAAATGATTCTATTATTGTGAGGTGATGTTCCTAACTACATTAATTAACTAGTAACTTCGATAATATAGTAATAAAAATAATTGATGGCCCAAGCAGATTGCCCACCAGATGGTAGGTGGAATACTATCGGCTACTAACAGAGCAATACTTGCAATTCGTCACGGCAACACGTCTTATAAAGTGCCACCCATGAACCTGAGGCGTAAGTGTTAAGACTCAAGTGCCAGTTAAGACTCATGTGCCAGTAATTACATTGCAACCACGTCTTTCAGACCAGAACACAGAACTTTAGCTTGCAGAAATTCGTTCAATGATACAGAAGTATCAAGCAAATAACAACGTCCAATTATTTGACTTATGGCTCTCGGAATAGGGATGTAGAAAAACAGTATCCCAGATTTAAGATCTACGAACGAACATGGATATCTATATTAATTTTGGCTTTAGTAAACTTATACTGAGACTGTACAGTTTCATGCCCCTATTAAAGTTTATTCCAAGGAAATTCATCATTAGACTTATGTTTCCGGCACATCAAAAGTGATTTTCGAATGTGAAAACAGATGATGGAAACTCAAAAGTTTTCTGTAACCTAATTGTCATAAAGGATTAAATATCAAATAAGTTTTTGCCGAAAAAGTTGAAATTAGTAAGTGTGAAACTAATGTATAGGCAAACTGGAAAACTTAAAACACCTTAAGGAATACATTTAGGATTAAAATACTTCTTTCAGTATTTCAGGATCTTTTAACTTTAAACCGACTTAGTAATAGTGGATAAATTGACGAATGATTTTTCATCATCACAATAAATTACTTATAAATGTGTATAAACCATTCAAAAGTAGCTAAAAGAAAAAATAAGCTAAACAACATAGATATACAACGTGTGCAACCGAAATAATACTTTGTGGGTTTACAAATGAAAACCGAAATAATAGTTCATAGGCTTTAAAAGTACTGTCTCTGAGACTTCTCTGTGAAACCGAGAACCTTATAGTTTTCGAGCAAACCACTTAGTTTTGACTGAAAGAAATGAGATAAAACCTCAACATCACGTAGAATGTTTTGAATTCGTTTCTATGGAAAAACAAATATGCCTCTTTGATTTGATATTTTTACAGGGAGATTCCTTATGAAATAAACTTAAACATCCTTCAATATTATTTCGTAATTTTGTTAAACGTTGTATATACTACAGGGAAAAATGGTTGCCTAAAAATCTTGTTAGGAGGCTTGACTATCATGAACTCATTAAATAATTAACTAAATTAAAAAAAAACAATCTAAAAATGACCTTAATCGTAGTAAAAGACAACCCAACAGGCAAGATCCCAGGCAATGCAATCATGCGCCGCTGCAGTACAATGTCCGTTCCGTATTTAGTCCTACCCAGTTAATGAGCAAGGGACTGGGAATCGAACACGTGTCCCGCCCGCTTCCGCCGCCTTTGCCTTGTTTACAGTTTCAGATGTTTGGGTTACTTTGTTTCCACGTCTATGTGGTCTCTGGTCTTTATGTGTTACGCGTTAACTCGAGCGTTAATGCCGGTAATAAAACGGGAGTTCGGTTTCACTGTCCTAGAAGAAGGAAATCGAAAGCTGAACAGGAATGTTTTCCGCAATCCATTTTTCTATTCAACGTATGAAGAAAATCGGGGGATTTTAATCACGGCCAGCTATAACTTTCGGGAAATATTGTGTTACGAAATTGATATGCTATGCACAGTTTCAGATGCTTACCTAATTGCACAGTTCCGTTTATTATTTATAGTTCTAAAACTAATTTAACTGTCAATTCTGAACCGATTACGAAGGTTATTTTTATATTTAAAGGGTTGTGAAATCTCAATGTTCTAGAGTCACAGTATTTTACAGTATTGTAACCGAAATAACAAACATACTTTACTTAAATACGTTGGGTTACCAAAGCTGCTAAAATGGCGGCAATTATATTCGTAGCGTTGGTAGATCCCCGACAAGGTAGTCAACTTAAAAGAGCGCAATCTTGTGTACATACTGGGAAACAGTATTGTTAATAGATGGCGTTATGATTTCATACAAACCGTAGTTAACTTTCACATGATCGAATAAGTAGACGTAGAAACTCTGAAAATGTGTGTGTCTGGACAGTGCCATGTCCGAAATTTAAGAATTTAAAGTGAAAAGCACTAAAATGTAATTTAAAATAAACCAACAACAATTTTTCTAGACATGCTATTAAATATATCAGTTTCAATACATCTTTGACTGGAACGCACGCACGTTCTTGCCCTAGCTAAAAAAGAGGTCACGCCGGCTAATCTCATCGAAGTAGCTGCGGCACAGATAAGTCAACACGAAGTAGTACGTACTACGCAGGTCTCGTTACAGCCTTATCGTCTTTCTCACGCCCCCGTGAGACGGTGTAAACTACGAACGAGAACAAACAATAAAGGGTCAACACAAGGACAAAAAAAATATGAAACGAAAGCCAGACAGCCAAAGTTTGTTTTTGAAGAAGTCACTAAAACAACTGTACAAATAAATATGGGTGTATAATTTGTAAATAATTCAAGTTGAACCGAATTGAAGTAATTCAAATTAATTAATCTTTATATATATATTTCTTGTGTGCGTGTGTATGTCACTGAACTCCTCCTAAACGGCTGGACCGATTTGAATGTTTTTTTTTGTATGCGTTTGGGTGGCACCCTGGATGGTTTAGATTCACAAATCAGCCCGACAGATGGCGCTGGGGTCCGCTAGTATAGTATATAAAATTCAGAAATGCTTTTGTTTGAGTAGTCAGTAAAGTAGTACCAGCAGAGTAATATCAGAAAGCAACGAAATTTAAAATAATAACATCTCATCAATGTGTGACATAAGTTATAATTTATTAAAGTAGAATAACCATAAGGAAATGTATTTGATTAAATAGCAAATGAGCAAACAATTGTTGTTTGGTGATGTTTTGTACTATAAATGGAATATACCCTCGAATATATAAGATCGATTAATTTATGTAAATTGACGTATCTTGACTACAGATAAGAATCTCTCTACTGCTTATCATTTTATAAATCCTAAATTACACAAAAGGATCTTAATATTTAAAAAGAAACAACATTGAAGTAATAATAGGATAGGCTACATCAGATTCCTACATTCTGTCAAGAAAATTGACTGTTTTCATCTAATTATTGGTTGCAACGTTATTATATAATCCTTGCTACGGTCTGCTTGGCTGAATTCTTAAGAATAAATACTTACTCTTATGCTAGTTTTGTATATGAAACAAGAAATGATTAAAAACTAGATACATACATATAAATGCAGTCTTCATTGATCGGAATTCGAAGTGTGCAATATGCTTACCTGGAACAAAACGAAAGAATATTGTTATCAAATGTAATCGTATATACATAATATATATCAATACTGTACATAACTTTGATTGCTGACAATTCTATAAAACTCGATAAGGATAACCTGATAAGCGGAGCACTTGAGCTACATCACGTAGAGACTTTGAAAAACAAAACTGTAATGTTTCGTTTATTATTTTAATTCAGAGTAAATAAATAAGAAATGGTACCTAACATGGTAAAAAAAATCAACGCCTTAAATTCGTTGGGTACTGAAACCAAGAGTTCTTAATTGGTAATCAATTGAGACAGTCGAGGCCATCTACTATTTTTTATGGTATATTTACCTATCCAAAACTAAAAGGTGATCCTAAGCCTACCTGATATATTTTTTATTGGGCGTATTCAAAATGAAACTAAATATCACAGTTCAATGAAACTGGAGGTCATTACATAGGTAAACATCGCTTTATCGGTTAAATTAAGATAACACTTATTAGGTATCGCAGAGAAGATCAAATTTCAAAGTTTGGTTGTGTTAGTGGTTAAATTAACGACTGCATTATATTATTAAATTATGTTCTGGAGTTTCAACAGAGAACTTTGGGTGGACGGTCATGTCATCGATAGCCATTAAACGTCCTCTGCTGGACTAAAGGTTTCTCCCAAAGGGAGGGTTAGCCAGTTTAACGATCGATATCAAGGTTAATCATCAAGATGTTATCGGTATTCATCATCAAGTGAAATTGACCTTTGTTATGTTTTAAATAATTTCAAATTTGTGAGCGCTCAACAATGAACATGCAACTAAGTATCTAAGATGCAGCGCTATCTTGGAACACAGTATTGAAAAGTAGCGTGTGTTCTCTCTATTGATACAACTCAATATTATTCAATCAAACATATCTATTTATATAAACTTACATTTATATAACATTTATGTAAACATTTTTTTTTATATTGATGGTGGACCCATAACTATGTTCTTTAATTAAATAATAATCTAAAAGATTCAAATCCGAAGGTTCCAATTTTCAAGTCCATGTAGTTCCTGAGTTTGTAGCAACGCAAAAAGACGAAAATGATATGATCATAAGATATACAGCTATTAAGCAAGTAAAAAACTAAGTTGTCGAGTGTCTGACTATAGCAACAAAAGAACAAAAGCATTAAAATAATTATAACCGATTAAGTGGAACTTCCAAGATAATTTATTATGTAACAAAAATACAGTTTAATCATAACTCATTAACAAAATATAAGAAAACATATAAAGCTCATCCTGAAGATTGATTAATTTCAATTGTTCAATACCAGTACCATGGCCATTTTAGTTATGGAATAAATAATACTGAATTCATTTTTTATTCCATAAAAGGTCAAAACCATTTATTACATTGAAGATGTTAGTAAATACAAATCATCTCCATCATAACTGTCAGAAAACAATCGCATTAACGGTATTAATACTTAAGAACAACCCACACACATTGAGCACAATAACGATGCATTGAAACTGAAGAGTAAACGTCTAATAACAAGCAATGAGGTGATTGCTTGGCTGTTCTATTGAAACGCTATCGGATAACCACTAATTAGACGTTGAGATTTAACGTATGAGAATTGTGATCTAGAAGAATTTAATGAATATACTCGTTCATATAGAAAGCAATACAGGTAAATGTTACAAAGAAAACGTTGTAACTGTAAAAATCTTAATTGAGCTGTTAACATTACTTGATGTTATCTAGGTAAAATATTTACATTTTTCACGATAAATCACATGCGTCTCACCGCAACAGCAAATACGTAAATAAAAAATTAAAAAAAAATTAATGTAAAGAAGAATTACGATAAAAATAAATGAAAAAAAAACTTTATTTTTGCATTAATAAATACGGAAATGATAAGAAAAACGGTAAGATTATGGATATGGAATAAATTTCGTTGTCGTCACAAATAACTGAGATATTCTCAAATAAAATTTAATGAAACTACCGTAATAATATCTTAACTACCTACATCATTTTGTAACTCTAAAGATAATACTTCGTAATATACAAAATAATAAGTTAAAATTGCAAATTGTTTTCCTTATATTTGCGAAAATATTTAAAAAATAAATAGCATAATACTACTTGTAGCTACGTTTGATTAGTTTAGACAACGAAATAAACACAAATGCCTTTTGGCAGCAGTTTCTAATACTAAAGCTTGAAGTCAGCTAAATTTATTTATTTTACCCTTTGATTTAATGCATTGCGATATTTCACACGGGTTTCCCTCACATAATTACTCTCACTTACAGCAACAAAGGTCGTTAAGCCTACATCTTGCTTTCAAATCTTAACGCAATATGTTCATTATTGTACATTTATTAGGTTCTATGCCCACGATTTTAAACGATGAAATTAAAATAAGCCATTCAATTTATAGTTACAATAAATGTTTTGATTTTGTACCTATCATCAGCTGTGAATAGGTTCATTTATTCTATAAAAATTACGACTCTGGAACTAATATGAATGTCACACCCACAAACACATATTAGTCACGTTCCAGAGAAAATCTGTTACTCTTTGAATTTGGCTAAGCCAGATTTGCTTCAATTTATGATTGCCTATATATTATGGTAAGCCTGTGAGCAATACATTTATATTTGACTAGCGGTCCCTCGCGACTTCATCCGCTTGTAAGTCAACCGTAAAAGATAGACATATGCTGCCGCGGATTTTTTTTAGAACTTTTAGGGAACAAATTTGTCAAACACGATTTTATTTAAACTTTAACCGTTTACGCAGCGCCCGCAACAAAAGCTCTCAAAAGAAAAAACCTCTGATTTTTAACTATATATACCATTATGTACCTATGTATAGCCTATAGCTTTCCTCGATTAATGGGCTATCGAACACTAAAGATTTTTTTTTAATCTGACCAATAGTTTCTGAGATCTTCGCGTTCAACTAAACAAATAAACAAACAAACTCCTCAGCTTTATACATTAATAAGATAAGATATATAATTTTTTGGTAGTGTTTCTTATGCATCGACAACGATTTCGCACTCGTTTCTAGACCTTCTTACATTAAAATAAATTTCAGTAAGATATACTTTTGGATAAAGTCCTTTTTAATTGTACTTTTTAAACTCCCTTCATCATATCGACGGTCCCTACGTACATAAAGACATGTCGAAAATGGCATTTTTTTTTTATTGCACAATTGGCTTTAGATTTTCCATATGCACATACCTGTATATATATATTTTTTTAATATTACGTATTTAACGTCATTTACAAATCGTATATGAGAACAAGTATTATATTTACAACGAATAAGTGTCGTAGATGCGGATATCTATACGTATCGTTTTGTACGGTGTTTTAAAATGCGCGCCACTCGGTGCGGACGCGGCCTTGTCTGACATAACGTCATTCACGGCGGGAGTTCCCCAATAAGACGGGTCGATGCTTGTTCGCGTGGTGACATATTAATGTTTTGATACAGTTTAGATAGATTCAGTGTTTTTTACTTATAAGTATTCATAAGACCTGCAACAATACTGTGAAACATGAATAACAGTAGATCAAAGTTATTGGTGGATATTGCTAACTCCAGAAATAAAATTTTATGCGTTTCTGACGCACAAGATTTAATTGATTATATCGATGAAGCTAATGAGGGTAAGTAGTAATTCAAATAGGTATACATTACTAGCTCAATGAAATACAAAACCGATATACATTAATATTTTTATTGTTTTTCTAACCTAGACCAGTATCAGTGTAAAAGCGGTCATATCAGACATATCCGCTTATACTATGATATAGTCATGAAAATATAATTATTTCACAAATAATTTTAATGTTACATGCTTGTTTAAAATATGATTTCCTAAATAATTATTACAAAGAAAACAAAGTTTTTGTTTTTTATCGAAGTATATGAAGTCATGTCCTACATGTTTGTATATACGTGTAACTATAAATTTATTTATGGATTTGTTTTCATTTACGTTTACTACATAAATTATTTTTTTCTTTTTAGAGACACGTGTATGTACCAAAAAAGATATTTCAATGGATCTTGAGGATCGGCCTTTGAAAGTTTCTAACGACGAAAGACAAGTTGCCGAAGCACATAGTGATGGAGAGCAAAATCATACATCAGCTGATATACTATCGCAAAGTGATTTAAATTATATAATCGATACGGTAGGGGAAATTTCGAATGATGGAATTGACCTTAACATGCCCATTTGTGAAAATGAAACACCACAACCGATACCTGAAAATGATAATAATGAAGAATCTTTGGTTTCAACTCCCATGCCAAGTCCATGCATGACCTTTGGAGACACTGTAAATGAATGTAACTGTTTAAGCGAAAGTTCTGTTATCCTATCTGATGAAACCTTAAGATCAAGCCCGTTAGGATCCAGTGAAATGTCTGGTTCATCAACACCGCACCAACGAAAAAAAAAGCGTCAGTATGTAAAAAAAGCAATAACAAGGAACAGAATTACTAACAAATCTAACTGGCTAGATGAAAAAAGAAAGGTGCTTGTCAATTTAGGCGAAGCTCATAAATCTCGATCCGGAAAACAACAAATGGCAAAACAAATAAAGGGTCCATGTCCATCTACATGTCGCTTAAAATGTTTTGAAAAGTTTGATGTGGTAGCTCGCCAAAATATATTCAAAACCTTTTGGAATCTAGGTGATCATTCTCGTCAGTGGTCTTTTATTGCGTCACATGTGAAAGAAATAAGAAAAAAACAATGGACACAGGATTCCAAGAGGTTAAATGTTTATAAGTTTTTTTTGCCGCTTTTGTCTGGTATTGGCATTAAAGAGAAGATTATGGTATGCAAAACCATGTTTAAAAATACATTTTCAATAAGTAACACTTTTATACAATCTGCCATCGACAAGCATGATAAAAATATGGGTATTTGTACTAAAGACATGAGGGGTTTTCATCAAAATCACCAAACTATTATAAATGCTACAATGAAAGAAAATGTAATTCAACATGTTAAATGTTTTGCGCCCATAGAAAGTCATTATACGCGCAAAGACTCAAATAAACAGTACTTAGATAGTGAATTGACGTTTAAAAAAATGTACGACCTGTATACTGTATGGTGTAAAGAGCTGAATATAACTGAAAATATAGCTACTTCTGTAAGACAATACAAAGATATTATTAACAAAGAACTAAATATAGCTTTTCACTTACCTAAGAAAGACCAATGCGACCTGTGTCACGCAATGAAAAACAACACCTCGCCAACCAATGATGATAAACTGAAGCATAAGTCACACATGGATAACAAAAAACTTGCCAGGGAATTAAAAAACGTTGATAAAATTGAAGCTCAATCGAATCCTTCTGATATTTGCACAGCGATGTTTGACTTCCAAAAAATAAATAACACTCCACATGGCGAAATTAGTGTGCTGTATTACAAAAGGAAACTATCAGTATATAATTTTACCATTTTCGATGCTGGGTTAAAGGAGGCTACTTGCTACATGTGGGATGAAACAGTTGCTAAACGTGGCGCGAATGAAGTGTCTAGTTGTTTGTTTTCTTTCATTAACAACAAGGTTAAAGCT
Organism: Pararge aegeria; assembly: GCF_905163445.1. Classification (NCBI taxonomy): domain Eukaryota; kingdom Metazoa; phylum Arthropoda; class Insecta; order Lepidoptera; family Nymphalidae; genus Pararge; species Pararge aegeria. The sequence goes on from NC_053201.1 coordinate 5,414,486, forward strand.
GGCGTTAAAGATTTTAGATTCTGGTCGGACAACTGTGCCGGTCAGAATCGCAATCGAATTGTTTTTTTTATGTACTTGTATGTAAGCAATACATTTAAGGTAGATGTGTGCCATAGATTCTTGGAAAAAGGGCATACTCAAAACGAGGCAGATAGCGTTCACGCATTAATAGAGCGTTCTTCAAAAAATAAACTTATTTACACCCCAGATGAATGGTACACACTGGTTCGTTGGGCGAAACAGAATAGTCCACCTTATACAGTCGTAGAAGTGAACCAAGACTTGGTTCTGGATTTCAAAGCGTGGCTACATACTAAAAACTGGATAAAAGATACAAATTTAGAGAAAATTTTTTGGAATAAGATAAGAGAAGTAAAAGTGCAAAGGAATAATTCAGATATTATTGAATTTAAGTACAATTTTTTTGAAGAAAATTATAGAAAACTGAACTGTGGCAATAATTTAAAACTGACTAGAGGGAGAAAAAAGAAGGAGAAAGAAGTAATACTAGAGAAGGTGTACAATAATCCTATTCCTATCACTGAAGTGAAATATAGAGACTTGATTAGTTTATGCGATACGATGATTATCCCAAAAAAGTATCATACATTCTATAATAACCTCAAGCATAGTAAGGAAGAACAAGGTAATGACGAAGAAGATTGTTAAATTTATTTATACTTTCTATTTTTCTATACATTTTATTTTGTTATTTAACTATTAAGAAAACTTTAATAGTAATAAGATGAATCAGTCTGAATAATGCTGTGATGATTATTAAATATAACTAATTATTTAGATACATAATTAAGCTTAGGTTCATGCTTAAATAAAAATGGTTAATTATTAATCTTAGAAAACTGTGATTTTTAATGTTTAGTTCCTGCTTCAATGAGACTATAAGTACGATATTGTTTAGATGCTACAACAATTATTAATTAACAATAAATTATTTTCAATTATAAACCTTGTTTAATTAATAAAACACAATCCTGATTATTTTATTTAAGGACATGTCTTTATTTACATTACAAGAAATATAGTCCTACCCCGAATGAATGAAACCGCGTATAAAGCGATATGTCTTCATTGATGTATTTTTTATATCCATGGGTGGCGATCTTAGGATGTTTAACATATCCGTTTGAAAACTGTAACATAATTCTACATTTTAATAAATCAATTTATTTAAATTACATTTTATTAACTGTTTTCTTCTTTCCTGCGTATAAAAAGGTATCATAGACATGTCTGACATGCTTTTATTTTAATATCAGCGTAGAAACAGTCATCTATCAGTTTTTCCAAGAAAATATAAAAAAAGAAAATATGTAGAAATACCATTATAAAGTTCCTAAAGCTAATAAAACATTATAGAAAAATAATAATTATAATTGTACATAGAATTATTTCTAGAGCGGTTTGAACATAAATAACGCTCTCCTGTAAACCTCGGTTTTTGACATGTCTTTATGTACGTAGGGACCGTCGATATGTATTATTGCTGTGAGTACTAAAAATCGGGATGTAACAATAATAATTTTTGAAATACTTTTCAATACTTTTGAAGCATTTAAACCATAATGTTAAACAAAAAATAGGACAGATTGAAAAATACCATAAGCACCAATGTATTTTAATAATTCAAAAACACCGTTGTTATTCACGCAAACGGCCGCCAGCGAATAAAGGTCCACATTATATTGCAAATCTTCTGACACGATCAGTTAAATTGCTTGTTAGAGTTAGGGCAATGGGCTACACGATTTGTCAAGCCTATCTAACCATCGTAAGACTGCAGCCGATATCGATACTACACAGCCTATGTCAGAGAATGCTTCTGTCCATATCGGGATAACGAAAATGCGACGGAATTAAGGAAAAAATCTGGTATCCACAATTTGGTAAATGTGTTAAACAAACAATGATGTATTTTTTATATTTGTATGTAATGATGGATTTTTATTAGAAATTTAACGATGACTAATAAATCAATTAGACAAGTTAATTTTCGTTTATGTTTCTTATTAAACATACATCTATGTAATTGTTTTTTAATTCATAGCTCACTTCTCAATCGTCAACTTTCTGGCACATCCCTATAGATCAGACATTTAATGTTCACGTTGAATAAAGACAACGCCGTTGCTTGACAATTCAGAGAACGTTTAATTTAAATTCGTGGAAGTCATAAAAATATGATCAAAGTTACGTATATACTAAAAAGTTTTCGAAAATAAACAATGCTGTAACTTGCATTCCTTTCCCACACGCACAATGTCCGTATTACCGGGCCATACCATAACTCCACAACCGGTAATTTTATTGAAATTTCCAGGTTTCACTCAAATAGCTAACAAAATAATGACTGAGCAGCGCAGCCCTCTAACACTTTATCGAAGTTTCTCCAAGCTCTTGCTTTATTAACTCTCGTATCTTACTATTGTGTATCGCTAGCAGCAACTTATAATGATATACAATCAGCTGACGATAAGCAAATATGATAACTTTGATTATGCTTTATGGCGGCCTGTAATAGAATGTTTACCTGGTTCACGTAGATACTTTATTCCCTCTGATCAATGATATCAAGTAGTTTAGATTATTATCGTTAACAAGATTTAGTTCAGCATCGGCTAAAGTAAGGTTCGTCAAATCCATATTAAATTGTTTGTTTTCGAAATCATCTTTTACTGGCTTTTTGGGAGGGTAGCTATGCCATATGGAAACTGTTATGACATTGTGTAGTCATAACACGCGGAACGCTTAGACGAAGCTAACATCCCTATATTTATAAAAATGTAATGAGTATTTTGGGAATCACAAGGGTTCGATAAACAGAGATGGAAACAGCAGTAATAGTAAAATTGCCATAAAATAAAATTTCCGATGTTCGGATGAAAAATATCTGAGATCAGATAATTATAAAGAAACATTAGCGGTTTAAAGTGCCTACTGTGACTCACAGGCTCATGAAGTTAAATAAGTCTCCAAAATTAATGTTCATGATTCATTTAAACAAGAGATAGCGGCCACACACTTAAATTTGGAGTAAATTTCCAAGAATATGATTAAACTTGATATTTATATTGCGGCTTTTATACTTATGTTAATGTAGACATATGAATAGGTATACTTGCACATTTTATCACTGCATTTATTTGAACTAGGAAGCACTAAATAATGTATATAAGAATTAAAATAATTCCACCAGGTAAAAACAGCTCGTATATCAAATGTCGTGTCGCTCCAATAACAAAAGCAGAAAATCAATTTGCTTCAGCAGGAAACGTGAATGGAGTGGAACAGTCCACTAAAAAGAGGAAACTATTAACTTGTCACCGGTCTCATATTAACCGTAACATCGACAGGATAGATTTATGTACTGAGACAGGAGAGTTAAAAATAGTTGAATAGACAAATGTGATAGACGCCGGACACAAGGTGTTTAAGATGGCTTATTTCTTTAGGAATATTCTTAGTTGAGCTAACAACTTTAAAAAGCATTCCTACAAAATTGTGATATTTCTGAAACTCATATATAGGGTGTTTTCGTATGAATATGTATCTATTTTACTTATGCAGATCACAAGTACTGAAATTACGTTTGTGGGGAACATATCTTTAAAATAAGAAACTCAAAAAAAAAATCCACTGACAACTTTTGTTTCATTATTTTCTCTTAATTAATATTTTATCAAGTGTAACTTACTCTCAGAATTAATGAATACATTTTTATTGTACATCAATTAAAAAAGTAGTTATGGAGATATAAACACAATAGAGAAAGAGGGTACAATTTGAAGGCTTCCAAATAAAAACAAACTCCAAAAAAAAAGGCAACCAAGGAATAATACTTCATTACCTGTACCGCGATATGTAGTAGATCAGTTTATGCTAATATCTGTGTCTATATGCATGATTTATCTTTATTTGTGCACTTAAGTGAATGGATTCCATTCTTCTATGTCTTAACTTTAATTTATTTTTATCAAATGAACTGACCGTTTTGCATATCAATTTTAGTTTTTTCGAATTAGTGTACAATTTGCCTAGTGATTTAAGTACTCGTAATACCGAATATTTCTAGGTTGATAACTAATCTTTTATCATTAATAACATTATGTGGTTCGAGTCACCTACATTGCTAAACCTAAGCTTCTATTTTCTTGTTGGATATTTTATGGCCGTAACGCAAAAAAAACATAATAAGCCTTAAATTTATTTATTTCAATAACCTGCTTTTTATGTATGTGACCTCTTTATTTTTTTAGTTACTGGGCCAAAAGCGTGTTTTCATCGCATTAAAATTGACCTAAAAGCAACTCAAAGGGTAGAAACATTGGTTAATTTTTGTTTCCGTGACAGCCTTATAACTTTACATAGTCCACTAGATCAGAGCCCTGATTCTATGTATCATTATTATCATAACATAATTTAGCAACAACTGTGACGTAAACATTTCACAGGTGTGTATGAAGAGGTGCCAAATCTTACACATTTGGATTTTTCATTCCATTTTGTGCTCGTAAGTAAATGAAAATATTATTACTATTATACTATATTACTACTGATTTAGTTTGATTCGGATTTTATTTCATCAATGCGATTTATTTAAGTGCAATACTTAAATGTTCCAAGGCGGACTGACTTGAAAAAATTATCTTCCTTAGTCTTGAGATATGTTACAGACTATGCTACTATCATAATAGTAGCCAGAGTTAATGGGAACCGCGGGGCAAAGCGAGTTTTATTACATTGTCCCCTGTACATGAGCATCTAGTCGACACGACCTTTTGTTGTCAAAAGTTGCTTAAGTAACATAATAATCGTGTTGCTATAGCTTCTATACATATATATATATATGTGTGCAAACGATTCAATTGATGATTTAGTCCTACTTTCGTAGGTAAAACAGTGCAACCACGTAGTAAAGGATGTGTGAGCTTTAAACAATGAAAAACAAGAAAAATAAAAACGAGAACTTGTGTCTCCAAAACGTATGCTTAAGCATTGATCATTATCCATCACAACGTCGTTTTTTTAGGTGACCATTACGTGCGATAAATGGTTTGCTGAAAGTATAAAGAAATTCAAAATCATCCGAGGAGAGTCCATTAGCTACAAAAAATGACCTAGTCCGGATATCAAGTGACTGCAACGTTAACGGTAATCTTAGATTACATTTCGCCCGATTCTACTTTCGGGGGCCATTGTTATATGCTTTTTGGTTTGCAAACAGGCAGATCGAACAATTGACGGATTGTGCCGAAATATTTTGTATAAATTGTGATAACACCTCAGGAACCAATACCACGAGAAGGATCATCATAATCCTCAATCTATAATGGCCAGGCCAGTGTCTTTACCTTTCCCATAAAAGCACTGGCCAACTTTCCCATGAGAGAGGATCAAAGCTTCATCCTACGCTAATCCAATTTCGATAAGCTTTAATAGAGATAATGAAGATTGAAGAAAAAAAAGATTGAACATCATAAAGGATCTCCTTAAAAGATATAGTTTTTTTCAAAATCATTGTTTGTAATCATATTCATTGGTAAAAACTACAATACTAGGTACCAAAATTCATTATAATGAATGAAATTTTAAACAGAATGTTTTATAGCTGCTAAGAACAGTTTTTAATTAACTTATTATGCAAGAAATGAGAAATGCCGATTTGTCCGAATTAAAGGCGCTCAATACATACTAACATACTTATTGCAAAATTTAATTGAAAATAAATTAAGAAAACAGTTCCGCACAATCTAGAACGTTTACATCCGTTTGCAAATAACATGACATTGATACGATTTAAAAACCAATTTGAACGTTGATATCTATGAGAGATTTCTTTCTCATTAAAAGTTATATCCTCATATACAAATAGTTAAATAATAAGATAAGTTAACGCAAGAGGAAAATTTACACAACATTATAGAGTTGAAGAGTAGAAACACAGTTGCGCGTAAGGAATGTGACATGAAAGCTATAAATATAACAGCTAATAACCGTATAAAGATTTTATTTTCTCAATCACCGTCGTAACTGACAAACACGATAGAAAATATACCATCGTAAACAGGCATCGAAGCGCACAGCCGAAGGCCTGATGTAGTTTTAATATGAAATGGCATTTATAAGGTAAATAGTAACAGGTACGGTACAAATACTGTTTATACACATTGTTTTACTGTCTGACCAGTGGCGTGCATAGAGGGTATGCACAGGGTATGCAGATGATATAAAATGAAGAAAGTCTCCAGTACGAGTTATAAGAAACTTAAGGATAGGAATTGTAAGAGTTATAAAAAGTCTCCCCTTAAGTATTTGTAACTCGTACTGGAGATTTTCTTCATTTTATATCAACTGCATACCCTGTGCATACCCCCTATGCACGCCAATGACTCTCTCGTTGCTAAAGTGATTGGCTTGTTCAAATACATTTCAAGATTTCGGGCGGTTAAAAAATTAGTAGACTAGCAAAATAAAAAAATTGGCATTGCCTCGGAGAACACGTTTACGCGTATAATTATTAACGAGTGCTATATAAAGCTAACCGCTAACCGGCTATAGAGCATCGTTGAGGAAACTATTCGTGAGGACACCTAAATACCCAGCAGTGAGATATTGAAAGAGTCCAGACGATATTGTTATAAGTTGTAGTAAGATAGGTTTTTGATTTTTGAAATACCCTCAATTAAACCCAAATGTAAACCATTCATAATCTGCTCTTAGTATTAAGTAAATTATTAGTCAGATAAGAGGGATTATTTTTAAATAAGAAATCTCTCTTGACAGTAGCTCCTTCTTGACTGAGTAGTGAGGATCGCGATCTTCCATTAAAGCGCGTGATCTAAAAGTACATAATCTGCTTCAGCGGTTTCTATTATAAATAAGGCTATAAGGACAACATTGTAGAAGTCAGTTTTACTGACTTGGCTTGACCAACGAGCTTCCAAGCTCCCTAACAGCTGTTAATTTTTCCATACTCCGAGTGATCGCGACTCTTTAGCAACTATAACTCTCACTTTAAGTTGACTATGAAAAATAACGCTCGCCAGTTTTCGTTAACAGATTTGCCTAAAATTAGAACTGTAGCACAACAAAGCGGTAAGTGAGCGTCGCAACTGGAGCGTGAAGAGATCGCAACTACAGAACTACATCCGGACGAGCCGAAACCTGCAAATGAGCATTTAACTACTAAATGTATGCATTTATGTCCGGTTCCGATTTCACCCCGCGGACAATACGAGAGATATGCTGAAACGCTAAATTAGTGTCACATTGTAAAAAAGAGGTAGACAGTCTCAGGTATACGATTTTTTTTGCCGGTTTTAATATTTTTAAGGCAATTTGTTAAGTATAAACAACAACTTATGAAAAATAAAATAACAGACTTAATTTGTCCAGTTACAGTCATCATTCATGATTGCAGACTTCAACAAACACCTAAATCATTAATAGATAAAATTTATTTTGAAATAGTTCAATAAACATAGCATATGGCTATAAAGTTTGAGCATTTAGTCTATTTCATTTAGTCTATATATTTTATCATTTAATCCTGACTTACGTCCACAATTGAATGGGAAATTGGTGAACATACAAACATACATAAAAAACCTAAAGTCGATCAAAGAACAGTCTCTTTTTTTGGAGCCATAGTTTCATGCCGAGAAGAATAAGACGTTTATAAAGTTCAATAAAGTTTTAATTAAGCTTTTCTGCAGCGAATTTTTTTTTTCTATAAAAAACTAGTGACATGTGTTACAGCTACTTAGGCACACTAACGAAGTGTCTTCACCAAATATGGCCAATGTTTTTGCAGCCATTTAAAAAGTAGTCAAGTCGGTGTGTCGAGTAATACCATAAAATTTACCATAGCCGCCATAAATTGAAAAATTCATCATGATCACTATAAAGGCCTTCATTCACGGGGGATCCTTCGCAGCGATCGATTGCGCGCAAATCGCAGCGTTCGATCGATCGCCACGACTAGTTTGCAACGAGATGTGGCGTTATATAAAGCTCGTGATAGACAATGCCTCAATAACTTATTCAAATAACATATTTTGCATAACAGATTGCTTGCAATCTCCGAAATCGTTTTCGATTGAGGATATAGGTTTCCCGCCTAACAAAGCCAACCAAAGGGACATGCCGTGGTTGTCTTAAGTGGGGAGAAGTCCCACATAAGGGTCTCTTCTGTCGTGCCTAAGGGTCGAAGGTCAAAAAAGGGCCAAAAATATTGACATTCGCAATCACTTGCGACGGATTGCATGGCGTTTAATTGCCCCGTGTAAGCAGGCCTTTAGGAATAGCTGTATCTCGTGTACCGCTGTTCCATCTTGTTAATTCGTAATGGATAATCACAGGCAGTTGTTAAAGGCATTATTTTTTTTAAATATGGGTTTGGTAGGAAACCGAACAGTAACAAATAAAATTTTTGGAACCAAGACAATACAATTAGTCATCAAAATTTTATGTTTATAATACCCTCTCCTAGAACAAGCTTCACATTACTCTAAGGAGAATTCGGTGGCGATATTTGGTTTCCTTCCCACAAAATAGGTACTTATATTCGAGTAGTTAAATGCGTTCGGCTCAACCACTGAAACGATCATGATGGAATTTGTCATATATCGAGAATTCAGAAACGGTGATAGCCCAGTGGGAAGGAGCTCGACTTACCTTTCGGTGGGCAGAGTTCAAATCACAGCACGCACCTTAACTTTTCTAAGTTACGTGAGTTTTAAGTACTTAAATATCACTTGCTTCAACGGTGTGGAAACCTGCATGCCTGAGAGTTGAGAGCCAGCTTGGTGGACCACGGTCTTTATACCTTCTCATTGTGGGAGGAGACCCGTGCCCTGTAGTAGGCATACCTAATGTACCTGAGAAATGTTTTCACATTTATGGTTTTTTTTTGTTGATATATGTTGATATCGAGAATCCCGAAAATGTACATAGGATATTTTATCCCGAACGCAACGTTTTTTTTGTTGCCTATTTCCTTAATATATTACAACTTAGCTTGCATCCTGGGAACATACAGAAAACTTATTATTTCAGAAAAACTATTGGTTCCCGCGGAATATTTAAAAAACCGCGGACCAAGTCGTGAGTAATAGCTAATTTGATATGTGTTACTGCAAATCTTGACGGTAAGATGTTAACTGTATACAAAAATTATACAGTAATACAATAGTAATAAATTATACAATACCGCAACTTAGGTATTGGTACTTTTTTACTATTCGAAATAGCTTTAAATAAATTGTTTAATTTAGATACACCGTGTAATTTAACTTAACTATGTAAATGATATATTAATATACGATAGGTAGGCATTATCATCTGCCTCCTAAAAGAGGATCTACAGATCAATAAGCCTGGGAGGTTTTCGCCCAATGGTTCCGGAACGCTACTGATGGAGTTTATGGACTGTCGGGTCTCACAGAGGAGGTCTACAAGGGAAAATTACACTAAGCTGTGTGTGTTTTCGTGGCCCAGTCCCCGGACAAAAAGATGGAACGGCTCGGGGCTCCCTGTGTGGCGAACGCAAGGCCAGTCTTATCGATTCCAGTGGAGGGTCTGCCTAAGCGGGTGGTATTGCCTGGGCCATGGATGTGTTCGAAAGTGTTCCCATGGCCCAGCCACCAGGCGACCAGTTGTAACATCGTGGGGTTTTAAGAGTCCGATATGACCATCGTGCTTCTACGAGGTGATAGCCATGATTTACGAAAAACAAGGTACATAAACCCAAACCGTTCGCGGAGCATAGAAAGTCGATAATCTAATTTTTTCTCTCCAATAAGATAGGTGCCCTGTACCCACCAATGGGAGAGTATTTGGCTGTGGTTGATGATCTTCGACCTACGTACTGCATAAAAATAAAATGAACTCACCTAATAATTTGTATCATCCTATAGAGCGTAGAACGTTGTCGATAAATCCTCTGAGCCAGCATGAACTTGTGGTTTGTGACGAATAAATTTCGTAAATGTAGTGGGCACACTAATCAAAATGCTGTATCAAAAATATATTTCTTACGTTTGTACTTATGTTTAATTTAAGAGCACTTTACGTATCACTAAATTTCTTCGATCGTTGGTCTTAAAAATTCAAATTATTGATTGTCCTTTCGGTATACGGATATAAATAAAAAAACGAAAAGCTCCAAGTCAAAACATGCGTTGTAACTATGAAAAAACTTGTTAGGATTCAATGCTCCCATGCCGGTTCGATAGAATAAACCGTTCCCTACCCATAACATATTTTTATAGGCAGGGTTTGTAACTAACTTTAAAGTAAATATCATGCGGGCGCCTAGTCCTTTCAACCGATTTGAATCATATGTTTATAATAAAATTCTTTTAGTAACGCGGAGATTATACTATTTAAAAAAGAAAACAATTTACTCAAACCGAACTCAAAACAAATAAGTATAAGGTAAAAATTAAAAATAGCATCAAACCATCAGTCTGTATTTTTTGCTACTCGTTTAGTTGAGCCAGAAAGTTGTAAGCACATCAATCAATGTTGTTTTCCTTTACGTGTCTGTATATAATACCTAGTCTACATAACTATCGAGCTTCGCTATGTTGACTTTATTACAATAACAAAATATAGATTTTTGTAACGAAAACAATGGTAGTCCAGAAACCTGTTAAAAAAATAATTTAGACAATAGAACAATTTGCATTTCTTAGAATTCGATATGAATAGCTATTTGTAAAATTGTATAAGAGAATTCGATATTAAAATTCAACACAAAATTATGTATCGGAATCACCCGTGACGCTGAATGAATAGAAAACGCGTAAAAACACCACAATCTCAACAGCAAAATTGGGTAATTTGAAACATGATTGCAAGTTTTAGTTAGATAAGAGAATTCGTGCTGATGCCGAGTAAAAAAGTTGGCAATGAAGTCACGTTTATGAAATGAAACCAAGCGTGCAACAAGTGGCGAGAAAACAAGCAGCTTCTCGTCGAATCGATTTAAAGAGATCGTTGCAGACAGACTACGATCAGGTATCTGATTTATTTGTGCCCATGTACGGTGATGGAGTAGTAATAAAACGGTCCTGAACCAATTAAAAGAAGTAGCTTAGCTACTTTAAGTGGCGCCAGGACCTGGCACCTCATCGAGAAATGCTTGCAAAAAGTTACAACGGCGGTTGGCTATATCTAATAAGATACAAATTTAACTTAATCACATTTCCAAGTACAATTTAAGGTATTAATAGCATGGAAACCGCACATCGTGTTGTTTTGACAGGCTTGAAATCGTAATTTAATTACAGCAGAGTACCGACGGACCACTCAAGGTGCACGCAGGATTTGATTAACCTCGCATCTGAAAGTTGCTGACTGCATTAAAGGCATAAACGGTCAAGGTGAATCACTAAAGCAACTAGTTAGCCATTTGATAAGGTACAAAAAAATGCAAAAAATGACTCTTAACACAGGTGTGTTGTTTGTCTGCAGAAGATTCGACTTATCGAACTTGAACAATGTGTAAAAAATTCAATAAAGTACTTGAACAGCCATGTTTTACTTAAAATGAAATCCTGGAAGAGCCTTCACACTTTGTTTTTAAGTAAGGCGCCCGCATACACACTCAGGATAACCACAAACGAATGACCACACTCGCAAACTGGTTTCGGTGCACTATTATTATTAAGGGCTCGTGCCAATATACGGGGCGAAGCGAGCACGGGCACAAATCACCAAACAAAGCAAAAGAATAAGAAAGAAAATAAAGAGCAGTTAATCGCAACACAATATACCGAAAGGACTATTGCAAGATGCTACGAAATTCACACACTGTTAATCTTCATCAACAATTAGTTTTATTGTCAATAGATCCATGCACATAAGACACATCCATTAATAAGGCACTGTTTTATTTAGAACTAAATATGGAAATAGTTTAATTAGAGTTAAAATAAATTCACGAATTGAGCGCAACAGACTGTCTGCTTGAGTCGGCCATGCGCGTAGCCGGCGACTTGCAAACTGTTCCGTTTCATTTCGAACCGAACATCAACGGCCACGCGGGCGCCCTACCTTTCCATCTCCCTCACCAGGCGAAAATGTACAGTGTGTGAAGGAGACGGAAGCTATGTACGTATTGTGGCCGTGTTATCGCAGGATAAAGTTTACAGCGATGTGAATAGTTTCCTAGCACAAGTCAGAGTGAAACGAAATTATGTTTTTTTATTGTGGATTTAGCAGACCATTTTCTGGTCTCGTCGAAAGTTTAAAATTTTGAATAAGTTTTGGACTTCTATTTTCGATATCGACACTAATTCCGAACCAGATAAATGCCACACGGCGACATTTAACTTTGGCCGCAATACTGCTTTGTTCGAGTGTGTAGATTCTCGGAAGCCGGCTTAAAATAACAAAGTCTGGAGATGATATGAGTAATTATAAACCTTCTATAGACCAAGGTCGCGAATATTTGTATGATTTAATCATAGTAACCGGAAAGCTTCTTTAATAAACCTTTATACATTACAGCTCCAAATTACATACAATTTATAAAGATTGACATAATTTCAATTACCTATATTCTATATAGATCAAAAAGCAAACTAGTCTTATTCATCATTCAACATCTTATAATCACGCACTTATTGTTGTTGCGTGAAATACTCTAATAGTGAAGCCGGTTCTTACAAAACGATTCGCATTATGACTATAAGTGCTATAAGTACAGAAGCCCCAGAAGAAGTGTCTTCTAATCTGTTCCTTAAATGTGTAATGCATTAGGATGATAATGGTATTTTTTTTGTAAATGTTGTCTACCGTACGTTGAAGTTGACCTCAATTCAGATGATATCTAAAGAGATCTCAAATCGATCATATCGCGTATCAAACATGACGTTCAGAAACCTACTTTTGGACTGCACCATCTTGGTTAAGTTTTTTAATTAACTGAGCTACTTTTGTGCAACTGCACGTATTACCGCAAATTTTAAAGATTAACAGCTGCCACAGCTTATCCCTTTTGTATTTTTCGAAAATATAGATAGAAAAGCCAAATTTTAGGTAAGACTAAGTTATTAAAATGTTTCAAATAAGAAGTGGAGAAAGTTTTTTTGATGATTCAAATAAAAAGCTATTGGTATTGTAACCATACTTAGAAAGACAGAAAATATAAAGTTACGTAAGATATGGATGTGACTTCAGGAAATGATAATGACAAAGAACACAAAGACTATAATTGGTTCGACGATATGTCTAGCTTTCTCTATAATATTAAGGAAATTGGTAAATGCTTGATGCATTGATTAAGACAAAGAAAATATGGCATTCAGTGTGAAATCGGAAATGACAGATATACTTACAATAAGTGGTTTTTACACTCCATATTTTATAAAATTGATTTCATAGCTTCTCTAGACCAAACTTATTGCAAAATAGTGCTTAAAAGACCCTCCACGCAGTTATTAAGAGAAGGGCTATGACAATGGAAAATTAAGTTGGCTGAATATGATAATGATGTGCTATTTATAAAACGAAGTAAGTTTCGTTAAAAAATCAACCCATCACGCACAAACCGAGAAAATGTTACACTGTCTAACTTAATATACATCGTAAACTATATGATTTTATATAAATGATCATAGAATATAACAATGTTTTACTTTTGTTTACGAGCAGTATAATTTTCACATTTCATACATAGGAAACGAGCATTATGAAACAATGTAAAGTAAAATCTGATGCCTTCATTGTAACAAAGGTCATCCATATCTCTCTGTACCAACTCATATTGAAACAATAGTCAAAAGTACAATAAGTACAATTGTATTTCTACGTTAATGAAATAACAGAATATAATAGAAGCACAACGACATTCGAAGTCATGCGCTTTCTAACAATGAGAGCAAAACAGACCGTAGAAGAGATTGATGCTTGAGACGAATTTGTATCGAGGTTCACAATAGTAAGAACCGATCTACCAAAGATGTACAAACTTTCACTTGGCCCTTAGAAGCACAAAGCATAAAACTATTAGGGCCAATTCTCTGTACACACGTCGGTATCGATTACGGACATGAATTTGGGACGTAACCGGCAAAGCATAATTTTCAAATTATGAACTTTGAAAGCGAAATAGTTGTAGAGAAATTCAGTAATAGGCTACTAGGTACGTAGCTATAATTAAATTGGAAAACAATTCACAAAATGAAGGCAGTGAAACTGATTCCCGGATGCAATCAGGCAGAATTTCTTTAAAAATTACTTTGTACATATTTGATGAACAGGTGTTTAGTAAAATTATAAAGGCGTGAGCGGTGCCCGCTTTTAATCGGTGATAAGTCTAGTGGTTAGGGCTTCGGCTTAGCGAACGGGGGTGGGGGGCTGGGGAGGGGAGAGTTTAATAACTGGTATGTACTTCTATCGGAATTACGTAATTATGTTTTAAATATTACTTGCTTTATCGCTAAAGGAAAACATTGTGAGGAAACCTGCTTGCTTGTGAGTTCTCCATAATGTTCTCTACGTGCGTATGAAACCTACCAATCCACACTGGGCCATCGTGGTTGTCTACCCTTCTCATTCTGCGAGGAGACCCTTGACTTAAAGTGGATTAGTAATGATTTGATAACGATGATGAAGGCGTACCAGATAAGTCGTATTCGCAGTCATATATAGTCAGGTGCAGAATATGTTATCCAATAACGCAGGAATATTATTAAACATCCATACTGTTTTGTCATTTAAGTTCCAACACATCACAACATAATTATTAATGAACTATGCGTTCTTATGTCACAAAAATTTCAAATTACTCTTGTTTTAGTAGCAGTTGCGTCAGTTATTACTGAACTGCCTCTGTTCTAAGCGCTAGTTATCTAATAACTTTTAATTAGGGGCAAATAACTTTGTGAGCAATGCGTCGTAGATCGGTAACCACGATAGCTATTTGTAACGGATTCAAGACAATACACTTCCTAGACATCAGTCGATCACACTCTATGATAATTTGTATCGAAACTGCGCACTTATAACTATCCTTCCTTATGCGGGATTCACACGGGTCTATTTTCGCCGTACGACCAGACTAACACGGCGAACATCGACAGTTGCATTTTCTTTTTGTTTATTTTATAGCAATTCCCAGCCAGTGATGACTTATCGCTCTCACAATGGGTCTTATAGGTAGACTCAGGGTAACTCAGCGGGCGATGCTACGTGGAGAAAGCTATGCTTGGAGTATCTCGTGATAAAATTAAGAACAAAGAGATTTGTAGAAGAACCAGAGTAACCGAGTCACTCATCGAGTCGCGAAGCTAAAGTGCCCATAAGCTCGGCACTTAGCTCGGAGTACCGATAGATGTTGGGGCACAAGGTGCTGGAGTGGCGACCTCAAATCGGTAAACGCACCGTTGGTAGACAGCTGGCGGATGACATCAAGCGAGTCGAAGGGAGCCGGCTAGACTCAGGCGAAACGAGACCGTGGTATTTGGAACTCCCTACAAAACACCTTTGTCGTCCAGCAATAGACGTCCATTGGTTGACAATATGATGATCGTGATGATGATGATGATACCATTTCAACCGGGCTATAGATGACTAAACATTGCAAACACTAAACTAGATCAGCTATTTTTGCCATGCTGAAATGGATCACATGCTACGACTAAACGACCATATAATACTAAACAGACACGCTCACTGTACGAAGGTGATGCTAGCTGCGTTTGTCTTCCAGCTTCATATATTCTTCCTTCATAATTTCTAGTTATTTCTTTTCTTCGGCGAACTATTATTTTTTGAATTATTGATTCACAAATTATAAAGACTAACTACAAAAGGTTTATCTCACTTATCTAATTTGGATTGGCTACAGTCGTGCGGCGAGAATTGACCCACATTATCATTTTAATCATCACTGCTGATGTACCATAAATTGTATTTTAGATTTGCTTTTTACAATTTTGTTGTAATAATTTGCGTATGTTTAAAAGAGATGGGGACTATATACGGGTAGTCTATATGATAGATTAAGAATGCATAAATATCAGGCTGTCTGGTTTGAAGAGACTGATTTGGTGGGCGACCAGTCGTGCGGCGAAAATCTACCCATGTAAATCCCGCTTTAAACAGTGCAATCCTTTTGTCTCATTTATATCCAGTTGCATTTACTCTTCGCTTCCCGGTGTTGATATCGTTGCGTACGTACTTCGATTTTTGATTGACGGTTGATGAACGCACAGTTTTTTATATTGGCCCTTTGCTGTAATTATTTAGTTACGCAGCTTTAGTAGAGATTGCGAATATCTTTCAAAACAAAATGGTTTTCCTTTCTAATGAGTCCAATATGGTACTTATCAATGATATTAATTTCAGGCTGTGTGGCTTTTGGAAACTGATTTGGTAGGCGACCAGTCGTGCGGCGACAAGCGGCCCATGTAAATCCCGCCTTAAACAGTGCAATCGGTTTATCTCATTTATATCGAGTTACAATTACTCTTCGCTTCCCGGTGTTGATCTCGTTGCGTTCGCACTTCCGTCTTTGCCTGACGGCTGATGTGCGAACGGTATTTTAGATTGGCTCTTTGCAATATTGTTATAGTTATTTGCGTAGGTTTAGGAGTGCTAGTAAGGAAAGTATTTTGACGGCCTCCCTAGCGCAGCGGTGTGGTCTTATAAGCGGAGGTATACCGGGTTCGAACCCCGGTAGGGGCCATTCGGGAATTTGAAACTTTCTCTGGTCTGGTCGGCCATATCACCAACCTAACGATAAAGACGTGTCGCCACAGGATTTAAGAGTACCGGTGCGATGTCGCGGGGAATCCTATTAGAGTTATGGGTTAAATATAAGTGTCATACCCCCTAATAGATGGGCTACCCTGTACTCTGGGGGTATGACAGTTATGATTATACCAACTTGTACTTTTTTTTTTGGCCTGTTGGAAAAGCTATTGCAACCTCCGACCCTTGGCCAGGACGGAGATTATGTGAGACTCCCCCCTCTAAAGGGGTTATATCCAAAAAAAGAACCACCACAGCAGCAGCCCTCTTGTTGGCTTTGTAAGACGACCGGGGAACCCGTATACCAACTTGTACATACATCATCAATATAGCAGTCAAAGGCTAACTTGTTGACTGTAAATCGATGTTTTCCTTTATAGCCAAAGAAAGTGATATTTAATCGCTTCAAACGCATAATTTCAAAGTTAAAGGTGCTGAGGTCAACCTCTGTCCCCCCGAAAAGAAGGCCTTATCGCTAGGCTATCACCGTATTATTCTTAGTGCATTGCCTAAGAAATAATTAATAACCAAATCGATCGAGCCAGGAATCAGCGTGCACTAAGGAGGTCGTCTAAACTGCCACCAATCTAAACTCGTTTGACATCTTTAAATTAAATAAACTATAAGATTGTAAGCGGTGAAAGCGCAGTGGAAGGAGTTCGACTTCACTTTCGGGGGGCCGAAAATATCACTAGCTTCTACGGTGAAGGAAAACATCGTGAGGAAACCTGCATGCCTGAGAGTTCTACATAATGTTCTCAAAGGTATGTGGAGTCCACCAATCCGCACTGGGCCAGCGAGGTTGACTAAGGAATTAACTCTTCCTCACTGTGGGAGAAAACGCGTGTGTTAGGAAATAGGGAATTACAGCACTTTATCTATGATAAACCCGATTATTATATTAAATGTATCAACAAATCATAGTTTGTATACTCATTGATAATGTATTGAAAATAGAATAATGGACTTTAGTAGACTGTCAAAGAAAAGTACCAACAACACTGCTCTTATACAGGTTGGTGGGCTTTAATTATGTCTTATGTAAAATGAATACTTTAATAGGAAGGAAGAATAATAGTCATGAGAATAAATGATTACTGCTAAGAAACTAGGTATTTAGCTTCAATAATACTGTTAATTAAAGATCTAAGTGCCATCCTGAACATTGTTTAGTATTGGAGTTAATAAGTGAATACCTGGCTTCTTATCTTTTATTAGCACGTGCACTGTACTGGGTCGGTAATGGGTCGATATGATGATGATAATAATAAAGTCCTACCACTATAAATTATGAAGTAAAACAAGTAGGTAATTACCTAACCTGTCCAAGAGTTGATTTTGAAATTAACTTTTCAATAATTCATTATTTATTGATACACTAGGTCACTAGGTCAAAACTAGGTTGAGAATTTGTCGCAAGCTGCCGGGGGGCTAATTGTTCAAAATTGCAGAAAGTTAATTAGGCTTTATCAGCATTATCAGTAAAGCTACGAAGTCGTAATACCTACTAAGAAGTTGCCTCATCAGCTCTCTCGCTGCAACTACTGCATCGGAATGTTAAGTCTTACAGAACGAAATAATTTCCCTCAAAAGAAGTGATTTTTTCTGCAAGTAGAAGACTTCAAGTACCTGGCTGCGATAACTTTTAATGGAAGGTATGTCAAATAACATACTGACATAGATAAGGTCTTCTTTGACGGAAGCAATTTTTAACCATATTTTTTTTTATAAATGGATTTAATGACTGTAAATAAACATTATTATCATTAATAATAACACCTGGTGGTAATGCATTTGCAAGTACACCAATACAAATTAAAGGAATAAAAGAATAATATATAAAAGAAAACAGAAGCAGAATACAAATGGCGGCCTTATCTGCCAAAGTGGTAGTGGGCAAAACTGTTAGGGTTATGACAGTTATATTATTAAACCTATACCTCTAATCGGTTTCTACGCGGCATCGTACGCTAAATTGCTTTGAAACACGTCTCTGTCGTTGTCGTTGGAGGACACTAGCCACGACCAACGATTACCAGAGACCAGACCAGGGAAAATTCAGAAATTATATATTCCTAAATTCCCCAAGCTTAAGATAAAAAAATGTCTAAACTTCATTTCACAAGCATCGTTATAGTACTTTAAATGTAATGAAAATCTATAAAAAAGTCTAATAAAAATAACAAAAAATTAAATGATATAAATACTAGCTGTTGCCCGCGACTTCGACTGCGTTTGATTTTGTTTTTTGGTGTGGCATTAAATTTAGTTGTAGTTCCAAAAAATTAAAGTATTCAGTATCGCTAAGCCTGAAATGGGGTTTGCTGCTGTCCGCTGAGGAGTTCAGTCCTCTATCTCCAACCACAGTTTGGGCAAATTAAACACATATTATAAGTGTTAACCTCTATAGTACCAAAATAATTATTTATATCGGTTACAATTTGTCGGAGTTATGGTGTCCCAAACACTCCTCCCCTCTCCCAAAGGAACCGAGCTTAATGTCGGGATAAAAAGTATCCTATATTACTTCTAACACTTCCAAGAATATGTGTACAAAGTTTCATGAGGATCGGTTAAGTAGTTTTTGCGTGAAAGCGTAACAAACAAACTTACATTGACATTTATAATATTAGTAGGGAATAAATATGGGAACCTTTTCACAGAGCCATGGTACTGGGCCATGGCTCTGTGACAAGATACATACCCAGCACAGTAAAGGCCACTCTTCAGATCACCTGTGAATTCTCGGAAGAAGGCTTATAGATCCTTAAAAGATATAAAGCATCAGCTTTTTCCCAAGTTTATTAATAGTAAAATTTTGTATTTTTTTACATTTAAAGTAAACATTTTCAGCATCTATGAAGATGTCGAAACATTAAAAATAATACACTGTTAAGTGCCAAGTGTACAAAAAATTCTAACTCTTTGAACGGAGTCATTCACCTACTCAAATTTAATTCATGCTTTGCTTCTGGATATTGGCCAACGTCTACTGTGCGCGGAAATTGTAAACACTTTCAAATTGCCTGTCAATATTCTAGGTCGAAATCCGCAATAACCATTGCTATTTTTTTGCCATTGAACTCTTCGTATTTATAAAAATTTAATGAACCCCGACCTGAATTAGTAAACAAGAGCTGACGATAGTAACTTTTTTTTTTATCACCTTGGATCCATACATCGTCATTTTTCTCACACAATCGTGAGACCATCTAATGAACACACACGCCTTGTAACTTTCTGGTGGGAGGATCTCTGCCGACAAAGCCATGCCCCTAAGTGATTTAGCGTTCCGGTACGACGTAGCGTAAGAAACCGATCTGCGGTATGGTTTGCCATACCCACAGGTTAGCCTGTTACCATCTTAGACTGTATCATCATTTACCAGCAGGTGAGATTGCATACAAGGGCTAACTTGTAGTTGGAAAATAAAATGCTGAAGGATTGGTCCCGCTAGCAAACAAGCATTAGGTTAAGGTTGTATTGAAACACAAACGGCGTGTGATACGTTCTAGAGTAGTTTACAGTGAAACATAAAAGAATTATAGCCAGGCTAGCATGGGCAGGAGACAATTATCTCCCCGGGAAAAGGATAAAAATGTATCTTCTCCCACAACTTTATCAACTCTCAGAGCATTGGCGCATAAGTATAAATAATATCCAAATAATATATGTGTAATAAACGGGGGTAAAGTTCTCCTATTCCCTGTTCCCGTGCTTTAGCAGGTGGACATGTTAATTTTATCCCTTGTCAGGGGATATAATCGGGGGATATAATTTTTGTCTCCTGCTAGCCTTGCGGGGAAACATATTTCATCGCAACATTTCGCAAAGAATGACAAAGTCTTGATTAAAAGGGTTAATACAAAAACGATATGAGGCCGCCATTAGCAAAGTCTGTTTCTACTGTTAACAATAAAGTATCGATCAAATAATGGAAACCCGATCCGTTATTTTTTGTTTCAATTTAGAGCCACCAGTCAGCCAGTTCGTCGCTCCCCTTCTGAATCCGTAGCCGACAGGATGTTGGTTCCCAGGTAATGAGTTTCCGAACACAGAAATATTACGTGTATTAATGATCTTTTTGCCTTAATCCTCAGATGGGCCGCACACTGTCTACCATCGCATGTGCAATAATGACGCGATATAAGATAAAGTTCTTCTACGCCTCAGGTTGCCGTACACAGAGCGGCAATTTGTAGGATATGTTCTTTGCCATGTTTATCTGTTTATAAGGAACCGTTTTTTATTTATCTGTTTGGTCTGTCAATTATTTTTTACTATAAAAATATATATATCTATTACTTCTAATAATAACTATTAACTTAATTAATTGGTATCATTTCCGATATGCCAATATTTAAACATGGTAAGAAAACTATATAAAATTCACGTAGCTAAAGCGAACGGTTGTACACCATACATGCAATAATCCAACTGTTGCTACTGTTGCTATGTCGTATGGTAGCGGCAGATCAGAATACAGGTTCCGCAACCCATCCTCTTCCATAACTGAGACACTGAGAAAGGACAGGAAAGGAATGTAACTGAGAGCCAGCAGCGTCCTCTGTGTTAATACTACCATCTATTGCGACAACCAACCCGTCCGCACAGCGTGGTGATTATAGGAGAGGCCTTAAGTCAGAGGAGGACTGTTGTAGGCTATAGATGAATAAGTTGCTTTGACAATTTGCGGCAAGCCTTAATAAGTTCATTCAATAATATTCCATTATCATGAACTAAGCACGTGGGCGAGTGTGTCGGCGGGTTGCATGAGATGCGCCTAAATTTAATGAAGCCTTATGTTCGTCTCGTGTACATTGATGACTCATTTGGCACACTGATTGTTGTCTTATCGATAACAGGTTTGAGCTTGTATACAATCTCGACTGATGGTGTGACGATGTAATTAACAATCGCTACTAACCTAAATCTCATAGACCGTTTTGAAACCTTATTTTTGTCGGTTTGTAGGGACTTATTAGTGGCAATCTATAACCGGCTCACTACAAGTTTCAGGATGAGAAGGGTTTAGGCCGCAGTCCACCACGACCAGATTGGTAGACTTCACAAGCCTTTGAGAACATATGGAGAACTCTCGGGCATGCAGGTTTCCTGAAGATGTTTACATTCACCGTTATAGCAAGTGATATTTTAATTCTTTGAATTCAAGACACAGATAATTCCGAAAAGTTAAGAGTTGCCAGGGAATAAATTCGGTTCCCTGGAAAGCTATCACAACTCATTGAGTTGACCCTTACGTTAAGAAAATGTAATTTTTCATGAATCTTGCTATTAATATATAATAAAATCGTTCACCCGGTTCCGACGTTCATGGGTAATCTATAATGCATTGCGGACAAAGTAGCAGGCGGGGGTATAAGAAACTAAAATTTCAATTTTCATTTCTGAACAGCCGTAGGGAATTCAAAGCCTACATTTAAAAACATTTGCACTCATCGTCATCTAGCCCCAAAGTAAGCGTAGCTTGTGTTATGGGTACTAAGATGCCTGATGAATATTTTTATAAATAATATACATAAATAATTACACTATGCATATAAATACGCAGACACTTTTTCAGTATCTGCGTAATTATATGCATAGTGCATAAATGTTCATCACACAAACACTTTCCAGTTGTGGGAATCGAACCCACGGCCTTGGACTCAGAAAGCAGGGTCGCCCACTGCGCCAGTCGACCGTCTAAATGGATTGTTTTTAGGGTTCATGATAAACATGGAACTCTAAAAAGACTAAGTAGATACGTTGTCTTGAGCGAACTGTGTGCAAAACGGACGCAACATTAGGCAGCCACTTCCTTCCTTCCACACAAATTTATATTGTACACAATCTTTAACCATTTCCGTCTTTGCTTGAATACACTTTAAGTAAATCGGTCACAATAAAAGGCACCATAGGAAATCCATTCTCCCCGGGGCAGTGTCGCGTAATTCCTTGTGTAGCCAGCGAACCGTGGGTGTTCTGAGGCAAGACTGCGTGGCATTGTTTTATCATATCGCACGATTACACCATCGAAAGTGCACGTTGATTGTGTGTCTATGGGAGCGAGTAAAGATAGCAGTGAATTATTCAAGAGGCCCGATGAATAAACTTGCGGGAAACACACGTATTCGTAAAAGGAATCAAGGAATATAAACAACAAAACGTAAAAAGTTTGATAGTGGGTCTTACTTCCTAAGCAGATGTTGATTCGGTTGTAGCTTCATTTGAAATGGCGATAGAAACATGTAACATCCATTTTTTACATATTTTTATATTAAATTAAGTACACAGCAAAAGTCTAATAACTTTAATATTGGGATCGAATTTTCGAACCACATATTGATTCGCGAGACGCTTGATCTTGAATGGTGACAGAAACATGTAATATCGCGAGCTAAGAAGTATCTTAAGTCTCTTTCAAAGATTTTATTTTATTTTATTTTCATTATTATTTATGTGCTAAACGTTTAATAAAAAAATGCCTCGTATGTCTAATGGTTGACATATTTAACTACGGATCAAGAGGCCCTGGATTCAAATCCCGAGCTAAAATTCGTTAGGTATTAGGTTATTTTCTTTACCAGCTAGTTGTTACGAAATCGGGGGTGTGTCAAATTCTCTTCTATAAGAGTGACGGTCTGTTCCAGTTTGGCATTAATGGAATTAGGGTATGGAACACAAAATGTTTTTTCTGGTTTCCCTTTCTTTCACGCAGCAACGAAGCGATTGAAGGAACGAAAGATCGAAGTTATTTGTTACACGGATAGTCAAACCAATCAGTCACAGCTCAACTTTCACTATTCATTTCTAAACAAACCTTAATTCAGCTTAACAAAACAAATGGCAACGTAACATTTGACTTCTGAACCCTCAAAGCCTGAAGCGATACCCACACAGACATATGAACACATACTAACACAGATGTTGGCAGAGTAACTGTCCCAATACTCTTAGTATAAGAATTTTCACGTTTGTCGTTTTCGAGTATCGAAACACTGTAGCGTCGGGGTAAAATTGGAACTATACTATAAAAAACTATACTATAAAAAAATCAAAACTTATCCATGTTATTGTAAAACACAAATTCGTCAACCATCTAAATAATGACCAGCAATCTTGCAAAAACAGCGCTCAAATAAAAAAATACTTAGTTGGAAAATCCAAAAGTGCACGCCTCATAATCTCATTCATTTAACTACATCTAATTATACCGTGAGAAGTAATAGGCTTCTATTCCTCAAAATACTGAAGCCTATAAAAAACCAACTCGATAAGTGAAGTATCTCGCTCGTTATCGTGACCACAAGATACGGGATCCGCACATACAGACACACGGACGTCAAAGACAGAACTTTTTTAAACAATTATTTAATTAGTTTAAATAATAAAAAGAGATTTAAAAATATCATGAGTGTTAAAAATAGTGTTTTTTCTCAACATTTGTCTATTTATATTCACTTATAAAAGCAATAAAGAATAAAAAAAGTGACATTTTAAGTTGGAGAATCACTCGGTGTGCGTAAACTGACAGTAATACCCACCTAACGCTTCGCTTATGATGCGTGCAATATTAGTAGGTACCTACTGAATTTGTTACTCTAGAATGTGAACCATTTTATTTTAACGTTTTATACAACGTTTAACCGAATAACGGAATAATTTGGAAGGATGCATAAGTATATTTCATAAAGCATCACCGTGTAACAATATTAAATCAAAAGAAGCATATTTATTTTTCCATTTCAATTATTTCAAAACATTCTAAGTGTTCACTTATGACAATCCTATTGAAGATATAAGACAGACACGAGCATAGTACCTACGCCACGCGACGCGTATTTAACGAAGTGACAGGAGTCACATGATTTTAATTTTGCACGTGATGTATCTGATTTCTTTCAGTAAAAAGTATGGCAGTGGTTTATTTAAAAACTATTAGGTTTTCGGTTTCACAGATAAGTCTCAGAGACAGTACATAATTTACCTCTAAAGCCTGTGAAGTGTTTTCAATTACACGTTGTACGTTGTGTTGTGTGTGTTTTGAACTCAAAAACTCGACGAATGCGAGCATACTAATGTGGAGATCTATAGAGCGTACTTTGTATTTGTTCATTCAAAGAAAGTGTTATAACGAGACGAATTAATGTCGGAAACAAAACTTGGTCTTATATGAACTTTATAAATCTCAGCTTAAGATAGATCTATAAAGCTTGCTAAGCCTTACTTCAGACATTGTTTTTAAGTTCGGTGTTTATTTATCACAAGTCGTATTGAGGGTGCTTTTAAATGTTATTTAATCTTAAGGGTCAAAGCCTTTGGTGGATACCCTCTTGTAGCAGCATAATTTTAGCGTTAAACGTTTATTCCTTTATCTATAAGCATAAGTGGCTACGCATAATAAAGTTTTGATTTTGAAGCTAAGTTTTTCGCAAGAAAATTACAATTTTGCTTCATAGATTATCACAACCTAAAGGTAAACACGATAGCTAAGTCTCTTACAAGCAGAGTCCAAGTCTCAATAGATCTCAGCCTAAGGGTCCGGGTGGCGAAGACGAAATAAATGTGGTTGTGGCGGAACGGGTCAGACCGACGCGGTGTCACGGGGCGTCACGGAACGGCGCGTCATCGATCACGCGTGACGTGACTGACGCGCGACGGTGGTGCAGGTGATAGTGTGCTAGCGATAATGCAAATGCTAAATAGAAGACATTAGTTTGCATAATGGCGGGTTAAGGCTGACGTATCGTATGCACTGAGAACGGATAAAGTGAGTGCTGCTTGGAACTTCAACTATCCGCTGCAAGTTCTTGAACGCATTAATCTCAGGGAACTAACATTTAAATTTATTAAAGACTAGCCGTTGCTCGCGACTTCGTCCGCTTTATTTTCCCGCTATAAAATATACCTTATGTCCATCTCCAGGATGAAAAATATTTGTATGCATAGTTTAAAAAAGTTGAGCGCTCAAGCAATACATATACAATTTAACAACAAATTAAAGGTAACAAATGAAATTTTTTCAAATCCTACATTTTCAGATTTGAAATTCACCATCGCTTGTCTAACTACTAACTACTCGTTAGTAAGTGATGTTGGATAAGATGGTAAAGGGTTAAACTATTACTGGGGTATGGCAGTTATTTTAAGCCCACCTAATAATTTGCTACTGTATAATATTATGTCAACGGGCTATTGACAATCGACGATAAAAAAATCACTATGTAAATATATATATCAAAAGAGTATTTAAGTACTCTTTTCGTTTCCGAAATGTTACGTAACTGCTGACCAATGCCCATTATATATTTAATTCTAAACTTAATCAACATAAACATCGATATCATTACGTTTAAACTATCAGTTTCTCGAAACGGACTCATAATATAGCGTCGCCGGTCGCATGCCTTACCCGTAAACAGTTTATATCTTGAAAACTGGGTCCTAATTACACTATACGTCCGGCGATAAGGCGGATAAACACAGGTGTAACGGTGTTTGCGGGATTTGTGATTTGTATGTGCTGATTTGGGCTTCCGTTTAGGAATGTTGGCAATCAGTTTCAAACAGAATCAATTTCGAACGAAGGGTGTTTTCTCAGTATCGACGATGACGCAGTGATTTTGCATAACAGACTTCCGAAAAGAAAACTAATTCTTTTCTATTTCGTGGTACCTCGTATGGGATACATTATAATTCCGGTGACTCTAAAAAACTTCAATAAAATGATAATTTTTATTTAGTTACAAATGTCACATTTACCATCTCAACGTAAACGGCCCGGGCCCCGGAGCGAAATAACGCTGTAAAAGTTTTATTATCTATGCCAAAACTGTATCAAAAAAAATTACGTTTACAAATAAAACTGCATGGTATTAAGAAGGTATGTTATAAAAAGTTTTAATCTGTGACCATTGAAAAACAAATGAATAGCACCGGTAATGACGTCACGCATCTGGTGATGTCTGGGCGCGTATAGTACTATCCCTTAAATCAGTATTGATATCATATTAGTGACGCTTTGTTTCATAATTTTATTCCTTATTAAAAAGAAAAAACAAGGTATGACATATAAATTTAAATCTATACTTATAATAAAACTGTAACTGGAAAGATTTCTGTACATTTAATATATTTTGAAATATTATATCAGGGCATGCTTTATAATCGATACTGAGTCCAAAACAAATTTTTAAGTCTGTCTGTCTGTCTGCCTGTCTGACTGTCTGTCTGTCTGTCTGTCTGCCTGTCTGACTGTCTGTCTGACTGTCTGTCTGTCCGAGCATCACGTGAAAACTACTGAACGGATTTAAATAAAGAAATGGGATGGTTTTTTTTATCAATTTTACTTCATATCTCCGTTAAATTTTTTTTTTTGTTGTTCTCCGATTTTATTAATTCTTTTTTTATTTGACAGTTTTTATTTGATACTACCAAGAATATATGTTGCGGGTCAGCTAGTTCTAGAATAATATTGCATAGGAAGTCCACACACGGTGAGACATCACCAACTTTTTCGCAGCATTGCGTCAAAGAGCAAAACGAGCTGCGTAAAATACAACTGTGTGAAATGTTTATGTTTACACCGACCTTTTAATACTAACTCCTGTTTAAGCTTAAGCATGTACTGTTAAGCGATAAACACTGGTCGAGCAATAACAGGACTCCGGACACGGTTAAGTAATCGAACATACATTGCATTTACTACCATGCAACTTTCTCTCTGAAAACCCATTTAGCAGAACAAAACGCCGAATTGTTCCGTAACCAAACGTTAGAGTCGATGCCATATCTTCTAAATGGGATACTTAAATATTTAAATTGGAATTTATTTATTTGCCTGAATAATTAATAAATGTATTTATACTAAAATTATATACGTGAACGTGTGATTGTGCGTTTGTTAACTATTGGCTCAACTGCTACAGCAGTGTTGATCCCAGAAAAGCTACCGGGAAATGCTCCCGCGAAATTCAGAAAAACAACCGTCGTTCCCAACCCAATCACGTTTAAGCGACTTTTGACAAACTGGCAAGCAGAAAAATAGCTTGTATATAGAGGATATATTCACATTGGATATTGTCTTAGCCAGGAGATCGAACGGCTTGAAATTTTTTAACGCGAGATATTTAACAACGAAGATAAAGTCGCGGACTAAAGCTAGTAAAAATAATAGTTTCAACGTTGAGTATATGTACCATTTTCAGGAAGCAATGATATATACTTAAACGGAATTGAATCTACATCAAGTACCTAGTGGGTGAACCATACAGATATAAGCCGTTTATCTTACTTTGGCTACTCTTCGGCTCTAATAGCTTTTATTCTCTTAGGGCCTTATTAATAAACTTTATTTAAGTATGGCATAATGTCGGAATAGGTATGCCGGTTTCGGTCACACTTAAATTTCAGCAGGTAAAAAAACACTGCGTAACTATTCCAACGGTATGCCAAGTTTATTAATAAGGCCCTTATAATGTTAACTGTCCGTGCGCTGGGATGTGCTTTCATAACACGACGACAGTAATGGACATTTCAATTCCTTCTCAAAACATGACGGCTAGGAAGCTGCCAACAAGACGAGATTAAAGCGAGCCGATAAAGGTCTAAATCTGAATTACGAAACAAACACCTTGTGTCGCAACAATGACGCCATTATCCAGTGAAATGCTGTAATCTTATCTCGCATTTATCAAAATGCTCCGAGATCTGGTGGGGAATTCCGAAGAGGTGCTTAATAAACGTCAGAATCTTAATAAATAAAATAAAAATGTGTTTCTTGAATAGAACGCAGGATGGCTTTCAGCCCAATGGTGGCATGGCCTTGAAAATGGTGACGGGAAATGGCTGGCTTTAGAAGGCAGATGATTGCCATGGGCCATCATATGCAACGGTCATTCAGAGATTAGTGATAAACGACTAAGACAACGGGAGGTATCTTTGCATCGTTTGAATCCATGTAGGACTGAGATGCATCGATGATGCAGTCGTATTTATATACAAATAACTACCAGATCAATGTCATGAACATTGGTTGTTAATCAAATAAAATTTTATTTGTTACTTGAAAACTATTAATTCATAGTTATCAAAAGTTTAATTATTTAGCCACTTTATAAATTTACTGTAACATTAGTGTTCAGGACATGGGTTGTTGTTTTATTCTTTGATCGTCTTCGGATTGGAAGCGTTACTTGGCTGAAGTTCATGAAATTAAATGGATAGTTAAATTCATTTCATACATTATCAATAAGCTATGTAAGTCCACTGCTGGACTTAGCCTCTCCTACTGGGAGGGTTTGCCCATAATCACCACGCTAAGCAGACGGTCTGTTGATCGCAGTAGATGGTAGTAGTAGCACAGAGGACGCTGCTGTCCGTCCTTCGTTTATTCCCTTGGCCACATCTTACGACAACCGCGGGAAAAGGAGAGGTATTTACTAATGTATTCTAATCTGTCATACCCAAACACAGATTCATTTGATACACGTAAACTAGACATATCTATACGGTGTGATTCATTTTTTTTTTTGATAAGCAAAACCACCCAATTTATTCAAACTACGCTCTTATGCATGTTTCCATCCGATGACGAAGCATTTTCAGGAGATTTTTACATTATCTTTATTATTTATCTTCAGGTAAAGGTACAGTTGTAATCATCATCAGCATATCAACCTATTACCGGCCTACTACAGGGCACGGGTATTCTAGGATGAGAAGAGTTTAGGCCGCAGCACATACGATTAACTCCCAAAACTCGGTGGTGCGTGCCTGGGCTCGAGCTCGGTCTCTATCACCGCTTAAATATATACTCAGAATTCCCCATCAGCTCTTAGCGTATTCTCATTTATATATCAAAAGGAATAAAGAGCGCACAATAATGGCGACCAGTCACAATACGCTCATTGTTCTATAATTATAACGTCACTGTAGGTTACTCGGTAAAACTAAAGTTTACCGACGAAGATCACACAGATAAAGGCCTACGTAATCCGACTCGCTTAATTTATAAGGCCTTTTGAACGCACTTCTTCCGATTGTTAGTGGACAAAACAGTGCAGATACAATAATTATACTGTTGTATAACAATACGAGAAATAACTTTTAAGAAATATCCACAGATTAATGAATAATGCACCACCTACCTCTCTTCTTGAGCTGTTTTTAACGCCTTTGGTTACCTAGAAGAGATCGCTATGTATGCGATAAGCCGCCAAATTGTAAACTTTTTGTAAAATTTTTACTTATAATTTTACTATATGTTTATGTAGTGTACAATAAAAATATGAAATGAAATCATTCATTCATTCATAATTTTTATAATTTTTTATTAGTGTGTTTACCTACACTTGGAGGAATTATCAATTTTATAAATTGAAAATGCATATAAAAATCCTGTCGGTTTCGAAATTTTTTTTATGCATTTTCAATTTATAAAAAAGTTCATAAATACGTTCAAAGAACCTTTTTACGACCTCGCTGGCGCAGTGGTGAACGGCATAGCATTACCCCGGGGAGGTTCAGGTTCGATTCCCGGCAGTGGTAAATTGGGAATTATTAATTTCTGAACTTTCTAAGGTCTGTTCTGAAGGGGGGCTTTGGCCGTAACTAGTTACCACCCTACCGAAATGGGATCGCTGAGCTTGGTACCCAAAGATCTTCACACAATTTTGCAAAGTGTGGTGACAAACCGCTGCAAAAAGACTATCAAACAGTCATTGTTTTTCTTCGGCGTCCAGGTTTGGAAGTACTGCTATAGCCTATTCTAGAATCTAAATATTACAACCGTCGTAACGTTTCCTTTAAATTTGCCGAAGTGGGATAATTCAATCTACTTACCCTTCGTTAAGATTACAAGCCGATTGTGCAACGTACCTGTAAGAAACAATGAAAGTCATTATTTTATAATTTACGAGATACTATCGCTGTGTTTTAACTGTTTTCATTCCAATAAATAGATCCGGCGATTCAATACGAGAGAACACCGAACGGATCGCCAATAGATAAAAATAGATGGATACATTTATACAAGTATTTTTTTAAATCTGTTTTTATTGCTTCTGTTATGTTTCTTTTTTTTTTTGTGGGAATTTTCTTTATAATAAGCGTGCCAGTTACAAAAATTAACATAAATAATTTACTAAAGAAGTTGTAATTAAATAGCATCATGGACGGCTAGAATTAAAAATCAGAGGGAAAATTTCGAAGAATCTGTTATTTAATGATGATGAAAATTAAACAAATAAGTTATTGTGTTTTAAAATGTAATCAATATATTGGGATTTCCAGAATTTTATTATTTTAGTTGAAAGAATGGAGAGTAACATATGCTACTCCTAGGAAAACAAACGGTTCGGTCCGGTCCACGGGTTTTGTTATGTAAATTTTAAGTTTTCAGTACCACGTTTAGGTACCTATTTATTTATTTATGAAATAATCATTAGATATACCAGCGATACACTGTATTATCATTAATCATTTTACATTATAGTTTATTGTCCGAGTACAGTTATCACTTACAGGTATACACAACATTGAAGTAAGTCCAGTTAAAAATAATTAAATTAAGTTAAAAGCAAAAATAGTAAGAATAAAAGAAATTATATTAAACAAATGAAAATAATGATTCAAATTAAAACAAAAAAAAAATTAAAACAATTAAAAAAAATATTTGAAAAATATTACTCTAAGTTTAATTTCGCCTTAAAGCTAATTAAAGTGGAACTATCTTGGAAATTTTTGCTTAAATTTAATGCTGGCGAAGTCTAGGACATTTCAATTAAACCATCCAAAGTGGCATCTCAATGGTGCTATTCTAAGGCCGCAGTTGTTTATTCAATGCTAAAATAGCGTCCTTCGCTAGAGTTAACCTCAAAAGCAAGGTGTGGCACAGTCATCCATCACGCAACACCTCGGTCACTAGCCGAGATATTTAAACTGTATTTTATTAATAGATAAGACATTAGGTCTAGGATGGAGTGAGACTTAACATCAAGATGAGTACCTGTCTTAATAAAAAAAAGTTGATAACGTATTTTTTTATTAATGTAAATGTTATAGTTTATATATTGGCTTTTACATATTTCTAATTAATGATAGGGAAAGGCGATGTAAGTGACCATTTTCTTGTAGTGTTACTTGACGGACTGAGCCGATGGCCCACCTGATGGTAGATTGAAATCCACCGCCTATAAACAGAACAACGAACAACACCTCGCAGGCCGTGGAAAAAACAAGTCCTACAAAGTACTGCTCTGGGGCGTTAGGCCTCGTGTGCCAATGCTATGGAACGCTGCTTGGAGGCAAAAATAAGCATGGCGGCAGAGACGAGCTCTGTCACAAAAAGCTACTGCTAAAAATATTTATAAATAGCTATATATTGTTATTATTTTAACTACCTAGTACACTTCATAGTTGTGGTTTTTATACATTTTATCACATAGCCGCTCTATACTTTAGGTTATACCTCATTGGTTGCTATGAATTATTATCGCCTATGTTATTTATTGACCCCCCGCGCCTGGTTGTATTCCGTGTTTGGTTTCTCTTGTCAAATCCTCCAATGGAGATACAAATCCGAGCATAGGCCGACACGTTATGTAATTCAATGGTAATGGTGTCGCTCTGGCTATCAATAGTTTTGTATTTTACCGTAAATCATGTTAAACAACGATAGATTAAGAACAATGAGCACTAGTAAACTGTACAGTTTGTTAAGTTATGAAACCTTAGTAAGTCTATTTACAATGCTTCGTAACTTTGCACTTTTTTATACGTTCGAGGTAAGTTATGCAGTGATAAGCTAGTGGTTAGAGCTGCGGCCTCCTTTTCGGTGGGACCTAGTTCGATACCCGGCACGCAACTCTAGCTTTTAGGAGTTATGTGCGTTTTTAATTCAAGAAATTAAAATATCACTTGCTTTAACGGCGGAGGAAAAACAGGGAGAAACTGGCAAGCCTGTGAGTTCCCCATAAAACACTTATGGGTGTGTGAAGTCTGCCAATTCGACACTTGGCCAGCGTGGTGGACTACCTGAACCCTACTCGTTCTGAGAGACCCTTACATGTACTGGGCTGGCTGGTCTGAAGTTCTTGCTAGTATTAAAACAAAAGATTTATAATGACAGCTTGCACCCTTTAGGCGGACATATAATTTGTACCCATAAAGACAAACGTATTCTGCGGTATTTTAGGAGCTGTGATAGCGCAGTGGGTAGGAGCTTGACTTCATTATCAGGTTGTCTAGTTCGAATCCCAGCACGCACCTCTTAAGTTATGTGCGTTTTAAGTAATTAAAAAATCACTTTTTTGACCGTGAACAACAACATCGTGAGGAAACCTGCATACCTGAGAGTTCTACGAGTACATAAAGTTCTCAAAGGTACATAAAGTTGTCAAAGGTTCTCTAAAGGTATTGTCGTAGTATATTTATTTATTTTTTATTTATAAAAAATAAATGTCGTAGTATATTTATTTATTTTTTATTTATAAAAAATAAATAAATTTACTACGACAATACCTTTAGAGAACCTTTGACAATACACACATCGCCATCTAGTCCCAAAGTAAGCGTAGCTTGTGTTATGGGTACTAAGATAACTGATGAATATTTTTTATGGATAATATACATAAATAATTAAATATATAGATAAACGCCCAGACACTGAAAAACATTCATGTTCATCACACAAATATTGTCCAGTTGTGGTAATCGAACCCACGGCCTTGGACTCAGAAAGCAGGGTCGCTGCCCACTGCGCCAATCGGCCGTCAAGTCTATGTGGAGTCCACGTATTCTCATTGGGCCAGCGTGTTGGACTAAGGCCTTAACCCCTTCTCATTGTGGGAGGAGACCCTTGCCCTGTAGTGGTCCATATATATAATGATAAAACAAAAGCAGATGTAGTCTTTTTTTTATTCCTCTTCAAGTTAGCTTGACTGCAATTCCACTGATACTGCAGCCTAAGATGGTAGCGGAACAACCTGTTAGGGGTATGGTAGTTATATTAAACACCTAAATAACGTAAATAATCTAATGTATAATCTCCTTATCATACTGGAACGCGAAATCGCATGGCAGCACTTTTTTGACGCTAGGGTTGTAACTGGCCACGGCCGAAACCTCGAAGAGCAAATTCAGAAAAAAAAAGGCCAAATAGTGTCTGCCGGGATAGAACCCACATAAAATACAGCGCTCACCACTCCGCCAATAAGTCGACAAATACAGCTAGTTTGAGTAGTAATATGTATTAACATCAATAGACATCTCATCACGAACAGACAATCACGTATCTAGTTGCCAAATGCAACACTTGCCAGGTTCGTGGGGTTCACTGGGGTCACCTGTGGAAGTGCACCCACTTACCTATCTGGTAGAATTGCTTCTCGGAAAAGGCATGGGATAAGTGAACGCACTTCTGTGTAACCACTCGCATTGTTAAGTTTGATTATATTGAATTCAGATAGGAATTCCGACTTTATATGTGCAGTACAAGCGGTGATAGCCCAGTGGGTGGGACTTCTACCTCACTTATGGGGTCCAAGTTCGATTCCCAGCACGCACTTAACTTTCTAAGTTACGTTTTCGGCAATTAAAATATCACTTGCTTCAACGGTAAAGGAAAACATCGTGAGGAAACCTGTATGCCTGAGAGTTCTCCATAATGTTCTCGATAGTGGGTGGAGTTCACCAATACGCACGAACTGGGCCAGCATCTAGGATTTTAAATGTTTCATAGTGTATAGTTTTTTTTTTTTTATATACCTAAGTTAGCCCTTGACTACAATCTCACCTGGTGTTAAGTGATGATGCATCTTAGACTGATTTTCATCAATCATAGCTAAGAACACTCCAAACAATTTCACATGCCAAATCAAAAAAAAACTAAATTTAAATCGGTTTATCTGATCCAAAACTACGATGCCACAGACAGACAGAGACACACACAGACACGTCATACTTGTAACACCCCGAAGTTTTTGCGTCGGAACCTAAAAATACGAATGTTCCTATAAAACACCCTTAGTTGTGGGACAAACAAACTAACAAGTAAGCACACTTTCACATTTATAATTAGTATGAAGTATGATTGAGTGTGCTGTTTAGGAATTGAGAGCTTACTACCGTTGTTTAAAGCAGTGTTATTTAAATATTGTTGACGCTCTAGTTTCAGTTTTATAATCTTTTAAAGGTCGTTAAAAATACAGTGTAACTGCCTCGGAATGAGGCTCGTCAACCAGTCCGCGTTACGCTTTTAAAACCATTAATAAATGAATATGAATATACTACGACAATACTCACATCGCCATCCAGCCCCAAAGCAAGCGTAGCTTGTGTTATGGGTACTGAGATAGCTGATGAATATTTTTTACGAATATAATACACATAAATACTTATAATATACAGATAAACACCCAGACACTGAAAAACATTCATGTTCGTTATCAAAATTAAGCTTAATTTGCTATACTCCGCGAAAAGCAGAAGAATCTGTGTGGTGTAATTTATAATTTCTTAAATCCTTATACTCCACACCAAACAGATCTTCGGCAATATACCCTCTACGCACGTTTCGCTCCGAAACCGGAGCATCCTCAGGAGATGTTGACTTTACAATGAACTTGACGATGTGGACTTTACTTGAATGATGTGGACTTAACAATTATTCATTGTAAAGTCAACATCTCCTGAGGATGATGAGGAGTATAGCAAATTGAGCTTAATTTTGATAATATATCATGGATTTCCGCAAAGTAACGCCTGCTTCTATCCAGCATTCATGTTCATTACACAAACATTTTCCAGTTATGGGAATCGAACCCACGACCCTGGACTCAGAAAGCAGGTCCGCCGCCCACTGCGCCACTCGGCCGTCAAAACCATTAGAGCTAAGCAGCTACACATAATCCCAAAAAAAAACCCCACTTAAATTCGTCACTCACAGGCATATGAGTCCGGAGCACATTATTAATATTCTTTTTTTTTTTTTCATGTAACCCTAATTTAAGCACTCAATAAACATCAAGCATAGTTGGTTCGGAATAAATAATCTTCAGAATAAATCGGAAAGAAACTCAGCAGTTGTTTTTTTATGCATCATTTAACCATTTAATTATCATTTTTATTTGTGTGAGATGAAAGCGGAGCAGCCTGCTTCTAGGTAAACCTTGTCATCAAGTTTAAACTCAAGGGTCAAGTGGGTCTTTTGACCTCACCTCCTCGCAAAAGAAATGAAAGAGACATTAAATTTCCTGGGATAATAATCACTAACAATTTGTCTATTTACCTACTAAACCAAATGCAAATTAATATAATCTTCAGGTTTCACCGCAGTGATAGCCAATTACTTTTCTAGTAGCGTTCAAAATTACATAAAGCTAATTGACGATACTTAATGCAAATCAAGTTGATGGCATCAATTACATAAATGAAAGGATTATTTTAATGAGAAGCTATTATTTCTTATAGAGATAAACGTAAGACGGCCGAACTAAATATCAATAGTCTTAGTACAAAATTGTACAACTCGTTGATGGTGACCGAATATCGTGACGTAAGTATAATAAATAAATAAATAAATATACTACGACAATACACACATCGCCATCTAGGCCCAAAGTAAGCGTAGCTTGTGTTATGGGTGTGACTGATGAATATTTTTATGAATAATATACAGAAACACTTATAATATACAGATAAACACCCAGACACTGAAAAACACGTATGTTCATTACACAAACATTTTCCAGTTGTGGGAATCGAACCCACGGCCTTGGACTCAGAAAGCAGGGTCGCTGCCCACTGCGCCAGTCGGCCGTCATATTACATATAACATTAATACTATTATAACATTTTAATAATTATCCCCATAGGTTAAGTCTAGCAGTTCAAACACGCTAGACGCTATAGCCAGTGCTTTAGATAGTTACCAAGCCGACAAGTTCACCATACCACACCTAACAGATATGATAACAGGCGTTGGTACGGCGCGTCTTGCCGTTCAATTCAAATTTCATACAAAATTCGGATATCAAGCCTTTGATATCTTATTTATTTATTCAATTACAAGTCCATTACAATGTCATATAGATTACATAATTATTATATTTTTCAAAAAGAATGTCAATCTAATGTTTACATTTGAAATGGAACCCTGTGAGGGCGCTGTAACCAGATTGAGAGGCGGACTTATAATTGTCAATATTAAATATTCTCATTTAGGAAGTCGTTTATTTTATAATAAGCTTTCTCCAGCAAGTAATGTTTTAAGGATTTTGTAAATAAGTTTATACTTTATTTTTCTTTTATATGTTCCGGGATTTTGTTGTAAATTTGGATTTTTAATTTAGATGGCGGTAGGACTAAGTTGTGTTTGCGCATGCGCCGCAATGTATCCTGCCGGGGCATGTCTTGGAGTTTTTTTAAAAAATTATCTCTGTATATGTTGATAAGTACCGGCATTCGGGTTGGACTTCGCAGAGCTGTCATCGCACTTATTCCGATAACCAAATAATTACATCTTACTATGATGCCATCCTTAGCTTAATAAGGTACCTCTGCTGGACACAGGCTTGCACAAGAAAGAGGGTTTGAATACAGTTTACAAACAACATTGTACGAACACGGGAATCGAATTCAGGGCCTCGCGATTCGTAATCGAAAATATTTAGTAATAGGCAAACAAGTCTGAACTAACAGTTTATCTTCGGTAGTCTGATGAATAATAAAAAAAAATACAAGTTAACATCTACACTTACACTAACATAATATACACATGATTTTTTTTTATGGTTGGTCATGGTTAAAAAGGAGAGGTTTTTGGGAGAGCTTACACCCCGACCCGGCTATTTCAGTGCCTGAAACGATTATTGCTAGTTTAGAGACCGAATGCTTAACGTGTTCTACGCGGGCACCGTCAATATTACTGCCACTAGTGTTTACATATTCGCTCGATACACGCTCGCGAGAATCTCGCACTGGGGGTACAGGAACCGAAGCAACTGGAAAGCAGGGGCGTGCCAAATCATTAAACTATCACCGAACGCGGAAAACTTGCATAAAGCAGAACCCATGCGTTTATAACGACCGTGCCGAATTAAGGTATCATTAATAACAAGGAAACAACGATATTGTGTAAGAGGGCCCTATATACTGCTAGCGCTATCTTATTTGAACTGGGTACCAGTAGACCAGTACTTATGCGTAGCTGTTAAACAAATTGACCGTAATTGTTTATTAATTTATGGAAGTTAACTACCGCAACATAACACTACTGCTGGGCTGTTTTCTTCGCAGCCCGGTGGGTATTAACTCCATAGACTATATTTCCCTCCTCTAAGTGAGAGCAAATTAAATTATATACTTATTTCTATGCGTTGAGTTTTCGCTTAATTTGTTACTCGATTAAAGTATCTACAAATTGAGATCTTTTATTTGATCTCAAATAGTTTTATTTGTTCCGGTATATCATTATATGCTCCATATTGGATTTATCACGATATTACGGAGGCACAAACTGAGAGAGCCAACAGCACTCAAATGATCACAAAATCGATCCAATTCGGTGCTAAACTATGTATTTCACCCTCCAACAGGGCTAGTACGGGCAGAAGACAAAAATTATATCCCTCGATTATATCCCCTGGCAAGGGATGTAAAATACGCGTCCAAACGCTAAAGCGCAGAAATATGGAATAGGAGAAGTTTACCCCCGTTTATTATTACTAGCTTACCGTGCAACTTCGTCTGCACCAAATCGGTTATTACTGGAAAACAAGAATAAAATGACATTTTCTAAAAATGAATCCTAGCTAGATCGATTTATCGCCCTCGAAACCCCCTGTATACTAAATTTCATGAAAATCGTTGGAGCCGATTCCGAGATTCCAATGATATATAGACAAGGATTGCTCGTTTAAAGATATAAGATTACACATATATTATTTGGGTATTATTTCCACTTGCCCATGCTATATCTATGCAGCACGGCTAGCATGGACCAGAGACAATTATATCCCCGGGGAAATAATAAAAAAATATCTTCTCCTACAGCTTTATCAACACTCAGGACTGGCGGACAAGTAGAAATAATATCCTAAATAAAAAAATAAATATACTACGACTATACACATATCGCCATCTAGCCCCAAAGTAAGCGTAGCTTGTGTAATGGGTACTGAGATAGCAGATGAATATTTTTTTATGAATATAATACATATAAATACTTATAATATGCAGATAAACACCCAGACACTGAAAAACATTCATGTTCATCACACAAACATTTTCCAGCTGTGAGAATCGAACCCACGACCTTGGACTCAGAAAGCAGGGTCGCTGCCCACTGCGCCACTCGGTCGTCAAATCCTAATAATACATGTGTAATAAACGGGGGTATACTTTCCCAATTCCATGTTCCCGTGCCGTGCCGGTGGCAACTTTAATTATAACCCTTGTCAGGGGACATAATCGGGGGATATAATTTTTGTCTGCTGCCTTATCTAGCCCTGCTGTAGTCAGGTAAAAAGAAGAATGCAAACAACATGGACGACTAAGGTCCAAAAGAACGGGACTCACAGGAGACAATGCACAGAACCGAAGTATATAGCGTCGTATGTCAGTAAGACGTTAGGCGTTGTCTAACATGAAAAAGCGAGGCCAAAGAAAAATATTTATGTTCGATATCTTAGGTATAATTGTTGTTTTTTTATTAAATCGTTTGTTTGGAAGAGCAGAAATGACTCTTAAAGGATTTCAAGTACAAAAACTGCGTTGTCACCAGAGTCGCGAAAGGCTTTTATCGATGCTTTAATTGAAAATAACAACGATCAACTGCTAGTATATCGTTTGCTTAGTGGTAAGCATGATTGACTACGGATAGCAAGATTCCGGGTACCGCGTTTCGTTGGTTCCTTCTGTCACGATGTTTGATGGCAATTTATGGACACACTCGTTATTTTTCACAACTTCACCCGCGTTTATTTTGTCCTGGATAATATTTTCCAAAGATTGCGAAAATTTAATAAAAAGGGTTAACCCTTTCTTAGGTACTACAAGCTATTTCGTCAAGTCGCACGTTTATAACATTTACCAGCTTTTTCGGCATAAATATTTTTTGCTAAAAAAATGTCATTATAATCGCCGATCTTTTAGCCGAATATGGGTAACAAGCAAACAAAAAGAACAAACAGGAACAC
This sequence comes from Pararge aegeria, assembly GCF_905163445.1. NCBI lineage: Eukaryota > Metazoa > Arthropoda > Insecta > Lepidoptera > Nymphalidae > Pararge > Pararge aegeria. The sequence goes on from NC_053201.1 coordinate 5,454,469, forward strand.
AAAGTATAGTATATCCATACTAATATTATAACTGCAAATGTCTTAAGACTTTTCTCTTGAAAAAATCACGTTTCGTGTGTGATTGATCTAAAGCATAATTCTGTTAGTAGGTAGAGTACCTACTAACAGAATTATTCATGCGAAAATTGCTCAATGGATTTTATTAAAATGTAATTAAGTTGTTGTTATAGGTAATATCTGAATAATTTAATGAGAATTGTCTAACCATCCACTTGCATATTCGTAACGTTAGCAGGGATGCATCAAGTGAAAAGGATTCGCAGGCGACGCCGCGGGCAAAGCTAGTACGAAAGAAATAAACAGTAAATTGAAATGGACAGTAAAGCTTACACAATGACCATAGTAAAGTACTAAAGAAAGCAAATAGCCTTTTGAAAGGTTAACAATTCCACAAATCGTTTTCAATGTGATCGCCCGAGTCGATGCAAATTTTCTATAAACACCATTTGTCGGGCCACCCATCTACAAATATGGCTTTTGAATGGCTTCTCTTAAAGTAAATAATACGTTTAAGGTGTGCACAAACAATTCTAGACTGTTAATCTCAGGTGCTAATGTTTTATATACATTTTAATTACTTAGTTATATACTTATAAGTATTAATTACCATTTACGAGTATCAATCTAGCTTTCTAAAATCTTGAGTCTGAAGCTTTTGATGAGAATTCGGACATTTAATTATGAAATGCTATTACAGATATAACAATAAAAGTAATTAGGTACTTTAAAAGATTCATTTATCTAAATTCTTAAATGCTTATTATAGCAAATAATTAAAAGTATTGAATGATAAAGTAATTGATGAAGTTAATTTGTCTTAGTACAGACATAGCAAATATACTATCAATGCGACTAGCACGAGGAAAAAAATAATGAAATATTCAGGAAACATGTTTGATATAAAACAAAACACTTTCAAGAGGTTCAAAATAATTCTGTAGATAGCGCAATTAAAATTTTGAAATGTGATTAAATGAACATGAAATCATAAGTATAAAGTATCCTACGATATTAAATTTCATGCACAAGAATATAATGATGGCATATTGCAAACTAAGCACGCAATGGTCCACGGTAGAGCACAGTGGTCAGATATTACCACAGCCCTAATTATAACGGTATGATCCAAAGGCAACGATGCAGAACCGGGTGACATATGCGTGAGCGCATTACGCTATGATGATTCCAAGCTAACGGAAAATTGCCGTCAAATGACTATTGGTCAATCGTATTCAGGTTAGAACAATATAGTTAACTTCACCTGAGTTTTGTTCGATTTTAACTAACAATAATGTCCCCTTTTTTCTATAGTAATTCTTGCTCTATTGCACTAGGTAGGTTATGGCTTATATTTAAATAATAAGACTTAAAAATCTAGTACTTAGTTGTACTGTCTCGTAAAACTAAAAAGCATATGTGACAAGCCAAACACTGTAAACGAGTATGACGATTATGACGATGATGTTGAAAACGTAAACAAATCAAATCGGTAGGCTGTCGAATTATTATCTTAAAATAAAAGTCAGACGCTGATACCGTAATGGTAATGCAGTAACAGGAAGTAGAGAATTAAGTGACTTAAAAAATATTGAGATTTACAAAATCATAACCATATTTGAATCATAAAGAACTTGAATACAAAGATAGTTCATCAAGTCACAACGATGACAAAGCAAGTACTAAAATAGAATGCGTACCGGAACTTATAGTCGTCAATCGACAAGTAATAAGTCGTAAATGTAATTGAATTGAGGAGGGACAGGATGAGTACACAATGACTTATACACCGGATACACGGATTATAAAGAGTTTGACCTTGTACTACGATTAGGTAAACGACATTTACTGTCACATTTAAAAAACTAAAGATCAACGATCGTTATTAGACGAAATGAAATATCAAAAAACCTTAACATGCGCAATTAATGTGAGTTTACCTTACTGCGATATACTCCCGTGTGGCTAATTAAAATAAAATGTATAATATATGTTTAGTAAGTATAATTTGACATACAGTCTCCCGAACAAAATCGATTAGAAGTATATGCTTTTTTAATCGAAATTAATTTTAAAACTACTCGCTTTAACGACAAAGAAAAATAATCGTAAGGAAACCACATTCTTGAGAGTTCTTCACAATGTTCCCAAAGCTGTGTGAAGTCTATCAATCTGCATTTGGTCAGCGTGATAGACTGCGGCCTGAACCTTCCTCATTTTGAGAGGAGAAGCGGCCGATAATGAAGTAGAAAGAAGTCGTAATATAATTACCAAATATATATTCAACGAAAAACAGATGCATACTTAAACGGACACTTGGGTTTGAAATAAAACACTATACAGCACTGCAAATACGTGAAGTGTTTCCTCATTCGTCAGAAACAAAAATAAACTTATGTTTAAGCGGGGCGAGGCGTGTAAAATTATAGCAATTTACAATAGGTAATAACTCTACGTAGGAAAATGAAAACACTCGGTAGCTGAGCGAGAAACTATGAGAAATAATCGCTTGATTGTGATGGTCGGTTGCGATACAAGATTGTAAAGAGGCGGTCAAAACAATTTAGGTCGCGCATATAATCTAGATTTTATTAAATCAAATGCCTGGTGTGATAACATCGAAGGGAAATGAAATAAATGTGCTATTGCCGGAAGATTTATGTTTATTATAAAAATATTAATAGTCAACCTTTGATAATCTTCCAATCGCAATAGCTAGCATTAACAAAGACTTGCGCGTTATTTCAAATTGGAGTAAAGCGCATGGCCTTAACGTTAATCCAAAAAAAACTCAAGCTATTGTTATTGGCAGTCGAAGGCAGATTTCAAGGATTGACTGGTTTTCCCTCCCCTCCATTGAGTTTGATAGTGTCACAGTCCCATACTGTGAAAATGTAAAGAACTTGGGCATTTATCTTGACCGAACCTTAAGTTGGACGTACCATATTAATGAGATCAGCAGAAAGACATTTGCAGCTCTAGGCTCTTTGCGTCGTCTTCGGTATTTACTTCCTATACCTACCAAAATTATGCTCGCACAGACTCTACTCCTTCCCATTCTTGACTACGCTGACGCAAGCTATGTTAACTTAACTGAAGATCAGTTAAATAAACTTGAGAGACTCCAGAATTCTAGCATTCGTTTCATATTTGGGTTGCGCAAATATGATCATATTTCTCAATTTCGGTCTCGTCTCAAGTGGTTACCTATCAGACTTCGCCGGAATTTGCACATTGTTTCTATTCTGTACTGTGTTTTGTTTCATCCTTCTACTCCTCTTTACCTGAAAGAGAGGTTTAAATTTGTAGGAGTCCCAGACGAACTTCGTTCTACGAGGAAGTTAGTCTTGAAGGAGCCTGGTCACAAATCCTCCTTCTTCAACGGATCATTTACGGTTCAGGCTATTAAATTATGGAACGCCTTGCCGTTAGATATCCGTGAGGCACAATCGATTGGGACCTTCAAGAAACTAGTGAAGGATCATTATTTGTCTCTTTCAGCCGAACAACGCTGAAGCGAATCATTTTAAGTGTGTAATTTGAATTATTTATGTATTTCATACTAATTGGGGATGTTATATGTAATATATTTATATAGATATTTATGTTATATATTTTATTTGTATTTATATATAATATATTTATATATATATTATAGTTATATTTATATATATATATATATATATATATATATATATATATATATTTTATTTATATTTATATATTTGTATAATTTTTAAATCTTATTTATTGCACCACCTACCTCTTTTCTACGTTTTTTCCTTTTACGCCATTGGTTGCCTGGAAGAAATCGCTATGTAGCGATAAGGCCACCAAATTGTACTCTCTTGATTGTATTTATATCTTTGTAACTACTTTTTGTTTCTTTGGTGTACAATAAAAGTGTATTCATTCATTCATTAATGATCGTATCATTAATAATTTACGATACCCTAACACAGTTTTAATTGCCTCCACGGAGGCAGATCTACAGAGGATTGGTGATATTGGTGAATAAGTGTAGCGAAGAGGCTGGTCTAGCTATAAACATCAAGAATCAAACGTCTTGGTAGTGTCTGATAATACAAATATGGGTCCGACGATTAGAGTGGCTAGGCAAGTATTGAAGACAGTGCAGAGATATAAATATGTAGGCACTTGGCTGACTGAAAAATGGGACAGTGAAACAGAAATTAATTTCAAAGCATGAAAAAAAGGGCTCACCGGCACCGAAGTGTATCAAAAAGGAACTCGGGAAATGTCTAGAAGCTTTCGACGCATGCTATAAATCAGCTGGACCTAAAAGGTTACCAATGAAGATGTCTTGCGACGACGTCTTGGTTGTCAGCGCGAACTTTAGAAGACCGTCAAAAAGAAAAACGTTGCTTATATGGGGAATGTGCTTAAGCGAGAAATACACAGGCAACTGATAATGAGGGGCAAAGTTGCTGGTGCGCGGCGCATCGGTCGCAAGAGGAAGTCTTCGGAAGCGCAACATCAGAGGATGGACTGGGATCGCGAGTGCCGCCCAGCCTTTTGCCTCGCGAGAGAAAGGGCGAAGTATCAATAACTGACGGACAACCTTCACTAGTTAGAGAGGCACCTACAGAAGAATAAAAATATTTGAGTATGTCTCCATTAGTCTTTACGATCATTATCATCCCTAGCTTATTGATGTCTGACGACTTGGCGCAGGTATTTTCCCTTTAAAAAAGAGATATTTAGAGTCCAGATTCAAGAAACTGCTCCAATTAGTATTGAGCTCTAACGTGGCTCTAACACTAGAGACAATACGTTAGCAGTAATCCATGCGCGGTAATTAATTATGGCGCCAATCCATAATGTTAATTATAACGTAATTGGTTACACATAGTCCTAGATACTGTTAACAGTTATGATTATGTTTTAAATAACGCGTAATTTCAACCTGACACCTTCCTGAATAGCTTTTAGTACTTATAATATTGTAAACCGTTGTAAACCAAAAGGTGGAAGATATTCCAAAAACAAAATCATCTCAACGGAAGATCGACGTCAGACAGACGGTCGGTATTAAATACAAACCAGAACAACAAGTCTGTCTTCAAGCTTGGGGAAGACATGTTTTTCTGAACCCACATAACGTGGTATAGAGCCAAGAATAAGAAGAATATCGCGACGTCAAATATTAGTGAGATAAAGTGACTACACTCTTGGAATTAATGTAATTACATGTGCACATTGTTTCAGAAACGCTTTTAAACCATCAAGGGCCTAGATCCAAGCAATTACACGTCAATTAAACCGCGGCCTGTTATTACGCGAACTTTCCGGGAGCCCCTGGTAATTATATAACGGCTCTGAATTATGGTCCGACTAATACAGATCATGATAGCAACACGAAAGCACGCAGATTTATGAGAACTCTTGATAAAACGAGCATAAAAGATAAAAGGAATGAGTACGTGCTTCAAATATTAAAACGGTATTCGTTATATAAAAACAGCCAAAAAATAGGAGTCATAACAATGATACCAGATACTAAAAACATGTTTCGAATATTAAAACAGGTATATTACATACACATTACATAAGAATATCAAAATAATAAGAAAAAGCTTATTTTAGAAACTCTTGCTCGTGAGAACTTATGATTATAACCTGTTTGTCGTGTTTAGATAATTAACTAAGTATTATCAGTGTTTATCAATGTTTTTCTTGAACTTGGCTGACACTCGAGGATAATTTTAATTTACATACTACCTAGTGTTGCTTAATCTTTCTTATCAAAGAGATTTGATATCGCTACTTTGGAAGAAATGGTATCTGGGGAAGGAATATTGAATATCTTCTAGATTGTGAATAAACAGAGGTTTAAGAATAAAATCAAAATGAAATGAAAAAATCCCTAGTCCCTGCTACATACAACAAATATAAACCTCTTGATACATTTTCATGCTATGAAATAGTAATTTTCCTAATCAGTCCATTTATTTGCGTAAATGTACCTACTACACGCCTTTTATGAATTCTGATATGTGACCTGCATTTTCCGTGTCAGATCACGTAGGGAACGGTAGTAAAATCAATATTTTTCCGATATCATTATCGGTTGTCATGGTAATGCATTAACGTACTTCATTTTATTGGGTTAGGGGCCGCTGAATAAACAATTCCTTGGAGAAATCGATATTCGATATGATAACGCTATCTTCGTCCACCCTTTCAACGATTATATGCATGTATTACAGACTAGCAATACTGAGCATTAGAATGCGTAAACATTTCCCGTCGATTATATAAATTCTGTTTAAGCTTCAATAATGCGTACAAAATGATAACATCGACCCCCAAGTGAGAATAAGCAATAAAACGGTGCAGAGAAACAAGTTTATAATAATGCTTGTCTCAGTAACTAGTTAAATTGTAATCCTATGAATAAAACCAATTTTAAAGTGAGAATATTTTCTGCTATCAACTTTGTTAATCAAGACAAACAGGCTTATGTTATGTTACGTAATCATGTGGAATTAAATTTCGGGGGTTTGTTTCATTATGACATTCTAGTGAACCAAGTGTCAATAGAAAATATCAAATAACTAAAATTATTTTAACAATCGTCATCATCATCATCATCTGATGATCAGACAGCCTATTACAATGCACTGCTGGACTAAATGCCTCTCCCAACTGGAGGATTTGCCCATAATCACCACGCTGGCAGGATCGCAGTAGGTGGTAGTAGTAGCACAGAAAACGCTGCAACCCGCACTCCGTTATATTTCCTTAGTCGCCTCGTACGACACCCGCGGAAAGAAGAGGGGCGGTGACAACTGTGGTGTTCTGATCTGCCGTCACCAAACGGCAACAATAACTTAATAAAAATAAGAAGATATTAGAGCAAACAGTACAGAAAGGAAAATTAATAGCTGTTAATTGTAATTTACACTAAAAATTAACATAATCGACAGGACGAAACAAACTACGTCCCAATATTTTCAATTATCTCAAACTGATAAAAAATGCAGCCCCAAGGCGCATAAATTATCTTTTTGCAAATTTAGAAAGCACCGTGAAAGCGGTTCTCCGTCCTGGCATGCAGTATGCGATATCGTAATATGGCAAAAATCTCCGACAATACTCGCTTGTGTAGCCGTAGGCAATGCTATAAAGCCAGGCGTAGAAAAGACAACGGAATTTACTGAGGCTGGCCATACTGCGGCAAACACTGACCACCGTGGAGTAATGATTGCTCGTGTTACGTGTCATGTAAATGATCTGTCTGTGGATTCACAGGGGACCACTCGATCAGGTTATTTACTTCCTTGTATCAATGCTTTACAGTTGTGAGAATACGAATGTAATTTATAATCATAGTGCTCGAATAGGTTATATTACGTAGGCACAGAATGGGATTATGGGGAATGATGTAAGGAATGCATTTATAACAAAGTCAATTTAACTAACATCTTTGTGGTACTATTTTAATTATTGTCCTCCCGAAATTATTAATATTTAATACAAGATCAGTAGCTTTAACATCCTTTCTGTTTATAAACGAATCAATGTTACTATCAATTATTAGGTTTATACACGTATTTTTGTAATATAGTCTCTTAAAGACTATTTATTATAGAATCAAGTATGAAACATGATTTCTTAGTACATGTATCTCAATTTAAATCCATTTAAGCTTAGACTTCGATTCAATAACATACGATGTTAAGTTTTACGCATTATCATCATCACACCAACCTATGGCCCACTACAGAGCACGGGTGTCCTCCCACATTGAGAAGGGTTTAAGACCGTAGTCCACCACGCTGGCCCAGTGCGGATTGTTGGACTTCACACACCTTTGAGAACATCATGTAGAACTCAAAGCCATGCAGGTTTCCACACGATGTTTTCCTTACCGTGGAAATGTTATTTAAATTACTTAAATAATAATTTAAGCATATAACTCAGAAAAGTTGCTGGGATTCGAACTCTGCCCGAAAGTGAAGTCGAGGTGCTACCCAATGCGCTATTACCGCTTCATGCGCTATAACCGCTTCGCTCGCATTATGGCTATATAGTATTTCATCTTATTCCGTATATTCCGCACGTTATTGGACCATAGTTATTAATTGGTATGTGTTTGTGTTTGATGTGGCCCTATGCGAATGGATTTTCTTTCGTTGGACTCTTCTTACGTTATAAATTATCACGGTACATCTCGCCTTCGGATATGTAGGTTTCTAATTCAAACACTCTCTGTTGTTAGAAATGAGCTCTATTTGAGCCTGCTCTAGCAGAGCATCAATTATCGCCGGCAACGTATCTTCATCCCATCGCGGCAGCGGGGTGAAGGGTCATCTTGCCTATAAGCTACCCGTCACACCGTGCCCTTTGCAGTTTACGTACAAACACTCGCTTTTCGCCTGCAATTTAAACTTTCACTCAATAACAATATTTGCTTAGGAGCCTGGTTCCGCTCGAGAGTAATTTCTCTTCTGATACTTCTCAATCTGATAAAATTATTTCTCGCTATTTAATATGGACCAATTCAGTTTAATTAACGTTAGGTAGAAATGCTTCCGCGATTATTTAGTGTGTCGGTTGCATTCTGATTTATAGCTCCGTATTAATTAAAAATACGACGCGTCTATATTTGGTTGGATAGTAAATATAAGATTTCAATATTTGCATTATAAATGAACGATGAATAGCAAAACTTATAAAGACACTGATTTAATATGTATCAAATATTTAAGTATTAAAAAAAAAAACTCAAAGATACCTCCCAATTGTACGTTTTTAAGTCTAGTTCCTTTACATATATTGATACAATTTTTTTAATAAATACCTAAAATCAATTTGTATAATGTCTGTTACATTATTACTACAAAAAACTTAATACAAAAAGAAACACAAAAGATAAAATAAAAAAAAAAACTAGTTCAGATGTGCAAAGGGGTGTTATCTAGGACTAAAGTTATTTCTCCCAGACAACCTTTGGCAAAAGTAGTTCTAATAAGGAACGGGTTGGTGCGGCAATACAAACATTTACCTAAATAAAAATATTGCAAACTAGACCCAGCGCCATCTGACGGGCTGATGTGTGAATCTAAACCATCCAGGGTGCCACCCAAACGCATACCGAAAAATTCATTCAAATCGGTCCAGCCGTTTAGGAGGAGTTCAGTGACATACACACGCACACAAGAAATATATATATCAAGATGTTTATAATACATATTGCCCATACATATAATAATAATAAACTACATACTATAACGCTACATACACAAAAAAAATGTTTTTCCAACGACTTTTAAACAGAGGCAAGTATTTGCCTGATTGTTATAAAAGCTTTATTTGGAAAGTCTTATTCAGTAAAAGCTAGTAGCGACAGTTTATCCATACGGTCTAACCTTAATTAAGAATTCACTGTGCTATTCCTGAGTACAGTTTATTTACTGGGCGCGCTGAAAATGTAATGTACGTTTTAACGATAAAAAAGCTTGGGTGTCAATTGCTCTAGCTTCATAGCTTAATATAAATTTACTGTGAGATGGTGATAACAAAAAAAAAATTTACCCAGCTAAGTTTGTTGTGGGCGCGTTTGGAGCCCTCGTAGCGTTAGATTTAAGTTGGCGAACGAAGTTATCACCATCCCCTTACAATTTTGTAAACAAATATGTATGAACGCTTCATAAGTGCCTGTGATAGGCAGTGGCGTGCATAGAGGGTATGCACAGGGTATGCAGATGATATAAAATAAAGAAAATCTCCATTACGAGTTATAAAAAACTTAAGGATAGGCATTGTAAGAGTTATAAAAAGCCCATCCTTAAGTATTTATAACTCGTACTGGGGATTTTCTTCATTTTATATCATCTGCATACCCTGTGCATACCCTCTATGCACGCCACTGGTGAAAGGCCTACATGTAAAAAGAAATTTTGAATTTGAATTTGAACCACCTTTTATATTAGCACCCCTTTCGCTGTAAAAGAATTAAAGCTTCATTCTTTCCTTTATTTATTTATCTTCAAGTGAGGGTAATTTCTTTTACTACAGTGGTAATCATCAACATCATATAAACCCGTTACCGACCCACTACTAGAATGAGAAGGGTTTAGGCCAACACGCTGACCCAGTGCGGATTGGTGGACACCTCACCCCTTTGAGGACATTTTGGAGAACTCTCGCGATGTTTCCTTCACCGTTGAAGCAAGTAATATTTTAATTGCTTAAAACGCTCATAACTTTGAAAAGCTAAAGTTCTGGGATTCGAACTCTGCCCCCGAAAGCGAAGCCAAAGTCCTGACCACTCAGCTATCACCGCTACTACTACAGTGGTAATATATGGTATATATGTTAAATAAATAAATAAATAAATATACTACGACAATACACACATCGCCACCTAGCCCCAAAGTAAGCGTAGCTTGTGTTATGGGTACTAAGATGACTGATGGATATTTTTATGAATTATATATACATAAATACTTAGAAAATACATATAAACACCCAGACACTGAAAAACACTTAATACTCATCACACAAACATTTTCCAGTTGTGGGAATCGAACCCACGGCCTTGGACTCAGAAAGCAGGGTCGCTGCCCACTGCGCCAGTCGGCCGTCAAAATGTTGTTTGCAATATGCTTCTATATAACATACAATTATATACGACAGTGTCGAGAATCCATCAAGACCCCGTATTCTTCAGTTGAACTAACTTATACAATGGTAATAGAATACGCATTTCAGCTGCCAAAAGCGTGAAATAATTAGCCATAGCAAAATAATAATTGTCTCCGACACCCCGCATAGCCGCACAGCTGTTCATATCGTATAGCACGACAAGATAGTATCTATGCTGATGACGCGACAGAATTATCGACTCGGACTACCATACGCCTACGTTCAAGCTGCACAAAAATATTGCATGTTATTTGATTAGTACACAAAAACATTTTGTCGACCTCACTGTTGCAATCGTGAGCGCTGTAGTCTTAGAAGTGGGAGGTCCCGGGTTCTATTCCCGGCGGAGAAAATTTGTAAATTCGTAATTTTTCTGGTCTGATCCGGTGGGAGAGGCTTCGACCGTGCCTACCGACAAAGACGTACCGCAAAGATAATTAGCGTTCCGATACGTCGCCATGTAGAAACCATAGGGCTCATGGGCTTAATTTAACTGTTATACCTTAAACAGGTTAGCCCGCTACGATCTTAAGACTCCATCATCACTTACCATCAGGTAAGATTAATATACTACTAATAAACTACGCCAATTCACACATCGCCATCTTGCCCCTAAGTGAGCCCAGCTTGTTTTATGAGTACTAAGATAGCTGGTGAACCTATTAGGAAGACCAGACTCCATCGAGGCGTGCCACTTGTTTAGATTATTTGCTGATAAAATGTAAAGTTAATGTTTGTTAGGTTACAATAGGGCTGACATGCAGCTGTTCTGTAAAAGCCCTTAAAAAAAGAATTAAAAAAAAAAAAAAAAAAAGATATCTGTTGAATTCGATTGTGTTCTTCACACAAACATTTTCTAGTTCTGGAAATCGAATCCACAGCCTAGGACTCCGAAAGCAGGGCTGCTCACTGCGCCAATCGGCCGTCAAATTTTGCTTTTTTTGACGTGACAACGTCTTATAAATTGGTTTGCCGGGTGACACTTCAAGAAACTGCGTTACGCTCCGCTCACGTTATGCGCTCACAATGAGAGCGAGTGAGAGGCACGCGCCCGCCTAAGAGCGAGAGAGACAGACATAAAAAATGAAAGGCACGCGTCCCTTTGTAGTAAACGCTGTTTCATTGTACGCAAATGTATTGCAAGTTATTGTATGTATATTTGTATATAAATACGTATGTTTGTGTAAAGGTAAAAATAAAATTTTGTTAATATGAAATTCAGTGCGAGATTCTTTGTATAAATTAATGTTTTAAATATAATTCTTTGTATAAATAAATGTTTTAAATTGTTACTATTATTTCATCCTTCTTCCTACTATACGAATGAATATTCACATTAAAATTATTTTACCACTCAAAGTCGTTGTCACGTAAAACTTTCGCCCGTATACCGACTTTACAGGCAACCAATTTTTTTTTGATTACAGTCTGTGTAGTGGAAAAATAAAGGAAACGAACGGCTTTATCTTGCCTACCCTATGTATACAAAAGTCATTTGGTTAACATTATGACATCGTGTAGTAGTGCTCTTTGTGACAGAGCTTGTCCGGGGAAGTACTATCGCCATGCTTATTTCTGCCAGCAAACAGCATTGTTGCAAATGAAGCTATACTTGATGAGTATCGAGCAATAGAGAAGGAATAAAATTACTTACGTTTAAATATACAATAAAACAGCATTACTAATGAACGTGACTAAAAATTAGGTTCAGCTTCGAGATTTTGACAACATTATTGTACCACTGTAATTTCATAAAAGTCGCAATACATCTTCACACATGTAGTTAACAATGCAAATAAATATTAATGATAAATGACAGTACTCGTGCTTCTGCTATACGATCGTGAAAGTTTTTAAGTTTACGAGTCTGTATTCTAAAACTATTAAACTGATAGACAAGAAATTATAGTGGGGCATAGAATAATTACCTACTTCAGCCTTATTACAGACAAACGATAAAACATACTCGCATCCACAGTTAGAATTCCAAAACCCCGATACCTACTTTCCTAGATCAACAGCTCAGAAGAATGCAATAAAACTGAGTGTACATACACCTATAATTTTGAACACGCGCTAACTATAACTCAATTTCAACTGACCATACATTATGGTCAAATTGCTTGTGTGTACGCAAATTACAATTATTATAAGAAACAATTTAGTACAATATACGCATACGCTTGAAAGATTTTTATAAATATAGACAAGTGTATATAAAGACAAATACAGTGACACTAAATCTTTTTTATAAATCGCTTTACATAAAACGAGGGCTGCAGGTTAAACTGAGAGATGGATGACAATTATCAATTACATGTGAATTAAATTTCAAATCTAATACTGATAAACTTGCTTAAGTATAGCATAATAACCGGGACACACAGCTTAATGTGATCTCAGATGCACGAAGGTGGCCAAAGGCAATTAGGGAACCCTGGGCTGGTACTGAGAATTTCTTGCCGGAAAAATCTCATACCTGTCGACTTTTAGTGCAACCCAAAATCTAAGTTATTGACCCTCGTGTTCCGTATACAAACCTACTGAACAGCATATGTTTACTTTCTCTACCAGCCCAACTCCTTAAATCCTCAAACATTTTTTGTATTCGGCAACTGAGTCGTTGGTACTCTCTAACCAAGTATCTTTCCTCATCATCAAAAGTCTATAACAGACCACAGCTGGCCTAAGGGTCTCTCACGACGGAAGGGGTTGGTAACCACAGTAGATCTTCGTTATAGCACGAAAACGCTGTTGCCCGTTTTTCATTATATTCCCTAATATTAGTGATATCTGCATATCGTCTGCGTAAGGTGCAGAACTCCTTTGTGGGGTTGAGTATACGCTTTTACAACATGATTCCTAAGGAAATTCTTGACCTACCAATGCATACATTTAAAAAATGTGTAAAAACGCATCTAGTACAGCGAGGTTACTATACATTTGATGAATTCCTCAATGACAAGGTAGAATGGAAGCAGCCAGCCTCGCTCTCATCTCCCGCAAGATAGCAAAATGATTGTAAATGTTGATGTTGGAAAAGAGCAACTACTGAGTTTCTTGCCGGCTCTTCTCGGTAGAATCTGCTTTCCGAACCGGTGGTAGAGTCACACAAACATGCATACTTGACGTTTCAAAAGTGCTTATAAAGTAGGCCTACTTGAAATAAATGAATTTGAATTTGAATTTAACGGGTTTCTTACGACGACTGTACTATGATCTTCGGTCACCACACGGCACAATTATATTTCCTATCAGGGCTAATATTGGACTACTCGTAGTCTTCTCACAATGAGAAGGGTTTAGACCGTGGTCCAGCACACTGGCCTTGAGTGGATTGGAACTGTATTTCCAGCTCTCCTCGGGTAGGCGTATAAACGCCGAGTTGAAAATGCTAGTGAATTACGACCCATACTCATAGAGTAATGAATACACGAAAAATGTAACTAATAAATTTCATAACTAAATTTACTAATTTTTTTTTTTTTATGTTTTTTTTTCTGCTGCTATCCATCCACCGCACCAGTGAGGCGGGAGAATAACCAGCCTAACAGCTACAGGGACATAGCGGGCACCACCAGAGTTGGCATCCGGAATGCGGAGCTAATAAAGCAGATAAATTACAGATCTCAGGTTGATGGACACAGGGCAACACTGCGTCTGCAAGATTAACCCTTGCATGACCTGGGAAGTGCTGCTCTGTTTTAGGCGATGGTTTACCAACTACTATAAGGTGGGCTATCTGCTTGGTACATCAATTGAGAATAAAAAAAAAATGCGTGTGTACTTATGTACACGCGTTAGAAGTTATATTTCTTCGGCGCAACAAGATAAAGATCTTTTCAAAAATTTAATCTCTCACCTTATTCTACGTTTGTAGAAAAAACGACACTAACAATAGAATAAAGGTATTTAATACATTGAAAGTTTTATTATAACGCATTATTTAGTTATCTCATTTTCAGACGACCAATTTTCACTGAAAATTGAAATTTGGGATTTTTGACTTGAGTCAATTAAATCACCGGAATGAGCCCGCAGACTTTGACAATTGAAAGTGTACTGTCAAACCTTTTTTCCAAAACTAAAATGTTTACTATACCTAACTTCAGGGTGTCGGTTTTTCGTGACGGTTTGAGCGGGCATCGTAAAAATTTACTCTCATCATTTTCCCCTAACGCGCCAAAAGCAGTATAACTTTAAAAAAAGATATACTCGGTTTACGTGGCTCTGATCATTTCTCTTAGGCGGCAGTTTCAATCATAAGGCAGGCTGGATATTCTTTTCTTGACTTACGTGAACTTACAATGCAAGGACAGGCTTGTGAGTCCAATAAATTTCATTCAAGCGGCAGCAGCAAGCCAAGGTCATGTATATGGGTCTAGTCAACAATTTAAGAGACTTCCGCAAAGCGAGCAAAGCCGCAGTTATCGGCCAGTTAACGTATAAATCACTGAATCGCCTCCGGGAGCGAAAGCTGGCTACCTCACAGATCTTACACGTCGATAAATTCATTAATAACCCCCGACAACTCCACGTTGGTTGTTTGTTTTCTCGAGCCGAACCGCGCCTAATAATAATGCTTTAATTACAGGAAAGCGTTGATTCGAAAACGATATACACATTCGATTTGACATAATCGATCTAGTTTACATCTTGATTTATTGCGACCGAAAACCGATCTGAGATGCCGATACCCGATTCCAATTGAAACCAGAAACACTAGTACGAGTTTGATTTTGAGTATGAAAATATAATAATGGGAGATTAAACCTATTGTTTTTAATGTACATTTAAGTGTTAATAGATAATGTTAGTTTAGTCTAGGACGTGCCTATTTATAATTTATTAGTTCTGTAAATGTTTTTACGATAATCAGTGTACTAATCTAAGACTAATAAATCAGACTATTTAATTAGACTTACCTAGTCTCAACGTTGAAACCTGAATCAGTAGTATAAGTTTAATTTCGAGTATCAAAATACTATAATGAGAGATTAAACCTGTTAACTAGTATTAATATCATACATTGAAGCGTTGGAGATGATGTTAGTTTAATCAAGGATTTTGAGGATTCGGGATTTGATTTACTTTATGTAAATGGTTTAAAGTTAATTAGTCACTTTTATCATAAATAAAATTTACCCAGTCACAACGTGTTGATGTATCTCGAGGTATAGGCGCGTAACTTCTTTGAATACACCCACAAAGATCGTAACCCATTTATAGTAACCATACTTCAGTCAGCTTAGAGCCGCGTATAGAATTCGGCATGACTTCTTTTGATAGTAATCCATAAATGTACCCGACATTCCAATTAACTGGGCTGAAAAACCGACAAATTTTAATGTATTATCAGAAGCCTCGAGGCTTTTCCAACTTATTTTGCAAAGTTACTGCTACAGGCGCTCGGTGCAAATGTTTTACTTGAGGTCAATTCTACCCCATGTTACAGTGACTTTTCTCGAAGCCATTAACGCGAGAAGTTGAACCTCGTGCTAAATGTATAGGACACCAAATGTACAGGTTATTACGAGTGCCAATCAATATTCAAATGAATTCAAACTAATGATGTCTATCTGTTTAAAGGGTTAAACTCGAGAATCTTTAATCAGTACTCAGATTATTAGTAATAGGCAGCATGCCGCTTTTCCTACGCGAATTATTATTTTTTTTTTTTTTTTATTTAGCTCGCAAAACTGACAATCAACTGCTTACTCTAATATAAACTATAGGACATTTGGCATGTGTATACAATTGTGTGCCTTCTCGATGCGAACATAGCATGCAAATCCGTTGGGTACATAAGGCTGCTGCAAACAGCTAGAAAAACTAATTTAGAATAATATAACAAAAAAAAAAAAAAATCACGCGTTATAAGACGCAATGTTGTTAGACACTAACCTAGGTGGACAAACGTCTACGGGTTCCCCTAATAGAACAAGCACGTGACAGGCTGTGGTGGTATTAAGTTCAGTTACCCCGTTTAGGGAAATCATGCTAGATCTTCCTTGATGACATCGAGCGGCGAGTCTTGAAGTAAGCTCAAAACCGAACATTCCACACAATCCCTACAAAAAGTATCCGGTATCCATAATGTAATGATAAACATACAGAGATCCGACGAAGTCAATCGTGCTGAAGTGTTGAATTAGGAAAGGATCCTTCCTAGCTCCAGAACTAAACGTTCTATACACTGTCGTGATGCTATATATGCGACAAAGGTCCACCACGAGGTACCACGAGGTCAAAAACGTGGAACTACTGTAGCAGATATATACTGTATTTTAACAACAGTGGATGTCCATCGATTATAAGTCAACAAAGAAGTCTAGCTAAAGATTTCGGTCAACTTTATTTTTATCCATCGCAAATAGGGTTGCACCTTCCTCCTAACCTATGCAATACCTAGTTTTATTTGTCGTAAATTAAAAGCTTTTATCAAAAAGCGAAAGATGGAAAAGACCAAATGTGAACCGCATAAATCACTCGTCTAGCTAACAACTTGGATCACCATTATTTGGCCTTTGCAAATATGCTTGCCCCAACCTCAAAACCTATGTACTACCTGTCAATTGTAGTTGACGTAAATTTTAAACATTTTCCGTATAGCGGAAGATACACAGGCAGGATCACTCCATCACTTCGCACTTCCATGTTTTAGGCGAAAGTTTAGATCTAAGCGAACTTCGAAATTACAACCATGACGACTACAGTTAACAAAGGCAAATCAGATATTTCACCGTGCGCAATCATAACGCACGTCTGTCTGATTTATGAACCGTTTGTTGGTCTGTCACGAGTAACGAGTAGAAAATTGCATAAAATGAAGTGCATAACGCATGACCTACTACGCAAATTATAAGTTTGTCACGATGTTTGATTGCCGGTGGATTGTTCTAACATGATTGTTATCTAAGTGTATTAACATACCTTTATGCTGCCAGTCTGTTAGTTCTATAATAAACATAACGAAAGGTCAACCACTCTCATTGCTACTGCATTTAATGAAAAGGTTATATAAGGCTTGTTGGAAAGGGGGCATTATGCCAATAGGTTTATAACAATATTTATGATAGTGAAACTATAATAGTTTATAGAAATAGCAATTTAAAGTTTTCCAAAAATTACGCTGTGACAACCACGTATCTACGAAACATGGGATTCAAAAATTAGTTCCTAGATAATATTAAAACAAATGACTCACCCACCCTTTACGTACACATACACGTGTACATGGCACGGAACGCTAAAAACTAGTTCGAACACCCAATCTAAAGAGTAATCTAGGGAGTAGTCAAAATAATGGTCTATTTATATCCTGTCAATCAAATGATACTGTCAAGCAAGACACAAATATATTTTAGGTTTATTACCTATAAGACGAAGACAAAATATGAAAAGTTATCTGACCATAATTCCATGGTTATTCCAAATGGCGAAGTATCGCAACCACTCTGTCCTGATAGATGGGTATGTCACGAAAATGGACCAGAAGTTAATAATAACGGCGAGCATAACCAAGCCACGGTAAATAAATAGACGAACGAAGCTTAGAAAGTTTCGCGAAATCGATACTCTGTATTTGTCAATCATGGCAAGCATTAGAATTATTTTGCCGAGATAGATGTGAGTTGTCACGAAAATCGATCGTCAAACCTGACACCGAAGTCCGAACAGGATAAAGCTCGGTCATTTGTCGAAACTAATATTCGTCACGTTATAGAATCATAACACCGTTCAGTACCCTTGGCATTGCCTCGTTGGTTTTGTTGTTAGGATTTTCAATTACGGATTACGAAGTCCTGTACTCAATTCCAGGGTCGGGCAAAAACTGTACATTCTGCAAAAATTTTTGTCATTACCAACCCCGACTAAGAGAGTAGATATGGCGGCTAATTTTGAATAACTGCCCTTTTCACATCGTGACACCAATGTAAATACACGTTCTATGTACTTTTTGGTGTGATCTTTTCAAATACGAGTATGTTACGGTTTACTGTAAATGCCACGGCGAATAAGGTCATAGTTATGCGTGTCAATAGCTAAATTTGATTACGAGGATGACAAAGCATTAAAGGATTACTGTCGTTAGTGACTTTCTCGCAGGTTTGTTTTCGGGAAAGTATCTTATATTCGAATCCAGGATAGAAGTTAACCGGGTTACCGTTAATAACGATTTTTTGTAAACTAAGTCGGATACCTAGACGGATACGGTAAGTAGATTCATTACGTCTATGTACGCATCAAAAGTGCCACCTATTTTATATATATTTAAGTAGGCCCTACTTGAATAAAGATATATTTGACTTTGACTTTATAAAGTACAATCTAAAATTATTGTGTAACACATAACCAAACAATATATAAACTTTACTATTCATAATATCAATTTAAAGGCAAAAATTAAATTACAGTAAAAAGTTATGAATTAATTCCCTATGATCCTTACATGTTTACACAGAAATGTAACAAAAATATTATTGTACACAAGACACGTAAGAAGAAATGTTTTAGGTATTTTGCGCACTGCCTGGTGCTCAAAATCCATACTAATATTATAAATGCGAATGTATGTCTGTGTGGCCTCGAGGCCCGCACCGGCCTTTTGGCCGCTTGAAGACGACCCGCACGCGAAGTGGGTCTGCATGTATGTTACATATGTCTACCACTGCACCGATCTTGTTGGAATTGAATATAAAGAGATAAAGTTGGTTAAAGGATACTTTCGATCACAGGAAAACTAATATTTTCCGCGGAAGCTCATTTTTTAGAAAAAGTAGGAAATCAACGCGGATAAACTCGCGGCTAATAAACCTATTTGTAGATAAACTCATACTTCGCATTAGTTAATAACCTTAAATATTGAGACTTGCAATGAACATGCCTACAAAATTACCTAACTATGGTTAATATTGTTCGAGCCAGTGAAAGTTACTCTACATCAGTCAATCATGTTAAGTATCAAAAATTATTTCGCCCTGATGGATAGGCATGTCGTGAAAATGGACTACACGGGGTTAACATAGACTGCGGGCACGACTTAAGGTAGAAAGCTTGCGGATCCGATGTTCCGTACCTATTTGTCAATCAAACTCGTATCGGATATCGGACTCATTGTTCAGCCACGTCAGAGGATGTTAAAATGAGACATGCATTATTCTACACGGGAGAGATTAAAAGCTTATGTTACAAGCTTAATATAATGCGATGATAACAAAGCGGTTTTATTTATAAAGGAAAACATGTTTCATGTATGTCTTTCGGAGACTCTTGTCACAGATTGACGAGTCGAGTTTAACTTGTAGGTACAATAATTTAGATATCATAATAATATTTTTTTTCTGTACAGTAGGTCCACTTAAAATGCGTTTCTTCCTATATACACCTGCTTCAATGGCCTAGTGCTCAAAATGTTCGACTACAGATCACGAGGTCCTGAGTTCGATCATCGGGTAAGGCCAATGAAAATAGTATTGGGTTTTTCTATCAAGGAATTCTTAGTACCAGCGCGGAGATTGGTTATTACCGGTGACTCCCCCTCGTGCCTCGGAGAGCACATTAATCGTGTGCAAGGCACACGTCCTACAATGCGTAGACATGTGTCCATCGACCTAAGGAAAAGGTTAAGGCCCCGTGTGTCTATATTTTCAAAGGCAACCACGGAGTTCAGATCGCAACAGAGCAATGCTGCCTAGCAGCAATAATAAGCATGGGGAAAGAAAGAAAATATGTTGTCCTTTCCCTGTGGAAACAATTTCTCCTACTCATGCTAGCCTAGTAGAAAAAATACTGTTTCCCAAGGATGAAAGAAAAACTTTTAGAAAAGGAATATATACTCAATACCTCCGGCTTCCTACCTGGAACAGCGATGAGCGCTGCGGAATTGTCATTAGGAGGTCTCCGGTTCGATATCCGATGGGGGAAATTTGGGAATTTTGAATTTCTTTCTCTGGTTGCTCTGACTTTTGCCGTTACCAGTTTAAAACCTACCAAAACAAGACGTGCGAAGCGATTTAGCGTTTCGGTACGATGCCGCGCAGAAAACGATTTCGGAACGGGTTTAATGTGCCTGCCATACCCCTAACACGTTTAGCCTGATAAAATCTCAAACTAAATTGTAGTGGAAGATCAAAAAAGAAATATTGCGACCGAAGCCGCGGGGAAAAGCGAGTATGCATATAAATTATATTGATTATCCACTCTGCATACTAAGCCCGTGTTAATGCTATGCTTCCTTTCGCTTATGTTATCAAGGAAGCGATCCCGCCCAAGATACTGGCATGGCAGTCTAATTGACCAGCCGGAGTAAATTCTGACATCTTATTTGAAAGTTGGCTGAACTAATGTTTACTAATAGTCAATCACTTTTTATAAGAGATAATATAGTCTGTATTATATTAATTTTTTATTACTCGTTAACGTTCTCGAAAGTCTTTGAATTCTACCAAACCGCACTTGTTCCGTGGCTCGGTAATGACTATTACAATGATAAAGATGATAATAATTAAAAAAAAAAAATCATTCCGTCACTTCGTCTGCGAGCCAAAGCCGTCTGCTGTCTCTAACCCGAAACCCGAAGGTCGTTATTTGTGTCTGAATGAATAATGTTTAAGAGCGGCATATATTATCCTTCGCCCAACAAATAGCATTGGAGCAGCGTGGTGGGTCCGCTCTAAATCACGAGCTCTGTCACAAAAATATTTCTGATTATTTGACTCGCTGCTCCCCGCGGTTTCACCAGCTTGAACTAAATATCGTAACGTAATGTTATATTTGACCACCTCTTAAAGCTTGGCTTGACATAATTGTACGTATTGAACTTTACAGGCAAGATTTCGCCACTTCAGGTTACATTATTGTGATTTTCTTAAAAATCTCGTTTTTTTTAAGAAATCACAGTCTTTGTTACTAGCTGATAGTTTAATTTTCTATTGGTAAAGGAATTGTTGAGATCGGTGCAATAGTTTCAAAGCATATTCGGCACAAACAAACAACAAAATCGTTCCACTTATAAAATTAGAATAGAGTATAGTAGGAACATTTTAATAAGATTGATTATTATTTGTGCATTTTTTTTTAATTTGGTAACCCATCTACATTATAACATAACAGAATAATTAAAAACTCAACTAAATCAAAAAAAAAACTTACATTAAATATTAATATGCAAAAAGTTACAAATTAGAATTTCTGCGTCCAGGCAGCCCTACGTGGAGTTTAATATACAACTGGTAAATCGGAGAAATTTATGTATTTGACCCCAAAGTAAGCGTAGCTTGTGTTATAGGTACTAAGATTACTGATAAATATTTTAATGAATAATATTCATAAATATTTATAACATACATATAAACACCAAGACACTGCAAAACATTCATGTTCATCACACAAACATTTTCCAGTTGTGGGAATCAAACCCACGGCCTTGGACTCAGAAAGCAGGGTCGCTGCCCACTGCGCCACGCTGCCTTCAAAGATAATATATGCTACGCTTTACCATCACACGAAGTGACTCAAATACCCGCGTCCGATACTTAGCATGTAATTGACTAATAGGAAGCCGCTGGTTCCGCTAACTTTCTAGCACGATGTCAGAATTTACCCCAGCGAGTTGAATTTGTGTGACATGTCTTTATCTAGGGCGGGATTGTTTCCTCGATAATGTAAGCGTAACCGCGGGGCCATGGATTTGTCGCTTAAAGTTAATCGCCGCGGCCGAACTGCACGCGGCTCAATTTTTAAACTGAATTTAAAATTCGAATCGCGGATTGGTCGCGTGATGCTGATCGCACATCAATACTGAGCCGAACCTCACGCGGCTCAATTTTTAAACTGAGTTTAAAATTCGAATCGCGGTTTTTTGCGTCATGATTATCGCACATTAATTAATGCAGAGCCGAATCGCAAATTTTTAAATGAATTCGAAATTCGAATCGCGAACGAAATGAATGATGGTTTCAGCTAATACTGAAAAACATACCGTGCTGAACTGAACTGCATGAACCTTCTCCAGCGGTTTAATAAAAGCACTCGGTTACTGTTTAGACTGCCAGAATGATTGCCTAACTTATATAAGGCAAGTTAAGAAGAAAATTCCTTGCTGAGTGCGTAGTGAATATTGACTGAATAACTAGTTTAACGTGCCTAGAATCGAACCGCATTCATTACTTGTATTATTTTTCAATTTATTTATTATTATTTATATATTTATCTCTATTTGTACACCACTATGAAGTTAGAGTAATAAAAGAAGAATAGAACTACAAAGACGGAAGTAGAATACGAAAGGCGGCCTTATCGCTTGGAAGCGATCTCATCCAGGCTACCTTAATTAATCGCTTAATACGATATTACACAACGCAGTCCAATTGTAGCTCGAGAAACTAGTCATTTGACGGCCGATTGGCGATGTGGGCAGCGACCCTGCTTTCTGAGCCATGGCCGTGGGTTCGATTACCACAACTGGACAATGTTTGTGTGATGAACTTAAATGTTTTTTAGTGTCTGGGTGTTTATTTATAAATTATAAGTATTTATGTATATTATTCATATAATTATTAATCAGTCATCTTAGTACCCATAACACAAGCTATGCTTACTTTGGGGCTAGATGGCGATGTGTGTACTGTCGTAGTATATTTTTTTATTTATTATTTATTTTCATAACATTCCGCAGCGCACTAAACTGTCGCTTATACTAAAAGCCCGTGGCCCTGCGGTAAGAAAGCGAAACGTGAGCATTACTTTTAAGTACTTTGAATTGCGTAATTAGTATATTAAGTTTATGGAACAATTAAGTTTAAAGGGACATAATTGATACGATAAGTCCTCAAGCCTATTCTTACCATACCCACTTGTGCAAGCTACCATAACGTCTTGGTTTCATTTTTAAATTACTACAAAATCTGTATATAGAAAATGCTATAGCACACAGGGCAGAAACCCAGCTTTCTGAGTCCAAGGCTGTGGGTTCGATTCCCGCAATTGGAAAATATTAATATTATGAACGACTTTGTCTACGTTTGATTTTGTTTTTAATGTGGCATTCAATTTAGTTGTAGTTCTAAAAAAAATTAAAGTATTCAGTATCGCTAAGCCTTAAATGAGGGGTTTGCTGCTGTCCGCTGAGGAGTTCTGTCCTCTATCTCCAACCACTTTCATCAGATCTAGACAAAGTTTGGGCAAAATTAAATACGTATTAACTATAAATGACCCCTATCGTAAAAAATAATTATTTAAATCGGTTATAATTTGTCGGAGTTATGGTGTAAATCGTCAAGCACTTTCATCCCCTCTCCCAAGGGAACCGAGCTTAATGTCGGGATAAAAAGTATCCTATATTACTTCTAACACTTCCAAGAATATGTGTACAAAGTTTCATGAGGATCGGTTAAGTAGTTTTAGTAGTTGTTAGTGTGTGTTTTTAGTGTTGTAGTTTTTGCGTGAAAGCGTAACAATCAAACTTACATTGACATTTATAATATTAGTAGGGATAGGGATCCACCCAGCGCTTGACGACAATCACGCCCGTAAGAAAGCAATGATGAGGTCTAGGTTGGCACGCTTGGCTAGAAGAAGCCTAATCACTCTAGCCTTGAAGGTACCCAAATTATACGTGGCAGGAAACACAGTTGCCGGGAGGGCGTTCCACATCTTAGCGGTGCGTATAAGAAACGCGGATAAATTTTTCAGCGTTGCTTCACATTTTGACGTGACAACGTCTTATAATTCGATGGAGCCGGCTGCACGCACGAAAAAACATGACGTATGCGGCGTTACCTCGTTCTGAGGCGTTCCATTCAAGGCTTGAAATGCAAGCGAGAGCGCGGAACGAGCGACAAAGAGGCACAGTCGGCCTCCGCGTTCGACATCTGTCTCTCTCCTACTTGAGTGAGCGATGCGTCCGCGTGGACAGCTTCTATACAATAATACATTTACATGTTTTCGGCAAGGATGAAGTGCAGTGAAAAGTGAATGTGGTGTCAATTGTTTAGAGCAACCATTCCATCAGTATTTTCTTACGACGTAGTCACGTTCAACTATCGTCAGTAAGCCGACTTTACAGACAACCAATTATTTTTTATAATACTAGTGTCGCACGAGATTAGTATTTAGAAAAGAAATATGGATCTGTATGTGAAGAAGTTTACTAAAAAAAACCAAGCTAAAATATGAATATTTACATATCTAGCAGCATAATCTCTTAATTACACAAATCGCAGCAGCACAATGCGGTTTCACGTGCGAATATCATAATTCAATTGGACAAAGGGGGCCGATGGTGGAGATATGCTGAAACAAAGCACTCTCGTTGAAGTCCGTGCTAATTAAGGCCATCGCGACAGCATCGCTGTTTACTAATGCACACTGTTAGGTAATGAGAAGCGGTTGTCTTTCTGCTTGCTTTGCTTTTTTTTCTTACGAGCTTTTTCATTCAGTTTTTTTATGATCGGTGTTTTCTAACAAACCGTGTAAAGATTATTATATTCAGCAGGATATTTTTCTATAATATTTATTCGTGTTTATACCCACACCTGGAGGCCGAAATTAGTATATGCCTTTTATATCAGTTTTATAGCGACTTTAGCGCCATCTAGTAGGAAACATTGCTATTTAAATCTACTTTTTCCAATTGTACGAAATTTTTAATATGCATTTTAAATTTATAAAATCTACAGGGTATGTTCGACTGTCGATTTTTTTAAATGTCAAAGTCAAATATTTCTTTATTCAAATAGGCACATAGATGGCACCTTTGATGCGTACATTACATGTAAAGACCAATGAGGGAAGTAGATTTCATAAATATAATTTACAAAAATATAATTAAATACTATCGGTACACAATTTAACTAGACATTCTATTAGCGATATGTCAATGCGTTTAATATCTATCAATTGTTTCTATCACTTATAAATAACAGATAAGGGTAAGTATAAATTTCTTATACCGGATCTTAGACTATAACCGGGTTGCTTCTTAAATAGTTCTAAGTGACTATGTGAGATGGTGATAACAAAAAAAACTAAGTTATAAGAAATATAACGACTAAGTGTGTTCTTCAGACCAATGCATGTTTGCAAAACCTCGTAGCTTTAGTTTTAAGTTTACGAATGTAGTTATCGCCATCCACTCACTTCTATGTATATATTTTACATGTAACGTACGCATCAAGGATGGACGTTGGGGTCCCAAGGTGCTGGAATGGCAGCCCCGCACTGGTAAGCGCAGCGTTGGTCAACCCCCAACGAGGTGGACAGACGACATTAAGCGCGTCGCAGGAAGCCGCTGGATCCAAGCGGCACAGAACCGTGGAATTTGGAACTCCCTACAAAAGACCTATGTCCATCAGTGGACGTCTGTCGGTTGATATGATGATGATGTACGCATCAAAGGTGCCATTTGACTTCACTTGACTAGAATATAACAATAAACCTAGAACTGTTTGCAGGCAAAAAAAAAGAAAAGCTGTTTACACTGCATTACACAATACACAATGTTATTACAACAGCTGGCAACCTGTTGCCCACTATACTATTTAGTAGCCTTAGTAACAGATTTTATCGCTCACAAACGTGGTGTCGTTTTCGAGTACGGAAATGCTTAACCATCGGAGTAAAATGGATCTTATTTGCATTGTTTTAAAGCTCAAATTAACCTACAATTTTTTAGTTCGAGCTTTTGACAGGACGTAAAATTTATTACTTCCGAATTCTTGTCTATCTTGTTACAACCCTACCGAAAGAGAAGTGCCGCTAAGCGATTAAGCGTTCCAGTACGATGTGGGAAACCAATTAGGGGTATGGTTTAACATAACTGCCATACTCACTAAAAGGTTAGCCCGCTACCATCTTAGACGGCTTCATTACTCACTTTCAAGGGCATTCAAGGGCTAACTTGTAGTAAAAAAACGATTTTAAATAAAAATCAGAAGTACACGATTTGAGACTCTAATCCAAGTCATATTAGGTCCGTTTTACTTTGACGATGCAGAGTTTGGTATACGAAAACGACTCCTCGATTGCAAGTGACCAAACCCGTACTAAGGCTATAGATCGGTATCATTCGCATGTTCCTTACATGCATTTCACCTGCACCGATCTTATCGATACACAAGTTTTGTTTCTCTTGATATAATTTATGCACACAGGTATCTACTCGTAACTACATAATAATATGTCAGTGCACGCACGTTTAACTTTTACTTTTTTTTGAATGTACGTATAGACAAGCCTTGGTTGCAAGTACACCTGGTGGTGTCACACTACATGGTAATCATTGAGCCTTAATCAATTATCGAGTAAAATTTAAACGGTAACATTTAACTCTTTAAAATAATTGTTTTACAAATATAACCTATCATAAACTATTTAAAACTAAATAAAATCTAAAACGTCTTCGAAACCACCGCAGCGAGCCACAGTTCCTAAGATGCTGGCAGCATTACCCCTTGAGATGGCCAAACTAATTCATTAGCCAAGGCAACTGCCCGCTCCAGGACCACCGGTAGACTCGATTACCCTTTTTCAATAATTCTCGTGCCTCCGGACCCCATGGTCCCAAAGTCTCTACTCCAAAAGGCACAAAAATTAAGCTGCTATCCAGGTTTTCATATTTACGCCTCTTGGCCTGCACGGCACTGGTAGCAGCCGCACCCACCATTGACGAGGTGCCCTGGATGTGTGCTGCAGCTAAAGTATCGACACAAGTTGCATCCCACACAAGTGAAAAATGATGAAAAAAAATGATCTTGGAAAATTTAAATCATTTCTTTTTTATTGCTCATAAATTGATTTTCTACTTAGGGCAACAGATTTACATGACACTCGTGAATTTGGCGTGGTTTTCATGGTAATAATTGACGGAGCAATTGTCGCCCTGTGCCCATAAATCTGAAGCGTATGTGTTAAGCTGCATGTACCTATAATTACACCGGCATTATTAAGCCCCATAGTGTCATATCATATTTATACAAAGTGTGTGTGAATACAACGTGCAACCGAATTACGAAAAAAATTTTTTTTTTTTACTACGACAATACACACATCGCCATCTAGCCCCAAAGTAAGCGTAGCTTGTGTTATGGGTACTAAGGTGACTGATGAATATTTTTATGAATAACATACATAAATACTTATATATAATATAAAAAATAATACATATAAACACCCAGACACTGAAAAACATTCATGTTCATCACACAAACATTTTCCAGTTGTGGGAATCGAAATCGGCCATGGACTCAGAAATCAGGGTCGCTGTCCACTGCGCCAATCGGCCGTCTAATTGGAGGAAACATAAGTATATTTTATAAGGAATCAACATGTTAAAGTATTAAATCAAAAGAAACATATTCATTTTCCTACACAAACGAATGTTAAAACATTTTTAGTGTATACTAATGACACGGTTGCCTGAAAGCAAGCCGCTCCGCTTTCATCTCACACGATAGAACAAAGATTGTAAAATTGTAAAACTATGTTGGAAAAGAGCAACTGCTGAGTTTCTTGCCGGCTTCATCTCGGTAGAATCTGCCTTCCGAACCGGTGGTAGAGTCACACAAACAGACATAATTGACGTTTCAAAAGTGCTTATTTATTTATTTTTATATTTATTTGGTATCTATGACCCATCACTACACACTACACTATAACTTAAATAGAATAATTAAAAACTATACTAAATCAAAAAAAAAAAACTTACATTAAATATTAATATGCAATACAAAAAAAGTTACAAATTAAAATTTCTGCGTCCAGGCAGCCCTACGTGGAGTTTAATATATCTCTATGGTCGTTCCTTCATCACTGAAGATCGTGGTCCTGGTGAGATCTCAACTTCGCGTTGGTAAACTGTCTCCATCGACTTTTGTTGGAGGCCATTTTCAAAATACAACTTGTAATATGCCTTATATTACCTACTTTAGGCCTAATTGAAATAAATGAAATTTGAATGTGAACCCTATTGAAGATAAATATAGCCTAATACCTACACTACGCGATGGGTACCTAATAAAGTGACTCCTGAGTCACATGATTTAATTTTGCATGTGATTTTAGAGCTGTATCAGTAATCCAGTAAAAACAATGGCAGTGGTTTACTCAAAAACTATTGGGTTGCGAGTTCTACGATTTTTGTTCACTCGAAAGGTACACATATATTCACTGTATACATATAGCTCATGGAAAGCGTTCGAAAACGACTATAGCGAGCTTTGCTTTTTATAAGTCGTACTTAATATTTTATCCCTCCACTTAACAATTTATGCCTCTATACAGCAAATAAGCAATATGAAGCTCGGAATACGATCAAGCTAAACAGCAGAAGTTACGTGTTAAATCCTTTTGGAAAATTTTAACGGTTCAACCTTATATAACTATGGTTAATAATTTTCACTATGCTGCCAAGAGGCAAAAATTAAATAGCGTCAGCAGCGTCTTAGCGCAATGTATTACCGCTATGTGACTAGTTTAGTTCGTTTTAGTTAAGCATCTTATTGAATTCATAAAATCATGGCGTTACGTGACGCCGATGTTACTTTTTTCATCATCGAATCTATTGATTTACTTCTAGACATAGATTATTAGTAGGGACTTCTAAATTTCACAGTCTAGTGCCGCTTGCATCCAGCAGCATTCTGCGACTCTTTTGATGTCATTCGTCCACCTCATGGTCTACCAACGCTGCGTTTACCGGTGCGGCGTCGCCTTTCCAGCACCTTGGGATCCCTCCACCAAATCTACGCCCATGGCCACTTCAGCTGTCTTGGTAAAACTGGTACTACAGATCTCCTCGTTTCTAATTTGATGACGCAGAGACACTCGCAGTCAAATATCGATTTTTGACGTGACAACGTCTTATAATTCGATGGAGCCGGCTGCAAGCACGAAAAAACATGACGTATGCGGCGTTACCCCGCTCTGAGGCGTTCCATTCAAGGCTTGAAGTGTAAGCGAGAGCGCGGAACGAGCGACAAAGAGGCACAGTCGGCCTCCGCGTTCGACATCTGTCTCTCTCCTACTTGAGTGAGCGATGCGTCCGCGTGGACAGCTTCTATACAATAACACATTTACATGTTTTCGGCAAGGATGAAGTGCAGTGAAAAGTGAATGTGGTGTCAATTGTTTATAGCAACGATAATATCTATCAAATAATTTAGCCATTCCATCAGTATTTTCTTACGACGTTGTCACGTTCAACTATCGTCAGTAAGCCGACTTTACAGACAACCAATTTTTTTGTCATTCATATGGAGTTACGCAGCCATTCTTAAGTCGCAAGTGAAAACGTTCTTAAGCGTCAATAAAGTTCAAATTTAACATTGAAGTAAATAACTTAAATTTCTCGTTGCGTTGCAATCTCTAGAGGATGATGTTTAGACTTGAGTGACATAAGATTTAGGATATAATTTATAT
Source organism: Pararge aegeria (assembly GCF_905163445.1). NCBI lineage: Eukaryota > Metazoa > Arthropoda > Insecta > Lepidoptera > Nymphalidae > Pararge > Pararge aegeria. Next base: position 5,484,580 of record NC_053201.1, read on the forward strand.
GAGAAATATTGGTCGACACGGAACGCCCGCATATGTATAAAATCATCTTGATAGTTGGGAGAACTTTTAGTTTTAATTATGCAATATAGTAGAAATATTGTCTAAAAATAAAGTAAAGAAATAAGAGTTTTCGTTATTAAAAGTAAAATCAATATTTTTCGTATTGTTTTTGTAAAAAAATACAGATATTACACAGTATAAATACAAAGTATTTATGGGATAGAGGCGCAGAGGGGTCATGACGGCATAAGATAGCGTCATGCCGTTTAACGTGACGGCATAGGATTTGGCTGGCAGAAAAAAGTCACTAACCTGATGTTCACTAAGCTTCCGCATAAGCTCGTGGTAGGGAGCCGCTCTCGCTGCGCCCAACGCCGGTGGTGGTAACCGACCCTCCATACTGTGCAGCCAACGCCGGAGACAGCGAAGCTCGTGTGCCGGATCTATAACAAACGTTCATTTTTAACTCCATACATACTTTTATGTACTTCCATGCTTTAAATCCTCTATAAAACATTCTGAAACAGTTAGCTTATTAAAAACTTCAAAACACCCAATGTACTAATAACCACAATATCATCCAAACAATAAACTACGACAATACACACATCCCCAAAGTAAGCGTAGCTTGTGTTATGGGTACTAGGATAGCTGATTAATATTTTTTTATAAACACCCAGACACTGAAAAACATTAATATTCATCAAACAAACATTTTCCAGTTGTGGGAATCGAACCCACGACCTTGGACTCCGAAAGCAGGGTCGATGCCCAAGGCGCCACTCGGCCGTGCTCGTGAGCACGTTTCCCACATTTTTCGTTGATATTTTTATTGTTTTGTTTACAAAAAATGAGAGATTCAAGTTTTGACAGCACACCGCAAGATATTTTAAACTCTGCAAAAGACATTTTGACGGCCGATTGGCGCAGTGGGCAGCGACCCTGCTTTCTGAGTCCAAGGCCGTGGGTTCAATTCCCACAACTGGAAAATGTTTGTGTGAAGAACATGAATGTTGTTCAGTGTCTGGGTGTTTATATGTATATTATAAGTATTTATGTATATTATTCATAAAAATATTCATCAGTTATCTTAGTACCCATTACACAAGCTACGCTTACTTTGGGACTAGATGGCGGTGTGTGTATTGTCGTAGTATATTTATTTATTTATTTATTTATTTCCAACAAGCTACTACCGGAAATATCAAGAAAATATAGAATGGTATCAGTTTACTAGGACTGATTCTATTAATGTTAGCAGTAAAGTTACTGCCTTAGAATTGGTAAAGAGAATTCATATTATCGGTGTAGATAAAGTCTTGTTTGGAACTGTTGATAATTAGGTATTAAAACACTTATGTGATACTATTATCACAACTAACCCAAATTCGTGTTTAATACCCCTAATCATAAAACAGTTGCATAAATAACTAATAACTAATAAATTAATCTGCAATAAAATGTTATTATTTCGGTGTATTTACATAGTTTCCTATGTAGTAAGTGAGTGTACTGCAAACAATTTAAGCGGACTAGCTATACTATGATATGTATGGCTATACCCGCCAACCCATATTAAGGCAGTGTGGTGGGTCTATGACAGGGGGGACATAAATTAGACAGACTAAGGACAATGGTTTAAATACCATACTAATACTAATCCGTACTAATATTATTACTGCGATAGTGTTTCTGTATGTTTATACGTTAGTTTGTTACCTATGTCAGGCTCAAACGTTGAACCGATCTTGTTGAAATTTGGCACTCATACCACATGTATGCATTCTGGAGATTGACATAGGATGTTTATCTCGGGTTGCCGAAGTTGACCGTTTAATTTAAAAAAAAATTTTTACCTACGCATAACAAAATATACTACTTGAAATGAATACGTTATCTTGGTGAAAGGCTACATTTTATAAATGGAAAATAAAGGATTTGTTGTAAATAATAAGTTCATAAAAGGTAATTAATTTAAACCAGTCCATTAAGTTTGGTTGTAAGATTTGTGTACGATAGAGTCGGCATTCGATAGATGCTGGATATTGGATAGATGCTGGATATTGGATAGAAGCAGGCGTTACTTTGCGGAAATCCATGACATATTATGAAAATGCGTGGTAATTATGGCCAACCCCTGCGAAGAGAGAGTTCTTTAGTCCAGCAGTAAACTGGATGGATGCATTCAATTTTCATTTCGTCCCGGATAACAGAACCGTTCCGATGGCATGTCCGATTTCAGTACTTAGAACTGAAATGACTACCACGATTTTTCTAACATAAGTAAAAGTATCATATTATGAAAATTAAGCTCAATTTGCTATACTCCGCGAAAAGCAGGAGAATCTGTATGGTGTTATTTAAGATTTCTTCAATCCTTTTACTCCACACAAAACACCAAACAACTTCGTTAATGTACCCTCTACGCAAGTTTCGCCGGAAGCGGAGCATCTTCTGGAGATGTTTTTTAAAGTCAACATCTCCTGAGAATGCTCCGGTTTTCTCTTTCCTCCTGCTTTTCGTCGAGTATAGCAAATTAAGCTTAATTTTTATAATATACAATTTGATGCTGAAAGCCGTGATAGCATATTGGTAAGGACTTTTGCTCTCTTTCGGGGGGGGGGATCGAAGTCTATCAGGGGTACCTTTATATTTTCGGAATTAAGTGCGTTATAAGGAATAAAGTATTACTTTATTAGCTTTAACCCGCGGCGTCGCTCGCGTTGTAATTTGAATAACTTTGCCAGGAGGAATGGGATACCGATCATGAATGACAAATCCAAATTGATCGCTTGCTTGCATTTTTCGGGGATAAGAAGTAGCCCATGTAGCTCATAAACTATCTCTATGCCAAAAATCACATCAGCCCGTTGCTCCGTTGCTGCGTGATTGTAGGACAAAATGGAAGCGTAAGCGTATCTTCCCACGGGAACTGTGCATTTTTCTGGGATAAAAGTAGCCTATGTCGCTCTCCTACTCATAAACTTTCTCTATGCGAAAATTCTCATCAATCCGTCGCCATGTTGCTGCGTTATGGATAGACAAACAGACACACTTTCGCATTTATAATATTAGTATGGATTCTCATGCAGACTCTTTTTTTTTTATTATTGTACAAGTTGACCCTTAACTGCAATCTCACCATACCACACATTAGTGATGATACAGTTTAAGATAGTAGCGGGTCAACCTGTTAGGGAGTATGGTTAAACCCCTAATCAGTTAAATTCTATTTATGGATATTTTGTAAATACTAACCGACAGTGTCGGAACATTCACCGTCCCGGTTCCGCTGGTCCGGACTAAGCAGCAATCTCAAGCTTTCCCACTTCACGTTCAGATGCTCCATCCGCCACGTCACCTGGGGAACAATGGACAAAGTCAGGTCAAACACAGGTCAACACCTTGAATAAAGAATATCATGATATTCTTTATTCAAGGAGACCTTTCGCCGCAAAGCTAATAAATCAGCGCAATAGACGTAATTTGACGGCTGACTGGCGCAGTGGCAGCGACCCTGGTTTCTGAGTCCATGGCCGTGGTTTCGATTCCCACAATTGGAAAATGTTTGTGTGATTAACATAAATGTTTATCAGTGTCTGGGTGTTTAACTGTATATTATAAGCATTTATGTATATTATTCATAAAAATATTCATCAGTCATCTTACTTTTACATGTTGATTCCTTATGAAATATACTTATGTTTCCTCCAATTAGACGACCCTGCTTTCTGAGTCCAAGGCCGTGGGCCTTGTTTATATGTATATCATAAGTATTTATGTATGTTATTCATAAAAATATTCATCAGTCACCTTAGTACCCATAACACAAGCTACGCTTACTGTCGTACGCTTATTGTCGTGGTATATTTATTTATATTTATATTGTTTTATTTATAATTATGTCTATTTTTATGCGATCTGGTTGCTAACAGGCAATATAACTTATTTTACAAACTGCCCTATGATTCGGAAGTACCTACTATGTACAAAATATATAATTTTTTTCTTAAATACAGTTCAACGGGTACATACCACGATAATGTTTTTGGTTTTTTCTAAATTTAAAAGTGACGTTGTCAGTGTAGTATGTCGAACAGTTCGTGTAATACCAATCGTGTAATGTTCTTAACAATTATTCATTGTAAAGTCAACATCTCATGAGGATGCTCCGGTTTCGGAGCGAAACGTGCGTAGAGGGTACATTGCCCAAGATCTGTTTGGTATGGAGTATACGGATTGAAGTAATTATAAATTACACCATACAGATTCTCCTGCTGTTTGCGGAGTAAAGCAAATTAAGCTTAATTTTCATAATATATTATGGATTTCCGCAAAGTAACGCCTGCTTCTATCCAATATAGTGTAATACCGACAAAAAACACGAAAGCCGGTAGTCAGATTCTGCCCGTGACATCCAATGACATCCAATGACATCTCGTACCTACGCAGTCCCGTCGTGACCACGATCCATGCAACTGAGTCGAAATATCGACATATCCAAAAATATTATCGTGGTATGTACCCGTTGAACTATATTAAAGAAATGTTGATTATCCACGAAAATCTTAGTTTAAAATCTTTAATATCATATTTTTGAAGAAATTAACGGTTTTGTTGATATTGTTGCAAATCAATCCTTACTGAACCAGCGTCTAACCCTTCCCATTGTGGGGGGAGAGCCGTGCCTTGTAGTGGGCCGTTAATGGGTTGACGATGATAGCGAGGGATGAAAACGGAGTTGCGTGCTTTCAAGAAAAGCAATGGGGAAAGTATGGGGAACGTCCTTACCTCCGCAGCAGCCTCTGGAATTCGATCAAGGATAGCAGCTGCCTGCTCTATGAACTTGGCGCGGCGCGGCTCCACCGAAACCAGCTCTGACATTCGGTTCTGGAACATTAAAAAAAGAAGAAGAATTACTTAGCCCTTTGAAACTCTCATAGCTGCCTGTTACATTTGTCTGTAGGCACCTAGATATCCGCCCTGGTTGGGGAGAGTGATTTTATCACAGTTAAGCTTAATTTGCTATACTCCGCCAAAAGCAGGAGAATCTGTGTGGTGCAATTTATAATTTCTTCAATCCTTATACTCCACACCAAACAGATCTTCGGCAATATACAATCTACACACGTTTCGCTCCGAAACCGGAGCATCAAACATAAATTGAGCTGACCGCACATGTTCGGTATCAACAGCTAAATATTTAAGCTAATTAAAAGCTTGAAACTGCTTTTACAAAGTAATGTTTATTTACTTTAGAATGTTTCGAGCTGAAAGTTTTGAGCAGAGAGTATAGTCTGTCCAATATCATAGTGTCGGTACACCGGCAGGAGAAATTGGCATATTACTTTTTATGCGAGTAATTGTTTGTTGTATCAATTGTTTTCCTATTTTATTCTTATTGTTTTAAAATTAATACTAATTAATAATTAATTATTGTTATAAATAATGAAACAAGTTAAAGGAAAATCTTATTGACAAATGTGTGTAGATAAATAAAAGTAAAATAGAAGTTTTGGCTTATAATAAAGGATCCAACGTCATTACGTTCTGAATCCATACTAAAATATCGATAACTAGCATAACATCCGTTCGACGTAGTTACTACGTCAAGTAAGAAAATAAATTTTCTGCCAAAGTCAACCAACAAAACCTTTTACCACAGCATGGCACTTCGATATAAAATGCCAAATTCTCCTGCGGATGTACGCAGCGGCACCTTAGACTAAATGCGGCACGGGCCAAAACGGCAAGGCACAAAGGCGACCGTATCAAAGCGAATGGACTACAATGTATTTACAATTTTTTTATAATTTTTTATTACCAATAAATCCTTCCTTATATTATGAATGCAAAAGTTGTTATATCTTTATGGACATAAATTAAATTTTCAAATATGTACTGACTATGCACCGTCTTTATTTTAACTTCTTTAAATGTATCCTTTAATGACTCTCTTGGGCCCATATTATAAATTGCACAAACAGCCCTCTTCTGCAGCACGAAAATAAAATCAATATCAGCAGTATAGCGAAAATAACTAAAATACACAAGCCTAGCAGTGTCTATATCTGTCATATGACAAATCTTTTTAACCTCGTATGCTGCAGAACTAATTCTGTTCGCTTAACTATTTATATATTGGCTCCATTGAAGTTTAGCTTCTAACGTGATACCTAAAAAAATGTCGTACCCACCAGATCCAATTCCTCATTATTAAGTTGTAGCTACATCTACAATGAGAAGGGTTGTAACCCTTAGCAGTGTTGTCTACAACCCTTCTCATTGTAGGATGAGACCTGTGTCCTGAGGTGGTCCGGCATTGGATTGATATGGTGACATAGATGTATTATGCAGAGTCCTAGATTCGGCCCCGATACAAAATTATACGAAACTAAATTTAAAATATATTAAAATACTCTGTTTGACGGCCGAGTGGCGAAGTGGGCAGCGACCCTGCTTTCTGAGTCCAAGGTCGTGGGTTCGATTCCCACAACTGGAAAATGTTTGTGTGATGAACATGAATGAGCTGGTGTTTATCTGTATATTATAAGTATTTATGTGTATTATATACAAATAAAAATATATTGATCAGCTATCTTAGTACCTATAACACCAGCTACGCTTACTTTGGGGCTAGATGGCGATGTGTGTATTGTCCTAGTATATTTATTTTTTTATTTATTTATTTATTCGTTACGAAATGGTAGGCCACTCACCATTCTCAACTTCCTGCTCGAAAGGTTTTCGGGACTAGAATATATCTCCTCTTGGACGTGCGTGAGCCACCGGCAGAGTTCACTGAACTCCGATATCAGCTGACTCAGCGACCACTGTCTGTTAAAGCTGGATGTGGGGTTGAGGAGCCGCGGACTGTTCTGCAATACTGACGAATTGTTTGACAACAGCTCGCCGTTTGCTTCCTGTAACGAGAAATAAACATTCATCCTAATCATTTGGTCGGCCTGACGTTTTGTACCCTACCGACAAAGACATGCCGCTAAGCGATTTAGCGTTCCTGTACGATGTCGCGTAGAAACCTATTAGGGGTACGGGTTAAATATAACTGCCAAACTTGCTAACAGGTTAGCCCTCTACCATCTTAGACTGCATCATCCCCTACTACCAAGTGAGATTAAAAATATAAAAAACTAGCTGTTGCCCGCGACTTCGTCTGCGTTTCAATTTGTTTTTTGATGTGGCATTAAATTTAGATGTAGATCCAACAACATTCATCAGATCTGCACAAAGTTTGGGCAAATTTAAATACATATTATAACCTCTATAGTACAAAAATAATTATTTAAATCGGTTATAATTTGTCGGAGTTATGGTGTAAAATTGTCAAACATTTTCATCTCCTCTCCCAAAAGAACCGAGCTTAATGTATAGCGAGCGGGATAAAAAGTATCCTATATTACTTCTGACACTTCCAAGAATATGTGTACAAAGTTTCATGAGGATCGGTTAAGTAGTTTTTGCGTGAAAGCGTAACAAACAAACTTACATTGACATTTATAATATCAGTAGGGATAGGGATTGGGAATTTCTGGATTTAATCTGGTCTGGTCGTTGCCGCGTAGTAACCGATTATGTCTAAGAGATATAACTTACATACTTATGACAGGTTATCCCAACTTAAGACTGCATCATCACTTACCGCCAAGTGGGATTTCTTTTTGTAATTTTGACGGACCATCTGATGGTTAGTGGATAACTAGCGCCTATAAACTGAGCAGCACTTCACAGGGCATACAAGAAGCACGTCCTGTAAGACGCCGCCCTGTGTCCATCAATTTGCGGCATAGGTGTTAAGCCTCATGCCTGTGGTTGACGGACGGCCTAGTGGCGCAGTGGGCAGCGACCCTGCTTTTTGAGTCCAAGGTCGTGGGTTCGATTCCCACAACTGGAAAATGTTTGTGTGATGAACATGAATGTTTTTCAGTGTCTGGGTGTTTATATGTTGTATATTACAAGTATTTATGTATGTTATTCTTAAAAATATTCATCAGTCACCTTAGTACCCATAACACAAGCTACGCTTACTTTGGGGCTAGATGGCGATGTGTGTATTTATTTATTTATTTGGTATCTATGACCCATCACTACGCACTACACTATAACATAAATAGAATAATTAAAAACTAAACTAAAAATTTTGCAATATAAAAAAAAAAGTTACAAATTAAAATTTCTGCGTCTAGGCAGCCCTACGTGGAGTTTAATATACAACTAGTATTGTCGTAGTATATTTATTTATTCAATTACACCGGGAAAAACGCCCTACAAACCAGAACACATCACTCAATGCTGCTTAGCGCCAGAAATAAGCATGACGATAGTACTACGGACGGACGAGCTGTCACAAAAAGCTTCTACTTCTACTAAAAGATTACAGTGGCTAATTTGCAATGTAGTAGAAGCGTCGTGGATCTAAACCCCTTTCACATGAAACGACTGTGCCCAGCAATGGGATATTAAAAGTTTGAGAAAAATGATAAGGCTTTTACAAAATTTTTCGTTTACTCTACCACAAAGCTAGCCCCGATCTGCAATCTCACATAGTGGTAAGTGATGAGTCAGTCTAAGATGGAAGCGGGCTAGCTGATATCTACACGGCGACGTACCGTAACGCTCAATCGTTCTATAAATCTAGACCAGACAAAAGAAAATTCTAAAATTGCCCTGTTCAGTTCAACACCACTCGTAACTTCAGATCGCCAAAAATCTCCTTCTTCTTTTCTTAGGAAAATGGCTTCGCAGAGCACAAATATTTGTGAGTAAGGAAATATTTGACTTCGAAGGCGCAACGTACCTTACAACTGTCGATGATCTGGTTGTCCATGATGTACTCATAGTGATGCTGCAGCAACGGCCACAGGTCATCGACCACGCTGCCACCGCTGGCAGCACTGCCCCAGCTGCGACGCCACGCTTCCCGACATGGCTCCTTCCTGCAACACGGAACACGAGGATTTTTAATGACTTCAGAAGATTTGATAGTCAATTGAATCCGAAAACATAAGAATACAGACAAGAAATTAGGTGAAATCAAGAATCAATCTCTTCGTATTACAGGGGAACTACATTTTAGGGTGATGAGTTCGTCAACGCCCAAAAACGACCCCTTGGATTTCTGAATAAACCTTTCAACCCTCTGCTTCGGTTTCTTCTGTAATCTGGCGTTTGCCTGGCTTTAAAATATAAACAATATCACAGTCATAAGTATATGACATCATCATCATAATTTCGATCTGCGGACGTCAACTGCTGAACGAATGTCAAGTGCTGAAAGAATTTATCCAGGTGTTTATGTCTTCTGTCATCCTTGTGCGGAACGCAGCGTTTTCCGGCGACTGATCGTTACTTTAAACAACTTGGGACCCCGACGTTATTCGACCTTTGATATGAGCGAACAACCGTCATACAAAGGAAGGTTGCGTTTTTCGGTCACCTACAGAAACCCTGTCCGAATTTTCAAGGTGGATCCTTAAAGGCAAAATAAGAGCACCTGGGAGACAGCGAAAGAAGTGGTTCAACGACATAAGAGTGTGGACCGTACTATTACATTATATAGAACTGAAGAAGATGGTGCCATCAATGTACTATTTACATCGGCTTCAATTTGAAGATGGCACTCAATGATGATGAAATGAACGAGAGATGATGGGAAGGAATCTTACCTCTTTTTAGTGAGGCTGTGGTACGGTCGCTCTAGCTGATCACCGGTGCCACAGGGTGGCGCTGGCGCAGATCGGAGCGACGATAGCGAGAAACTGCTCTTCAAAACACTGTTCTCGTAACCTGAAACTTGAAATACGCTTTGGTTATTAAAATTAACTAACAGTATATCATAACACAACAATATCACTAAAATTTGAACTGAAAATGCATTATTTTGTACAATCCCGTTTCATGTAACATGTTTCTTCAACCAGGTTGTCTGGAGGAGATTGCTTCAAGGATAAGGCCACCTTTGCGCATATATTTTGTAGTATCGTTGGTTTTGTTAAACTAGCTTTCTAATTGTATGTACAATAAAGAAGAAGTCTTTATTCTTATTTTTATTATTATTTTATTCTCCTTTTCCGGTGACATATTCTGCGGGCAAGAAACTCTGCATTTGCTATTTTACAACATCCTTATTTTTACAATAAATAATTATGCTGGCTTGTGAGATATAAAAACGGATCTTAGTTTCAATCAACCTTGTCGTTTATAAAATCCATCAAGTGTAAAGTAGTGTTTTAAGCACACGGTTTAAACGTATGCATCGGTAGGTCTTTTCGGGCACCAATTTTAGCACGAACTGTTGTTGAGTTTGGAGCTCGAAATAATAGTAGTTTAGGTAACCTTCCGTCGATCAATCAGATCGATCGATCGATCTCCGGGCTTTATCGATCGTAGCAGTTAGGAGTCAAATTCTGCTCAACATTATTGTTATCAACTATATTATTATGGTGAAAGGTGGAATTTCGTTGTACTTTATTATAATAAGAACCATTGTTAAGAAGAGTTCGCAATGAATTATTGAATTATTGAATCAAAATAATGTAATTTCATAATGGACGAATTTGGCTTCAAAACCCTCATAATTGCACTTTACTTGCGCTTTACTTGTCTGTTCTCCGTAAATTCGTTGCTATTAAAGAGATATTTATATTTGGTTAGGAAGATTATTTTATAATAAATATTTTTATCATGAGATTTAGGATAATATGCGTGTAGATCTAAAGAATTAAGCTTAAGCAATATCCAGTTTCTATTTTAAATAACATTTACTTGTTTTATTAGTTGACCTTTCTAGAACCTACGCAATTTTTTAATTCTTGTATGATCTTCATTAGGTTCTACACCTACATCATGATTTGATTGCAGTACGTGGTTATATCATTTGAATAGTTTAAATTATTTAAATTATCTTTCTTACATTTTTTTAACCTTCGTATCACAATCATTTTCCGGTTCGACAACATTAAGGTTAGTATAAAAGGACGAGGTCAGTTCTTAACTTACAATTGCATCAAAGCGTATTACATTGTTTTAAGTAAAAGTTGTTACTTACTTGTTGACATCTTGACTGCTGTCTTCGGGAACTTTCTAATTTAATCAATTTATTTCTTAAATCAACATTAGGTTTCCCGTTAGTCTTTTGTACTGATTCTTCTGTTTGTACTAATTCTTGCTTTACGCTCTTATTAATGTCTAAATTGCTTCGTTATAAAAGAACTACGGCGACTAGATTCGTTATGTTAAAGTTAAAAAAAAATACAATAAATAGTGTGCTCTTAATCACGTAATCTTGAGACAAGACTCATGAATTTGAAGATATTTTCTGTTTTGCTTTTGGTGCATCGGTCGGTGGTCACATTTTGCGTTCTTTGTTTCCTCTTTGCCTTCTTGTTGCGCTTTTCGTGTTTAATGACCCGGTCCTGGAAACAAAGAAAATAGCAATCCTTTAATATGGAAGTTCATAAACAAGAGACAGATTATAAACCAGCATTTCTACCGATTTCAATGAAACTTTCAGGGAATCTCCGTATTGACATGGCGAATAATCCTGTAAAGTTTGGTGACGATTACTATGTTACTATGATGATATTCTATTGTTGGGCGTACATGGGTATAGATAATGATCTTCACCTGCTTGAGAAGAGAATAGAAGAGAATGAATACGGAGTGAAATAAATTATTTAATATATTATGAGACTTAAATTAAAAATTTAATGATGTAAGTTTATTGTTTAAATAAAATAAAGCAAAATCTAGCCCGGCGAACATGGCTGGGTACGCTAGTAAATAATATAATTTTAGACTTTACATCATCAGCATCATCATATCAAATTATTACCGGCCAACTACAGGGCACGGGTGTCCTTCCATTAATGAGAAGGGGTTAAGGCCGTAGTCCACGACGCTGGCCTAGTGCCTAAAAATTGCTAAGACTTTACTCAGTTCATTGTAAAGACAATATCTACTGAGGATGCTGAAGATTTCCGCAAAGTAACACCTGCTTCTATTCAAATTTATTTATTTTTAAGCGTAGGTACTTTTGGTGGTTAAGGCAAATCAGAGCCTCTCTTTGCTCAGACTAATTGAGAGTTTTAGTCCATCCACGGACTGTTATAGGCTTTTGATGTAGGTACTTTTGTTTGCCATTTTGAATTATGACATCTGCCGTTATAACCATGGCGGTAGATCAATAAGTAACTTTCTCAGAAAATATAGATATTAAAGTGAAAGTCATTAATGCAGTTTCTATAATTAAAAACATAGGTACGTTAATAATTAGCGGATATCACCGGCATTACTTAAATTATTCGAAAGTAGGTCTCATAAATGTAACTAAGGTATAGAAATAGCCAATATATAACTCTGTTTAAAATTATATCGCTCTCAACTTGATTTTATCTGTTCGGTTACCAATATTTATTGGAATTAAACTATCATAAACAATAAATGTAACTTAAATTACTGTTAAAACGAAATCTAGCTTTCAAGGCTAACAACACTCTTAAATAATAAATCAACACAAAATTATCTAGACTTATGTAGTTATTTGAGATCTGTTCACAGACGTTTACAGCGTGATATTAATAAAATATATTGCTTGCTCGACTGTCGCTTATAGTAGCAGTCTCACTTACGGAGGTCCGTGAGGGAAAAACTACTCTCTCTTACAAAGGTTTCTGTTTCTCGCTAATAGAGGTTTTGGGAGCTTAAATGACGGGTCCTGGCTATTACTCTCACTTATAGAGTTTTCTCACTTATCCAGTTTTCACTTACCCAGGTTTGACTGTAAATTGAATATCTCTGGTGAAATCGATATCAGTTGTGGAAATCGAACCCGCAGCCTTGGACTCAGAAAGCAGGATCACTGCCAACTACGCCACTCGGCGGTCATAATATAAGTAATAAGGTACTATTTATTGCCACCATATCGCTGCGCTCAGTCGGTTTATCTTCACAATTGGAGCATATTACATAAAGTGCTTTAGAGCTTAACAAATGTCTTGGTTTCAATCCATGGATCAAAAACTACGTACCAAAATTTCGCATACAACTGTATTCATTAAGTCTCATGACTTTTCAAAAACTCGATGTCTAATCACAGCTCTGGTTGAAAATTAAATTTAAAATCTATTTCGGCGTTCCACTTTTCGCTGAGTAATATGAGAACCAATATACTACTATTCATCGGCATTTTACTTCTGTATATTTTAGTAATTGTAAATCAATTTAGGTATATTGTTAACTAAACTTATATATAAAAGTTTTAAGCGTTCCGTTTCTGATAAAATCAGCATAATATTTTTCCAAATAGGATATTGTTAAGAGTTACAATCGACTGATAATGTAACTTGTAGGTATTTTGCGTCGTTTGAAATTCCACGCAAATGAACCAAGAATCTTTTGAATACCTTAGTACAAACAGTGTAGTAGAACAGCGCTGAGAGTCTAAGAAAGGATGCAAATATGCCACATAAATATAACTTTATTATTTGAATTTTCGAACTATCGCAATTGTTTACAATGCTTATTCTCTGCCACCTCGTAATTTTTATCCTTTTTTTTTTTTTTTTTTATTCTATTTTTTTTAAGGGACTTTTATAGGTTACCTATATGTCAGCCCCATCGTTACACACAATATGAATCCTAAATAAACATAAATCTTAAACTACAACAATTTGAGAGAATCACCAACGAATCTATAAAGTTTCATTGCCGAAGTGCTCAACGGTTCGCTAATAATAGAATTAAAAATGCCAATGTTCATAAAATTAATATTCAGTTCGTAGGTTAGTGTTTCTCTCAAGCTGTGATTCCGAACACACGCCATTAGTAGGTGTAAAACATCATCTACCTCACCACATAAATCACAATTGGGAGAATCAACTTTCCTCATTAGGTATTTGAACTTGCCTAAAGGCATGTGCCCAGATCTAAGTCTAAATGCTAGAATTAAATTATTCCTACTAATATTACTATTCATAAACCAGGGTATATGAGGAGGCTCAGATTGAATGGTCCTGTACCATATACCTTTATCGAGCGATCTCTCATTAAAATATTCATTCCAATGTTCGAAACAAATACTCTTGTATTTGGACAACATTTCGGAATAGTGAGGTTTAATCTTGAAATCTTTTCCGTTTGTGTGCGCCAAGTTTGCCAGTCTATCCGCCTCCTCATTACCTTTCAGACCGATATGGGATGGAATCCACTGAAACTTTAAAGAAATTCCTTTTTCTTGATAATCTTTGATTATTCTCAAAATAGAATATGCTACAGATACCCCATTACAACCCGTAGTGCATCTTATAATATGTTGAAGAGCACTCTTACTGTCTGTTAATATAACTACTTTTCTGACGGAAATACCTAAATTTTAAGGCTTCTAAAATTGCTATTAATTCAGCTGTCAATATTGAGATATGCTCATTACTAACTTTAAATATTTTATGATTATTAAGATTTGGATCGTATATAGCGGCACCCACACCAGATTTACACTTTGATCCATCGGTATAAATCTTGTAAAAATCATAATAGTTGTTGAGAATTTCCAATATAATTTCATTTTTTAAATTATTTACCTCGTACAATTTTTTTGATTTATTCATACACTTTAAGTTAGTCATAATGATATCATCATATTTAATGTGACTTATCCACGAACTTAAAGTAAACATTTCCAACACTTCCGAAGAATTAATAGTTTCTACTCTAGTCTCACTATATGTAATAGCAAGTAAAGGTTTTTTTTTATTGATCCAATATCTTGACCCCCCTGTATTACTTAGACTATTTATACTACTAACGGTGGCATTATTACTCCATGACTGTGCCTTAATACAATATTTATATGCGAGATATTTTCTTCTAATACACAATGGCAGAATATTCATTTCACTTTCCATAACATGTATTGGCGTGCTACGAATAAATCCTCCAATAATTCTAAGAGCTTGATTTTGAATTCTATCTATTTTTACTAGGTGGATTTTAGCAGCATTGTCATATAAATAACAACCAAAATCAATCCTGCTTCTTATCAACGAAATATATAGTCTGCGCAAATGTTTAGGATGAATACCCCAGCCGGATCCAGCCAACATTTTAAGAATATTGAGATATTTGGTTGTTCTTTCTCTTATTTCATAAATGTGTTTCGTCCACCTTAAAGATTTGTCTAACCATACGCCTAAATATTTAATGGTATCCACAACTTGTACAGCTCGATCATCAATACTAATATTAATTTGTTCGGTTTTTCGCTTTCTAGTAAACAAACATATTTTAGTCTTGTTAGGAGATGGTTCCAATCCAATTAGTCTAAATTTTGTAACTACTACATTAATAGCACTTTGCATCATCAACATACAGTCCTGCAAATTAATTCCATTAACGTAAATAACAAAGTCGTCTGCATACTGCGTCATCATGACACCCGGGATACTTAAAGTAATTTTCCGCGTTACAATATTAAATATTAATGGTGAAATTGGGTCCCCTTGGGCTAAGCCTATATTTGTCCATCTTATCATATCTGAATCTCCCTGGCGATCAGCTACAATCTTTAAATGTCTTTCACTTAAATAGCACCACAAATATCTACATATTAGAGCACCAATACCAATCTGGTCAAGAGATTTAATAGCCTCGTCAACAACGACATTATTATACGCCTCATCTACATCTAGAAAGCATGCCAAAGTAGATACGGTTCTCGAAAATCCTTCCTGAATATACGAAGTCACGCGAGTTAGACAATCTAAACAAGACTGACCTCTTCTAAAACCGGAAGTATTTTGAGGTAACAATTGATTTTTCTCAACAAACCACTCAATGCGCTTAGTTAACATGGTATGAAATATTTTGCAAACGCACGAAATAAGCGAAATAGGTCTTAAATTTCCAGCTACAGAGCCATTTATACCTAGCTTTGGGATAAGAACAATTTTAATATCTCGCCATTGTTCTGGTATTTGACCCGAGACCAGAATGGAATTATATAGATTAAGTAACTCTCTTTTAGCATTTAATGGTAAATTGTAAATCATCGAATATGTGATTGCATCATCACCAGGTGCGGTGTCTTTTTTTTTTAAACAAACTAGTAATTCTTGTAACACAAAAGCTGATTCTAGAAAAGTATTACTAGATTTTAGATCAGGCATGGAGGTTAATGCATAGTCTGGTGTGAGCTTACATAAAATATCTTGCTTTTGTAAGTTGGATGCATAAAATTGACGTCTTTTGTACCCCTTTACCCAACGCATTTTGTCCCACATAACAGATGCTGACGTTTGTTCACAGATACTGTCACACATATTTTGCCAGTCAAGTGATTTATAGCGTGAAATTATATTCTTGCTTTCTTGAATCTTTTCTTCTAATTTATTTAAGTTATCCGGTGTTGGATTCCGACGAAATTTACCTAAGGCTAACCTACGCTTAGCTACAGACTCGGATATGGATGTACACCAATATGATTGTGGTTTAAATTTAGAACTTGGACTGGAACATATTTTAATCATCGGTATATGTTTATTAGCACTATCATTTATTTTGTTGGTAAATGAATTATACCTTTCTTGTACATTCTGAAAACTTAGAGAAGAAGAGAATAAATCTTTAAGTGTTTCGTGATAAGAACTCCAATCAGCTTTTTTAAAATTACGCTTATTAACTAACTGTAACTTTTCTGTGTAATTAATTGTGTATTTAATTATTAAATGATCACTACCTAAATTTTCTTTCGTAACTTCCCATTTAAAATTAATCCCTATGTCCGACGAGACAAATGTGACATCTGGTGAGGTTTCCTGCAAATAATTTTGATTTAATTTGATCCTTGTAGATTCACCATTATTTATTGAAATTAAACCAAATTCAAGACAAGCGTCTTGTAGCTGGTTTCCTCTAACATCAGACTTATTAGTCTAATTTGTGTGGTGACCATTGAAATCTCCAGCAACTATACTATTTTTACCAAAATTTGAGAAAATACCATCCCAATCAGTCTGAGTAGTACGTACAGATGTTGGACAATAAATAGAAACAATATTCTCTAAATTATTACAGTTGAGCACCTTAATATAAACTATTTCTATGCCTAAATTACTAACAGCAATATTACAGATTCGTGCTTTTACACTTTTATGGGCAATAATAGCGACACCTCCATAACCATCCATTCTGTCTTTCCTAAATATATTATAGCCGCTTACATCAAAATCTATCTCCTCACTAAGCCATGTTTCACTTAAAATTGCAATATGTATATTTTCTTGGTCCAGAAATGCTTTAAATAAAGCTAACTTTGGTTTTAAACTCTGACAGTTCCATTGAATTATATTTAACGTGTGCTTTTTACTTTGACTATCCATTATAGAATATATTAAATAGGTTTTTGAAAATATCACCGTCCTTAATTAGTTCAACTACTAACATTTTAATTTCCTCTAAAATAACTCTCAAAATTAATATAATTTTATTCTCTATACCTGTTTGCGAAAAGCACACTGCTTTGATTTTTAATAAGAGTCCTGCAAAGTCAAACTTGTTACGTTTTTCCTTCTTTTCCTTGTTACTACCTTGCCATTCTCCTCTTCCTATATTTTCGGTAATATACTCCATATCAACAGTACTTTCTACTTTATTGCCTTTTTTCTTCCTTTTTTTTACTTTTTGTGACCCAGTTGGTATAGTCTCAATGATTTCTTCTTCTTTTTCACTATTTGAAGATGTTTCCATGTGCTCATTGTGAATCTCAGTCTCAGATACTAAAACATCTCTATATGTTCGATTGCCATTGCCCTTAATATGTTCGTTTTCACGGTGTTCAACTGTCACCCCGGTCATTTTACGCTGAAGTCTATCACTTACTTTTCTTTTATTGTGATACACAAACAAAGCCTTTCGATATTTACAATTCTCCTCGCACATAATCTTCCGAATTTCTTTCTCTTTATAAAACACAGGGCAGGTCTTGTCAAGGGCCATGTGACTTCCTTTACAATTAATGCAAGTATATAATTTTGTTTCACAATTAGGGTGTTGCTTTCCGCATTTTGGGCAAATAATTCTTTTAGTTGGGCAAAATTTCCTAGAGTGTCCATAATTCCAGCACCCAGAACACTGCGTGACAGGAAATGTGAATGTTTCCACCTTAAATCTGCACCCGTATATAAGTATATACGAGGGTAAGGTAGAACTTTTGAAACACACTCTAACTGATTCACTCTCAATCCATTCACGCTTTTCATTAAATCTCCTTAATCTTTTAATAGACAATATTTCGTACTCGCTTTCAAAAATTCCTATCATTTCACTTTCTTGAACTTCCATATCGATATTTCTCACTACACCGAATGACAATTGAATTTCTTGTGTTAACTGGCATCTATAATCTGAATCTGCAAACTTTTTATTAGTAAGCAATTTTTCTGCATTTCTTGTATCACTAAACTCAACTAAAACCTTATAAGGACTTTTATATTTGACACTCAAGATATTTCCTATATTTTCTGCACGTAATAGTTTAGCTAACGCCATTTGTTTAGGTAAAATTTCCTTTGACGTAATAATAACCTCTATCTTTGCATTTTCTTGATTTTCTTTATAAATTTCGTCTTCATCCATGTTATCACTACTACTAGACTTACGAACGGCTAGACGTTTCGGACGGTTCCGCTTTACGGTCGTAAATCCATCTTCATCAATACTTGCGCCACTGCTATCACGCAATCTCTTCTCCCGCTGTATATTCTCACACACTACACTTTCGTCAAATTCATTTACAATCAAAATATTAGGCTCACACTCGATACTTTTGCTTATTTCGCTCATGTTTACATTTTTTTTTTTTTTGTGGGTAGGCAAAAAACTTTTAACAATTATTGACAAAGCGTCCGCTCTAATGATGTGCTTGCGCACGAATGAATTTTTATCTTGAGAGAACGATCAAATCCGTCAAGAAAAATATCCTGACAACATCACAGCCGTCAAGGTGGCATGCAATCAATCTAATTGGTTAACGCCGTTATGCGTCGTCTATTTCTAAATATATGATTACCCCTGTAAAAAGTAAAAACAATCAAATAAGAGAAAATTAAACTTTTGATGACTCTAACTTTATGTACTCAGGTATTTTATTCATCATCATCATACCAACCGATAGACGTCCACTGCTGGACATAGGTCTTTTGTAGGGAGTTCCAAATTCCACGGTTCTGTGCCGCTCGGATCTAGCGGCTACCTGCGATGCGCCAAATGTCGTCTGTCCACCTCGTTGGGGGTCGACCAACGCTGCGCTTATTTATTATATTTAGCAATTTAACATGTGCTGATAATTCTTATTTAATTAATAAATAGTTTTCTAGACTTGAGTAGGTTTCCTCCTGTGATCTTAACATCTTTAATACTAAATCCGTTTCTTTCATTAAATCTCTGCATAGTTGTAGCACTCTGCTTGACAAGTGTAAAATATAAAATAATTTTTAATAATTTAACTCGACATTATTTATTTTTTTATCATTACACTATATTCTTATATGATATGAAAATTGTTTTTTTTTAGAAAATTTCCTAGAACGCAGGGCCGTCACATCTATCTAGGCTGCATTTACACGCATGTGGTGGAGATTGGCTAGTTTTGTGTTTATTGGTCGTTATTCTTATATTTATGTTATGTCAAATTATCCTAACATAAGGTTATTTAAGTTCGATGTCATAAAGGTGATGGAGGTACAAGATCAAAAAGTTCTTGCGCACACTCTCCGAAATAGTTACCGATAGAGACAGTCAACCTTGCGACGATTACTCTACAATTTGTCTCATAAAACAGCGAATTGGTGATAAAACTAAAGAATCGCGCCTATTTACCGGCGTAGCTTTCCACTCCACTGCCATTTGCCCTTAGTGACGTTCGGAGAAAACAATTGATTTTTGTCGGTGAAAGTCCCTTTGCGTGTGTTTACGTATCTGCTGATCTCCGATTGAAATGTTTGATTTTAGAAAACATTGTTTACTATTGCTTAATTGGATGTTCCATTTAACGACGCCATTAAGTACGTTCCAGACTTGACGTAGCTCATCTCTACTATAAATAAAACGACATTATAAATGCTAAAGTGCGATTATTGGGTATTGGGTCTTTCACGCAGCTTTTTATGCAGATTTCTATAGCACAGATCTACATTTCTCCATTATTTCTTCATGCAGCGGTGATAGCGCAGTGGGTAGAATCTCGACCTCACTTTCGGGGGGCTGAGTCCGAATCACAGAACCCACCTCTAACTTTTCCAAGTTATGTGCGTTTAAAGTAATTAAAAAATATCATTTGCTTGGACGGTTAAGGAAAACATCGTGAGGAAACCGACATGCCTGAGAGTTCTACATAATGTTCTCAAATGGATGTGGAGTCCACCAATCCTCATTGGGCCAGCGTGGTGGACTAAAGCATTCTCCCCTTCTCATTGTGGGAGGAGACCCGTGCCCTGTAGTGGGCCGGTAATAGGTTGATATGATAATGATGATTACTTCATGGGGAAATAGGCATAGAGTGCATGCGACTTGTTAAACTATAAAATGATGGTGGAAAAGAGAAATCTTCTCTGCTCAAAGAGTTTCTTGCCGGCTCTTCTCAGTGGCATCTACCTTCCGAACAGTTGGTAGAGAAAACTGACTTGACTTTTTAAAAATGCTCATAAACTAGGCCTACTTGAAATAAATGAATTATGAATTTTGTTTTCTTTTTTTGCCATAACACCTACATGCAGTCGAAGCCCGGGGGCCACTTCTAAGTTGAAGTCACGTTCTCGTAGACTATTAAAATAAACGTTCATGACAATAAACGACTGATACTTTTTTTTTTAACGATTTAGCCAACCGATGGTCCAACTGACTGTGAGTGGACCACCATCACCTATACACAGAGCAAAACTTCGCAGGGCATGTATGGAACACGTCCTACATAACCTGAGGTGCAGTGTTTAGCCTCATGTGCTTATAATTATAATGATATATCCCTACTAATATTATAAATGTCAATGTAAGTTTGTTTGTTACGCTTTAACGCAAAAACTACTTAACAGATTCTCATGAAACTTTGTACACATATTCTTGGAAGTGTTAGAAGTAATATAGGATTCTTTTTATCCCGACATTAAGCTCGGTTCCGTTGGGAGAGGGTATGAAAGTGTTTGATGATTTTACACCATAACTCCGACAAATTATAAACGATTTAAATAATTATTTTTGTACTATAGAGGTTATAACATGTGTTTAATTTTGCCCAAACTGTGTAGATCTGATGAATGTGGTTGGAGATAGAGGTCAGAACTCCTAAGCGAACAGCAGCAAACCCCTCATTTAAGGCTTAGCGATACTGAATACTAGATTTTTTTTGGATCTACATCTAAATTTAATGCCATATCAAAAAACAAAATCAAACGCAGACGAAGTCGCGGGCAACAGCTAGTATGATATAATATAATGAAATAAGCATGGCGATAGTACGTCCCCGGACGACCTATATCACAAAAAGCTCTATATCTACTACCAGTGGCGTGCACATCATACATTCACAGAAGCACTGCCTACCCGAAAATTGAATTATAACTCGTACAGTAGGGGAATTTTTGGCAATCTCCTCGCTGTATGCATACCCTGGTAAGAAGTCCAGTGCACGCCACTGTGTGCTACGATAGACTAAAGCCATACGAGCGAATAATTAACACAGTGAATTGTTTTTGGAATTGGTGTTTAATAATACTTCCCCTTCCTTAACATAAGACCGACTCCCTAATTTACTAACATTTGCTGCTTCCTGTGTTTATCGTGTTCTCTTATCTCCCATATGAACATGTAATCATCAAGTTTTTTTTCCCGTGTATATGTATATACATATATATATGTATATATATATATGTATATACATATATATATGTATACATATACATCATAAATTTATACATTGTACTGGGCGCCGACTTAAAAATGTTGTAGAAAATATTTATTTCTTGCTTTTTAGTTTTACCTATTACAAAGTCTGTGTTATTTGTAGATATTTACTTACAGTCATATAGTAATATAATAATTCTTTATTTTCAGGCAATAGTCCAATAGAATAGATTAGTTTTAAAGTACAATAATAACAATAATAATAAATAAAGCTAATGCAGATGTAAAAAAAAAAAATTAATCCTAAAATTATTGTTATAAATATTTATTAAGGGTTATATACATATATATATGTAGCCGCTAACGCTCTGTACAGTCCCTGTCATAATTGGTACAGTGTGAGAAAGCACTAAAGCTTTTCTAAGTCAAAAGAAATCGCTGCATGTGTGCCTGTGATTGACATATTTGAATAAAGAACTATGATTTTGACTCTCTTTTTTTATTTCAATTTCAAAAATATCAAGCCGTGATAAACCAACTGACAGCTGTGTTTGGATTGTGCTATGGGTAACTCATTATATTATTATTATTAGCTTACTGAGTTATTTTAAAATCGCAGACAGATACTTCAATTTTATTTATTTGCAGATGAATAGAAATAGATTGAATAAAAGACTTCCAAGAATCTTCACAAACTTTCACAATTCTCAATATTAACAATAGCCTATAACAGTCCACTGCTGGACTAGAGGCCTCTCCCAACAACCCCCCATTATCACCACGCTGGGCAGACAGGTTGGTGATCACAGTAGATGGTAGTAGTAACACGGACGACCCTGCCGCCCGTTCTTCGTTATCTTCTCTTAGTAGCCTCGTACGACACACGCGGAAAGAGATGGGGTGGCGACAACTGTATTCTGATCTGCCGCCACCACACGGCATTTCTTAATTTAAATAAATATAAATATTTAAAATTCGAATGTTTAATTTTTTTGCTGTGTTACGCTTTAACGTGAAAATGACCATCATAAAGGTTTTCAGTGATACGGAAAAGGACATAGGGTACTTTGTCGTCCCAAAAACAAGAACTGAAAGATGGCAAAATTACTAACAGCCCGAATTTACTTTATCTGCATTAAAGCGAGCGAAGCCGCGGGCAAAAACTATAATACAAGTTCCAAGTGATAAATGTGGGCAATAGAATTTGATACCGATTACAAATAGTTACAATAGGTAATAAAGACCCTTACGGCGGAGAAATGCGGCCACGATTTCTTTCCCATAAATGTATGTAGTTTAGAACAACTAGAGTTTCAGGCTTTCTGGGTCAACGAGGCTACCGAGGGCTCGGAAAGTTAGACAAACGGACGCATTGAGAGAAATTATATGACACGTCTTTCTAGAGACGTTTTCTTCGTAGTTAAGGACGTATGTTTGGGCCATTCATTCTCACATTTCCCATCTGTAGTCTGAACCATAAATGTCTATGGGTACTGTGGTCGTCCAAAACTTATGTCATTTATTCATTTGTTGATTCCTACTTTCTTTTGAAAACTGTTCTGAAGTGTTCGTTAAATAAAACAAAAGTCATGGAATATTATACTAACAATATTCGTACTACGTGAATTTTTATTTAAACAAGTCCCACATCAAGTCACCGGCGTCAGCGCATTGGGAAGAAAATTCTTCTTCTTGGAAAATTGGTAGATAAGCGTAATTGCGTGGAGTGAAGTTATTTCGAATAAATAGAGTACTAAGAAGTAAAGTTTCAAATTCAAATCAGGCTAACGTATCGCCAGTGTCAATGCAACTATCTCATCCACAGTATAGAACATTCCACTGCTTCACTAAAGGCCTCTCCCATTGGGAGGGTTTGCCCTTTATCACTACCACGCTGGGTTTGGTGATCGCAGTAGATGGTAGAACAGAAGACGCTGATGCCCGTTCTGTTTTTTTTTATTCCACTACAAGTTAGCCCTTGACTGCAATCTCAACTGGTGGTAAGTTATGATGCAGTCTAAGATTGTAGCGGGTTAACCTGTTGGGGAGTATTGTAGTCATATAGGGGTACCTTATCGGTCCCACGCGACATCGCAACGAAACACTAAATCGCTTAGCGCCACGTCTTTGTTGGTACCACTGGTAACTAACCACGGCGAAAGACCAAAATCTGTCTGTTATATTCCCTTTGTCACCGCATACGACACCGGCGAGCAAAGGAGAGGTGGTGATACCTGTATTCTGGTCTGCCGTCACTAAACGGCACTCCTCTGTCAACGCACGCCTCTATCTATATATATATCTATTTTTCTGTCTGTACTAATAACAAAGTTGAAGAATTTGATTGAACGCAATATCTATCGGCCCACTCAAGGGTAGAGGTATCTTCTCAGGTTTAGGCCGTAGGCTACCACGCTGGTCATATGGAGATTGGTAGATTTCACACGCCTCTGAGAGCATTATGGAGTATTATGGAGTCTCAGGCATGCAGGTTACCTTACGGTGTTTTCCTTCACCTTCACAGAAAGTGATATTTGATTGCTTGAATTAAAAACTCCCATAAAAAAAAAATAGATGCGCTTGTCGGGAAGCCACTACATACTAGGCACTAGACTTTCACCGCTTATCAATTATCATTATCATTGTAATAGTAAGAACTAGAAAAAAAATACAGTTATCTACCATTTCTCAATGGACTCATTAATTTTATAAATTTAAAATGTATCTAAATTTCTGCAACCGACTGGAATTGAACCTGCGAAACTGTGGTAATCGCGATCTGAGCGCTTTCACCACTAAGCTACGGTTCTCCTTCCGCCGATGCCTAGGACCCATTAATATTAGTTATAATATCTGCGCGTTAGTGAAGAGAAAATTTGTTACTTGAAATGAAAACCGATCGTTATGTTTGGATTGAAAATATTGAATCAATTCGAGAAACTAGGTAAGAAACACAACCATAGCCTTCTGCCGTAGCCTTATTTACTGAAATGGTCACATTGTGTGTAATAATGATGGAGAAACCCGAGTATTTCGTACTTAGACGCACTTGAAATGACAATCACAGGTGTAGGAGTGAAAATATAACAAATCAAGTAACAAATACAACCGTATAAATTTAGTTAAATGTAAACATTCATTTTAATATATAAGGCACCCTGTACACCTAGCCCTATTTCAGGGTAGAAATGGGTTTTATGGGAATACTAACTAGAGCGAAGATTGCAAATAGAAGAGAGAGATGAAACTAAAAGTAAGTGTAAATTAGCTATAAATTTCTTTAACGGGCAAGCCAGTTCAGTAAAGAAACAATTGTTAAACCAATAATTGTAGTTAATATGGTTGAATTAAGCCTGAGTAAAATGAGCCAAACCGCGCGCGTAATGCTACAGCATATTGCTCGGTTGCTTACATGCTGGCCACGGGTTGCCTGTATGGGTATCCGAATGGCATGCTACGCTGCCTGGCGCCGCAAACCTGTCACTGCTTAGTGTATGTCCTACTAACGTTTGTTTTTATTTATTTTTATTTCACTTCAAGTTTGCCCTTGACTGCAATCTCACCTGGTGGCAAGTGATGATGCAGTCTAAGATGGTAGCGGGCTAACCTGTAGGGAGTATGGTAGTTATACGCCTAACCGGTCTTTGCGCGACATCGCACCGGAACACTAAATCGCTTAGCTAACTAACTAGGTAACTAGCCACGGCCAAAGCATCTCACTAGACCAGAGCAGGGAAAATACAGAAACTGTAAATTGCCAAATACCCCTGCCGGGAATCGTACCCGGGACCTCCTACTTAAATTCACGGCGCTCGCCGTACCGTCAAGGAGGTTATTCGGTCAGTAATCTCTTTGCTCGTCGCGTCCAAGTCCAAGTGCTAGCACGTTGGCCTATCGAAGAAAGCAGTGGCGTGCATCTCATAGAGGCAAATAAGCAGTGCATACCCTGACCTCAGGGCCTCTCAGACCATAAGGACGACTTAAAATTTAAAAATTGAAAAAAAATTAAACAATTTATAGAAAACTATAAAAGCGCCATCTAGTTAAAACCGGCCGCACTTCTATGTAAATCAATGGACAAGTCCCGTGTCATGGTTTAGAACTAAAATAGACAAACTGCATAATATTTCGACTATATTTTAATTTTGAGTTGTAAACAGTATCCCTAAATAAAAAGTAAGGCTTTAAATATAATTTAAATCTCATAAAATTAGCTGGGGTTTTCACGATTAAGTATCCATTGCCGGGCAAATCGTTTATTCGTCGCTCGAATTAATGCGCCGCGCCGCCGCGGTCTCCATAGAAGCACGGCGATTGAATGCATCTGTCGTTACTTGTGTGCACCAGCACACAAGGAAGTTCTGGTGTGTAGTGATATAATCGCGTGCGTGCTTACACAATATTTGGCTCTTTCTATGTGTGCGAGTTTTCCAGGATTCCAGTATAGGGGTTTCGCTTGTGTGCTAATCTTAAAAGCACTGCTTACGGAAATTTGAAATCCAAATGTATGCTTTGTTTTTTTATAAGCACAAGTAATTTGATTTGTTTGTTATTGTTTTAAACGGCAATAATTATTTTTTGTAGTTAAAAAATTTATCAATGAATTTTATTACATTCAAGATCTTTAGAAATTTATAAGTACCTAATTTGTTCAAAAAGTATATTAAAATAACCAAATTAAAAGTTGCCGAATTATGTTAAATAAATTATTAACGTATACCAGGTGCCATTGGTAACTGATGAAGTAATATTCTTCAAATGACAACTTTTAATAGCATTTGTGTACTAAGAAAATATTACGGACATATTTTGACTATGATATTCTCATTATCGCTGGCGATCGCTCAGCGCCATTATTGTTTACCTTTTACCTTCTGTCATAACAACTTATATTCACCGAATTAGAATTAGGTAATTACTGTTTTTTTCGTTTGCTGTACGGTTGTTTGTAAATAGTTACAATTATTATTGTTAACATTAACCTTTGTGACAGTGTACTGTTTGTAAATGATTGTGAGGAATATTCTTAATGTAAGAAAGTTCTTATATTCGGCGTGTGATCTGATGGTTCAGTGTGCTTGGAAAATGTACGTAAGTTTAGAGCTAATTCTTAACTAACGTCATAACTAAGATTATTCGTAAAGGAAGGAATGCACCTACAAGGAGCGGCACGTAAAAAGAGCTCTGACTGACTTACAGAAACAGGCGAATAGCAGTGATCAATGTTTTGTTTCATTATTTATTTATAATAATACCTACCTATGTTTGTTTATTGTTTACACTAAAAAAACATTATTTAATGTAATTGCCGCAATGGCAGACAATTTTAAAAACTCGCTAGTCGGTCGTCTCAGAGCTTACTATACCTACTGGAAATAGGAGATGATGAGAAGATCTACACGGGTATCACAAACAATGTTAGGTTAGGTACCTACTCACAAATAAAATTATACAGTAACATCAAAATAGCATGTTCAGTACCTATTTTTTTATGCATACCCTGACCGAAAACCCTATGCACGCCACTGGAAGAAAGCCACTTTATGCGAGTCGATTCAATTCGTATCTTTTAATTTTAAAGTTATATTGTTGTTAGGGAATGGAAAAGAAGAACCAAAGGATTCAATACAAGTAATTACTCGCAATAGTCACTTATGGTACCCTACCCTTTTTGTCATTTTAGGTTGTTACCTTTTAAGTTACTTTCATGGATATGTTTTATTATTTTTTCTTCTACTATGGGTGCAAACGGTACAAAGCTGTAGTAATTGAAATAACACGTAGTCCGTAGTATAGACCCGTTCCTAGAAACTCAAACCAATCAATATATTATACCTTGTATTCAAGTATTTACTTGTGACAATGTGTCTATTTATGATAAACGTAGGCATTCAAGATTCATGTCACTGACCAAGGATGTATATTTTATTAACTTCTAGCTAAAATTGCGTGTATTACGTCAGCTTAACCGACACTTTTTATCAATACGTCGCCATCTCTAAGCAGCCTTCATTATGATGATACCAATTTGCACCTGCTTCCCCTCAAACAGCAGACAAAAGAATTGTTTAATTAAGTGGGCACTTGCCTATGTAATTATTATTGAGTGGGGTGGTTAAGGATAACTACATATCTATACATATATATCTTTGTAATAGAGAGTGAATGTTCTTTATTACCAAGATATATTTCAATGGGAAAATAACTTTAAATCTGACGACCTCCCTGGCGCAACTGTGAGCGCTGCTAATTTAAGTAGGAGGTCCCGGGTTCAGCAAGAGAAAATGTATGGTGTAATTTATAATTTCTTCAATCCGTATACTCCACACCAAACAGATTCTCGGCAATGTACCCTCTACGCACGTTTCACTCTGAAACCTGAGCAAACTCACGACGGAGACGTTGACTATACAATCTTAAAAATTATTCTTTGTAAAGTCAACATCTCCTGAGGATGCTAAGGTTTCGGAGCGAAATGTGCGTAGAGGTATTAACCAATTGATGTTAAAATAGTCTTATTAACCAGGGTAGACATACAGGATCACGAAAAATCGAAAAATTCGATTATACAAAGTTGTACGAAATGTTTTGGGTAGGCAGTGCATTTATGCTTCAATACCTATAATATATTGATGATGACAGCTCAGACAATTAACTCTTTTTTGACTAAAATGTATCATTATTCACCATAAAGATTAAAAGTCATTTCGTTTCCTACATATCCCGAGATAAGCTCAAATTTCCCGTGCATGCCACTGTTTAATTACGGTGAAATAAAAACTCATTTAACAAACTAGACATAGAATAATGACCTCACTTCAATCAATGTAACATTAACGTTTTATAACCTAACTCTTGTCATAAAGTCCCACGTATTTGCATAATGCGTATTAATCGTGCACCGACTTTGTTAAAGTCGCTCTTAATATATTCCGCTATAATCTACTTATACTAGTGGTCCCTCGCGACGTCGTCCGCGTAAAAGTCAACCTTAAAAGATAGACATGCTTTCGCCTGTACCTTTTTAGAACTTTTTAGAACTTATAAAGGGAGAAACTTTTTTATGCGTGATTTTATCGAAACTAACCGTTTACGCAGCGCACGTGGCGTAAGCTAAGTGGCCGATTGTGAAACATTCTTCATTGGTCCTATGCTCCTTTTAGTCTTAGCGTGATGGTATATACTCTATAGCCTTCCTCGATAGATCAGCTATCCAACACTGAAAGAGTTTATCAAATCAGACTCGTACCTGAATAAATCAGCCGTTTAGTTGCAGTATAGGTAAATAACCTAGATACCGACTGCAGCGCCATCTTTCGGGCAGATTTGTGAATCTAAACCATCCAGGATGCCACCCAAACGCATACAAAAAAAATCATTCAAATCGGTCCAGCCGTTTAGGAGGAGTTCAGTGACATACACACGCACAGAAGAATCATATATATAAAGATATAAAGCTGAAGAGTTTGTTTGTTTATTTTTTTTAACGCAATGATCTCAGGAACCACTGGTCCGATTTGAAAAAATATTTCAGTGTTGGATAGCCCGTTTATCGAGGAAGGCTACTAGCTATATATTACCAAACTAAGACCAATAGGAGCATAGCACCAATGGAGAATGTTTCAAAATCAGTTTTTTTTTTCGTTTTGAGAGCTGATCGAAAGTTTAAACTTTCGATAAAATCATATATAACAAAGTTGTTTTCCTTTATATGTTCTACAAAAAATGCGCGACCGCCGCCCTTAATATTCACACCACATTTTTGTTCATTTTCAAATTTATTTCAAATAAAATAAACACAAAAATTTATTCAAAGAATGTGGATAAAGTCTGTGATTTCCACGCTAGGATTCCATGTCGTGGAAGTCACTAAAATACTTGTACGCGGACGAAGCCGCGAGACTGCTAGTTATTTATAAAAAAGTGAACACTAGATTATTCTTTTAACCGACTTACAAAAGAGGATGTGGTTACGGCAGATTAGAATACAGTTGTCACAGCCCCTCCGCTTCCCGACTGTGATCACCACCCCGTCTGCCCAACCTCTTAAGCCCAATGATATCCAAAATAACCGTCATCATAACGTAGCAAACAGAAAATTACCAAATGTGTTTTGTGTGTGTGTGCGTGTGTGTGTGTACGTTTCGCGTCTGTAATTCCGTGTTAGTGGTATTTGTTAACTTTCGCAATGAAGTATGCAGCTAGAGGCTAATGCAGTATAATGTAATCTGTCAGCCTATAAGCCCAACAGGTTAGTAAAGCATGAACGATAGTATCTAATCGATAGTTGTCAAGCGAACCATCAATTTCCAGAGACTAACCACATTCCACGCAATTTCCAAGTTAATTTAGCACTAAACCAACCTACTTATAAGGCACAAATTATCTCAACTGGTACAAATTCAGATCAAGCACGACAATGATCCGTATGGAAAGCATGCCGGTTAAACCGTTTACTTTCTAATAAACCCCGGATCGGCTTAAACTGATCAAATTGACCCCCGCAATAGTACTGTAATGTCTTCTTGTAGTGAATGGAGAACGCTTTGTGGTATACGGGCTGTACACAAAGTACAAGATAGTGTCGGTACGTGATGTAAGCCAAGCCGGTAAGTCGGTAAGTATATGCCGCAGGATAGGTAAACATTCATACTAATATATAATATTTAATATTATTATGAATGTGTGCCTGTCTGTTTGTTTGTTAGCATGAAGCTGAATCGTTAAACCGATCTTAATGAATTTTGGCACATACTCGTATGTAATTTACATCTTGGAAACGGCCATAGAATAATTTTCGCGGAAAAATCATACGGGATTTAAAAAAAAATGTGATTAAATAGGTCGCCAAAATCTAGTCGAATATCGAAAGTTTTGTAGGCGATACAAAACAATAATAAAAACGTTCTTGTTTTGTTGGTCAAACAAGACAGTAATAAAAATGAGAAAACAATATTTATTAAATATATGCATCGAACTTCTAACGTTCGATGAATATATTTAATAAATATTGTTTTCTCATTTATTTTATGGTAAAGCAATTCTCATACAAATTTACGTCTTCCATTTAATCTCAAACTCTCAGGAACGCACTATTTCGACGTCCGAAGTGCTTAAATATCTAAATATTTCAAATATAAACATGATCACAGCCAGCAAAATAGAAATAAGTTCTAAGCCAAATGAGAAAAACATCCGACTAACTCAAACATTAATAAAGATGGGAAACTTCTTACTAGACTAAAGCGGGTATGGTTTTTGTTCTTACTCTATGTAAGGCATGTTCAGTAGAATTTATGGTCAGAAATAAGTGAGCGGTATAACAAACCAGCAATACTTTATTTACATTGCAGTGTTAAAGGAATCACGCGTATAATTTAATTTAGTGCGTTTACTTAATCTACAACTTATGTTCAAAGTAAAGACATGATAGTGGTAAGTAATTCGCCACTTGTAAATGCAAAGGATGTTGAAATTATTATAGTAAAGCTTCCGTGTTATGTAATGTCGTCACGAATTTGTTATAACCAGCGTAACTGACTGCCTAACGAGATCCAATATATTGTAAAGAGGAAACTTGAGTGATTAGGGAAGGCGATCAATGATGTAAAGCATAGCAGACTGCGACGGATGACGCTAAATAAGAAGTTACGTGATGAATGCGTAAATCAATGGTCAAAATGATTAATGGCATAGTTAATTTTGATGAGGTCTCCGGTGCAATAATCAGCTTAAGGAATCCCACGATACGACTTGCATTAACATAATTAATTATCAAGCTAAAACTTTAGTAGTATTAAAGCTTTATGTGACAGAGCTTCTCCGAGGAAATACTACCACTTCTGCTAAGCAGTATTTTTGCAATGCTGTGGTTTCCTGTCTTGATGGTGAAAAAAACACATCCTGCAAAGTGTTGTCCAGTGGCAAAACTTTGCAGGATGTGTTCTTTGCATGCCCAGCGAAGTGTTGCTTAATTTATAGGCGATGGTATTCTTCTAACCATCAAGTGGGCTCAAGGCGATGCTTGGGTCCATCAATTATGACTGTAAAAATAAAAAACTTTTAGTCCCAAACAAGATGGACTTCAATAACCCAAACCTAACGGATACTCTTTAATAAAATTACGATCATATTAAAGAAAGTACTTTAAATAACAAAATCTTGCTTTTGATGAAAATACATCATTTTCATTACAAGAGAAGAAGTCGTTAAATGTTTGTTTGTCGTTAAATGGTTGATTTGCTTGCGGCTTTCCATTGCTGTTTTAACTTATGCGATATTCAAGTAAAACAAAAGACAAGAATAAACTTAGAACATTTGAACGAAAACATGCTTTCCTATGAGATTACAGGAACAAACAAAATTGCAGCAAATAAACACCACGGCCTTACTAGGTAAACTACTTTGTCTTAACAAATTAAACGGTACTTTCCCTTGACAAAAAAAATAATAAGAAAATAGAAAAGGAAACCACGAGAATAAGGTCAGTGATGTAAACACACAGAATTGATAGAGTGGTTAGCTAGAAGATTCAGTTCAACAATCAATCACGTTAGCCTACTTACAATAGATTTATGTTGATATGACATTTCTTGTACAAAAAAGTGGTTGTAACGTGTCGGTGTTCAATAATATAATGAAGCCACTATCGACGCTTGTTGTGAGCTAAGTAGAACGTTGAGGTCAAATCCTATCTTAAAATCTGCAAACAGCTTGCATCCTTTAGTGGTATCTAAAGGTGCACCAAGGATTGTTTTATGACGTAAAAATACAGGAGTATCGCTCCCACGCAATTTAGAGCAATAAATCCTATATAACCATTGCACAATGCTGTTAATACAGCTAAACTGGTCTTGATGAAAAGTTGTATAAATATAACTTGCATCCTGCTGAACAACATAGGAGACTTTTTAAAGTAAACATATCCGAAGCTGCAGACAACAAAAAAAATAATAGCATACTTAAAAAACCAGCAATTTCAATAAGTTAAGTGACTGAACTTCTGAATTATTTACTGTTATACAACCAAGTTTTCCTGTATATAATTTATAATTTGAAGTGACTATGCTAAATTCTTAAATATCACTAGTCATTACATTCAGAGGATACTTTATCGTTCGCTTCTATAAAATAATCTCCCACGCTGCATCCGTTAAGTGAATGTAAAATGAAAGGTTTTCAATGATAATTACAAAATTTATATTGAAATTATGAAAGTGATTTTTAAGCATTTGGAAAAGTAACAAATATGGCTCATTGCTCTAGCTATTCTTGCATAATCGGAAGTTATCTATGACGAGGGACCTTACAACTGTTCGGTAAATTTAAATGATTTTCACACCCCACAAATAATATAACATTTATTAAATTGCGGCTAGTCGAATACTAAATATTCTTTATGTGGTTACATGTTACAGGAACTATCAACCAGTACAATAATGTGGCGTTTGGTGATAATTACTGGTTTCTCGAGGTAAACTGCTATATATGAGATATCTTTTGTTATTATTAAAAATATACTATTAAACATTTAACTCGACTCAGGTTGAGGTAGTGAAGAAGGAAAACAGAATACGCCCACCGATTATCTGTTTTCACAAATACTAGAAAACTCTGCATAAGTGTATACACTTAGCAATAA
Organism: Pararge aegeria; assembly: GCF_905163445.1. Taxonomy (NCBI): domain Eukaryota; kingdom Metazoa; phylum Arthropoda; class Insecta; order Lepidoptera; family Nymphalidae; genus Pararge; species Pararge aegeria. Next base: position 5,518,130 of record NC_053201.1, read on the forward strand.
ATTTTATTTAGGTCGTCACACTAAGTCAAAATCCATTGATAGAAAGGTAAGTCAAGGCATATTTCAGAACAGCATTAGTCGGAATTATTTTGATACTGACCAGTAAGGACTGACAGATAGATGGCTACCAGTGGCGTGTATAGAAAGTAATCACAGGCTATGCAGATTATATAAAAGGATAAAAATCTCCAGTACGAGTTATAAATAACTTAAGGCTTGTCCATTTGGCCAACCATTGTAAGACTTATAAAAAGCCTACCCTTAAATTTTTAAAACTCGTACTGGATTAATATACTCATTTTATATCATCTGCATACCCTCTTTGCACGCCACTGATTGCTACTTTATTGCATAAAATTAAATAAAAAAAAAATATAAATGATATGTATGATCAAAATTAAAAACGTGAAACATCGTGGATTGTATAGATTGTATATCATATCAACCCATAACCGGGCCACTATGGGGAACGTGTCTCCTCCCACAATAAGAAGGCTTTAGGCCGTAGTCTACCACCCAGTGCGGATTGGTGGATTTAACACGCCTTTGAGAACATTATGGAGAACTCTCAGGCATGCAGGTTTCCGCACGATGTTTTTCTTCACCGTTGAAGCAAGTGATCTTTCAATTGAACTGGGATTTGAACTCGGCCCACCAAAAGTGAAACGGAAGTCCTAACCACGAGCTATCACACTATGCTTTCAGATTTTGTGCAAGCATTTATTTCGCCGTTCCAGAGCAGATACGTACTGAGGGTAGCAACACCTAGGTGCGACAGCATACATAAATCGATAGAACTGGCAAACGCCAGAAAACAAAGTGCGTAGAATTTATGTTACCAAATGTAAAGAAAGTTGATAAAAAAGTAATGATAAATGGAGATTCATTAGAAATGGAGTTTTCCACAGTTTTCCTAGGAGTTACCTTGGATTGTAAGCTACAGCGGGGTGCCCATATCGAGACACTAGCGGGTAAGCTCAACTCAGCTGCTTATGCTGTCAGAAAAATTAGACAGTTAACAAATGTTGAAACTGCTAGGCATGTTTATTTTGCGTACTTTCATAGTGTAATGTCGTATGGGATCTTGTTATGGTGTAGAGCTGCTGATATAGAAATTATATTTATAATACAGAAAAGAACTGTTCGATCGATATATAAACTTAGATCACGCGAATCCCTTCGTACCAAATTTAAAGAAATATGTACACTTACAGTAGCCTCGCAATATATTTATAATAATATTATCTTTATTAAACAAAACATAAGTAATTATAAACAAAAAGTCGATATAAACAGTCGACTAACTAGAAACGGACATAAATTAGTGATATCTGCATATCGTCTGAGAAATGTACAGAAATCCTTTGTGGGGATGGGTATATGCTTTTATAACATGATACCGAAGGTAATATTAGATCTACCTTTACCTAAGTTTAAACAATATATTAAAACACATTTAATTAATAGTGGTTACTACACGATTGATGAATTCCTAAACGACAAGGCTGCTTGGAAGCAGGCCACTCCGCTCCCATCTCTCACAAAACAGAAAAATTCTAAAGATTGTTAAACTTTAAAATGATGTTGGAAAAGAGCAATCTGCTGAGTTTCTTGCCGGCTCTTCTCAGTGGAATCTGCCTTCCGAACCGGTGGTAGAGTCACTACAAACAGTCTTGACGTTTCATAAGTACTTACTCGTATTAATTAGGCCTACTTGAAATAAAACAATTTTGAATTTGAATTTGAAACGAACGGCAATTCAAGTCAGTTACGCGATGGGTGAGGGAGGTTCAAATTTATGCTTTTACCTTATCTCCGAGCTTCTTATAGGCCTTTGAGAGCATGTTAAATAACTCACAAGTCAGCACGAGGGGGTCAGTACGTAACAGTGTCTAAGATCTAAATCCCTTTCATTTCAGTAGGGGCATAATAAGACTGCTGATGATGATGGTGATGAATCCCATGATTTATAAATACTGGCAAAGATCTAATCATGTAACTACTTGGATAGACCATTGACAAACTGGCCCCTGTTATTTGATTTATCATTCCTGTCGCTCTGTATCAATTTGCTTTCTAAATCATATTACCCACTAGTTGGTATTAGTTGGAAAAGAAAGCCAATCGCAATTTTTAACAATAGACTTACAGCATTGAGATATTATTTACTCATTATGGTTCGCTCTCGTTTAAATCAAGCCCAAGAACTTCACAGACATCATTAAAGTATTCTACCTAATACCATTCTTACAATAAAAATAAATTGTGTATACCGTAAAAATAGAACAAAGATTTTCGAATATCAATTCCAGAAATAATAGGGCTGGTCCCAAACAAACAAAAAAGATAGTGTGTGTCCAAGGTACGATACAAGTCCAATTCCTAGTAACGGTTAACGACACCATGCGATAAGGTATTTATAGTTAAATGTTACACGCTGCGCTGCCAAGTTTTACTCGTACGAGGATTTTATTTATTCCTTCAAGAAGTGATGGTAGTTTGGACTTTGGATGAATATCGCCCATCAGTCGGCAGGAAGCGTAATTTGCCACTGGGAAAAGATCTCCTTTCTGCTAGGAGATAGGTATTTTGATCTCAAAGCCACCACTCTACTCCAACACGGTTGGCGGGCTTTAAGATCATTTTATATTTAGGTGATCGATGGTGTACCTTTGCTTCTATCAGAACAGTTAAAGACGAGACGCCGGCAGCTGGTTTTATTCCATTCCTCCCAAAAGCCATAGCACGAAATCGTTTTCCAACAAGGTCCAAAAGACGCTGAGTACTAAGATTATGTTAAGGAAAAATCTTAAAACCTTTTCGGTGCTTCGGCAATTTATCAGGATATTTCTAGACCCTTAAGACCCAGTAAGCTAGAAATTCAGGCACTGTTGGTGCTCCTTATTTTTGGTATGCTCAACTAACTACCTTAGTCACCACACCAGTATCTACTTTTTAATTTCACAAAATAATCATTTACTTTGTAAAATTATAAATTATTTGTTTCAAACTCAATATTTCGGAGCAGTTTACCAAAAACTATACACAATCCATTTAAAAGCATGTGAAGTAGTCAAGGATTTATAAAATAGAACAGGTTTTTCCTTCCACGCCTATTAGAGGGTGGCACGGTACAATAGTGTAATTATGAAGATCAGAGGATATCACGATGGGACCCACAAAGTCGTTTATACAGGTGTCCGGTGTTGTAGTGGTAATATCTACCGAGTTTTTATAATGCCGAAGAAACAATTCTTAGTTATTATACAGCGTGTTATTTCAATTTAACTCATAAGGGATCAGTCCTACAATAGCTCAAGCAGAGTTCTACCGCCTCATGTTTACACAATAGAGTCGCTGCGCACGCAACGCATTTTTTTAATTACTTCAAAACTACAAGTCATTGACACGCATTCTAAGTACGAAACATTTTTGTTTTGTCCCTATGTAATTTTTAAATAATTCAATGTCATAGATCGTATTAATTAACTTAAGCAACGAACGCAAAACTTGATACCAATATTTTTTTTAAGTATGGTTAACAAAAGCACGGTTTTAGCTCACCGTCAAGACTTCGGCAACTTCGGGGGGACCATGTGCAAACCCGGCATGCATATTTGAAGCAATTTAATATCACTTGGTTTAACGGAGAAAGAAAACACCATGTGGAAACCTGCATGCCTCTGTAATGTTCTCATTGGCGTGTGAAATCAATTAATCAGCAATTAGCCAGCACTACAGCCTTAATTCTTCTTATACTTAGAACAGACTCTTGCTCTGTAGTGGGCCGGTAATTGTACTGATAATTAATATCTACTTGTTCTAATGCTACTTTTAAAAATCGCTGCGCATTATCTGCTTCTTTCGGAACATTTTGTACCTTAATTTTTATGCTTTTTATAACTGTACAGAACCATTGGAAAGTGAAGTTCACGCTAACCCGGTGATATTCTCGTTTGAGATACCATAACTTAGTTCCGGTTCATACCAGAATCCGCTTTCCTACTTAAGGGCTTACACTTTTCTCGAACGCACTCCCCCTCTTCCCTTCGAGAAATAATCCTATTAGCTTTTCTAATCTCCGCTTATAGTAGAATACACAAACCGTTACGATCGATAGCTCTTTGTTACCACATGGGCTTGCATTATATACAGCCATATATCTCGGACATCTACCTGCGGCTTTGACTGCGTATACTATTCGCTTATAATGTATCCCCAATTCCGTACTTTCTTATTGATGTGTTAAATTTGAAAGCTGTAACGTAAAATTTTATATTTTATAAGCATTTAATAATTAAATAGGTTTTTTATATAATTTTTTTAAATGTAAAAAATAATTATTAACTATTCATTGTAAAGTCATCATCTCATAAGGATGCTCCGGTTTCGGAGCGAAACATTCGTAGAGGGTACATTGTCGAAGATCTGTTTGGTGTGGAATATAAGGATTGAAGAAATTATAAATTACACCATACAGATTCTCCTGCTTTTCGCGGAGTACAGCAAATTAAGCTTAATTTTCATAATATGATACTTTAACAATAAATGTTAGCAAAATCGTTGTAGTCATTTCAGTTCTAAGCACTGAAATCGGACATGCCATCGGAACGGTCCTGTTTTCCGGGGCAAAAATTCACTCCATTCATCCATCCAGTTTACTACGTGACTAAAGGGCTCTCTCAACGCTGGGTATGCCAATAATCACCACGCTGGGCAGACACTTAATCGCAGTAGTAGTAGTAGTAGCAAGTGCTGCCCGTTCTCCTTGGTTATATTCCATTAGTTAGCGCGTACGACACTTGCGGGAAAGGTAGGGTTGATAGCGGTATTTTGATTTGCCGTCAAAAAATGACCAAATCTTTGCATACTGCAAATTGTCTTTTCAGAAAGAACAGTCGTATGACGAGGTATGGTTAGCTAAGCGACGATATGGGAATTAAACAAATCACGATACAACAAAAGATGTAGAGCGTATCACTACACAGCCTTTGAAAGTCTGCGAAGCGCCCCACTTCTATCTATTTAGACTGTATGAACGAATGTATTAGTTCCTCACTACATCATTAGTCCACTTTTCTTCGTAGATGGGTCTACAATAGCATAATTACATTCAGAAACTTCAAAGGTCTGAACCATGTGGACAGGTGTTCCTTATTTCCTTTATGTCGTTTAAACGTTTTATCTTTTTCAACAACTTTAACGAGGTTGACAGATATGATGTTTTGAAAGTGTTCACCTGTTGGGACGCAACCAAATATCAGATTTTAATTTTTCGTTCGATAAAAGGAGGCACTGCTTTGCAGAATGATAAGATATGCAATGAACATTAAGCTTAAATTCGCTTTAATACACGAAAAGCATGCATGTCTGCAAATGCATTTATAAACCACACAGATCTTTAAAAACGCACTCTGAAAAGTAAGTTTCTCGGGTTAAAGCAAAAAAACTTTGATGTTCACTAATAACTAATAGCTAATCAGTTATGTAGGAATAAATAAATTTGATATTCTTTAATGAGTGATAATTAAGGTAGGAATAAATAAATACTGTGGTATTGATTTATTCATACATAACAAAGATGCAAAGCACACCCTGTGAACAGCAAAGCATCAAAAAACAACACTTGTAAAGCAAAACGAATCGCAGCAGTGAGCCGACAAGAAGAAAGTTTTTTTATGAAACAAAATAAGTACACGGGAATCACTGACACGAATTTTAATGGATCCTTTTTGGTTGCTTTGCTGGTGATTTGATCTAAAGTAGTATAATGGTTTTCAAGGTAGAAAATATTCTTTATACTACAAAAATTTATGCTGGATTTTCTATCGATTAAAAGAAGATGATGGATAGAAAAAGCGTTAATTGGCGGAATTCCATGATATACATACTATGATAATGAAGCATAATTTTGGTATACTCCGCGAAAAGCAGGAGAATATGTGCGGTGCAATTTATCATTTCTTCAATGTCTATAATCTATACCAAACATATCACCAGAAGATCTACGCACGTTTTGCTCTAGCATTGGAGGATACTCAGGAGATGTTGACTATACAATGAATAATTCTTAAGTGAGATTGAAGAAATTATAAATCACACCTTACAGATTTTCCTGCTTTTCGCAGAGTACAGCAAATTAAAATTAATATTCATAGTATATCATAGAATTCCGCAAAGGAACACCTGTTCTATCCAATGTCTTCTTTTTAATCTTTATACCTACTGAAGTTATTAAGATGAGGTTTTATCGAACAATCATTTTCTTCTTCTTGCTTTTATAGCATGATAGGTGGTGTTGAATTGATTTAACTGTCCTCCACTGCCTTGGCACAGTGGAGAGCGCAATAGTGAGTGGTTGGCGCCGTAGTCATACAATTTCCAGAACGCCGGAAGGTCCCGGGTTCGCTCTCCTTAGGAGTCAATTTGGAAATTCTGTATTTTGCCCTGGTCTGGTCTGCGAGGCTTCCCCACCCACCTTAACAACAAAGAAACCGTTTAGGAGTAATGCTTTAGTATAGCTGCCATCCAGATAACAGGTTAGCCTGTTACCTTCTTGGAGTGCATCAACACTATCATCGGTTAGGATTGTCAATGACTGACTTGTGTAGGAATAAAAAATATGCATATAATAGAATGTATAAAACTTTCCCTCTTACTCTAATTCCGTTAAGCTTTTAAACTTTCATTGAAGAGTCTTTACTCGACTTCCCAACAACCTTTTACTATCTATATATATACAACTCGAATGCCTCAACATGGGGTCCACAACATCGTGACATGTTCGACATGCACAGCTACGGTTGACGTACCATGTAATGTGGCTAATGATGGAGTATCATAAAATACATTAGCCACTCAAGAGATATCGTCACTATCTCTACATATTATTGATTCAGTCCGCCGCTTCGCTGTTTGAACTCACTAATTTCCAAAACGACTGAATGTATTTTATTAAGTTATCATTGAAAGATTTTTTTTTAAAGTTAATGATAATACAAGTAGAATTTTACGTTTGTCTACTGGGCGCAGGCCGTCCGTCTCATAGAAGATACGGATTTAGCGCTTAGTCAGACAACTCTAAATCGCTTAAAGCGTTAAGACTGTACTTGTATTACTTCTTCCAATATTTATTATCTTTATCCCTTAATTTTGCGCAATAAAGAATTCATCCATCTAACTATCTATCTCTATTCTCTGGCTGGTTTTCAAGCTTTAACAATATTGTCACATGTTACTTTTTACAGGACTCGAGTCGATCTAGCTTGCTCTGCGAGACACGGGAATGGACACCGCGATAAGGTCATCAAATTGCATACGCTGGGTTGTTTTTTTTATTTTGTTCTCTGCACTTTTCTTTGGTATATTTTTTCATTGATTCATTCAATGCCGTGTCAAGTTTCCTGTAACTATAATCGTGATCGCTTATTATGAGGCCCATAAGATGGTTGAGTCCTTCAGCGAGCGATGGAGAGAGCTATGCCCATAATGTATCTACACTAATGAAGAGACTCGTAAAAGAACCAGAGTTACCAAAATACCTCAACGAGTTGCGGAGCTGGAGGCTAAATCTCTCTGGTAAACGCAGCGTTGGCAGACACCCAACTAGTGGACAGAGAGCCTACCATTTGAAACTCCCTACAAAAGACATATGTCCAGAAATGAAGTCGATTGTTCCACGACACGATGATGATGATGACTATAAACGAGCCTGCAATCAGGATGACATAACAAATGAAATGACACTTAGCATCATCGTGACCGCGTACGAGTTCTCCTGATATGATCAACCATTACAATAACAATTTCCCATATATCATTCGTTAATTTAACGATGAAATACAACCAACATCTTTTACTAATGTCAACAATTTAATCGTTTCCGTTCACTTTCGCCTCGTGACATAACGAACCATATATTGTAGACTAGATATGCCTGCAACTTCGTCCGCGTGTACAATTCGCTCAATACTAACTTGTGTTATATATGTGCGACCCCCTGCGTGGAAGAATGGCAAACCAACAATCACTCGCAGACACAGTACGTTAATAAAATAGATACAGTAGTTCGACTTCTTTGATCTACTGGTAAATGCCGACAGCATCTCAATCGCCTCGCGACATTTTTTCGGGGTGAGGAAAGACTCTCATTGGCACCCGTAGTTTTAGATCATATCCCTTATATATATATATATATATATATATATATATATATATATATATATATATATATATATATATATTTATTTATTTATTTATTTACCACTTACGACGCGGTACAGATAACTTCGGCAGACTCGTGTATGTTCATTCTTTACACTGTGATATCAGTACTTTGGGATAAAAAGCATCCTCATACTAAGACACCTAAATACTAAATATGATCAAAATCCATTCAACCATTTTAGCAAGAAGAGGTTTGGATTTGGGCTAAAAAGTAACATCTTATATTTCTCTCCGGTCCATAGATTATTTACGTAAATGCAAAAATCCCATCAACCTGTTCCACTGGTAGCTATGTAATTGGAGGATAAACCAACAAGCACGCATTTGCATTTATTATATTAGCACGGATAAAACAATGGCCGTCCCAATTTGTCATAGACGATTTCTTTCGGTAGATAAAATCTCATTATGTTACCACGATCGTTAGTATCGACTATAGAGATAACAGTTGTAGATAGAGTGGAAAGCTCAGCAATATATTTTCTGCGATAAATCCTATAAAGATCGTTTGTACTGACAACAGGAATATCGCATAAAATCTCTTAAAGTTAGAAATGAATCGCGTCGAAAACTAAAAAATAATTTAACCCAATAAGAAGACTTTGTGGAACAAGTTTTGTTGTCAAATACAAACAATTAATCTCTTCAAATGCAATCTGTTTGAATCAGTTGCAATGCAGATGCAGTTGTCAGCAAGCGAGCACTTTTAAAAACTGCAAGAAGATTGTGCCCTCGGTAGTTTCGATGCAGTTATATCAAACGTGATAGAACTGACTCATTGCTGCTTGGATGCCGCTTTGCAGAACTTTTCCATCAAGCTCAGCAAAATCGTTTTTCGCCACTTGTCTTTACCCTTGTCTAGAAAAATATAAAGAATATGCTTCAATGTGTCAGAAGAGGCACGACATAAATATCTTACAACGCGACGTTTGGTTGCGGCAAAGTCCACAAGCGGATTGCCAGGCTCGGTAATACTAAAATAATAAAAGTGTTTTATAATTCACTGAATAGATTAGGTACCTACTAATGAAATAATATCTGCTCGTTCATTCATATGATAATAAAATGATTACGATTTTTGCTGCGTCGTCATTGTTATTGTGGTAAAAAGAAATCGCTATCTTTATGAACCGAGAAGTTACTATCGTGAAAGTTATAAACGGTAAAATTAAATTACTAATCGAAACTCTTGGTTTTAAGACATACAACATAACATTACGTAAAAAGGATATAATAAAAGTTGGATAACGTTAACGTGAAATAAATATTCATAATTTTTTATTCGCATTACTTCAATTAACAGAAAGTGTAATAAATTTATCGATGCTGAGAACATAAAAAAATTGAAATTAGTGGAAATTAGCAAAAGCCGCTTTGTTATTTGTGGTTTAAACCGCAGTAGGTAAGCAAAGCTTAAATGAGGATATCCGTAGAGAATCCTGAGAATGTATGAATTTCAAAGCTAAAATAGCCAAGAACACCCAGCACAAAAGATCGAACCACGTAGGGAATTCAAAGTGACCGAGCAACGCACTACCAATGATGACGCACAGTGGTAGAATCCTAATAGGTTGACAGACGACATCAAGGGAGTCGTAGACAGCCACTGGGCATAAGTAGCACGAGACCATAAACTGAATATAACGACCTAAAGTCGATAGCTGCATAAAACCTAACAGTCATAGTTAAGTGGATTCTCACGAAGAGATTAGAACAGATATAACTCATAAGGGCAATCTTAACCAACACCCATAAACAAGTAAGCCGCTCACACAAATAAGTAGATAATTTTAATATAATCATAGGTGCAAATTGCATGTGAGTACTTAAGAAAGTAGTAATCGCTCATTACTTCAAAGCTTAAATGCATAATAACTATTTTGAACACCACTTTACGATAATCACTGTATTATAAGCCCAAACAAAAGACGCAGGTTAATATAATTTTAAATTGCATGTTAGCATGACCGCGAATAGAGGCAGAAAAGAAAGGCCAAGTTCACAAACCTTTGATTTCACTTTTCTCCACATGTCATAATAAAAGCGAGAGTGTACCAGCAATAATATTTGTCTATTAAACACCTGAAAGGGCTCGCCATAGAGAGTGAACTATTCGCTCTATTGAAGAAAAAGTGTTTTATGGTTAGTACAAAGAGATAAACGAAATCATACCGTATGTGAATCCATTACAGTGCAAAATTGATTACAACACTAAAAAGTTTGATGGAATAGATATAAGAAAATGTTTGTTTCTGTTTTACCAAGACGGTTAGTTGTTTATGAGATTTGTTTGAAATTGTAAAAGGAACGCTTTGATATATCTAAACGTTTGTTTACTCTAACATTAGATGCTCAACTACTTGTTAGAGATAATTTATACTAAATATAATATAACTGATATTGATTATTTATTGAAATTTAAATGGACAGCGTAAAGAATAAAAACAATACGTTCTACCAACTTAATACCTTTTAGAGCAGCACTTGCGGCAGGGTAAATAAAAAATGTAAACAAATTAAGGAGGGGAACAGCTCGTAAAAGGACAGGATAAAATATGACTAACATTTCACTGGTGCTTTTGGCCTGCAATTGGGGTTCTCTGCACGCAACCTACAGAACACACATTACTGGGCAATGGTCAAGGAGTTAGAAGCTATTGCATTTTATTACTACAATAAAGAACAGTAATACTTAATGGTGTTCATTGTGAAATTGTAATTCTGACGGCTGTTCTATCCGTTTATTTTTCAGTGATATTATTTTTGCCGAGCTGGCTACAGGTACAATATAACGTTTCTGTAACTAAATAAATGCAGATAACGTAGAGTTTCAACAGATCGGAGGCAAGCTAAGAGAAAATTAGTAAATACAAATGCTTGTTCACTAAAGAATGAAATAGATAATATCTATCTCCCAAGGTGTCTATTTTTACCCAAAAATAATGGCTTCCAATAAAATTGAAAATAAATACTTGCTAGGTTGCATAAAAATCTTAAAAAGTTGCTAACCATACTAATATTATAAAAGCGACAACGTGTCTTGAATCTTGCATAAAAGTAGCTGTACTAGAAGGGATACTTTTTACTAAATTTGCGAAAAAAACCAGACCACGTCGCAGGCAATTTAACTTATAATATCTCAAATATTAATAAGACTTAAAAAAATAATATGGTGTTCACTCATAATGTCGTGTGGTGATGGCAGATCAGAATACAGTTGTCAGTTATACCATTTACTGGGATTACCAACGAGTCTGCCCAGCCTAGTGATTATGAGCAAACCCAGCCTTTGTGAGAGGCCTTTTGTCAAGCAGTGGACTGTTATAGCCTATTTATGTATAAATTGTAAGCCTATGCAAATATACTCTTGTGTTGGACTCGCTAGTGTACGTGACTAAAACGAGACACAACTTGAAGAACTTGGTAACATTCGTTAGACGTACGTGAACACGCAATTAGGGCGTGGTCACTGGCGACCACAACTAGCGACAGCGACAATTTTTTGCGGTATCGTAGCACACCCGATCGCATCGCGATTTATTTTAAATTTTGTAAAAAGGCTTCTTGAGGTTTCGGAGCAAAACGTGCGTATTTCAGAGGATCTATTGAAATATATAACACTGAGAATTGTTTGGTTCTCGCGTATCATAGCAAATTAAGCTACCGAGAAGTCATGCAAAATAATTATAAACAATAATTTTTGAAACTTGATGGTATTTTAAACCAATCGGCAAGGTTTCGCGTGTCAATTGCGTTTAAACATGCTAGGACAACAGACGAATATTAAACTGAATTAAGCTTAGAAATTACTTTTTTATGCTAATAATGACGAGTTACTCAGAACGCCAGCAAACCGCAGGCTGAATGCTATAAACGCGCTAACTGGTAGGAATCCACAAAGGAATCCATAAATGTTCGCATTTGCTTAGCCGCATTTTCAAACAATGCAATAAATGCGTTCAATAGGTACTATAACGTTGCGATTTTACAAGAAAATATAAGAATTAAAAAAAAAACTTTTTGAAGACACACAGTAGGTACCTAGTTATTTATTCGATTTAAAAATTCGTGTCAACTTATAAAGGAATCAATAAATTCCCACTATTCCAGATAAATATATATTATCTTAATGTTAGAAATAGCGATAATTTATTATAGTTGGTTTACTAAACAGTAAATAATATAAAACTTTTAAACTTGATTTTTTTTTAATATTTTATATTTCTTGTTACTTCATAAAGATTGGATTAAAATAATAATCTTCTTACTCTTTATAGCTAAAGCTAAACATTTTATGATCGTCCACAGCTAATTAATTTCTCACGGCTGGACACCGGCCTCCTTTCTCACGGAAGAGAGGAGTTTTAGGCGCAGGGATGGAAACCGCCAATTACCTAACTTAGGGTAGGTTAGGCTTAGTACATAGAACTTGTAACATAAAAATTCAACACCTAAAAATTCTAACACAAATAAATGGTTATTAATAAAACATAGCAATACATAGTGTATAAATCTACTCTACAATAAATAAAGAAAACATTTAAAACAGTTAAAAAGTTAAAAGAAATATAAGATCAATAATGCACATCACGGTCAACATGAAAAAAATGTCGAGCATCTATATAAAAAGCGACAAATTGTCAGAGCCAAGTGAATGGCATTCTTCCCGGGCAAAAAGTAAACGAGGTAAAAAGTATACACGGGAATCATAGCCAATCCCATTCATAAGTATTTGATGCGCGTGCAGATCGGAGTTTCATTTTATCAGCGTATTGCTGCACTGATTGCAATACGCTGATTAAGTCACAGAGGATCATTTGGTATCTGTATTTTTTTTAAATATTCACAGATCAAACATTTAAATATTAAGGAACATATTTATAGGATATAATTGACAGACCATCATCTATAAAGAGAGCAACGAATAATACATACCAGAAAGTGCCGCCATGTGTCCATCAAACTGAGGCGCAGGTGATAAACCTTAATAATATTGTAAATTTATTAATGTAATAGTAAATTTATTAATGTAATAATAAATTTTCTTTATAATAATGAACCAGTTGTATCTCCGAGAAACCCCAAAAAGATTCAAAAAAAGACCTTGAATAACTAAAAAAAATATTTCATTAAGCTTGCTCACAACAACTTCTCAATTAAAACCGAAAGCAAGTTACTCGTTTCACGGAATCGACTCTGGGCAGCGTGCTCATAAAAGTGGTTCAGTCAACGAGGTGCACGTCGCTTTCTTAAGTAAACATGCGGCTAACAGTGAGAAAGCTGTGAGAAGTAAGAATGCAGTAGGTAACCAAGTCTAGGCTAGCAAATGAATCACCGCTGACCACAGTCATTTCATAACAACCACGCGGTATCATGATTCACGACACTCCTGCGCATGATTTATAAGATTTGAATTACCGCTCCAAGGCATGTATATTCGAATCACACAGTTTACATATTATTATCGATTGAAATCTTAAAAAACTTGCTTCTTTAAATTAAAACGAGAAGCCTTGTAAATAAAAAAACTAGAACACTAACAAAAACAATAAGACACGACTTTGCGGGCCATGTAAAAAGCAAAATTATAATCAATAATCACAACGCCCTAAATACTGCAGAAGATGTTCAGATATCTGAACCAGTTTTGTGTCAAAACATTCTAATATATTCAACACACGCTTTACAAGTCTACAGCAAAAAAAATAAACCCTACAGGTACAGTTAGGTGCGATTAAGCCTACAAAGCGTCAACCTGATATACAATGGTGAAACAACGTGGGTGTCAAATTGCAACCGGTTTGGTTACAATACGCATCTTCGGATGCCGACATGCCGTAAAGAACACCAAATACTGTTGCCGTAGTCAACAAGCGGAATGGAAAGGTGTCGCACGTGTAAATTGTATTTAGACACTTTGAGAGCCAGTAATGAAAATGGTAATCACATAAGATGATCATGACTTCGACATATTTAAAGAGTGACAATGAACATATAAGCTTCTTGGGAAATAAAATACTAATACATATAATAGAATATAAGAAAGTAAAAAAATAAATAAATTAGGTAGTTTACTGCCGTCATCCTCAGATTGGCCACAATGCCTCAGATATTTAACTACGCTCTTTGCATATTTAACGCACCGTTATAAGCATATTTAACGCACCGTTATATGAACGCACTTCGTTCCTACCTATACTGAGTTATATAAATTATGGAACGTAAACAAAAGGTTTTTACATTTATCATTGTCTACCTACCCGCATTCTAAATGGTAATGTGAATAAGTAACGATTTTGTAGCATTAATTGTGAATGTTAATATATTAACCTATTAGACTAACAAAGCAAAAATTTGTCAACGGCTAGGTGTACGGAAAAATTCTTTTGAGTTTATGCTTACACCTTTAAATGAAGACCTGTGATGTATATTATGTGTAATGAGTTAATAAATAAATAAATAAATAAGCGAAGCCGTGAATACCAATGAATATTAAAAATTATTACAAGTTATAGTGGTACTACGAAGAATAAGCCTTAAATAGCTTGAAAGCTTATTTTCCATAATGCTCATATAAATATTTAAAGTAATTTATCTCAGTTAGCTTAAAATGTAAAAATAATAGAAGAAAAATATTTAGAAAAAAACACAGACAAGGGAACCTTTTAGAAATATCAGAATGAAATCTTTAAATTAGCTTAAACAGTCAGATTAAACCACAATGGCTTAACAACTCATCGTAACCTCATTATTGACTTCTATGAGTCCAGAGAATTGTAAATATAACCTCTCTCCGCAATCCAATCATTCTCTCACCAATTGTAGATCGTTATCAAGTTAACTCATTAGTGCACGATTAGAAAGCAAGTAAGAGAGTTATACCAGCAAGTCATTTGTCAACATGAATATGGTATGCCTGTGAATGCGTTGACAATGAAGATAGAACCTGCCACTGTTATTATGTTTGATCTAATTCTGTATTGTAACATGTCGGAAGACATTTCTCACGTAAAGTCATTTTTTTACTGACACAGTTAATTGGTTGGATGAGACAAACGAAATCTTTTTTCGTTTGTTTATACTTCCGAACCAACGAAAAAAAAGTTATCGTTTGTTCCTAAGTACACAACAGAAAAAAAACAAAAAAGTCTTTATTGCACATACAATATGTACGTACTGTTGGTTTGTTAAAGAATACGCTTACTTTTTTTTATGTCTACAGCTTTAACCCTGAAGGTGTGGTTTGATTGTCTGTACACGTAAGAAAAATGCTTAAAAATGGTAATTACCTATTAATTTCTTGTTTATGGCGGTTGTCTAATCCGCAACAGATTACATTAAGCAAAAATCTGATCAGACAGTGCCTTATCTTCAAGGTTTTCATGCAGTCACTTTGACTGATTTTAGATAAGAATTTATTAAGCTTATTAAGTTTTTAATGAAGTTTTAATAACAATATTTTAGGTTATTTGCTTTTATCATTAAAAAATTCTAATTGGTTTGTCTGTATATTTGCAAGTATGTAATGATCAGCCTCAGCCTATTTTCATCACCGATTTGGGCACATGCCTCCTCTTTTAAAAGAATAAAGAGGGAGGATATTTTACATGCAGTTTGGTTGATGAGATGATACCCTCCCAGGGTTAGAAACGGAACACTCCTCCTCATGATCGATAGTAGATATGCAACCGCTAGTTATAACACCGAATCCAGCATGGTGTAAGTACTCGTATATCGTCTGACTTTAGCATATGCCGATCGAACTTTGATCAAAATCAGTCAACTGAACATAGAGTTTGATGATGACAATCTAGTGGTACGAAAAGACAACAATAAATAACATAAACATTCACTTTAATTGTATAATAGGAGTCACAAATATCAATTAAAATCGTGGCATCAACTGAACAAAGACAATAAAACAATATGTCGAAGTCAATGTAAAATATGGTGATTGCTAAGCTTCTGGCTATCAACAAAATGAATGTTTCCTGTCGACTGTCCAGCTTTCTAATGCTTACATGGACTCAATATTCAGTTCAATACACCATTTTCAATAAGCTTATAAACGTACATTTTTCAACCTACATCTAGTTGTAACGAAGTTCTGATGATTATTTTAGTCTGCCTGTTACATAATAATATTTCCATACAAGGATGGGTTGCAAGGAGTCAATGGCAAAATAGCATGTGATAACTATAGTCTCATACAAGTTTGTTATGAACATTGGCTGTGAATCAAATATAATTTTAATTATTCCTTGAAAAATAAGAATTATCAGCACTAATTAAATAAGAATTATCAGCACATTTGTTAAAATGCTAATCAATTTAATAAAATATCTTGCAAAAAATCAAATGTTAGTAATCCAAAGTTTAATTATTTACCCACTTTATAAAATTACTGTAACACATGGTAACACTTAAAAAAGTTCTACGTATATTCAGCAGCACGGAACCGTAAGCGTTTACAGAAACTGCTATTCCCCTTTCAGCTTAATAAATGTTCAACAAAATATGTGCCATTATCTTTATAGTAACATCCACATAGTTAAAAAAACCCTTAAAATATTCCGAAAGTTTTCAATCGGATCTCCCTAGTAAGAGTGAATACAAATACCTAACATACAAGGATAATCTTGTCGATGATATATTAGTCACAGTATGGCACTTACAACTTCGGTCAGCGATGCGAAGGTCAGCTAATGCCTACTTGGTAATATTTAAATCAACGGCGACAACTCGTTTAAGTGTTTAATACTGGGTCTTTAAAGCTATCAAGGTAAAATATTACGCAGGCACGAGTTTTAAAATGTTTGATTAGTAGTATTATGAACATTAATAGCTTCATTTGTAACGACGAGATGACTAAACGTTTTATTTACCTTCTCTATCAGAGATATTCGGTTTTCAAAACCTGGCGTTTAAGAAGCAACTTTTTGCTTTCTCTATTGTGTTTTTCTTAGGTTTACTCAGTGCTGTTATTACATCATCCTTGTTATACAAAAGCATGTCATTGACCCACTTTACTACGGTTCGTAGAGATACTTCTTAAAACATTTACTTGAATTACAACTTTTGTATACAACTAACAATGAATTAATAAGTTAACATCGAGCTTAATTGAATGTAGGATGCTAAATGCACTTCTTATGAACTTCGGGTGAATTTTTTGGTTCTTTATCAATTGTACAAACGAATAAAACAAACCATAATGGGGAAGCTTAAGTTAAGACTACGTTAGCTGATTTTAGTTTTAATTGTCTCATTGGTTTAGTAGTTAGCATTTTCAATTAAGGATGACGAGGTCCTAGGTTAGATTCCTGGTTTCTGGCGAAATTATGGGAAATATGGTTTAAGTTCCCTACTTCATCGTATCAAGTTCTACCCCCCGTGCCTCGGAGAGCATGTTAAGCCGTCTATCCTGGCGATCTTTAAACCGCGCCAACCAACCTGTATAGTATCCGCATGAAGGACTAAGCTTTTAATTTTCCTTTTATGGGAGAGGTAGCATTTGCCGAGGACGAGCAGGATGATAATATGCCTTGTGTCAAAAATGTATGCACATTTTTTATATTTACCCCCCACATGGCACAAAGCAAAATGTTATTATTTGTAGTTGGTGTTGATAAGTTTCACTCAAAGGTCAGTCGTTCAGTCACATCTAAGAAGGAGACTAAGGCGTGCTGTGATCTAATACGACCTGAATGCTCTGTTGTGCATAAACTGTAAAATCTACACGGTAGCGGAATATTTACCTACAGCTTTACTTTATGATACGGTTATTACTAGATACGGTACGTTTACTGCTATATTAGTTGAATTTGTTACATATTCACGTTAAGATAAATAACAAGATAAGGATTGATTTGGTGAAGAAGAACATAAAACTTTTTTTTTGGATCATTGTTATGCTTGGACATCGAGGAAAACAATGGGTAGATTTCATTTTGTCTTCTAAATTTGCGGCAACGGATGGAACGATCATCGAACGATTGCACTAACATATTAAAATATTTACTTTAAATGACAATGTTGCTTTACTTTACTTTAAAGGCAAGTGCAGGTAACGTGCATTGACGTCAGTGCAAAATTAGTTCTTTTAGATTATTAATGATTAAGTTAATTAAACCAAAGAATCTTAAATGATCTAAAACATTCGGAATATAAGAAAAAAAAACAATAGATAAGAAGGCGTTAGAAAGTTTATAACAGTTTATTAATAAATGCGTTGTTTACGCTTGATTGTAATCTGAAGTGATGATAGTCTGACATGAAAATGCGCTAGCTTGAAACAGGAGTTGCACTTTGTTAACGAAAACCCATACACCTAGTCGATAAATAATAATATAATATAAAACTTCCAGTGCCTGTCGATTTGATTTCAAAAACTGGTTTGAAATTATATGATATGAATGATATGTAAATAAATACAAAAATCTCCTGCACTAAATTCCGACATCTTGATAATAACAGAACTCCTTAAACAAACTATTACATTTGAACACAATATTTCAAACTTTTGCCGGCCATACCTAGCCGAAGGGAACAGCGTGAACTTTAAAAGCTGGTAGATAATAAACGATCGCAATAAACTGAAAGGCGACAGGTGGATGGGGTCGAACTGCACCAATGGTTTGTGCAACCATTGCAGGCTCAACTGAAAGTGCAGTCGGTGTTAAAAGGTTATTTGGTCAATCTATTTCACTATTGATCGCCACGACATACTCAAGATACTTTGTTGTTATTGTTGTAGCAAGAACTCAAATAACGCCTATTACGAAATCAAAGTTAACCTTACGCTGCTAACAGTAGTTGCTGAGAACTTTGTACTCGGAGACGTTTGTGAGAATATACATACGAGTATATACAACATTGTTATTTTGGAGAAAGAAGATTACTACCAAAATTTACACGAAGCGTGTGTAAAAATTCGCATCATAATATTTTGGTCCAATTCCCTACCAAGGTTTTGGACCAAACTAAATTCTTCGAAGAGTGCTTGTTAACGCCAACGATGACTGACAGCTAATAAACAAGGTTGCTAATAAAATGTGCCTGAAGTTATCAGCAGGCGACATAGATAGCTCTATATGCATAGAGTCATTTTACGTGATCAAATCATAAATGATGAGATTTATAGGTCGAGGGAACGAAGCATCATAGATTTATTACAAAGGTTAATTTTCAGAATTGTGAAACTTTGGGGGGAAAAAAACCGGCGGTCCCAAAATGGCAGAAAAGATCACCTGTTGCATAGTGAAACACGGTATAATAGAGATTAGCATCACATTTTTTTTTATTATTTCCAAATCACGCCTACGAAAATTTCCCTTTAATAACTATCATAAAAGC
The DNA here is from genome assembly GCF_905163445.1 of Pararge aegeria. Taxonomy (NCBI): domain Eukaryota; kingdom Metazoa; phylum Arthropoda; class Insecta; order Lepidoptera; family Nymphalidae; genus Pararge; species Pararge aegeria. The sequence goes on from NC_053201.1 coordinate 5,537,711, forward strand.
GTGATAGATATGATGTTTGAACTGGTTACATAAAACAAACAATAGTCCAGCAAATGGCTAATGCCACTAATACATACGTAACATTACACTCCATACACATAATAGAAATAATAACTGCAAACTCAGTTATAAATCAATAATGCCCCAAGGCTGACAGCAGAGTAAAATAACAATAATATCGTAGGTGCTTATTAATACGATATCTCACTAGAGAAGCAGGAGGTCCAAACTTTTGGCTTACAATTTCTGTTCTGATGTAGTTAATCATAAATGTTTACTAATTTCAATAAATGTTTCATTAAAAATTCATACAATGTTGCCTTCCTTTTTGAAGAAATAACTGTGTAGTGATGAAGTTTTTAATTTTTCTGTTGTTTTACAAGCCAATACGCTGACTCAGTCAAGCCAAAAGTGTCATTCGTTGATCTTTTTACACCCCTAGATCACCTAGCGGTTTCGACAACTCTTATTTATAACTAATGTTATTATGATAACTATAGAAGAGTTCCAGAATGCTGTTGAGTTTTCTTGCACTTCTTCATAGTCTATAAAGAATACTATAAATTATTTTCCTTTGAAGAGTATCGAAAAAGCCAATTAGTGTTAAGGCTGCTTCATAATTCGAATACATAATTCAAAAATTAAGGTGATAATGACAACATTTATGCGGTATATTTTCTCAAATTGAGGGATTAAACATCAATAATTCAGAAACCGACGCAAAATGTAACAAAAACGTTATCACAACAAACAGGCAACGTATAAAACCTACGCAAAAGATAAAACCGGTTAATTATTAAAAGTTTCGCTGAAAGAAAGCTGCGAATCGATCAAACAATTTCGTTAGTGAAATCGAAATTATCCGCGCCCGAGGTAATTGCGAACATTACAAATTCATCAAAGATTTGGTCATACAGATAATGAATTTCGATTGAGAAACAGATGAATAGAATCATTTATAACTATTAAATCTAGCTATAACCTTAATGCTGGAAGCAAGTTGCTAGTAAGCGCTAGTTCAGACATGCGGGAACCGCGCGTTTACGAATCGCGTGGTTTGGACCCGCAAAATTGTGTTGCTATTTAGACACCGGCGGTTATTATGCGATATTTTTTTTGACTAATCTTCTCACTGAAGATCCCACATTGTAGGTCTCTTCTCCACTTCTTCAATAAATAGTTCATTGTCGAAACGATTCATGGCGAACTCACGAGCTGTGACGTGCTAACCGCGCGGTATCCGCAACGCAACTGAACGCGAAGTAAAGACTCCATAGTAACAGAAACACGCGAGATTCGATTTTCTTGCGGTTGGGTTGCGGCTTGATTAACCGCGCGGTTATGTGTGAACGATTACTTATCACTCATATAAATAAGACCCGCGCGATTTCCATGCGATTCTATAATCGCGCGGTTCCCGCAGCGTCTGAACTAGCGCTAAATAGTCGCTTGAGTTACCGATTGTTTAAGCAACCAATTTCAATAGACTTTACTTTTAGTTAAACTAAAAGTAAAGTTAAAGTTAGGGATCATCTATTAATTTAGCTACTATCAGTCGAAAGTTTAATTGTTAAAATTACTTGTATACTGCAGAAGCTTGGCAGTAGTAAGCCTGCCAGTAGTTGCTCAAGCAATATTTGATTTTGCCGTAGTATTAAATTTTTTTTAAGAAGAGAATGTGAATTATGCTCAATATTGAATGATATTATGCTTCATTCATAAAACTTAATGATTAAGTAGTGATTCAAAATGGTGTCCCATGGTTATTGTAGCAAGTTTATCGACTATATTGATTGAACGATTGTTGAAAAAAGTTTCGATACTACTTAATTTAAACTGCGGGATTTTTAAAAATCCGAAACAAACGCATGCGAATTAACGGGCAACCGCTTAGAAAATATTCTGAAGGAAATCATTAAACTTCATTGCGTCAGCAACATAAGGTTTTTCTTATGCTTCCGAAATTATATTTAGACTGTTAAGTGTTACATAAGGATATGAAATGCTAAACGATCTTTCTAAGGAACACTGCCTGTTCTGAAACTATGTTGCGAACTTTCCCTTATAATATTAGCATAGATAAACTGTACGGCATTTCAATAAAGCGTTCCTACCGGCAACGTCGGCGTTATTATTCAATCAGTTTTCCATTTCAACGTACCGTTCAAGGAAACGGCTGATAACAATGTATAATCAGTGATTATTGGATTTTGGTTTATAATAATAGAAGCCTGATTCAAAATAGTAGATGATATAAAACTTAGTGATAACTGTTATTGTTTCACTTTGCATAAAACGTATAAAATGCTGTATTTAAGTTATAAACCTCATAACTTCTTGATAAGGCTTCATTGAGATAGCAAATTGACGTGGTGTGCATCTAGGTCATTTTAATTTATGTGCTCGAAAAAGTTTTCCAGACTAATTCCTTACAACCTGACAGATTATTCGCGAAATGATTTCAAAACCGTCCCAATTGTACAATTATTTACTGACCGGTGTACTTAAGTGGCGTTATTGTCTTGAGTAACCATAGAAATAATAGTTAAAGAAGTGCTCTTAAGTCAGTTATGTCTTCAAAATTATTTCGTAATCGCTAGTCGGAACTAGGACACGACCGACGTCTAATAGTTTTTACCGGTACATTATTTTGAACAGCAATGGTCAAAATTGTACGTACTTTATCATTCGCCTCGTTACCATTCAACTCGGACGTGATGTTTATAAGAGCAAGCATGCCATTCAAACTGAGATTGCCTTGCGAACATTATCGTGTTAAAAAATTTACCCAGCTTGAAATAATTATTTTACTATAACAATGGTATTATTACCAACTTTAGTAATAAATAAACAAGACATACAATCAACGTCATAATTACCAACCATTCTAGCCTAATACAGGGCAGGGATCTCAGAATAAGATAGTATCTAGCCATAGTTCACCACGCTGGCTTCGTGCGGATTGGTAGAGTTCACAGGCCTATTTAATTGCTTCAAACAACCAGCTTACATAACTCTAAAAAAGTTATAAGGTGCATGCCAAGGATTAAACTCGGGCCCGCTAAAAGGGTAGCTGTCTTAATCATAGATAAAATAGACATTCAAGAGATCAATGGATACTACCACGTTTGGATTATCTCAGCGAAATCAATAAAAATAAGGAGATTAACAGATATACTGTACGAGTTGATAAGATACAGATATAGTGAAAGACGTTACTCATAGGTTAGAAATCTGACTCATTCCGGTCCCGCTGTCCTGGTATAAAGATCCTGCACCGGAAGACGTAGCGTTGCTAGAATCTAAATAAACTGACTAGAGCAGAGGAGAGCTTACTTAACACGCATCTCAATAATGAAAGCAGTGCAAACCCTACAAGAGACGCCAATACTAAAGTACAACCAGGTTGACAAGCGGACGAATCCGGACTATGGTTAAATATCCCCAAAACTTTTAATATAAACGATATCTCTTAATTTTATTTCCTATTCATTCCAAATCGTCACATTTTTAATAATTTTAATATGATAAAATGCTTGATGCATAAATACCTAATAGTATAATCATTTAATTTACATAACTTAATTCGCTTCGAAATAATTTTAGGAACGAGTTAAAGATCGATTTGTTTAGACTTGCTGTCGTTTAATAGCGTTTTTCGGAAACATTAAGAAATACGAACTACGTTTAGCTCTGCCAGGCAATGATTAAATTTGAAGTGATTTAAATTGATTTGTTGTATAAATATTTATTAATATACTCAACTCAATGCATTAGAGAAGAATAATTCCTATATAAAAATATTTTTTTAAGATGAACTATTTATCCGTTTTAAATAGACCTCTGAAAACTTGTAGCGACATGTTTATGTGATGCAATAAACAAACTTTGAGAAACATGTTGTGGTGCATTTAAAATGATGCAATGGCGCCACGAGGTTATAAAAGAAAGCTTTAATGATAATCATAAAACGCGCTCTAAAAGCTCTATAATGTGGCTTCCATTCATAAGTAAATATTTGGAAATGTCGACTATGTTACAGGATGTGAGGCTTACAGCAGTAAAGCCACGAAATAGTATTATTGAATGTTTTAATGTTTAAAATCCCTAAAGTCGAGCCAATTTGGATTTGGAATAAAAAATGTTACCTCGAATTTAATTCTGATCTATGGCTTAGTCTGAAGCAAGAACTAAGTATAACGGTTTTAAAATTTCATAGAATTCCTTTATATGTTTATCTAAAACAACCACATTTTGGTCGTATAACCACACGAAAACTGTGAACGTTCATAATATTTAAATCCACGGCCCTTCTAGCTCTACATGCCAAGAAATAAATCTTTCAAACAACTTCAACCATCAAATTGTAACCAAGAATAGAAAAGCGTTTTATACTTCCTAAGATAAAAACAGTAAAGCATGGATTATTGAGATTGATGGCACTCTTTCTAATTTATAAGATGTTAATATTGAGAGATGCGTTAGTTACAGCTTTTGCCATAACCCTTATTTATTATTGTAATAGCAGATATATACTTCAATTTCGTTGAAAATAATTTTTGATTATAGTTTTTCCTACTGAAACAAGGGATTTTTTTTGTTTTACAATTTATAATATACTTAGCTGTTTGCTAAACTACAATGAAAATAAATATTTTGAACGAAGTAATGCTCAAGAAAAAATTAAGAAACTGAAATGTCATGATACAAGGAGGACCTAATAACAATAATAAAAGATCAATAAGACCAGTAAGAAAAGAGGAACGCAACAGTTAACATTGCATCGGTATACTTTATCGTTGAGCGGCAACGCTTACCATATAGAATGTAATCCAGCAAATGTTATCCCATGAGAGAAAAGTCACGATATTACAATAAAACGAAAATACAATAAAGAACATAAGAATAACAATAATCATATCGATTAAAGTTAACAATACCTTCGAATTTTAAACTAAGAACAGTCGTGCTAACCGGTGCGAATAAAACAAAACTAACATTCATCCAGTCGCTGCAATAGCAAAAACATACAAACAAGCCGTGACCGATTGAATTCGAGTTATTTATACTTCAATAGATTGACCGCCGGTGTCGTGAGAACTTGAGAATGTTCAAATTTTATCGAACCTCGATATCGTCGGAGTGGGCTTTTTAATACGCCAATAATACGGGCAACGCCCGGTGACTAAAGTATTCATACTAACCAGACGTTATTAGTGCAATAAAAATGACTAAGGCTTACCCAACTTGAACATATTAAAGGAATAGGAGAAGATAGAATAACGAAGACAACAAATTTAATGATGCGATGACCTAGAATTTACTGTGAGATTGCACTAACAAAATCCCTGAGTAATTGATATGAGATCTGTGAGGAATAGAATCTTTAAGTTTGAAAAATAAACATTACGGGGAGTTCGGAAATCAGAGATAATACTTGTCCCACTATTCATCGAAGTTTAAAAGTGCCTCGATCCATCATAGTTAAGCGCCGGCAAAACACTCATTGAAAATGCTATCCAACCATACCGTTAGTCTCTCTACCGTAATAAGAAACATTAAATGACCTCGAGAAGGTATTACGACACTAAATCAAACAAGATTCCTTACTCGTATTTCTAAGCAAACTGTCGCTGGTCGGTGCAGTAAGCAGTTGCAGTTACACTTTTTAATTATAAACTTTTAGTCGTAACTCTGTGCTAAGGTGTTAACCTACATATCTTATCTGTAGGCAATCGGTATTTTATTGACACAAAATATTTTTTAAGTACTATTCGGTGAGCCACCACCGCCGCGAAACAGCTGTTGATTTTTGGAAGGATCATTTTAGGAAGTATGATTAAATTTTGGATGACTTTTTAAATCCTGTTGATCAAAGTTCAAGAGCGTAGCTTCGTTGTTTACTCAAATTTTACACTTACTAACGAACTCAATATTATATTTCGTGACCGTAAGATCGTTATCTACGTTTGGTGTTAGTTTTACCGTTCACAATGTACTTAAGAGAGAATGGTGGTCGAGCAAAAAATATAGAGTTCGTGAGCCTAAGTTATTTATGGTAGCCAAATTGTTTTAGATTAACGATCTCGAATTCAATAACCAGAAAATTGCTTCCATTTACATTATACGGGGTTAATGTTTATAAAATTAATTTGTGAGCATAAGTTATTATTCATTTTACTTTTTCTGAGGTTAGAATTCCACTTTACTATACATTTTTTTTACTAGGTATGGACTTATCTGATTCATACGTGTCCTAAATCTAAAGAAGGTTGCGTATCAATGAGAAAAATGTTTCTTTATTAAATAGCAGTTAATACTGCATCTTGAGATAACGGTAAAGTAATATATTCTTTTGACTCTTGACATCGCCATGGCGACCAAGAATGCAGTGTCGTGTTATGGCAAATTACCATACGAATCACATGGTATTAATATGCCGTGAGAATTAAGCCTATATTGTAAAGTTTTTACCTCATTCAATTTAATGAATACACAGAAAATAGGGAAATAGGCTAATAGAACACGAATGTCATACCAAAATAGAGAACTTTCCCATATTCTACTAAAAGACAAAAAGCCATAGAAATATGCTTGATAATTTAAATCACTGTAATTACTATGATTAAACACAATGAAGGCTATCAGAATACCATTCATATTTGTAATTAACGTGACTATATAAGCTTCCTGTTATAAAATATTCTTTTTATTATTTTTTTAACAGATATTTTAAATATAATTCAGCAATGTTAATAGAGTTTATTGTTTGAATATATATACGAGTGTAAGTTAATTGCATTATTCATCATCCTTGTTTTCGCCAGCATCAACATAAATCTTAAACATTGCTTATGAAGAGTAACTTGATGTTATTCATGCACACACATTCTGAAGTCAATGACTTCAGAATGTGTGTGCATGAATAACATCAAGTTACTCAGTACAAATTACAAATTGCCTTCTGCGAGACCTACAATGATCAATTTATTGGCTTTATTAAATAGTTTTATTAATTCATCCATAATCATTACCTATTAGATATTGATGAATGGGATGGGATGGTGTTAAGTCAAGAGCTCGTGTCACAGAATGAGAAAAGAAGAAACTGTTGTAAAAACATGCTGTATCTACAAAGCACGTTTTAGCAGGTTACCAACACTCTTCAATAAATATTACAATTAAGGCTACGTACAATCGAGTATGGACATCTAAATTTAAATTGCCAATGGGCACCAGTCTATGTTTCTGTTCCACTAACGCCAATCTCAATAATTCTATTCGATTGTACTCCGCTATTTGGATTGCCTTAATTCTTATCTATATAAGTAGAAAGTATAGGATTTTTGGGGTCAGAGGAATGTATATTGTTCATTTTTTATCGATTCAATGAAAGTTCTTCGTATTTGGTGGCCAAGATGTCTTCTTTGCCACTTGGGTTTTTAATAATCACGACTTCTTCGACTGAAATATTTACTTACCGATTAATAATGTTGTTATAGTCCTTTAGTATAGAACGTATTTCGGCATTTAAAGGACATATAATGTGGGTTTTTTTATCATAGGCATCAATAACCAAGAACTCCATGGCAAGGCAGCGTCGTATAAAGAACGCAGCAGTTCAACTTGGACTTAAAGCAGAGACAAATGCATGGTATGTTTGTACCATTCAGGCAGTAATATACTTCTAAAACAGTTAAGGAAAAATCCAAATAAGCTCTTGTATTGAAAATGAGAACATTGCCTTACTTGATTTTATGTTAAACTACATATTGTTTAACTTTCCAGCTTAAAAGTTCATGTTCAAATACAGTTCTATTCCCGGTTCCCCGTACTTGGTTAAGAATTGTTGTTCTGCTTAGAATAAGTTACGAACTTAGTGCGGTTTCCCCACTGTATGTTTGAGTGCACGTAAAGCTATATATCCCGATTCCCGACCTGCATCGCATTATATCTGATAGAATATCGCCTAGAATTCTGCCATCTGTGCCGCTCAAGGACAAATGTTCTTAGTTCTAAATGAATGTTTCTTTGAAAAAATAAAGATTATGAATAAATTTGGAAACTAAAATTTATGCACTAAAAGCGTACTTTAAGAAAACCGGCTGAATTTCGGTTTCTGATTATTGATTACAATATGCGATCAGCTTTATGTACTTCTAGATCCTTGTTGAAGTTAAGTAAATTAAAATCAATAGACACGTCACCTCCCTCCAACATCTGACCTAAGGCTCATTTACCTTTTACAATATATTACATCACAATCCAAAGAAGATTTCTGCACGTAACATTAATGCCCCCCAGTGAAATGAATCACGTAATATCAATAAAGGTATTAGAAAATACTTATTTATCATTAGCTAAAAGGCTATCAGATAATGATACATTGTAAAACAACTCAGTACTTATAGAGCATCAACATGATAGCTAGAGGCGATGTACGGTACAAGAACCGGATGTTGAGGGGCATGTACATGACGGTATGCCAGAGAACCATAGAATTATTATATTTGTTATATGAGAAATTATATAGTTTAGGGTGAAGGTGTGTCTTCATTTATTAACCGTCGCGAAATTTCTTCCTTCAAAGTTATAATGAAAGTCGTCTGAATTAATATTACATTACGTACGTAATAAACGATAAACACATAAATCAAAGTTGAAGTAGTCTTTTTCTTAGCAAGATAGAAGAACTAAATACTAAAAAAAAAAAAAAAAGGGAACGACGCAGTCCGAAACGCATAGACTCAAGATTAACACGGAGCTTAAAGATGATCATAAGTATCAAACAAAAGAAACAAGTACCACGGTAAAAGTGAAGTAAAAGAAACTTGTATTTATAAACTTTTAACATTAATTAGGACATGTAACAGTGTTACCTTAAACACGAGTGCGGTCAGAAATAAAAATTCAATCATAATTCAAACCCATAGTAATTAAAATAATGTTCAGCGTAAATAGCCTGACAACGAACACATAAAGAACAAAGTTATAGTTCCAGTACATAACGTGAAACAATTAAACTGCAGACAGGCAGCTCTAGCATCTTACGATTAAATATATTTATTACATACTAGTATAGACTTAAAATCGAACGGGTAAAATGGAGATGCATATAACATCAGAAAGCTTTAATAAAGAGTTCAATCATCAAACTTTAACTAACATTTTACTAGTACTCTTGGATATCATTACGCTTTTATATCTGCCATTTCACCTCAACTTTTTAATGTTTTACCTAAACTCAGGGAAATTCAAATTTTAAAATATATTTTTCGATATTTTTTTTTTGTTTTTATATTAAACAAGACACGTCAATTTTCTTTGTCCTAACGGCGCGATTGCTATGTGATTTCGATTGGTTACTGGATTTGACCAATAACCAATCGAAATCACAACAGTTAGTTCGAAATTCTTTGGAAGAAGACTGAATGAGTACTAAAGATTTTATAATTTTTTTTTTTATTTTATATTGAGATTTATTTTACCTGAATTAAACATATACCATTATTCATCATCACCGTTATCATCGTCATCACCTATTTGCGGCCCACTACAAGACACGGGTCTCCTCACTATGAGAAGGGGTTAAGACCGTAGTCCACCACGCTGGCCTAGTGCGGTTTTGTGGACTAATCAACACATAAACATTTTCCAGTTGATACATATACTCGTATATACTTTATATACTTTATACTTGGGCAATGCTGCCAGCATCTTAGGAACTGTGCCTCGCTGCGGTGGTTTCAAAGACGTTTTAGATTTTATTTAGTTTTACATAGTTTATTTTAAGTTATATTTATAAAACAAATGTGAAAGAAGAAAGAATAAATACACTTTATGCTTTATATTTATAAAATATCCCTACTATCCCTACTAATATTATAAATGTGAATGTAAGATTGTTTGTTACGCTTTCACGCAAAAACTACTAAACGAATCATCACGAAACTTTGTACACATATTCCTGATGGTATTAGAAGTAATATAGGATGCTTTTTATCCCGAAATTAAGCTCAGTTCTTTTGGGAGAGGGGACGAATGTGTTTGACGATTTTACTCCATAACACTATAATATCAGTTTAAATTTGCCCAAATTTCGTGTAGATCTGATGAATGGGATTGGACATAGAGGACAGAACTCCTCAGCGGACAGCAGCAAACCCGTCATTTAAGGCTTAGCGATAATGAATACTTTAATTTTTTTTAGAACTACAACTAAATTGAATGCCACATCAAAAAACAAAATCAAACGCAGACGAAGTCGCGGGAAACAGCTAGTATTATTATATACACTAAACTCTCACGCCCGTGTACAAGATAAATATATAAAAAGGATCTGAACAAAATATTAGTAAACTATATTGAGAATGATTATAATTATTTATAAGCAACTTGAGATTACTTCTAGACTGTTATGTAGTCTACATAAATATTGTAAGCAGATGAATACCTAATACATACAAAGTAGAGAATAATTAGCGATAAAGGCGCGGCCAAATTTGCCGGCTTGCTAATTTGTAATTTCACTTTCGTATGTTGAGCGGAATGGACCAACCGCACTAAATGCTTTATCTCTCATATCAATCAACAACGGCTTCTTTTGTTCTTTGATGTATTGAGGTATGTATAACCGTTGCTAGTAATAAATAGGTTTGGTTGTATTTAGTTTCTAATTTGAATATGTAGTAGGTCCTTTTACATGCTAAGCTACGTAGATAAATTGTTACCTAATACAGGATAAATGCAATAAAGCAAATTCCTTTTAAAATACATACAGGTCAAGCCCCAACCAGGTGGAAAGACGACAACATCAAATTGACGGCCAATTGGCGCAGTGCGCAGCGAACCTGCTTTGTGAGTCCATGGCCGTGGGTTCGATTCCCACTCTTCTGGGTGTTTATTTGTATATTATAAGTATTTATGTATATTATTCATTAAAATATTCATCAGTCATCTTAGTACCCATAACACAAGCTACGCTTACTTTGCGGCTAGATGACGATGTTTGTATTGGCGTAGTATATTTATTTCATCAAACGATTCGCTGGGGGCCGCGTGAAACAAACGCTCCAGTATCGTGGAATGCCCTTCAAAATACCTATGCCTAGCAGTGAACGTCAATCTGTTGATGATGATGATGATATAATAAGAGAGAGTGGGACATAAATAGGCTGTAGGTGGTGATCGTCAGACGTCGACTGCGTCGGTTAAGTAAGTCAACAACTCTATGGGTCTAAAATTTGTCTTTTTACCTTTACTTCACTCGTTGTTTTGTTATCCTTTTTTTTATGTACTTTTTGTGGTGTGCAATAAAAGTAAATTCATTTATTCATTCATTCATCCACTCAGCGAGCAAGTCAAGCCTACGTTCCTATTTCAAACATTTCAATCACCAATACAAAACTATATATGGCATATTGTGGCTCTGGTTATATGTGGTTTTTGCCCGGTCCGGGAATCAAATCCAGGAACTCTAGATTGTAACTACTACACCAACTAGAAAAAACAACCCATAAACAATCATCATATAAACCCATTACCGGCCGGGACGGGTCTCCTACGACAATGAGAAGGGGCATCCACTACGCTGGCCCAGTGCGGACTACGGATAACTCTCGGGTATGCAGGTTTCCTCACGATGTTTTCTTCGCTGTTGAAGCAAGTAATATTTTAATTTCTTAAAACGCACATAACTTAGAATATTTAGGTGCTGGGATTCGAACTCGCCCACCCGAAAGTTAAGTCGAAGTCCTCCCCACTGGGCTACCACCGCTTCCATAGACAATACTTTAAAATAATAAGGCATGAAGGTTTCTTACTAGTGTTTGCTTGCGGCTTTGCCCGCCTAGTTTCACCTGTCGTACAATGGGCGGAACGAAAATGCGAATCTAACAATGCTCCATTGACGATTTACCGTTACGTACTAGTATTTTAAGAGTGACGCCCATACAATCATTTTCGTATAGGTCTCGGTAAAAAAGGTAGTAAACTGTTCTGTAGGAAAACAAAAACGAGAGCCAGGTCAGCAAGAGAGATTTGAAGAAAAAATTGCTAAGTATATAGGATATACAAGGGCGTGCCACGATAGAAGCAATAAGGCCCGTTATGGAGAACTGGCTAGGGCGCCACCATGGTGCCCTAACATTTCGGCTGACGCAGAAATTAACCGGACACGGTTGTTTTGGTAATAAACTGTGTCGTATCGTTAGGTAGGTCCAATTTCAAGAAAGGTTAACCGCCGAATCCAACTCGGTTGGGCAGCGTTCGGGAAACTTCGTGTCATCTTCTCGTCCAAAGGATTTTGGCTCAGTGCCTGAAGACTAAAGTCTTCGAACGGTCAGTAACTATGGGAGGCTCAGAGTCACTCAGCGGGCGATGGAGAGAGCTATGCTAAGAGTTTCTCTACGTGATCAAATCATAATCGTTGGGGTCTTAAGGTGCTGGAATGGGACCCCGCACCGGTAAGCGCAGCGTAGGTCGGCCCCCAACGAGGTGGACAGATGACAACAGGCGAGTCGCTGGGAGCCGCTGGAGGCAAGCGGCCCAGGACAGTGCATTGTGGAACTACATATCTACTACCTATCTCCAGCAGTGGACGTCGATTGGTTGAGATGTGAATGTGTCGTATAAGTCGGAAGCAATCGCCTGGTGGCACCATTGCGATGACTGCTTCGAGGACACGGCGCAGCACACCTTGAAGGTGTGTCCAGCTTGTGACGGTGAAGAGTGTGAAGGTGTGGAGCGAGAGAGAGAAAGAACATTATCACTCCCCTCTCCCAGGGGACGCAACAGGCGCCGGAGGACAATCAATGACCTCCGTCCTCCATGAGTTGCAAGCCTGCGGATGGCGAATTTAAGAGGAAGTTTGTAACCCGACAATTCAATTGCAATAGGTAATATTTCAAAATAGGCATTTTTTCCGGACATTTGATTTCTTCATCTGGTGACCCTACTCCGGAGCAGGGAAACGTAACCTAAGTGGACAAACCGCTTGAGTCTTGACCTTGTATAAAATTACAACAATCATAATGAGTAAATAAAAAATTCTTAACTATCAACTGAACAGAGTCCAAGTAAACTTTGAGCACTTAATTAATCATTAATTGGAGCGAATAAAACCGGAGTTTTGTTGTTAGGTGACTAATTAATTGCGTCCAGCGCAGCGTACCGGAAAATGTAAGGAAACCTACGAGTGTGTGGCCGTTTAATTACACATTTATACATGTTACGTGAAGAAAATTCACTATCAAGCATAACATCTTTACAATGAGTGACTTTGAATTGATTTTATGTGTATCTACCTATAATGCAAGATTATTATTCTAAAGCGTCTTTTGAAATTTTTCGCGTACAATAAAGGTTTTATTGAAACTGTTTTAATGTAATCACACGGGATTAACCATCGCCTAGTCATCAGTTGCAAGCGACGTATTTCACACAACAAACAAATTTTGACAACCTCTATGGCGCAGGGGAAAGCCCGGAGTTTCTTTCCCGGGCAGTTGGGGAATTTGTGATTTCAGAATATTCAATCCTCTGATCTGTTGGGAAGCTTCGGTCGTGGCTAGTTAACCACTCTACCAACAAAGACTTGCCGCCAAGCGAGTCAGCATTCCGGTTAGATGTTGCGTGGAAACCAATAAGGAATATGGGTTTTACAAAGCCATAAATAGATCGCACTTTTTATGAAACTAAATAGGTTTCTGGTTCGACTAAAATATTCTCAAACAACTTCACATTAATTCAAACTCAACGCGTATTGTGTATATGAAAAAAAAAACGCCGAGTTTCAGAGAGATATTAACTAAAAATAAAGAAAAAATATTAATTTATGTTAACAAATATTAATAAAATTAAATAAATTAAAATGATTAACAAACCAACCCACAGCAGGCGATCGCTGTGTTCATCGTAGCGTTATAGACGGAAACCTGACTGTGTCCTCTAAACACATTTTATACAATGTTATCAAGAAAAGAAGCCCTTTCTAAACAGATGTTCATTGGTTCTTGAAGATGCTGTATTGTACAGCGTGCTTTACAATATAGCTGCTGATTATTGAATTAAAATATCACTTGCTTTAACGGTGAAGTAAACCAAAACACGAGAGCAAGAATACATACCCGAGAGTTCTCCATAACGTTCTCAAAGGCGTGGCCAGGTATGGGTTGGTAAATCAATCCATACCTGGCCACCGTGGTGGACTACGGCATTCACCCTTCTTATTCTACGATAAGACCGGTCCCCTTTACTGAGACCGATAATGATGATGATGTTGATGACGAGTTTCTTTGCATGATCAAGACCAGGCCGGGCCAGGCCGTAGAAGGTGAGAATTCACACTAGATTTGATCCGTAGAGCACGAAAGAGTTCATACACTAATTACTATACCATAGAGTAAAGGTTAATGATTTAAATATATTTTTTTTAAACTCCCGAATTACCCATTCCCGATGCCGATGACACTAAAAAGTAGAATATCTAAAACGTATTCCTTATAACTTAATATCGGCGATAGCTTAACAACGTATCTAAATGTTGGTATTTCTATTTATTAACTTCTTTTGTAAATCAACTGTACAAAAACAACATTGATTTAAAAGCAAAAACGGCGCTGATTTTTTTCCCAATAAATGAATAAACCTCGACCACAGCGCCAAACAATACATAATAACCGTATAGATGTGACTGATAGACAGCTGATCAATACAATGAAATCGAAAGTAGATGACACCAATAGACGGATAGTCCCTTTCGAACTTCGATCAATAAATTATTAGATATGCTGTCTAACTGCCTCGTTGGCCTAGCGGTTACCATATTCGACTGCAGATTCTGGATTCGATCTCTTGGTTGGCCAATTAATAGAATTGGGTTTTTCTATCAAGAAATTCGTAGTAGGTCCGAAGTTTGGAAATTGGCAGTGGTTCACCCCGTGGCTCGGAGAGTACGTGAAGCTGTTGGTTCTGGCCTCGGTTTTCAATTCGGCTGTATTTTTTTTTTCTTTCATAAACAGTCATTTATAAACCGATTTGAAAAATATTTTTTTTTGTGACGGTATACTTCCTATGTCTGAATTCGGGCTTACCATCAATAGGGACAAACCAAGATGATAGTAGATCGAGCAAACCAAAATGGGCTGGAAATCGAAAGCATTGCTAATTGTGAGTTGGTGCAAACCTACATTTATCTTGGTTCTACTCTTTCTAATACGTGATGTGATCTCGAAATTCGAAGACGGTGTGCCATAACAAGATCTGTAGTGGAGAAACTTAATAAGATATGAAAAGATAAGAGGATAACAAAAACCACTAAGATTCGACTCATTGTCTTGTCTTTCCAATATTTTTATACAGAGCGGAGACCTAGTCACTTAGACTACAAGACCGCCGAAATATCGATGCCTTAGATATGTGGTGCTGGACTGGACTCCTTTTTAAAGATCCGTTGGACTGCAATCCGCACCAACAATTATATTTTAAAAGAACTGAATGTAAAGGAAAGACTTTCGTTGACGGTGCAGTTACGAATATTCAAGTTTTTTCGCCACATCTCAAGAAAGGAGGGGTCGATTGAACGATGGGTCACGACTGCACGACAAGAGTGCACGACTAAGAAGAGAGTTCCCATGTGGTCCCATTTTCACCAGGTCAAGATCTGATGAAGTGATCCTTGAGAAACGGAGGGAACTCTTGAAATATTATAGTGACATATAGATTTCACTATAATATTTGAAGAGTTATTTGAGTATTTTTTAAGAAACTTGAGCATTTGCTATCGGCACCATTTGGTCAAGGGAAACTGATGATAAAGACCACGGATGGTCACCGGAACTACACAATGATATATTGTGTAGTTCCGGTGACCATCCGTGGTCTATAACAATAATGTAAAATTCTTTTACGATCCGATTATTAAAATTATGAGCAGTTGACATTTGATTAAGAAATCTTAAATAATTGCAAATCTAGCAACTTAAATACGTGAAAATAAAATATTGACAAGTTGGAAGAGTCGATATTTGAATTGCTTTTTTCTTTGTATGTTTTGACAGCATCAAAGCTCTTTAATATACTCTTTAAGTTTTATTAAAGTAAGTTACGTGCTCTTATCGTGTTTGAAGACAGTGGACAGGTAATTGTATGCCATAACAGGTGAAAATAAGATTTGCGCCGTCACGAAGATCCCATGCCGCGAACAATACCATCACGAAAATTATTTAAGAACCGGATTCACTTTCGCCATAATAAATTATGTCGGACACCCGTGATAGATTAGCCAGGGGAATGTAATCAGTAATCACGCTATAGTAAACGGAATATTGATTTACGAAATTAAAATATACTGTTATTGCATTACAGTTTATTTTTATATGTATGAAATTCTTTATTCTTCTCTGTGCTATTATAATACGGGCGTTTTTAAACATTTGTTTTCACGTAACTCGCTACGGTAGATACAATTAAAACTAAGTTAAATGATTAGAAGATACGAGATTTTGGGGGTGATATATTTTTTTTTATATAATACTTCTGGAGTCAACGAAGTAGCGTATCACTTGATGTTAAGGATACTTGTTCGTGGACTCTATAAACAACGGAAAATAAACAGATTAGTAAGTTTAACGGTTTTAAGAAGAAGAATGCCAGGCATCCAGATATTGGGGATGAAATGATGGTTTCTAAATATTGGATTAACAATTATTCATTGTAAAGTCAACATCTACTGAGGATGTTCCGGTTTCGGAGTGATACGTGCGTAGAGGGTACATTGCCGAGGTTCTGTTTGGTGTGGAGCATACGGATTGAAGTAATTATAAATTACACCATACAGATTCTCCTGCTGTTCGCGAAATATAGAAAATTAAGCTTAATTTTCATAATAATGATGGTTTCAATGCCAATAACTCTTTAAAATACTGCGTGATATTATTAGAGCAGTAAGTAGTAGTAACAGGCTTTTGACACATACGCCTCGTCTATGAACGTGCGTAAATCGTTTGATGTTTCCCCGTTTAAAAACAATCGAATTCCGTAAATTGTTACATGAAGCACGTAACTTCGTCACTTATATTTGTTTTCGATACACTTTTACGTAGAAACCGAATATAAAATTGTCCGTCATATTCTCGATAGCTATGCAATCCATTAGAGAAACTAATGACGTATCCATAATCAAAGATTGATATAAAAATCAAATTAATGCATATATAGTAGCAGATCGATCTACTATGTAGTTTTAATCTTTGGATTAAATTTTGTTATAAACCTATCTGCATTAAATATTATCTACACATAATCTATATATATAAAAGAAAGTCGTGTTAGTTACACTACTTATAACTCAAGAACGGCTGTACCGATATGGCTGAAAATTGGTAGGTGGGTAGCTTAGAGCCAGGAGACGGACATAGGATACTGTTTATCCCGTTCGACAGCGTTCCCGTCTGAGTTGACATAAAAAGTCAGTTACACCATTTATAACTCAAGAACGGCTGGACCAATTTTTATGATATTTGATTTTTTTGATTCCTCTTAGACCGGAATAGGATAATAAGTATTAAAATAATAACATTCATCAAAAAAAATATGATGCGCGGTACGAAGTTCGCCGGGACAGCTAGTAATATATAAAAGTAAGTAAAAGTAAGTTATGTTAGTTACACCATTTATAACTCAAGAACGGCTGGGTCAATTTTTATGATATTTGATTTTTTGGATTCCTCTTAGACTGGAATAGGATAGTAATTATTAAAATATAACATTCATCAAAAAAAAAACCGCAGTACGAAGTTCGCCGGGACAGCTAGTTTATAGATAAAAATTAAAACAAAAGTCTTCACTAAACGGTACGATTTTAAAAAAAAATAATTTGTATATGCGGCTTATATCTGGTACGATCATATGAAAATAAGAGATGACTGAAAACATCTTAATTCTGTAGACTTAAATACATTACCCTAGATTCAACGTAGTCGGGTGTGAAGCAAGTACTTATATTCTTACGCACACGGCACAGTCCGTGCAATTGGCCATACGGTGTTTTCCAACCGCGCACGTGATTATTACCACAATTTGTGTTTCACCTTGACGTGAATCACGTAACCGTGTAGATTTTAATTAAAATAAGTTTATCGCCCGTATTTCTTAGGCTGTATTTTAAAAGATCGCAGTCTGATAAATTTTGCTTACATTTTTTAAAATTACATAATAATATAAAATTTAATCCTTACTAAAATTTTAAATACGAAGGTGTGTGGGCGTAAAGGAAGGATTCCTTTACGCTCTTTAAGCAACCAATCGACTTGATTTTGATTTTCAGTTAAAAGGACGTGTAAGTGTAACATACGCTACTTTATTTTATTCGCCCGAGTTCGAATCCCAGCACGCACGTAATGTCGATTTATGTAAAAAGTAGTGCGTTAAAATATTATTGTCTTGAATGGTGAAGGAAACATCGTGAGGAGACTTGCTTGCCTCAGAGTTCTACATAATGTTTTATGGAGTCCACCAATCCGCACTGGACCAAGGCGGCCTCAACCCCTTTTCTTTGTGGGAAGAGACCCGTGGTCGGTAATGGGTTGATATGATGATGATGATGATGGATTATAATTTTTTTTTTAAAACACGAAAATTTACAATGTAGCCTTGGCGAAATCTATGACTAAAGGAGTAGTCTTTGACAATCGAACCTTAATAATGTTGAAACTTATAATTTAAATTAACTAATGGACGAATTTCGACCAGTGGGCGACCACTAATACAATGGTACTTTATAAAATATATAATCTCATCAAAAACGATGTAATCATCGTCATTATCAATTCATTACTGTCCCACTGCGGGGCTAGGGTCTCTCAGAATCGGACAGTTCAGTCCGCTAAACACGCGCGGATGCATTTCATACACCTTTGAGAATATAATGGAGAAATTCTTATGCAGGTTCCTTCACGATGTATTCCTTCGCGGTCTAAGTAAGTGATATTTGAATGCCTAAAACGCACATATCTCTAAAAAGATCGGGGCTCGAACTCGAGCTCTCCGTAGGGGAAGCCAAAGCTATCACCGCTTCGAATATCCACGAGAGTCGTACAAGAAAACATGCAATAGGTAATTATCGTAGTAAGGAAATCTTTAGAGAAAGCCAACGACTCGATACTTTCTTGTACATCATCGGATAAACATGTCTATTTAAGATTTAAATGCAACATCTGTTTGGTTGCTTAGACCGTCTACAAATTAATTACACTCCATCGTTAAGACAAGTTTCACTCACACAGTCGAATAAACTTTAACTAAAGTTAAGACTCTTCTCCTTGCCCTTATCCCCCGTTGTGTGAGTTCAGCAAAACGTCTTCAAACCTGAGGACAGACTAGCTGTTTGGATTTTGGCATATTTTTTATGACCGATTGCCTGTCTGATATGTAGATCCTCGCTGAAAATATTTTTGTTGGTGGAATAACCCGCCCCCCCTTTCCTTTCGGTTTAAAAAGGTAAGTTTGTAACACTCTTTGATTTGCAAGTCTCACTCTCCATCCGCATATTATTACTATTCCGTATACAACAAGTAACAGAATTACGAAGGAATACTGAATGGTGCATAAGTATATTTCATAACGAATCACCATGTCAAAATATTAAATCAAAAGAAGCATACTTATTTTTCCATACATATAATTTCAAAATATCCTAAGTTTACTTATGACAACCCTATTGAAGATAAAGCTACCTACGCTACGCGACGAATACCTAAAAATGACATAGGAATCACATGATTTTAATTTGCATGTGATGTTAGGGCTTTACCTAATTTTTTTTCAGTAAATACTATAGCAGTGGTTTATTCAAGAACTATTAGGTTTTCGGTTTCACAGATTAGTCTCAGAGACAGTACATAATGTACCTCTAAAGCCTGTGAAGTATTATTTCGGTTTTCATTTACACGTTTTTTTTTTTCAGACAATTTTTTTCCTATTATTTGCCTGCTTTATACTATTTTGAAATCATTACATACCTACAATCACTAAAAGCGGTGATAGCCTAGTGGTAAGAGGTCGATTTGAATACGTAAAATATATTTTTATAGTATTATTATATATAAAGAATAGTAAAATGATAACAGTGAAGGAAAACATCGTGAGGAAACATGCCTGAAAGTTCTCCATAATGTTCTCAAAGGCTTTAAACGTCTACCAGTCCGCACTTGGTATAATTTAAAAAATAAAATAATATCGCAGCTGTACATTATGGCATTATGGCATTCTTAAGTATGAATTTCGTACCTCGTTTTGCAGCAGTTTTTTTAATTATTACTGGTTTTTCATGTTTAACTAATTTGTAGTTATTAGTGCATGTGTATGCCCGAAGTTGTCTTTACGACTTGATATCAAACAAATTACGAGAACCGAGTAATAATTGAAAAAAATAGATTCGATCGTTAGAACCAATATAACTCACACCCAAAACAGGTATATTTGAGATGTGAAATAGAAAAACATAAACAACTCACAAGTATTTAACTTCTATGATAAATCAGCATTGTGCAAGCGCGCTCGCCTGAATTCCTTAGTAATGTGTGCACATATCAAAGTTTACTTATCTTTGTGTAAACAGCACGTGTGTGAAGTTATGCAACGTGTACGTAGACTTTTAACTATCGCAATAGTACGAGCGACTTATCGTACCTACGATGTTGTGTATAAGCCAATTAGGGATAATGTACGCGCTAACCTGGAATGGGTATGGCTACATAACCTTTTCAGGTTAACGCCTCTTATCTTAGACTACTTTACTACTTGCAATCAGGGACCCAAGTTAGCTATTACAGTTTTACGTTAAGATTTTTGAAAGAAAATTGGATAGAAGCAGGCTTTCAGAATTCCATGATATACAATAAACATTCGTTTTTAATGACAGGTGACGTCACATCGTGACATGCACCGGCGAGACCTCAAGCCCGTCAATCACCAGTGCACCATGACATGCATATGTAATATTATGTCATCCTGGTACATCGTTACCATACTGCATACAATCGGAAACAAGTTAGTGGTCGTTACTGAAGTTCCTTACATATACTTCAATTTTATAACTTAAATTAAATATAGATTTAAAAATTTAAAATAGATGTAATAGTGAAGCTCATCTTTACTAATAATAAAGCTAGTGTTTTGATAAAAGTTTGTACGGGAAAATTTTACTTATTAGAACCGCTAGTAACAGATAAAAGTACTAAATTTGATTAATTAATTAATTAAGTACTCTAAAAATGATATACTGCTAATTGAAAAAAAACTCTTAAATTTTTAAGCACATAACACTTCAATTTTTTAATTCGGCTTATTTGGATAGCAGCAGGCGTTCAGAATTCCATGGTATACAACGAACGAGTGTTTAATGTTCCTTTTCATATTTAAATTTTTCCAGAAGACTTAAATGTTTTTTACCCCTGCACTTAGCGAACGATCTGTCATATACTTGATAGACCAAGCAGATAGCCAGAGCAATGGCATGCAGGCAACAAATCCTGCAAAGTTTTGCCCTGTATCCATCATTCACGGAAAGCTCTACAAAATTGTGAACATACGATTTCGTTCAAAGAATTCTCAGTGAGGTTGAACCTTAACTGTAGGTTCTATATACACTTATTTAAAATCAACTCATTTCTTACATTTCTGTTTACATCTCAATATACTCGTATGTCTAACTTTAGACCACACAGCTTACCTGAAAATAAAAAAAATGTAGTGTTAACATCTGACGTCAAAAAATTTAAATCAGGTAATCTATACACAATGATATAATTATTTAATTCAATTATTTATTAATTGCTGGCCATATTAACAGAAACATGCTCCAAGAGACATGTCTACCTTCAATTTATTATTTACTTCTTGTATATTTTATTTATAATTATTATATATTTTTTATTTCTTTTATTCTTTAAGAGCAACATTAGGCTTAATTATTCTGTACTGATATGTGTTGGAATTATATAATAATAAATATATATATATATATATATATATATATATATATATATATTTAAAATTTTAGCCACAAATTTACTTTTTCTAAGACTAATCAAGAAATCAATCGCAAAAGAGGAAATCTGGTAAGTAATAATAAAAACAGAAACTTGTAAAATTAATTTCAATTTTAAAATTTCCATGATTCAGAAGCATCCGAATAATAATTAAACCAGAATGAGTACGAACTTCAAATGAGGCATGTAAAAATAGAAACGACTTCCACTAAGTATCAAGTACGAGATATCGTTTCACTCAAAACGAATATGATAACCGTGTGACAGGTGACGTCACATTGTGACATGCACCGGCGAGACCTCAAGCCCGTCAATCACCTGTGCCCACATGACATGCATAACATTATGTAACCCTGGTACATCGTTACCATACTGCATACAATCGGAAACAAGTTAGTGGTCGTTACTGCAGTTCGTTACGTATACTTCCCACGAAATGTTTATGTATGAATTATTAAACTAGAGATTTATAAAGTTAAACGAGATTTAATAGTGATGCACATCTATACTAATAATAAAGCTAGTTGTTTTGATGAGAGTTGGTACGGTAATACAGTATTTCAAATTTGTTAAGCAATTACGGTGTTATTTAATTTTATTAAACGAAACCGGCTTGCCCGTGAGTTCCCAATAATTTCCTCAAAAGGAAGTTTCTTAATCCCTGACCCTTTCTAAGCGGAGATCCATGCTCTTTAGTGGCCGGAAATAGGTTGATGATCCTAACTAATGTTAAAAATGCGAAATTGTATTTGTTCGTTTATTTGACCTTCCTTTACGCCCTAACTTATCAATCAATCAACATGATTTTTGGCGTAGAGTCAGTTGAAAGGACAGAGAATATTTTTTATAGGAAAACAAACGGTTCACGTGTGATTCCTTAAAATCCGCAATAAACGCGGACGAAGAACGTGGGCACCAGCTAAGTCATAATATAAAAGTCATTATCATTTTAAGCCTATAAATTTCCTACTGCTACGACCTGCCCTTTCTATGAAACTATGAGAGAAACTAAATATATTTTTGTATTTACAGGTTCTGAGGTTGTAGAATGTTGTATTATCTTTGTTATTGTTAAAATAATCAATGTTATTTAAAGTTTTGTTGTTATATCCCATTCGAGTGTGGTAGACAGATAACTGAGCTCTCTGTGTAAATGCGCTTGATCTATCACAGCTGTCGAAGATTGTAAGACATACCCTTCCACTATCCTACTTAAATTGCACAGCACTTGAAGGTAATACTATCAGTGACTTGCGATCGCGGGCTAGGCTCGTAAAACCATTATTTTTCACTTAGTCCGCACTGATGTAGCCTAGATAAACCAACAAGCTTGCTATCGGGTGCTTCTATAACGGACTCATAACGACGTTTACTTAACTTAATCATGCCTTTGCAGAGGAAACTGTGCATAGAAGTTATGGATTTCAATCAAGCAAAAGACCTTGAAGGTTCTAGAGGAATTTTGTATAAACACGCTCAGTTCCTTCTCAATTACATGACACGTAAATATATTAAATCCAAACGTAATAAATGTAGCGAATAATAAGGAAAGAAAAACAGAAAAGTAAGGAAAAGGACTGCTATATCGATACAAATGACCTTATCCTACTAATATTATAAATGTTAAAGTATGGATGTTTGTTACTCAATCATGCAAAAACGGCTAAACGGATTTGAATGAAATTTAGCATGAATGTAGCCTTTGACATGGAAAAGAACATAGGCTACCTTTTATCCCGATGCCTTAAGATGTTCCCGAACGAAAATTGAAAATTGTTTGTACGTTAAGCCGGAAGCAGACAGCTTTGTAATTTGGTATGCATGTCACCTATGCTATGGAAAAGGAAATGTACTTTCCATACCGATCTTGCAAATAGTTCCCGTGGTAGGATTAAAAATTGTTAACGAACAAAACTTTATAACCAATTCTGAAGTCCACGCAGACGAAGTCGCTGGCAGAAGCTAGTACGTTCATACATTTATGAACGTACTAGCTTCTGCCAGCGGATATTATACAGTTGGATATTTACCCACTTTATAAAATTACTAATATATTATAATCAAAGAATGAGGGAAATTTTAGCCGTGTGGTGACTGAAGATTGTTCTGCCAGTTTTTTACAGCCTTGATAATATAGACAAGCCACGGTTAAAATAAATCAAAAGCACGAGATATTGGGTTTATAATTTACTTAACCACCTCTGTTGATTAAGAAACAATATCTTAAAACTGATGGTGTTCAGATAATTATTAATCGAATCACCAACTCTCCAAGTCACATCTTAAATATCAATTTTATTTCATAATTCATCATTCATATAATCTTACTAATATTTAATTTAACTAAACTTTAATATGAAGCTGTGATAGCGCAGTGGGTAGGAGCTCGACTTCACTTTCGGGTGGCCGAGTTCGAATCCCATCCCACCTCTAACTTTTCAAAATTATTATGTGCGTTTTAAGTAATTCAAAATATCACTTGCTTCGACGGTGAAGTAAAACATCGTGAGGAAACCTGCATGCCTGAGAGTTCTACATAATGTCCTGGTGAAGGTGTGCGGAGTCCACCAATCCCGATTGGGCCAGCGTGGTGGATAACGGCCGTAACCCCTTCTCGGTGTGGGAGGAGACCCGTGCCCTGTAGTCGATATGGTGATGATGAAAGGGAATACGAAGACGCTATTCTTTAGGCGCAAAACTTACAAAAACAAAAACAACTCAGTATCGGACAAGATTCGATTGCATTTAAAACAAGATTGGTCACAAAACATCCAATAGTTTTCCTTCGCTTCCCATACAAATTCCCATGCTTTCCACCCGCCACAAAACCTGTTCGGTGTATCCGATCGATAATAACGATCACGGTATCGAGATTACACCATTAATATTGAACCTTGCAATCTGTCACATTTTATTTTGCTTTAATGAAGAAACTGCAAATCTAATTATAGCCATCTGTAACTAACCCGTTTAAAGTTTGTTTGTTTGTTTACTTGAACGTGATGATCTCAGTCCGATTGGAAAAATTCTTTCAGGAGACCCCATTTATCAAAGATTGCTATATATATCATCACGCTTAGACCAATAGGAGCGTAGCACAAATGAATAATGTTTCAAAAACTTTTTTTTTTGAGAGCTTCCGCAGCGTGCGCTGCATAAATCCTTTTAGATTTGGACATGCATTGACAGAAAAAAACACAGTCCCTGCCAGCATATAATGTCTATCTTTTAAGATTGGCTTATATGCGGGCAAAGTCGCGAGGGACCGCTAGTATTGAGAAAAGATTGTGCTGACCGATAAGTTCAAAATGCAAGAAATACGGGATTTCTTTAAATTCATGTGAAAAATAACACAATTAATTCAAATAGCGGTACATCATATCAAAAGCGTTTGTGTGCTAACGAAGTCATTCCGCCTAATGCATCTACAAAATTCTCTAATTACAGACGTTAAAGACTTCACACATTAAAGAGATAAGCTGGCAAACGCTATTAGATTTTTTTTTTATAGTAATAATTGACGTACCAAGCAGTAGTCCACCTGCCCGGCTAGCAAGAGCAGGAGACAATAATCTCCCCAGGAATAGGATAAAAAATTAACTTCTCCCACTGCTTTATCTCCCACAACTCTCAGAGCATTGGCGCACAAGTGAAAATGATATATATTGGATAGGAGCAGGCGTTACTTTGCGGAAATCCATAATATATAATGAAAATTAAGCTTAATTTGCTATACTCCGCGAACAGCAGGAGAATCTGTATGGTGTAATTTATAATTACTTCAATCCGTATTCTCCACACCAAACAGATCCTCGGCAATGTACCCTCTACGCACGTTTCATAGAAGTAGAAGATGCATTTTTATCTGTTTTCGGAGGATATAATTGTCTCCTGCTAATGCTAGCTGTGCTGTGGATGGTAGGTAACCCTGAGGGGTTGCTACGGCGTCACCGGGGGAGTGGGGCGAGCGCGAAAGCTCGCCATGAGAAGAGCCCCAGGGCTCGACGACATCGGGGGGAAACTGAAGTGTATCGAAAATACACCCGTATTTATATCAAAATACCCACCAACTCAATGCCATGAAAATTGGTTATTAATCAAATATAATTTTACTGTTTCTTGAAAATTATATATAAGCTAATAAATAATGATAGATGTATTTGTAAAATCCAAATCAATTTATTAAAATATCTGGCAAAAAGCAATTTATAGTTATCAAAAGGTTGGATATTTACCCACTTTATAAAATTACTAATATATATAAATTATTTATTTATTTCATTATATATAGTATACATGACAACTACAAAATACAAAATTGTAAAAACTTCACAAATTATTTAGATGTATAATATTTATAGGTTATAGTTATTTGGTAGGTGCATTTACATCGCAAAATACCTATGTTGTTTATTTTATAAAATCTCGCAATGAATATTGTCTAAGCGAATGACACCTACTATTACCAACAAAGTGTTTGGAAGCCAATCAATTAGATGTCTCACACTTTAAGAGAGATTAACCGGTAAAAACTATTAGCATACCCAAGTTGAAGTGTCACGTGTAGCAACACGTTTTGCGTTGCTTTTACCGCGTTTAACCGTGATATTGACATTGAATACTTGTTTAGAGTTAGAAAAGTGCTTGCCTAAGTGATATGAATTCGTTTGCCTACACATATACTCAGCACATATTGAATTAAGTGTACGTAATCAGTTTATTTAGGTATACTTCGTTTAAATATCAAAGAGACAAAGTGGGCAAACTTTCATAAAATTATATAGAAATAAATAAATATACTACGACAATACACATATCGCCATAGCCCCACAGTAAGCGTAGCTTGTGTTATGGGTACTAAGATGACTGATGAATATTTTTATGAATAATATACATTAATACTTATTATATGCCTACAGATAACACCCAGACACTGTGACTGACAGACACACAAAATAATGTGCATCACACATACAACTTCCAGATTATAGGTATCGGGGAAGACGGAAGATGGGAGGGCATTCCAGGCCTTTGCGGTGCGGATCGGAAAGGAAGAAGCAAAACGCTTCGTACGTGTTGATCGTATTTCAACAAGAGCATATACATTTGTTATAGACAAGAGTTATAGCGCATATTTTAATGTGAGACAAATAGATGTCCTAACAATTTTAGTATTTCATTTAGGTACAGGCTAGTCCAAACGATACCAGTAAATATTTCAATTACATAAAAAATATTCTACCAAGCTACAATTGAGTTGATGAATGACAAAATGCATCGATTTGCTTCCACCCTCTTTCACTTAAGGTCTGAGTCACTCTATTATTTGCCGGCAATCTTTTGTAGTGCATTTCGTATACAATAGCCACTATTTTTAAGGGTAACTTCGTATCTTTTATGAACAAGAATGTTATCAAATTCTAAATTTGAATAACCTTAAAGTAAATGAAATTTCAAACTAAATGATATCCCTATCCCTATCCCTATCCCTACTGTCAATGTAAGTTTATTTGTTACGCTTACAAGCATAAAATACTAAACCGATCCTCATGAAACTTTGTACACATATTCTTGGAAGTGTAAGAAGTAATAGAGAATACTTTTTATCCCGTCATTAAGCTTTGACTTTTTGGGAGAGGGGATGAAAGTGTTTGACCATAACTACGACAAATTATAACCGATTTGATCATATTTTTTGTACTATAGAGTTTATAATATGTGTTTTATTTCATCAAACTTTGTGTAGATCAGAATGTGGTTGGAGATAGAGAACAGAACTCCTCAGCGGACAGCAGCAAACCCCTCTTTTAAGGCTTAGCGATACTGGATACTTTCATTCTTTTTAGAACTATTTATACGCCACATCAAAAACAAAATCAAACGCAGACAAAGTCGCGGGCAACAGCTAGTTATGAATGAATTTGAATATATTGATCGACATACACTTGCACACACTACGAGATTGTAAAAAATTAAATAGTTATCGATAAAATTAATGAATGAAGCGTAACTTCCGCGTGTCTTGACAACCATTTTTCTGCTTCAAGCTTTCCAAACCGATGCAATGGTAGCATCAAATTAACTGACAACGATACGATTAACGATACTTACACATACACAATTTACGCTTTCTTGAACATGATTGAAACAAAAATAATAAACAAATAAAATTTAAGGATTAAAAGTAAATCTACCCTTAAATTTTAGACACTACAATATTAACCCTATTAGGCCCTTGCGACTAAAAGATAGTCATATACTGTCACAGACTTTTTTGGACTCTTGAACGGGTAAAACTTTATCATACATGATTTATCGAAACTTTGAGCGCACGCAGCGAAAGCTCTCAAAAGGTAAAGAAACACCGACTTTGAAACATTTTTCATTGTTGATGATATACATAGGTATTTCATAAAATTAATAAATTTATATTTAAAAAGAAAATCTAGACTTCCTCGATTATTGGACTATCCAAAACTATTATGTTGTTACATGTTATTCTTAGATCATCGCTTTCAAGTAAACAAACAAACAATAAACTCTTCAGCTTTATAATTTAGTATAAGAATTCCGTAATTATTATTGGACTGTTTAGGTAACCTATTGCCTGATATAGATGTAAATTCCAGCCTGTAGCCTGTATTTAACATCTACATGTCTAAAGTACAACTCGGTAAAATATGTTATTACATAAAAGCTACTTGAAATCTTAACCTGATAATTAAATTATATTTCTATAAAATTTTTGTAGTGTAACTTCTTAAGTTGCGTAAGGAACGTTAAAGAAAAATATTTTCGCAGCACATTTGGTATATTTTCTTTAAAGAAACACGAAACATGCGACGCTGGAAAATGAAACGCGCCTCGAAATGTAGCGACCCACTGAACTCGTTTTCCATTAGGAAAGTTAAGAAAATTTATAAGTAGATGACACTACTACTGACAGTACTAACTTACGCGATGACAAATAGTCTTTGATTCTCTTTAAATTCCCGCGCTAAATGCGTATTACTTCGTACAAGAACTGTCTCGAGTCAAACATAGTTCAGTGGAACTTGTGTTGCCACCATAAGGACACTATCGGCAATCAAGTATTAATCATTTGAGGCCCTTTAGATACTTATATATTAGTTACCTATGTTCAATATTCTTAGCCCGTATAAAAGGATTTACAGTTAGTACAATTGAGTGATAGTAAGCGGTGATAACTCAGTGGATAGGACTTCGACTTGGGGGGGGCCTAGTTCGAATCTCAGCACGCACCTCAACTATTTCAAGTGCGTTTTAAACAAATCAAATATCACTTGCTTCAACGGTGAAGAAAAACATCGTGAGGAAACCTGTATGCCTAAGAGTTCTCGATAATTCTCAAATGTGTGTGGAGTCCACAAGTCCGCACTGGGCCAGCGTGGTGGACTACGGCCTTAACCCCTTCTCATTGCGGAAGGAGACCCGTGCCCTATAGGGCTGTAATCGGTTGATATGATGATGATGATGATGACAATTGAGTGATAAGAATGAAAGTGCAATACTATGCCGCAATGTAAAGAGGTTCCTATTTGATTTCAATGTAATATATATCTTTTATTTCTACTATGCTATTAACTCTTACATAAGTAAATTGGTAAGATTAGTAAGAGTGACGGTGAAAGAATACGAATGTAGAAACAGATATCTAAGAAACGTAAAAATGTCGTGAACTCAGAATATAGCATTACACACTAGGGACTTCACCCTATTTAATTTAGTTTTAATGTATATAAATATAGTACGACACATCGCCATCTAGCCCCAAAGTAAGCGTAGCTTGTGTTATAGGTGCTATGATGACATGATAATTTTATGAATAATTTACATAAATACTTACAAAATACAGATAAACGCCCAGACACAATGAAAAACATTTTTGTTCATAACACAAACATACTCCAGTTGTGGGAATCGAGCCCACGGCATTGAACTCAGAATGCAGGGTCGCTGCCCACTGCGCCAATCGGCCTTAACAAAACACAACAAATATTTCACAGATACGCTTTGCGAAACTATGATATTTTTGTGCATCATATTTTGCAACAATGGCGTTGTAGCTAAATAATCGAGTGTAGGCTAGAACATTTAATATTCTACGCAAATATTCTTTGTGTCAAGTAGTCCAGTTTTACATGTTCTTTTAAAAACTAAGTCAGTCTATTTCCTGTTACTTTAACATCGGTCCGGAAAAGGAGCCAGCAAGTAACTCCTTGCATGTTTATAATTAGCAATGTTTATAATTAGCACAATGTAAGTATTGCACTATCCCGTTTTATCTTTCTCTAATATTCCTGTTATTAATCTCTTTCTTCAACCAAAGGTTGTCTGGAGGAGATCGCTTCAAGCGATAAAGCCGCCTTTGTGCATATGTATATTATCGTTTTTCTTTTTTTTTTGTTAACCTGGTTTTATATTTGTATGTGCAATAAAGACTTTTTCTTCTTCTTCTTCTTCCTTTTAACTTTGCGGAATTAGACTATACTCAGCAAAATGATCATCATGACGATGGCTTTTGGCGGAGTAAAGCATATTAAGCATAATTTTCATAGCCGGCCAGTTGCTTAAATTGAAATGTGCATGGATAGACTCTAAGAGTTGGCCAATTCAGTTTCTATTTTTATTCTTTAACTATTTTTGATCAAAATAACAAAAAAGAGGTGAGATTAAGATTTGATCTTAATAACCAAAATATAGAGAATTATCTAATGCACTTCGTCACTTTACTTGACGAAGAGGCTTAAAAATTAAAGCCTATGAAACTACGTAGAGCAACACTCTGCAATCTTAAATAAATCTCTCGGCGGGCTCTATATTTACAAGTGATTACTAGGAAGCAAAGAGTAATTACTTTAAGGAAATTACGTCGCCTAACAAGTAACAATGCTCACCATAAGTCACGAATGAAAGTGGCCGACCTGCCTATATTGACCCGGCCAATCATTATCTCGGAATGATCGGTGATTCTGTAATTGCACAGTCTCCAGGTTAAAACATTGCCCATTAAAATAACTACTGTGTAATGGGCAGCTGCTATTTAAATGTCAAAGGTGAGAATGCGTACGAGAAACAAATAATCATTCGTAAGGTGCAGTAATAGGAAAGAAGATAAATAAAAATCACTATATTATTTATTGGTGCTATGGGAGATATTTGTGGAAGAATGATACATGGAATTAATCACATACAGAGCTTGCATCAGGTTTTTGTTAAAAAACGAAAAAAAAAAGCGGACAAAATAAAACACCGAAAAACTCATTTGCTACATCCGCCAAAGATGATACATTGCCATGTATAATGCAAGTGACAAAAAATAAAATATATTTTATTAAGGTATGACATAACGCTCATGTAGAATTCATTTTCCCAGCAGTAGTAACCGTTAAAACGGTATTTTTGACTGTCACTGGGTCATCGTAGCTTTTGATACCGCGCCTCTTCAAATGCATTCAGGAAGTCGTGATTTTTATGTAAGTTTTATGAATGATGTGATAAAACCGGATACATCAATATGAAGATCATGCGTACTGATGAATCAGTTTATAGCTATTGCAATCGCCACGCACTGACGTACATCCGCTGCACTACATATACGGTAGTGCGTATTCATAATAATTCTTAATACCATATTTATAAACTTGGAAGGTGGAGTCCGACATCCGACAGCTTAGGTAGGTATATCGAGTAATAACACTGTAACAAAATGGGTGAACGAACTTTGATGGTATACAGTTCGGCCTTTCTTTTTTTATTCAACTACAAGTTAGCCCTTGAATGCAATTTCACCTGCCACTGAATGATGTGTGATGATGCAGTATAAGATGGTAAGGGGCTAGCATAGTGGTGTGGCAGTTATATAATACCCATTAACCTTATTGGCGACAAATCTTTGTCTGTAGGGTGGTAAATAGCCTCTCTCAGGCGAGACCAGAGAAATTTCTGACTTTATAAATCCTAGAATTAGCCCCACCGGGATCGAAACTGGTGGCACCATGGAGGTCGTCAGTTATTCTTAATTTATGGAAGTAATGCGGGCAAAGATGCTGCAACGGCGACCTGGGTAAGCGCAGCGTTGGTCAAGCCCCAACGAGGTGGACCGATATCATCTAACGCTTCCATGAAAGCCGCTGGAAAATAGCGTCCAAAGCCCAGTTGCCATTGGAACTCCCAACAAACGGCCTAAGTCTAGCGTTGGAAGTCAATCTCTCAAAAACAATTTAGCCGCAATTCTCTAAATAATTATTTGCGTGCAATTTGAGTCATACAATTTGGTTGCACTACACTTTTTTTTATATTGCGGGAGTCTGGGTAAGGTAAAGTTTTTGAGTAAGGAGATTTGTTACGTGTTACTTTTGATATGCCGTTGTAGAAGTAAAACTTGACGAAACAAACACCAGCAATAGAAAACTGTTGTAATTTTTTGACTCGCACCAGGCATTCAAGGTCGAAGAAGAATTTATTCGTGTATTTCCGACGGTATAAAAATAATGATATTTGTATTTAAAGAGAGTGTAATCTGTTTGCTCCCAATTATATTTTCACACCACGTCTTGATTATATCCACAGGAATTCTAGCTTATTAGGAAGAAGTAATTGCGGAAGCAATACTAATATTTTATTATTTTTTTAAACTAACCTCATTTCACTGCGTTACGGTTCTGACGTAATAAATGAGTGTTCTTAAAAGTTGAACATATTCTAAGATTGTTATCCATAATTACTGTTACTCTGACTTGCATTATTTTTGCGTATATCTTCCAAACTAACTTTGGCACCTTCATGAAGACTTACTTAAAAAACTCCTTTAATAATTTGGAATAATTTCAATATGCTTTACATTTTCCTACGTATTGAACTGGTCTTACGTCACATTTTGTATATGTAAAACACAATACAATAGGAAGTGTAATCATATAAAGGTTATCAAAAAGAGCATATTTTGTTAAGTTGTTATCCTGTCGTGCTCGTATTTTTAACAACGCCAGTCGTAAACGAAAATATTGGAGCCCGCATAGTTGTGGTGTCTAACAAGAGCCCGATGTGAGAAAGCAGCACCTGACTTAATGAGATGAGATTGTTCATAGGAAAAGATTTTCCTTTTTTATCATTTTGGTTAAAAATGAGAATTGAGAACAATATCTTCGTCATTTAAGTTCATAATATAAGATTTAGACTTCTTTCTACGTTAACTGAACCATTAATTGTTCCTACTTATTTATTTTCACACAAGATAAATGCGAAAATTGCTGCGTGGAAAAATAATATGTGCATTTAGCTTATTTTACGAAAATTATCCAAAGTTACGTGGGATCGGCACAGCATGTCTTCTTCAGACATGAAGACAAGACTTATTGTTTTGACATATTTTTTAATAATCTGCCGAAACCAGAAATAAAATTTTTATTTCCATTGTGAAGTCAACATTTTAACTAAAATATTGCTTACATATAACAACGTTCTTTACATATCATTGACTCCTCCTACATCTAAGTATCTTATATATAAGCAATTCTTAATCTATATAAATATATTTCGTGTATATCGGAAAGGACTATAGCAATGTAGATCAATATTTGTTTATATATGGATAAGTTTTTGCATCTTCATGATATATGATGCAATACCAAAACGAAAGCTATTTTATAACACCTATGCACTTTGATTGCTACTTTCGGATGTAGTTCATCAAATCCCATCCTTAAAATAAATAATAAATAAATAAATATTGTTGTATATAGTTGATGTAGTTTCTGTTATAACATATTTTTAAAAATTTGCACTATCCCGTTTCCATAATCTTCTTTCATTACGGGTTGTCGCTTAAAGCGATAAGACCGCCTTTGCGTATTTTTATTTTTCTTGTGTTTCTGTTTTCAATTTATATTATCTTTATCCCTTAATTGTGTGCAATAAAGAATTTATCTATCTAAATATACTAGGACAATAAACGGATCGCCATCTAGCCTCGAAGTAAGCGTGGCTTGTTTTATGTTATACTAAGTTGACTGATTAATGTTTGTATGAATAATATACATAAATATGTATAATAACGTATAATAACTTCAATCGGCCTTCAAATTTGAATAAGTGATAGATACACAGGGAGGTATCTTTGCGGCATCTGAATTTGCGTATTTAATTTGTTCCTCGATTTTCTAGCACGGCTGAATGTTGGGGGAAGAAAATGCTTTCGTTTTTTTTTAATGTGCAATAAAGTACAAATGACTAACTCATCAAGGCCCTGATACTAATTTATTAATCGCATAAGCAAAACCCTGCCCTGTAAGAAAAAAACACATAAACCTTTAGTATTCCCAATAGACGCGGTCGATCGCCAGCCGTCACAGTGGCAACTCACACACCGGAAAAGGGCCCAGACTATTGAACTTTCGGCATGCAACGACGCCACGTTTGCGTCGCTGATTTTAATGACCTGTTTGTGACTCACGAAAATATATTTTGAAGGTAGTTAACGAATTTGATTACATTCAGAATGATATCGATATTTCAAAGATGATACTGGCCAGCAAAGCTAGCTAGAAGTGCAGCGGTGATAGCCAAGTGGGTAAGGTTTCGGCTTTCCTTTCGTGGATACCGAGTTCGAGCCCCAGCATTTTTATAAATGTGCTAATTATTCTTATTTTATTAATGAATAGTTTTCAACAAACAATAAAAAAATAAGGGATTCACAGCAATGGCATGCATTGTTACGGTGGTGGTGATAAAAAAACTAGCGATATTCTGCACTCTTGTATGAGACTCAGGCGGCGCAGAGATACCTCCCCGTATATATCTCATTCGATTTTGTAGGCTGATTGACGCAGTGGGCAGCGGCCCTGCTTTGAGTCCAAAGCTGTGGATTCGATCCCTACACGCACCACTGACCTTTCGGAGTTATGTGCGTTTTTAATTTAAGCCATTTAAATATCAATTGCTTTAAACGGTAAAGGAAAACGTCGTGAGAAAACCTGCATACCTGAGATATCTCATTATGTTCCCAACGGTGTGCGAAGTGTATCAATCCGCTTTTGACCAGCGTGGTGGACTACGGTCTAAAGCCTTCTCATTCTGGGAGGAGACCTGAGCCCTGTAGTGGCCGGTAATGGGTCGATGACGACAACTAGCTAGCTTTTTGAAACGACCATTCGTCTTTAAGCATGTCTTAAATAAATAAATACACTACGACAATACACACATCGCCATCTAGCCCCAAAGTAAGCGTAGCTTGTGTTATGGGTCCTGAGATAGCTGATGAATACTTTTTTATGAATATAATACACATAAATACTTATAATATACAGTTAAACACCCAGACACTGAAAAACATTCATGTTCATCACACAAACATTTTCCAGTTCTGGGAATCGAACCCACGACCTTGGACTGAAACACTAAATAAACCCCCTTATTAATACACGTGGCGTAACGTTTTTCAGTGTTTTGACATATTTAATCTGACACCACCTGTCAAATGTCAGAACTTGCCAAACAAAACGTAAACAATCAAACGTTATAACAAGTTTATTAATAAGGGTTAATGTTTAGTTTTATAATCACAAATTACATTTCATAAAGTATAATAAAACCAGCCAACAACTACCATGTTTTGTTTTAATGCTTTTGTTTGTTTTTAAAGCATTAAAGAAAATCATCACAGTCCAATAACAACAATGATCGTTCGGTACTAACACGAGAGAAGTAGAACTGCGACTGAAAGTTTTAAGATATAAAATAAAGACAATAATTAAATCGTCTTTAATGAAATCGGATTACGAGAACATAATCTGGTCTCAAACTAGATGTAAGTTGGATACGTAAAGTTGTGACCATGAACTTCAACTAAGTTCAGAACTTGGATTTTAATTAAAATACACTGCCGCAATAAAAGTCCGTTATATTACGACTATAAGTATTATCAATTCAAAGAAGTGCTAGCGTATGTTTGTGTTCCAAGGATATGATGATTTTTAATAAGATATAAAAGTGTACTTACTATTTCTTAAAGGCTTTTTATAAATAAAAAAAAGTGTGTGTGTGCAAGTCACACATGGTAGAAGTGACAACTTCTGATAAGTCCCTGAATAAGGTTAGGTTAAAATTAGGTTTTCACTGTTTCGTTATTACCATGTATAATACTACAATAGTCTTATTTTTTTCGTTTCATCTAGTTTGAAATCACAACGATTCTAAATCAGTTTCACTTCAAAAAAATAAATATGTAATGCATCATTGATACTCAATATCCGCGGAAATGTTGAATTTAAACGTCAATGAATAATTTATAAAGACCTTTTCCTTGAAAAATAAAAATATATTAATTAATAGAAAAATATATTTTGTTTCACAAAATTTATCAACCTATTTGCCAATTGATCTATTTCTTGGAATTCGGCAAACAAGATCAAAAACAAAAAAACATCTACAAGTATGTCAGAAATAAGGCTACAATATTAATTCGAACTGGTCTTACATTACAAATTAAAAATGAACGGGAGTCGCAGGCGTTGTGCGAAGAAAATAAAAGAAAACAAACGACGACATTCGGGGAAGTGGAAGTTTGCTTTGTTACACGCGGCATCCTGCATTACGCAAGGCAGGTTAATAAAGCAATTACTATGAAAATCTTTCGTCTCGCTCTAAGTATTGTTACGACGAATTTATTAACTGGTACACGCAGTTTGGTTCATTTATTTAAACCGTAGCTTTGGTTACATAGAATTAGCTAATGAATTGTAAGCGGTAATGAAATCTTTTCTTAGATTTACAAGATTATCATCAGGTTTCATCAGCGTTGCAGTTGATAAACGTAAAGTTACTGCAAATCAATATTATAATTAAACACTTATAAGAATTGTATTACATCTATTCAATATCTATAGATTAGAATTTAGTAGTAAGTAGATACTATATGCTTGATAAATCCTCATTAATCTGTGGTCGAAGTAATAGATAATGGCTACACTATGGATTTCCATCCTCCATTTTTTATATTTCCGCATCCTTATCTGCCCGCATCACGCCGCCAATTAGTTGCACACCTATATCCGCGGCAAACGCACGTCAATCTTCCGCTCATCCATTCAATAAAACCGCATGGTCGGCCGGCCAAAGAACCTTATACTGGACGATTAATAGTATTTAAACCTACATCAGTGCTTTAGTGTTTAGTGATAACCTGTGAAACCTTGTGAAGTGACGAGAAATCAAGAGAACTGCATTACGACGAACTGTAAGTCCACGTGCAAATACTTTTCTGTCCAACCCTAGTTATCCCTTGTTCTATATCCTTTAAAGCCATAGTTTAAACATTAAAAAGGGGAAAAGAATCCAGCAAAACCTAAAATATACAGTCCACTAAATTTACAAAGAAAATAAATACCATTTTATGGTGATGATTCCCCGAAAGTAAAAATGGCGTCACCATAAAATTTGGTCCTTCGAGCCGGATTTCATAAAAAATATTTGATCACTTCCATCGAATTTCATAAATTTTAGTCATTCGATCCGAAGATCGGCCGATTCGATTTAAATTCATAATTTTAGGATTTAAATTATCGTTAATCATTACATTCTATGACTTTAAAGTTCGGAATTATTATTAGTCTATGCAACTTAAAGTACGCCATATTGTAGGTATTCACTAGTTCAGTTTGTAAGTTTAATACCGCTAAGATATTGTCTACATAATAGATTTAACGTTTTGTTTACTAAGTAAAGAAGTACTAAGTATTTTATAATTATATATCTCTTTTCCGCACCGCTTGCTTAGTATTTCTATATAGTTTTACCCCGCTACTTAGTATTAAAAACGGATGAATCGTAGGTAAAGATATCTATTTCAAACGCATCATACCTACCAAACAATGCGCTCGGCCGCAGTCGTTTTTGTCGCTCGCTGCATTCAAGGTCACGCATGACCGCTAACTTGTTAATTGTTATACCTAGTTCTTTGCCCGGTTTAGTTTTTAAAATAGCATTATAACACTTGTATTTAACCGCTCGCGTCTATAAAGGGGTTGTGTGTTTATTATTATAAGACTGCAACTACTTTATATATTTACGCATTTCTTGACGCATTTGCAAACACATATACACCTTTTTATTATATTTTTATTTTTATAATTCGGTTTACTCCTTCAGAATGAATAAACCAGAGTCGGTTTCTTCACCAAGTCCATATAGCAAGGAAGAATGTAAGTTACGGTTGTTGGAAGGCAAACGGGACGTTATATTTGCTCGTATGCAAAGAATGTTTGACACCGCTATTCAAGTCGAATCGGACAGCAGTAAGCTGCCTTCTTTATTGTCTCAGGCTTCAAACATAGACACTTTACGCAAAGAGTTTGAGTTAAATTTAGATTTATTCAATGAGGCGCAGTTAATGTTGAATCCAAAGGCTATGATTAATTACCAATCGTGGACTTCATTTGAAGAAATGTTTTGCTATGTCAAACAAATAATGGAGCGTCACTCTAATGTTGATAATACGAGTTCAGAGAATGACAGCGCACGTCCTATCTCTAGTTTTCCTAAATTAAAATCCCATCTTCCGCCTATAGACTTAATGGAGTTTGACGGTCAGTTAACTAAATTTCCTTTGTTCTACCAGCAGTTTAAAAACATGATACATGATAATCCTAACTTAACCAATAATGAAAAGGTATTTTATTTAGTTGGTAGGTTAAAAGAGAAAGCCGCATCTGTATGTGCAGGATTGCCAGCCACCGCAGAAAATTATCCTATTATTTGGGAGGCGTTAATACAAAAATACGACGATCCGCGTTCGTTAGCCTGCGCTTATTTAAACCAATTATTGCAATTTAAACCGCTTGCTAGTACTAATGCTAATTCATTAGATAGCTTTATAAATACATTTAATTCTTCAGTAGAAGCTCTCAAACAATTAAAAATCGATCTTACTGATTTTATATTCTTTCACTTAGCCACGCTTAAATTAGATGCTGATACAGTTAAAATGTTTGAGATAATAAATCGCAAAAAACAAATTCCTACCTATAGGAGTCTTATAGAATTTGTGAAGGAACAGAATAAAATAATGTCGCGCTCTCTTAATAAAGGATTAGAATTACCTCAAAATAGATATAAGGGGAATTCGATTTCGAAGCCTTCTACCAAAAGTTTTGTAAGTACAGAAACTGTAAATACTTTAAATAGTGCAGCTTGCAGTTTGTGTAAAATTGGTCAACACACACATCTTTATTCTTGCCCTGCATTTATGAAGTTGTCTCCGCATGAGCGGCATTTACATGTAAAAAATAATAACTTTTGTAACCGATGTTTATCGACTCATCATAAAACTTTAAACTGCTCTTCTCAGCGAAACTGTAAAAGGTGCTCATCGGCATCACATCATACTGAATTGCATTTTGAACGCAACAATTACAACGCTAAAGATTTATTACCTAAAACGTCCAAATCTAACATAGGTAAACCGCCCTCATCTCCTAACACAATTAATTCGCCTCGCGTGTCATCAGTTATTACTGAGGCACCTTCGACAAGCTCCTCTAGTGAAAATACACTAAATAAAAATAATTTTATATCTCAGACCACAAATACCACTTTGGTATGTAACGTATCATATGATTGTTTAGAACGCGTCACAACAACCACTTTGTTAGGTACTGCGAAAATAAGAGTGTATGACAAAAATAATTGTGCACATCTTATAAGATGCCTAGTGGATCCCGCATCGCAAAGAGATTACGTTTCAATTAGTTGCTGTGAAAAATATTCGCTACCTATTAGCTTTCAGAGTCGTTTTTCTGAAGTTCAAGGCATCGGCGGAGTATCGCAAAAAATAATTGGTGTTTCAGAATTTACGTTTAAATCTCGTTTTAATGACGCGAATGAATACTCAATACGCCCTCTTGTAGTTGAGCGAATCACTTCTCAACTGCCTGACTCTCATGTAGACATCACAGCCATTGATGGTCTTATTAAAAATTTACCTCTGGCTGATGATGATTTCGCAGAACCTGGTCCAATTGATATATTACTAGGGGTAAATGTGTATCGCAAAATAGCAATGGCTGATAAAATAAATGGTTATGAAAATATGCCTTCCGCATTTGAAACCTCTTTGGGTTATATAATTATGGGCGATGCACCTATTTTATCTAAACCTAATAATTCCCGCGCTTTGTGTTTTTTCACGAGTGAACCTTTAGATAAAATGTTAGAGAGATTTTGGACAATAGAAGAGCCTCCTTCCCGCAAATTCTTAAGTCCTGATGAACAAAGGTGTGAGGACATATATACGGCTTCCACTGTACGCCAACAGGACGGAGCATATTCGGTAGATCTTCCCTTTAAAGAAGATCCTAATTTATTAGGTGATTCGTATTTTACCGCAAAGAAGCGTTTTCTCAATCTGGAAAAACGATTCATTAGAGATCCCGAACTTCATATTAGATATAATGAAGTTATTAAGGATTACCTTGATAAGGGTATCCTCCAACGCTTACCACCTGATGAACCTGCTTCACCAGGTTATATCTTAGCGCATCATCCAGTGATACGCGAAGACAAGAGTACCAAGGTACGAATCGTACTAGATGGTTCTTGTCCCACTGATTATTCTCTTCTTAAAATAGAAGAACCCTCCGCAAATAGGAAATTATCTTTAAATGATATTTTGTATACTGGTTGCAATTTGCAAGCAGACATATTTAACATTCTTTTGAATGTCCGCATTTTCCGCATCGCATTTTTTGCTGACGTCCGACAAATGTATTTGTCTATATATGTCAATTCTCCGCACCGCAAATATCAACGCATTATTTATCGATCTTCACCAAAGGACCCACTTGAAATGTATGAATTTACTCGAGTGACCTTTGGTCTCCGCTCATCGCCCTTTTTGGCATTACGCACACTGCGCCAGCTGGCTAGTGACGAGCGCCAGCAATGGCCTCTCGCTGCATCAGTGGTTGAGAGAGACGTCTACATGGACGACCTAGCTTCTTCCGCCTCATCTCTAGATGAAGCGGTAAAGATAGCTCAAGAGTTGATACAACTGTTTAAGGCTGGTGGATTTGACTTAGTGAAATGGACCAGCAATTCGACTGAATTGCTCGGACACATTCCTTCATTTCACCGCCAATCTGAGTCGATCTCTCTTGACACTGATGACTCTTTTAAGATTCTTGGTCTTCATTGGCTTCCCGCATCTGATGAATTTATTTTTAGAGTTTCGCAACCGCAAGGTGATTGTACCAAAAGAGCTATACTTTCAGCTACCGCGCGTCTTTATGACGTTCTAGGTCTTGTTGGTCCAGTCATTTTATTCGCTAAATTACTCATAAAGGAGTTATGGCTTCTAAAAATAGGATGGGACGAGTGTCCCCCTCAACACATATGTGAAAGATGGCAAAATTATATAATTGAACTGCCTATTATTCAGAATCTTAAGTATCCTCGTCATGTTGGAATAGAAGACACTTCTGAAATTTATCTTCTCGCATTCTCTGACGCTAGTGAGCAAGCATTTGGCTCTGTTTTATACTTATACGTTAAAAACAGAAATCAAAGGCCTATAATTACACTTATTTGCTCTAAATCCCGCGTAGCACCGGTAAAACCAACGGTCACGCTAGCTAGGTTAGAGTTAAATGGAATAGTATTGCTTGCTCGACTTGTAAATTCAGTATATAATATATTGTCAACCCGCATAAAAATAAAAGAAGTACTCGCGTTTTCTGATTCAGAAGTCGCCCTTTGTTGGGCACTCTCTTCGCCACACAGGTTTAATACATATGTGGCTAACCGCATCTCTCAAATTCATACGCTATTGACATCAATTAAGGTGAACTTTTATCACATACCTGGTGTTCAAAACCCCGCGGACTGTGTGTCTCGTGGCCTTATGCCCACACAGTTTTCAAAACACGACCTTTGGTTTAAGGGTCCCCCATGGTTGTCTTTATCTTCAGAAGAGTGGCCCATAATAAAGTTTTCCTCTCATCAGGTTTCTTCATTACCTGAGGAGAAAACTACAACGCACTTAATAATATCGCACGATGAATATACAATTATAAAGCTTGGATCTAAATGTTCTTCTTGGACTAAATTTCTTCACGCCACGATTTATGTACTCAGATTCATGAAAAAACTTCCGCGCAGAGATATTATTACAGCTGAAGATATCAATGCAGCTGAATTACTGATAATTCGCACAGTACAACGCTCAGTCTTTCAGACTGATATTGACAACATTAAAAATAATAAACCATGTTCGTCACAATTACGAAAATTATTTCCTTTTGTTTCTGAGGACATTCTTCGGGTGGGTGGACGTCTTGCTTACTCGTCGTTAGATTACTCGCATAAACACCCAATTTTATTACCCAAGAAGGGACACATAATAGATCTGTTAATTGATCACTATCATCGTAATCATTCACACGCTGGCCCTCAATTGCTTCTGTCTATATTGAGACAAAAATATTGGATAATATCCGCTCGTTGTGTGGTACGTCAACGCATACATAAGTGCAATGCATGTTTTAGGCATAATCCTAAGCCTACATTTCCACTTATGTCTGACCTTCCTAAGTGTAGGATAGAGAAAAGTAAGGCATTCCTACACACAGGTGTAGATTACGCTGGACCTCTCTATATCACATTGACTAGGAAACGCGGCATACGTAGTCAGAAGGCATATATATGCCTATTTGTTTGTTTGGTTACAAAGGCGGTTCATATAGAGCTAGCCTCTGATCTGAGTTCCTCCGCCTTCTTAAATTGTTTTAAAAGATTCCAGGCCAGGAGAGGAAATTGCGAAGTCCTGTATTCAGACCAAGGGACCAATTTCGTTTCATCCAAGGCTTATTTGAATGAGTTACATACCTTTTTAAAGTCAGAAGATTATTATAAGGACTTTAGTTCCGAATTAGCTAAATATCGTATAGATTGGAAACTTAATGCACCAACTGCAAGCCATTTTGGAGGAGTCTGGGAGAGTAATATTAAAAGTGTTAAAACTCTACTTTTTCGCGTAATCGGCAAACAAATTCTGACATACGAGGAAATGCTTACTGTACTTAATGAAATTGAGGCTGTACTTAACAGTCGACCTCTGTATGTTTTAAGTTCAGATCCCTCTGAACCCTCCGCGCTAACGCCTTCGCATTTTCTTTCAACCGTACCTTTGGAATTCATTCCAGCTCCAGACGTAACTGGAGAACGCGCTGGTCTTTTGTCTAGATTTTCTTTATTGGATTCTCTGGTTCAGTCATTCTGGAAGAGATTCAGAACGGAATATCTGCACAATTTGCAAGTGCGTCAAAAGTGGAACACTCCCACGAATCCGCTTACAATAGGGACTGTTGTGATAGTTATTGTACAAAACGCGCCGCCCTTACAGTGGCCACTTGGGGTCATTACTAAGGTGCTACCTGGCAAAGATGGAGTTGTCCGCGTAGTTCAAATAAAAACTAAGAACGGGACTTATATCCGGCCTATCGTTAAGTTATGTCCGCTGCCAACTCAATAATTTTATCACTAGTTCTCATTTAATCTTATTATGTTTTAGTTA
The DNA here is from genome assembly GCF_905163445.1 of Pararge aegeria. Taxonomy (NCBI): domain Eukaryota; kingdom Metazoa; phylum Arthropoda; class Insecta; order Lepidoptera; family Nymphalidae; genus Pararge; species Pararge aegeria. Next base: position 5,581,346 of record NC_053201.1, read on the forward strand.
ATTTATTTTATTTTTCTTTATGCATTACTCTTGTATAGTATACTTACAATATTAGGTCGTATTATAAGTTGCAATTATGTTTATATCCGTTTTATGAAGGGTTCCTTCATGTCCGGGGGGATGCTTGATAAATCCTCATTAATCTGTGGTCGAAGTAATAGATAATGGCTACACTATGGATTTCCATCCTCCATTTTTTATATTTCCGCATCCTTATCTGCCCGCATCACGCCGCCAATTAGTTGCACACCTATATCCGCGGCAAACGCACGTCAATCTTCCGCTCATCCATTCAATAAAACCGCATGGTCGGCCGGCCAAAGAACCTTATACTGGACGATTAATAGTATTTAAACCTACATCAGTGCTTTAGTGTTTAGTGATAACCTGTGAAACCTTGTGAAGTGACGAGAAATCAAGAGAACTGCATTACGACGAACTGTAAGTCCACGTGCAAATACTTTTCTGTCCAACCCTAGTTATCCCTTGTTCTATATCCTTTAAAGCCATAGTTTAAACATTAAAAAGGGGAAAAGAATCCAGCAAAACCTAAAATATACAGTCCACTAAATTTACAAAGAAAATAAATACCATTTTATGGTGATGATTCCCCGAAAGTAAAAATGGCGTCACCACTATACATTCCTAACTTCACATTCAACGCATTATGCAAACCTTTTTTATTTTAACAGTACCTGCTAGTATTACGTTTTATATTACATTTTATTAGATTAATACGTATTATGAATTCCTAACGTATTTCCTTATTCGTGTTTTAAATTGTAATAATAAATTGTTATAATTCAATTATACTACAGACTACTAGTTAAGCTATTCTTCTTAACCAAATAAACTGTACCTACTTTAAATCATATTTAATATTATAATATTTTACATTTATAACATAGTATTCTCATTGCGGTCCGCAGGAAACAATTAATATTCATTGTCTTTGGTCTGGGAAAGTTGTTCATAATGAAAACAGCGGTAAAAGTTTTAAGTTGTGTTATCATAGTCCCAACGTTAATTAAAGCACGACTCAGCTAAAGAATATCCTTATATACCTGAACTAATTAGGTAATCTGTGTTTGAATATTGTTGTTCCTATTCTCCTTTCCTCTCAAACTCTTCCACTGGCTAGAGTTAGACGGCCGATTAGCGCAGTTTGCAGCGACCCTGCTTTCTGAGTCCGAGGTCGTGGGTTCGATTCCCACTACTGGAAAATGTTTGTGTGATGAGCATGCATTCATGCTCATCACACAAACATTTTCAGTGTCTTGTCACTTTGACTTTGACTTTGACTTTGATGTGTGTATTGTCGTAGTATAAAAAAAAAATTATTGCTGAAAGTTTAAAAGCTTATAACTTATCATTCCAGTGTATATCTAAGCAAATCCTGATTTAATACTAGGACATCATAGCAAAAAGTATTCGTAGTAGGCGTCGACACGTTTTGTGAAATTGGTCCTGTCAAGTAAAAGTGTTTTAAACAACCTCAACGCCATTCATGCTGTAGCACAATGGAAAGTTGTTGTCAAATCTAAGACAGAGATCACGATACTTTACTATGTTCGTGACGAAGGGTCAAGGTGCGGATACAAATAACTGACAAACGCGGGGGGTCGATAAATAAACTACAATTAGATGAACCTTTCACGTTGGTTAAACTCTGAATCTTGTTATTGCCTAATAGATATTTACAGTGAACATATTTTTAATAAATAATACTAAATTGCAATCGGGGATTTATTTTGTACATTGTGCAGTAGCGTGCACTTTATATATGCAGAATAGCGCTGCATATTCAAAAAACTATTTACAACTCATATTTGAGAAATTCTCCATTTACGTTAATATCTGCCGGGCAAAGTAGAAGCCACCACTGGCAGTGAGCAGTATTACAACTATTACAACATCGTTCTACTTAGTCGATTTCATTATCACTGTACATTTGTTCAATATGATTCTGATAGAAAAGCTAAGAAGCTTATGTCATTCGTATTGCGCTAAAACATAAATAAGTTATTACAAAATCTAAGATTCAAACACGGTAATTTACTGAGTTCGTGAGGTTCAAGGTGCGGATGTAAATAACTGACAACCTCGAGAGGGGGTCGACAAATAGTCTGCACTGATGTCAAGCTTTCAAGCTACTTATTATCATAAATTTTAATCTCCCCTATGCTTACACTTCTCGAAACATCGTCGGCCATTTAGAATCTACTAATGGTGTTTTTGAATCTGATACGAATACGATAAAACTTAGTGACAGTGAACAAATGAAGCTGTCCCCTGAAAGTTTTCTATAATGATGTCGTTTCTATTAAGATCTGCAATTTTCTATCTATGGTTCTTGAAGAAACAATCTCACATTAACACTTTAATACTTAATTTTATAACGACTGCCCTGAACTTTGACCGCTTATGAATTGTAAGCGGTCAAAATGTTCGATACCAAATAAAAATTTCATAGAACCTGCCAAACCCCATTTTGCCATATCAGGTATAAGTTAAAAATTACCGAACTCATAAAGCCGATCCCAAAGTTTACCCTAGATAACAAAATGATTCGTTTGAATAAAAATTATCAAGCTCTCAATACAAAAAGAGGGTAATATGACAAAAAATATACTAAAACTTCAGTTTCATTGATTTGAACAGGCATGAATCAAATAGATACGATGCGAAATCCTATAAATCATAATGCAATTTGAATTGCAAAATTTACTCTACCACGTGAAGTTGGTCTGGATAATGTTATTGCCATATCAGATTTAGTATGAAAGAAAGTTGGGACCCAACCGAAACAGAGATCAAGATAGTTTACAGAACTCGTGACGAAGGGCAAAGGGCGTATAGCAATAATTGACAAGGTAGAACTTTAGAGGGTCGATAAATCTTACTTTACCTTTTCAGATTACACGCTCTTCATAAATCTTACTTTCTTAGTTGTTTTCTATGAAATAAACTTGAGGAAGTTACATAAAAACAAAAACTACAAGTACTTTATTTCTTGTAGCTAGTTAAAATTGCACTATAATGAATTGGACATTTTGGAATTGTAATATAGCAAAATATTTAAAAAAATAAGGCTAAACGTGGAGTTATTTATAAACAGAAAAACGTTCTCACGTCTTATTTAAAGTGAGCTAACTTAAAATCTTACTAATGTCGGATGATCTTATTAACTATTATTTATTAATAAATATAGGTGAGTCTATCTGATTTTTAATCAGTAGGTCAATCGTTAAAAAAACCTTTTGTTTGATTTATTGCAACATATAGAATTCCCTTAACGATCAGCAATTCCGTTTGTTTCATACAAAATCTTTTTGAAATGTTTTTATATGAAACGCATGATTCATGTACGTAGTTTTCGATAAAGAAAGTGAAAACTCAAGCTTAAGTTGTAAATAAAAAATTGCTTCGATAGACAGTTTACGCATCAAGATTGTACCATGAATAGTACCTAGTAATTTAAAAAAGAAGTATAAAGGTTCTAAATGGACTAAAGAAATATAATTATAAACCGGTTCTATGGGAATCTAGAAAGATTTTATAACTTTCATAGTAAGTACCTACCTATTTATAAAACATCTAGATGTTTGTGATGATAAGATATAAGATTTTTTATTAAAGCAAACATAGCCTACAACCTTCGCATCGCAGATAAGTTGCGGTTTACATAGATTAAAAAGTGAACGGAAATTACAAGTTCCACTTTGGAACATTTCGCATACAATGCCGGTCCCACTTGCAAGCGTCGATTCGCAATTAATAAATGCTCTGACCCACTCTCAAGTACGAACTGTCGAATCATTCTTTTGCACGTTAATTAATATATTTTCAAGGAGACCTCCGGTTTCTATTTGATATAAACCTACTTGCTTAATCATTATTTTCGTTTTCGATTCAATGTCATCGCCAAATAGTTTTGGTTTACTTCTAAGAATCACTCAACAAATAACTCTCTTAAAGCATTCGTTATTTTCGCACTTAAGCACGTTTAGATCCTTTTTGTTATCATTGGGCCACAATAACGAAATACCTACACGATAAACTTTGTTTTCTTATTGGAATACCTGCAATCTTGTTTGAGAACCTTGACGATGGTTTCTTTTACTTTATTCTTTCGATTTGTATGTACAGCAATGTTAGTCTTATTAACTTTAGCGTTATGAACGAACACTTACAAAGTTTTTTGACAAAAACTTGTGAAATAAAAAGGTAGCATACCATATAACAAGTGAGATATGGCCAATCGGTGTGTAAATCAAGCGCTCCAGATGAATACCAATCACGGAATCAACTCTTTGTTATGTGATCAGTTTAACTTAGCGAACTTAGCACTTCCACAAACTCATTGCTCACATTCCACTGCACTGAATAGACACTATGCTCGCAAATACCACAGGGCAGGAAGAGCTACACACGTTTCCTCACAGACGTTAAGACACAAACTTAGCAAAGTGAAGTATGTCTCCTTGGAATCGCAATGCGAATTATGGATGGTCAAACAGACACGCGTTCAAAAACGACAGTTAAACCGACATTACCGGTGTAAAACGTTCCAAATTCGTAACGGAAAGTCGATTATTTGTTCGTACAGCGCGCGAAGGTTTACGTACGAGTGAGCTGCGCGGGCAGCGCGAGCAAACTGAGGCGCCACGGTGCCCGATTATGCGACGCGAAGCATCTAACTGAACGATGTGGACTTCAAACTTTTACATCGACGAATCGAAAAACCTCCGCGCTCTAGCGCACCTTGATGGTGGTATTTGTGCATTTAAATTGTCAGGATAACTAAGTTGCGAATAAGCTCGCAGTTGCATACATGGACAAGTCACATGGGCAAGGCTTTCAAGAAATGGCAATCATATAGATACGCAACGATTACGCATGCTTAATCGAATTGGTTGATTATACGAGTATGAATCCTGTTGATATTGACCGCGGCAATAAATGCAAAAGCAACATACGCGATCTGTAGATTTATAAAGTGCTATCAAAAGAAAATTGATTGTAAATCTATCCTTAGTATTAAAGTGAACACTCGGTACTAATTATTATAATAAATGTACCTTTTCCGCTTAAAGCTTATTAAACTCCCGAAGATAGAAAATGAATTAAAATAATTACAAAGCCACTCCTTATAGTGCAACTTAATCATGAAGCAGATTATTATTAGTGGCAGTTTATTAACGTCTGGCGACCCATTGCAGCAGTGCGGCTCCTAAGGCAGAGTTATTAAGCTAGTTAATAACAGCAGCATCTATAAGTCAATATTGAAAATAGATGTTGGAATTCTAACATCTATTTCAATGGTGTTTAATTAAACAAGTTTTCCAATTAATTTAGACTATCAAAGTGTAATGGAGAATGTAGAAATTGTTGCACTCATCCTAATCGGAAACGTTATAAATGATCTTACTAAAGCGCTAGATACTCATGTAAAGAATTGAGAACTTTAAAGTTCTTCAAATCTCAATCTATGCATAAATATTTGCATATCGGAGTTACTGGCAGATATGATGTCATTTACTAGAACATTCAAATGGAAATATTCTCTACACTATGCAACGCACATTGACAAAAAATTTATGTTAAATATACAGAAGATCTATAATTAGAAACGAAGGAATGAGTATAAAATACTTAAGCGTATCTCAAGACAAGTTATTTTCCATACAAATTATCATAGTTCAATCGCAATAGTTAGTGATAGTGCGTTCCGTTTGACTAGCTGAGCATAAACTCACTTTAGTTATGGGAAATCGGAAACCAAAGTTTTTGTTCAATTTTAAGTTTTCTTTATTATTTCAAAACGGTACTAATTTAAGAATAGAATGTTATTGATAAGTAGAGGATATTAAGATTTGATACGGATTATTTTAGGAAGTTGGGTTTATTTTGCCAATTTTAAATAATTTCCAATATTTAAGTTATTGTAAATTAACTGTCATTAATCTTATCACAGGTAACCAAACAATGGTAATAAACGTGGTAATTAATGTCTTGTGTTATATTTTATCAAAATAATTTTATTGACATTTAATCGCAGGTGACCACAATTTAATAATTGAGGCACCACATATTTTTTTATCAAGACTTCACGTAACTTTTCGCAAATAACACAGCTTACATGTCAAAGCAATTTACGATAAAGCCTTTGAAGGCAATACCCGATAAACCTATCATTATTACATCGGCGGTGCCCATTCTCTATTCCAGTCAATTCGTCACGCACACTAGGATACCTGAAATGGACTCGTATTATAAGAGAATATATTACCGATACTCTGAGAGCTAAGGATCTTGAAGTTTAAGCGAAACATACTTACATAAACTGGGTTACGTTTTATCTAAGTCTAGCGGAACCTTCAGAATTTTTAACATTTAATGTAATGTTGAACTAAAACGATTATTCAAACAACTGCTGTTATTCCTCAGTACAAATTTAATGGAATTATAGATAGTAGCTGTTTTATTGCAGATCATAATGCATATTATTTCCAGGTCAGGAAAAAATATTCGGGAATCATCATCTTTAAAACCCGACAACCGTCATTAATCTATCTATCCATTAAAGAAAATTAATAAGCCGATGAGGAAATTAGGAATGTATTTCGAAATTCACCCTTAACACCAAAAAAAAACAAACCAAAATCTTATATTTAAAACGAATGCAAAAAGCGTTCAGTATGATTTGTGAGTCTGTAAAAATTCTATATACAATTAATCTTCTTCTGCTTAAAAGTGTTTAAATAACAGTCACAGGCTCTTTGTTCGTTCTGATGATTTTCATTTACACCAACCATAACCTGGTTGCGGTCGCAGAACAAGGCTAATTAAGGAGTTTGCATGTAAAAGACCCCATTGCTGTGGAAACTGGATTCTTGAAGCCATGAGAATCGTTAGGCTAGAGTGCTTTTATCTCTATTATAAAACAATAAGTCAACTATGTAATGCTATATTCTTGGGAAAATTAGTATGCAAGCGACGAAGGCTTAATGTGCTCTCGGAGGCGCACGGGTGGACAACGACCTCAAGGATGGTGCTGAGAATTTCTCAACAGTAAAAAAACCACTACTTAAACATTTATCCCCGACCAGAGAAACTACCTGAGAAGCAGGTGCTGTCTACTGTATTATAGAAGCAGTTAAGACGATCGTAAATACAATTGATCATCATCAAAAGCCTCTAACAGTTAACTGCTTGACTAAAGGCCCAACGGGAGGGTTTGTCCATAATGACCACTTGGTGGAAGACGGGTTGGTAATAGCAGTAGATGCAAGGAGCACAGAGGACCCTGCTACCCGTTCTCCGTTATACTCCCTCAGTAGTCTCCTACGACACTGGTACAGGAAGGACGGCGACCACTGTATCACGACCTTCACGTGTGTGACAGATCACCACATCACACAGCCTTAAAAATTGAACTCTTTAAATAGTCATAATAACCATCAACAATAATTTCGAAGCTGCGAGCACAGGCCGCTTCTCTCATCCCCATGCTGCTTCAATCCAAGGACGTAGCTGGTTCCGAATATTTGACATTCACTCCGAAGCGTAAACGAAATGCAAATTATTGAAAGCCGAATTCCTAACTCCGCAGAAATAGCCGCTTCATATCCGTTAATGTTTTACTATACATACAGTTCCAAATTGCTAATTCAATGGGGCATTATTAAGGAATGATGAATATATAACATTAAAACTATAGGCCTCTTTTACACTGAAGTTTAAAAAAGCAATGCACGAAAACACACTAGGATGTTTCTCCAACGATAAATTACATAATCATTATGGGCCTTTACAGTATAGTTTAAAACAGACCGTTGACCGATAAAGAAGCTTGAAAAGTAAAAAAAAAGTGACCAAGCACTTACACAGGAGCGTTCACGTATTAATATACGTGGGTGTATTCGATATGTTAGGTAGAAAAACGCGCGTCAAAGCGTTGAAAAAGTGTTAATGCGAACGAGGGCTAAAATGTATTAGTAGTACTTTACGATTAGTAGTACAAATTCAGCCACGTCTTCATTCGCGTTGCAATTTTAATTTTTATGAACATACTGTTATATTCTCTGACCCATGAAATACTACTATGAAGAAAGCATTAAAATATCTGAAATAAAAACCCAAATCTATCCCACGGGAATTGAACAAAATGTACAAGATAATGATAAATGTCCGGGATAGAATGTAGCCTATTCGCCGTTAAAAATTTCATCCAGATCTGTTCATCTTTTTTGGCGTGCTTGATTAACAAACATCTACCCAAAGTTTCGTATTTACAATATAAGTATAGATAAAAGAATTATACAATATTAGTATAGATAGAAGTTTAAGTCGACAGTATAGTAAGTAATGATTCTGTTCAAAACCGGATGAATTGAATCATTACCATACAATATATTGCTGACTGAAATAAAAACCCAAATCAATCCCATCATCTGTTCCATAAATCAATCTATCTCCGTTCTTAATTTCATCCGTATCTGTTCAGTTATTCTGGCATGATTGAGTAATCCATCCATCCAAAGTTTCGTATTTACAATATAAGTATAGATAGAAGTTTTAGTCTACAGCATAATATGTAAGTAATGATAATGTTAAAAACCGAATGAATTAAATCATTAGCATACTATATATTGCTGTCTGAAATAAAAACCCAAATTTATCCCACCTATCCCATCCTAGTCGCTGTTCCATAACACAATCTATCTCCATTCTAAATTTCATTCAGATCTGTTCAGCTAGCTATTCTGGCGTGATTGAGTAACAAACATCCATCCAAAGTTTCGTATTTACAATATTAGTATAGATAAAAGAATTATACAATATTAGTATGGATAGAAGTTTGGAGTATACAGCATAGTATCTAAGTAATGATTCTGTTCAAAACCGGATGAATTGAACCATTACCGAGATGGGAATATCGGCAATTACAAAGAGTGACTCGCCCAATTAAATTGAAAGCCAAATACCAGTCAGCCGATGATTTGATTCGATCAACGGAAAATAGGATAATGATGCACTTGTTATTACGAATTAAAAGTACATAATATAATTAAGCGGCGTCAGTAAAGTTTAAATGGTACCATACCGACCGGAAGAGCGTGCTTATTCGATAAACTAGATAAAAGTTAGAAGAGAGAAATCAATACAGATTTAAAACTTTACGTCTATCGGGAAACAAGGAAGTCAATAATAACCGATCACTGGAAAGTATAGAAAATAACTACTCTCCTGCTCTACGATGGATGGAAAAAAACAAAGGGATCAATAATCAATTTCAAACTAAAGAAAATATAAGAAAAAAGAAAGAAAGAAAGACACAACAGAGACAAAGAAAAGATACACAAAGGAAGAACACATAAAAACACGCGAGTAGCTGGAAGCCGCTGGAAGCAAGCGGCCCATGACCGTGTATTGTGGAACTCCCTACAAAAGACCTTAGCAGTGGACGTCATTTGGTTGAGGTGATGACAGCAGATATTTTGTCCCAAATGAAGAAAATGTTTCTTCTTATTTTATGTTCATGTTTTCGGTGACACTGTATCCAGGATAACAATTAATCCTTTAAAAAGACCGCGCGATGTCAATTAGTTACTATTAAGTAACTCGTTGACCGACGGTGCATTACTGTTATGACTTTTCTACAGGAGTTCGTAATTGGTAGTTTGAAAGATCCTGAACTTTTGCATACCCTTTCATTGTCTTCTAAGAAGAAATTACCTAGAGTTGCTACTCGCAAGACTTTATGTAAACAGCGGTAGAACGAATTTGGGTAGGATTGCCGCTCTAAATCGCCTAAGTATTTTAATCGTGCTATTATTTCTACTTTGTAAAGCAATCCGGACTGCACTTTTGGATTGTAATTTTTAGTTTTCTTTTATTTTCTTTTAGTTTTTCTTAATGTAATATTAGTTTCGTTTAACTTTTAGTATTTTGATTATAGTTTGTTTATATCGGTCATTTTGTATTAAATGCTGTGCATACCTTTAAGTGGCTAGTCACACTGATTAGAAACAAAATATTTGTAATTTTTCTTTACTACGTATTATGAACAAGCTGTTGGTGTTCCTTTAGTAAATAAATAAAAATAAACTCACTAACATGACGTAATAATAATTGACAATGATAACAAAATATCTGTGCTTAGACCTTATTTGTGTAAGATCTACCGGACCTGCACAAAAACAAAACGTTGATGCTAGTAATCAGGTAGTCTGGGATCAGATGCCCTTGGGCGACACAAAGCATGTACTCGCAGCTACAAACGACGGGACGGGATGGAAAATCCTATAATTACTACACTGCAGCGAGATACATGCACGTCATGAATTTACAACTTAACGACTATCTACCGGCGCATCGTAGAACTTGTCTTTTAATCATATAGATAATAATATAACTAAGTTGTAATGGATTTAAATGGATGCCTTTCTATTTACTTTTACGGGGAAATAAAAGTTTTTAAATCTTTGACAATTATGGAGGTCATTTCAACACAATCTATACTCTCTTTACTAATAGGTATTTACATGAGCAAAGCTTTTGGTTTGTTTGTTTCATCACATCAACCCATTAACGGCCCACTACAGAGCACGGGTGTACTTCCACAACGAGGAGGAATTAAGGCCGTAGTCCACTACGCTAGCCTAGTGCGGATTGGTAGATTTGGTGTTTGTTTGTTTGCTTGTACACGGTAACTACTGGACCGATTTTAACCATTTTTTTCCAACCAGAAATAGAAAGCAAAATTATTCCTTAATAACATATATATACGATTTGATATTTGCAATAATGTAACCTAAAGTAATTTTTTATTACAATATTAATGTCAGTTTGTAATTGTTATTATTTTTGTCAAATTATTATAGAGTGGTATTAAAATTAATAAATATAATGTAAAAAAAAAGAAACTAAAGTAAAAGACGAAGTCGCAGGCAACAGCTTGCTAAGAAAGAGTTCGAAATTGGATGATTAAACTCAACCACTTTTTCAAGTTAATTATCTATATGTTCTTAAGTATTTATGTGTGATTGAGTATATATTGGTTTATTATTTTATATTTATTTATTATATTTTTCATATTTGTGCAATTTTTTTTATGTATTTGTATTTAGCTATTTGAATGTAGGTTTATAATAATTTTACACCACCTGTCCGCTCTCGCTCATCTTGTCCTTATCCAAAGGTAGCCTGTCAGAGATAGCTACTAAACGTTAGGCCGCCTTTTGAATTCTACTTGTCTTTGTATTTCTATTGTTCTTTAATTTTCCTAACTTTATAGTGGGGTACAAATAAAGAGTTAAATAAAAATAAATAATATTATCAAAATTAAGCTTAATTTGCTATACTACGCGAAAAGCAGGAGAATCTGTGTGGTGTAATTTATAATTTCTTCAATCCTTATACCCCACACCAAACAGATCTTCGGCAATATACCCTCTACGCACGTTTCGCTCCGAAACCGGAGCATCATCAGGAGATGTTGACTTTACAATGAATAATTGTTAAGGACTTAACGAATCCGAAACCGGAAGTCAATAGAAGAAGAAGTTCTTTAGGAATCAGGCAGTTATACGGCGCTGTCCCAAATATGACATGGAAGTGTTTGTCAAAATAACTAAGACCTAGGAAATCAGCGATAAATAAATCCTAAACGGACATATAACGAGTATCATCTCTCTATGGTCATTCCTTTATTATTGAAGGTCCTGGTTAGATCTCAGCTTCGAACAGTTAAATTGTCTACAATTTAGCGATGGTAGAGAAACTGCACGAGTTGGACTCTTTAAACTGGTCAGCCCATCTCGCTGGTGATCCACCTATACGTCTTTTGCTCAAATATCATAGGTTGTTTGAACAGTTGGGTAAGTTATTTTTTATTTTTTTATAGGCTTACTTAAAAAGCCCTTACCCTGGTTACTCCCGGGCCAAAATTGTCTGTCAGACTGGCAGCATTGCCGCGCTGTATAGCGATAGACAACCTTTGCGCCAGGTTATCCCCACAGCGGGGATCACGAATCAAACTCTTAGTTACCCCATCCCCGCAACAAGTTTTTTCCACCACCAACGGGACGTAGAGGTAGCGGTCCCAAAGTTGGGCATATTTTGGTTTAGTTATCAGTAAATTAATGCACTTTTTTTGTACACCACCATAAAAATACAGGAAAAATTATAAATAACTAGTTTACACGATGTTTCCAATTAGGCAGTCTTATCGCTATATAGCGATATCTTCCAGGCAACCGATGGCATAAAACACAGCTCAAGACGTTGGTGGTGCATATAAATATATTTATAAATATATACATGAATACTACATATATAATAATCTTATACACAAAGTAAAGTAAAATATGTAAAGTATGTTGCATATTAAAACTGTGTCAATTAAAAATACCCATCAAATAAATAAATGTAACAGATGTGAGTACCATTCCAAATAAAGCAAGCAAGATGCAATAGTCTAGGCAGTTGTCATTAATTGTAAGAAATGAGGCATCTGCAACCGGTGCTATTAATAGCTAGCATAATTATGTCAACGATAACTTTTTAAAAATATTTGCATTAAATTTGTACTTGATCTGCCCTCGGTTTTATCATAATCCATACATTTTATTATTATTATTATTTAAATATATTATCTTTTATCTTTAAACGCGCAAATCTAATATATAATTGGAATCTCAGAATCGGCTCCAACGATTTTTATGAAATTTTGTATACAGGGGGTTTCGGGGGCGATAAATCGATCTGGCTAGGATTCATTTTTAGTCATTTTATTCGAGTTTTCCAGTAATAACCGCTTTGATATTTTAACCCAGATAAGCCTACTGTCCTATATTTAGGACAGTAGAAATAAAAAAAAACATCAGAATACCCTCTTTATCTAAGATTATTTAGTCTTATGATTTGCAGTAAGAAACGTGTCAGCTTTATTAGAAAAAATAAAAAGACAGTTATTTTAACAGTTTTTACCTTATATTTTACCTTATAAGTGTGTAATAAAAGTGCGTTGCAGACATGGCAAATGACAGGTATGTATAAAAAGTTATATTTTACTCGTGAGTTGTTTTTTTCTGTGTTAATATCTAGTTGATAACCTTAACTTTTGTACTAAATAAATATTCTAGCAAAATAATATAAATAAATTACGTATAACTTGTTACAAATACTAGCGTACTATATATAGGACAGTAGGATAATATACATGATTTTAGTACAATAATACAACTTTTTCTTTACAGACCGTTAGCTGCGCATGAAATTTTAGATGCTTTAGAAAATGTTTCTGATAATGAAGAAGATTATAGAGAACGACTGATATGTATTCTACCTCCTCCTGTTGATCCTGACTGTCTCACTGACGAAGATTCGGGTGAAGAAGATAATGTAACTTTGAATAATTTGCCACGAAACATTCTGCTTCAACCGGCTGAAGTAATGATTCAAGGGCAGATTATGGTGAGTGATACAGAAGAAGAACCTTCTGATTCTACAGGTCGAACTAAACGTAGGCGTACCTACGCATGGAGAAAACGGGACTTGGCAAAAAATCCCGTGAATTGGCCAGATGTTCAAGGCGCTTGCCAAGATAAGCGCCCAATTGAGTGGTTTGAAAACTTCTTAGATGAAGATGTTATTTCGTTGTTGGTGTCAGAGAGCAATAAATATGCTGTCAAAAAGAATTTGCCTGGAGACATAACCACTGAAGAAAGAATAGAAGAACCACAAAAAGAATAGAAGAACCACATATGGTGTCCATCTATAACAAATATATTAGAGGAGTGGATCGGTCTGATGAAAATATTTCACATTACCGAATTGGTATACGAGGTAAGAAATGGTACATGCCGTTGCTCACACACATGATTGATCTTGCCGAACATAATGCATGGCAGTTATATAAAATAAATCATGGAAAACTGGATCATCTTGGCTTTCGCAGAAGGGTAGCAATTGCTTTGATTGAATCAAACAGAAAAAATGCCAAAAGAGGGCCTAGCCGACCCTCCCATCATGAACATGCTGATAGTCGTAAAGACCAAATGAATCATCTGGTTATTCCTCAATCGAAGCAAACACACTGTCGTCAATGTCACAAAAAATGTTTGACACGTTGCAAGAAATGTGATGTTGGAGTGTGTGTCAAGTGTTTTGAAACATATCATTCATAAATAGTGTTAATCTAGTAAATTACATATAACAATGGGTAATATAATCAATAGTTATCTAATAAACTACACTTTTTGATTACATTCTGTTTTGTCATAAATGGTCTTTTATTTCCTCTTATTATCCTACTGTCCTACATATAGGACGGCTGTTTCCCTGAAAGCCTTACACTTAATTTTTTTTATCATAATTTTTTTTATGTTGCATAAGATCTAATAAACTAAATAATGTAACTTTTTTCAAAATTTTCAGAAAATTTTAGTTTCAGGCTTATCTGGGTTAAATGCGTAAGTTAATTATAGTGATATAAATTTAAATAATTATAATAAAACTATTTATTACCCGAATGATAAAAATAAACAAAACTCATGAACTTATAATATAAGGCGTAAGGGCGGCCTTATCACTGGTAGTGATCTCGTCCACGCAACCACTAAACGTTTGGATAGCAAAGATGAACTAGTGGTTCTAGCACAGATAAAAAAATATTCAATCGGTTATTCAATCGCATTTATAATATTAGAAGGGTTTTCGGGATAAATTTGATCATGTATCCATATCCCTAATCGGTTTATACGTGACATCGCAACGGAATGGTAAATCGCTTAACGACCGTCCGTAGGGTGGTAATTAGCCAAGGCCGAAGCCTCCCACCAGAGCGGACAAAGGAAATTCGGAAATTATAAATTCCTAAACTGTCGCTGCTTGGAACCAAACCTGGGACCTCCAGCTTAAAACCACAGCGCTCACCGCTGCACCAGGGAGGTCGACAAAGATCGAACACTGTCGTGACGGAACGGAGTACGAAGTCCCAACCATTACCAGGCTATCACCTGTTTCTTTATTATGAAAATTAAGCTTAATTTGCTATACACCGCGAAAAGAAGGAGAATCTGTATGGTGTAATTTATAATTTCTTCAATCAAGCCGAAATATATATTGCCGAAGATCTTTTTGGTGTGGAGTATAAGAATTGAAGAAATTATAAATTACACCATATAGATTCTCCTGCTTTTCGCGGAGTTAGCAAATTAAGCTTAATTTTCATAATATATCATGGAATTCCGCAAAGTAACGCCTACTTCTATCCAATACCTGTTTCTTTATAATATATAGGGCATGTGTACCTATCCCTGGAAATCCAAAGATGGAGCGCAGCTGACAATAAACAGCTGATAGCTAAAGTTTTTAGGAACATCATTTACAGCCTAAATGACAACGTCTGGCCAATAAACAGTTATGGAACTAATATTATGAGACCTTTAACGAGAATTTATTTCATATATTTTAAATACTTACTGAGTAATGTCTCATTGTATTTATAATGTAATTACTAGAAATTCTGGGATGATAAAAAGAAATATCCGAGTCTTTATTGCACCTTTAACTGCACATCATTTAAGTTAAAATGTCACATTGAACTGAAATTCATGAGATGCCATTCGTTTTTTTTAACTACTATTAAGCTCTTGATGCAGTCTGTCTAATGTGGTAGCGGGATAACAAACCGTACCGTAACGCTAAATTTAATTACTTAATTTACACATTGTACGCTATGTGTAACTTAATTAATTAAATTTAGCGCAATAAAATAACCACAAATGGCAAGTTTACAAATTATTTAGATGAATATATATATATATAATCTATAGGTTATAGATATTTGGTGTCTATTCAAAAAAAATTCAAAATTCAAAATTCATTTATTTCAAGTAGGCCTAATATAAGCACTTTTGAAACGTCAAGTCTGTCTGTGTGTGTGACTCTACCACCGGTTCGGAAGGCAGATTCTACAGAGAAGAAGCCGGCAAGAAACTCAGCAGTTGCTCTTTTCCAACATTAACAATTTACATTTTACATTTCAAAATTCATTTTTCTATCTTGTGAGAGATGAAAGCGGAGCCGGATGCTTTTAAGCAACCTTGTCATTAAGAAATTCATCAATTGTATAATAACCTCGCTGTTATAAATGTGTTTTAACACATTCTTTAAACTTATGCATTGGTAGGTCCAAAATTACCTTAGGAATCATATTATATAAGCGTATACTCAGTCCCACAAATGAGTTCTGCACCTTTCGCAGACGATATGCAGATGTCACTATTACAATACAAATACCCATTTGTCATCATCATCATCATCAGCCAATGTGCGTCTACTGCTGGACATAGGCCCCTTTCAAGCAGCGCCAACTTTCCCTATTTTCGGGGTCGTCGCTCCATCTAGTTCGGGGGCGCCCGACACCCTTTTACCGACACCCATTTGTCTACGGAACTGAACTAGTAAAAACTGTTTTCGGTAGTCAGAATCGCTTGGCGGCCTGTCTTTGGCGGTAGGGTGACAGATAACCAATCCACGGTGTTCCAGCCTGACATCAGACCAGACTAGAGAAAATTCAGAAATTATATATGAAGGACAATAAGAGCCGAATTGAACCCGGAATTCGCACTTACGAGACCAAAACACTCACCACTGCTCTGTTAAAATCTCTAAATGTCTGAAAATCTAACCCTTTTTAACAAAATCCAAAACTCTCAGATTAATCAGCGGACGCCATAAACCAAAAATGCAAACCAAATCTTTACTAAACATTCAGACTATTCGTTTTGCGTATTTTTAATTAACACATACATTTTTTGTCGTGCTAGACGGGTAACAACGGGTGAGAAAAAAAAAACTAACTGTATAATAGAGGCGCTTCACACAAAAATGTCTCTGTACAATTAAATCAGGTTTCCGAGCTACAAGGCTAACTACTCGTTAGAACTAGTCGTTATCAAAAAAAATATTTTATAACACTCGGCTACATAATTACAGTGAGTAATAGTTTACTAAAATAGCTTTTACAAAATATATAGTTACAATACCGGCGTTAAAATTGCACAACATCAAAACAATTATAAACTATTATGATGCTTTGTTTATTATTATAAAATTTCAACATCGCAAGATAGTTATCTACCGGCCGAAGAATAGAGTTGGTACGAGTACCTTCTTGTAGCTATCAAGTTTCCAGAAAATGTAAACAAATATATTTGCATACAATAAACTACCAATTGACATCTTGGAGATGTCTCTTAAAAAGTTCAAAGTTAGTATTAAACGTAAGCTTATAGAAAAGTCCTATTATGGTATAAAGGACCAAAAAGCTAATAATAATAATAAGCTTAATCGATGAAAAAGCTTGGGTGTAAATTATTGCTCTAACCAGGTTGCTCTTCTAATAATTTTAAATAACATTGTGAGATGGTGATAACAAAAAAAAAACACCCGGCTAAGTTTTTTGTGGGCTTCTTCTTAGACCAGGACGCGTTTGGAACCCTCGTAGCTTTAGTTTTAAGTTTAAGAATGTGGTTATCGCCATCATACCGTGTAATTCTTATGTACGCATCAAAAGTGCCACCTATGGGCCTACTTGAATAAAGATATTTTTGACTTTGACTTTAACCAAACAATATTAAGTTTTGCTATAAAGCGATTATAGCAAAACTTCTTTCAGTTCATGCACTTACGTAGAATAATTACAAAGCAAACAACAAATAACAAATCAAAGAACTCATATTATCGTGGTGGTCCGGTTTATCCTGGACAGAAATTCGACTTATAAATCTTAAGACGTAATCAGTGGCGTGCGCAGGGTTTTTGACTAGGGTATGCATATAGAAGAAAGATGGCATGTAATGGAAAAAATAATCTTCTTTATGAGACATACAAAAATTTTGGGTAGGCAGTGCTGCTGTACTTTTATGAAGTGCACGCCACAGGCCGTAATCAATCCTTGTTTTTTTAAAGCATAGCGCGCCTCTGACCTAGTCTAAAGAAGTTTCCCTCAATAGCTTTCAGGCGCGTATAAAACTTAAATAATATGAATTAGTTCCACAAAGATTTTTTCAACACGCCTTATTTAAAGAGGTTTTAGCATCGAGAATGGCTTGTCCACAATCCATTTTTATCTTTTTCCAAAACAGAGGTCACGCATAAAACGCATACTAATCAATACAAATAATTATTATATCAGAGACCATCTTCTGAAATATCAAGTTTCCAAAAAATTATCGGTTTTCCTCCAATTGGTTTTACCAATTCATAAGTCTATACTAATAATATATTAATCTATAGAGTTTTTTACGGTTGTTCCGTTAAAACTATTAAACTATACATCCGATTGAATTGAAATTTTGCATCCATGTAGAGGATACATCGACTTAAATCTCCGAAGTGTATAGCAGGGGCGTTAATGATTAGAAAAAAACATAAAAAACTAAATTTAAAACTCTTTTAGACATGAAATTTGGACAGAATTCTTTGGGCTATGTTACGAGCAAACAAGAATGTATTGAATGAAGTTTAAATCACAAAATCGGGGTTACGGGGGTGCTAATTTAAAAAAGGAAAATTTTATACTAAAATTCTCACAGACTTAAAATTTTATAAAAGTTTCATGTTTGTTAAATTAAGGTCACTTACTATCAGATAAATTTTAGCCCTAGAGGAGATTGTAGCGGCCTTAAAATTATTTATATAATTATAATTGTTGATAACATCCTAAAGGTTTTTTTATAGTAATAAATAATGGACCAAGCTGTGGTAACCTAATGGTTAGTGAAAAACCATAATTTGTTACATATATAGAGGAACACTTTGAATGCCATGCAAGGAACACATCCTGCGAAATCACACCCTTCGGACTGGAACGCAGGTTAGCAGCTTAAATAGGCATGGGGGTAGTAGGGACTTCCCTGGACAAGCTTGGCCACAAAATGCTTTAAAAGGTACTACTACTAAAACTTTAAGTGCGGAAGAGTTTATGTAAGATTTGCAGTCAATGATTGCAACTATCTATAATTTCCAAATAATACTGGTTGCCTCTGGAAGTAGGAGGGACATCTAATGTTATGTTGGTTTCTGTACGCTTCAAAAACTCAAAAAGTTCTGCAATCATCGGGCTGAAATTTTAGCATGATAAATAATACGCATCAAGGATTGATTTTATCTATTTTTCTTAACCATTCTATCACAATGTGCCATAGCGAAGCGTGGCAGGGTAAAACTAGTTTATTTACAAAACAAAACCTGTAAAACTATGGTAGATTATAATTTTAAAATCTGACATAGTGAAATTTGGTCTTAAACAATTCTTGTTTGTAGGTATAGATTCTTAGATATTGATTAACACATCTTACATTACGAGGACATTTATATCAAGAAAAAAAAAATTGGTGGACCAGTAGGTAAGCCTAAATGTTCGAAGCCACTACAATTAGAATAAAAATCAGCCTACCAATAAAGTAATTGTCACTAAAAATAAATATTAGCAGCTCATTAATACGTCTCTAGTGATAACTCAAAGCATATTAATCATGTAACCCAAGATACTTAAATAAGTATTAACAATGCGTTAATGTATGCAAATTTTACGACACCTAAATCGTAACACAAGTCTGCTACTGTGTAACAATTATTCTGTTGCAATCGAATCTTTCGCAAAGCGCACTAAAAGTTGCTTATTGTTTATATAATACTTTAAGACCACCTATCATTTTCCATTCAAGGAGACCTTAGAAGCATATCAGAAATCAGATGCAAAGGTCGAAATATGCTATGGCAGAGACTTTGCATAATGCCTCGTCAAATATTAATGATATTTGATATGGAACCTTTGTGGTTTTGTATTACAAGATTTTTACAAATGTGCTTGTTTGTTCAAATTTTGTTAGTAAAGATTTCAACATAAACCCTTCTATTACCTTCAATAGATTTTCATAGCCATAGCCATATTAATGAATTATGTTACTTATACAGCTTTTTTAAGTTATACTTCTTTTGACGCGTTAGGGAAAAATGATGAGAGTAAATTTTTTCGATACGCGCGCACACCGTCACAAAAAATCGACACCCTGAAGTTAGCTATAAGGTTTGACAGTGTACACTTTCAATTGTCAAAGTCTACGTAAGGGCTCATTTCGGTAATTTAATTGATTAAATTGTACAAAATTGAAACTTTGCTGTCTGATAATGATTCTATTAGTATTCTATTGGTTACGCCAAAGAAGTATAAGTTCTAACTCGTGTACATAAGTACACACATGGTTTTTTTTTATTCCACTACAAGTTAGCCCTTGACTGCAATCTTACCTGGTGATAAGTGATGATGCAGTCTACGACGATAGCGGGCTACCCTGATAGGGAGTATAGTATTCATGCCCCTAATCGATTTCTATGCGAAATCGCACCGGAACACTTAATTTGGTGGTAACTAGCCACGGCCAAAGCCTCCCACCAGACCAGATCAGAAAATTCCGAAATTATAAAGTCCCAAATTGCTCCTGCCGGGAATCGAACCCTGCACCTCCTACTAGATTAGATCCACATTAAAGAAAACGACAGTCTTTTAGAATCACTGCCGTGTATGTCTGTATATCTGTACAGTTTGTTAGTCAGTTATATTTTTGGCGGAAATCCTCTATCGATCAAGTTGACAATCATCAGTAGTCATGAGAAACAACAATGAAAGGAAGATGTGCAATTTTCTATTATACTAGCTGTTACGAGCAAACAAGAATGTATTGAAATGAAAAAAAACAATGTATTGATTGTCCGATTTTATTGCAGTTTCCTACAAATCCTCTGGGAACCGTTAATTTTCTTGGGATAAAAAGTAGCCTCTCCGCCCTTGCAACTCACTTTATCAAAAATCTTTTTCTTGTAGAGCGTGAAGGAAGGACTAACAAACAAACAAACACATTTATGATATTATTAAGTTAATAGCGTAAATCTATTTATGTATTAGTATGTAGGTATTCGCATATTCACTCTATAAAAAATCTATTTCTTGTAGAGCGTGAAGGAAGGACTAACAAACAAACACATTTCTGATATTATTAAGTTAATAGCGTAAATCTATTTATGTATTAGTATGTAGGTATTCGCATATTCACTCTATAAAAAATCTATTTCTTGTAGAGCGTGAAGGAAGGACTAACAAACAAACACATTTATGATATTATTAAGTTAATAGCGTAAATCTATTTATGTATTAGTATGTAGGTATTCGCATATTCACTCTATAAAAAATCTATTTCTTGTAGAGCGTGAAGGAAGGACTAACAAACAAACACATTTCTGATATTATTAAGTTAATAGCGTAAATCTATTTATGTATTAGTATGTAGGTATTCGCATATTCACTCTATAAAAAATCTATTTCTTGTAGAGCGTGAAGGAAGGACTAACAAACAAACACATTTCTGATATTATTAAGTTAATAGCGTAAATCTATTTATGTATTAGTATGTAGGTATTCGCATATTCACTCTATAAAAAATCTATTTCTTGTAGAGCGTGAAGGAAGGACTAACAAACAAACACATTTCTGATATTATTAAGTTAATAGCGTAAATTTGTTTATCTATTAGTATGCAGGTATTCGCATATATTATGATGACGAAGATGTAAGTATTTTAAAAAATTGTACCACCTGCAGTCTGTTTTCCTCCTAAGCGATAATGTCTTTTGTATCCTACTTCTTTCTGTATGTTCTGTTTTTTTGTATATATTAATGATTTGTTGTATAAAAATATAAAGAGTAATATATATATAACTAGCTGTTGCCCGCGGCTTCGTCTGTGTTTAATTTTGTTTTTTGATGTGGCATTCAATTTAGTTGTGTGGCTTCTCCCTTACTTCTAACACTTCCAAGAATATGTGTACAAAGTTTCACGAGGATTGGTTAAGTAGTTTTTGCGTGAAAGCGTAACAAACAACGCAACGCAACAAACTTACATTGACATTTATAATATTAGTAGGGATAGGGATTATATGAGTTAAATTTATTATTTTTTTGAATACATTTTTAATCGTGTTTTTTTAAATATACTTATTAATAAAATAGTTGAATATTAAAAAAAAAATACAATCGATGAATGATATACCTAAATCACAATAATAATAATAATACGGTTTCGCGATCTCGATCACCGACAGTTGCAACACATACAACCTCATGACAACAATATAAGGGCCACAGAAATAAGAACCTACAGAAACCATACATACGGCTAGCATGGGCAGGAGACAATTATCTCTCCGGGGAAAGGATAAAAATTTAACTTCTCCCACAGCTTTATCAACTCTCAGAGCATTGGAGCACAAGTGGAAATAATATTCAAATAATATATGTGTAATAATAATAAACGGGGGTAAACTTTTCCTATGCCATGTTCCCGCGCTTTAGCAGATGGACATATTAATTATATCCTTTGTCAGGGTATCATAATATATAGGGGGATATAATTTTTGTTTCCCGCTTGTACTAGCCCTGCAGGACTGATATTGAAGCATCAAAAATCACCCCACTTTAGAGTAGTGTTTCTCGAACAACTTTCTATTTAGCAGTTGACAATAATAATTTTACCTTTAATATTTTAATCGTACTCCTAAATGGGGAAAATAGGAAAAGTTTGCGAGCTAGCAACAATCAGCGGGTGGTGAAGTGAAACGTGCGCATGTTCACCGTTTTTGTAGTTTTGCATTGTGCACTGCATGCAATAATGTCTGAATGAGGATTCTGTACGTTCTTAATTCTGTGATAAGGGCATTAGGAACATGTTATGCTAATCCGTGAACACAATCGGGGACAAGTGAAACGGCGAATTGTGTGCATGTAAACCACCTTGGTATGCTGAAGATAAATGAGGACGTCGTGTTAGCGATCAATCATCGTGTGTTAATAATAGAGAACCTACGAGAAATTAGACTATACTGAGATATCAAACTGATACTGCCTCGTTGGTCTGATGGTTAGTATGTTTAACTACGGATCTCGAGGGTTCGAAAAGTTTAAATTTATAGAAAAATCCTATCCTAATATTACTAAGGATTACTTGAATGATCAAAAAGCATGGTTGTAAATTTTACTTTGTAGCTTATATACCTAATAGATTGACTGTGAGATAGTTATAACAAAAAAAATACCCGGCTAAGTTTGTTGTGGGCTCTCTCTCACAAAGCTCTACCACTAAACTACTACTTAAGTTTTACAATTGTTATAGTGTTTTTACCTACATTTGGAAAGGAAATATAAATTATGTACATTTAAAATGTATATATAAAGTAGCAAGTTCACATCCTTACGGTTCCGAAAATTGTTACATGGATTTTAAATCTATAAAATTACTTCATATATTTTCACTAAAACGAATTAATAAATTATATTGTCACACTTTTAGTCGCTGATTACAGAAACCGCAAGTGACATTAGTGCCGTTTGATTAACTATGTTAATGCGGTTAAAAAAATACGCAGTATACCATTAAAACAAAAGAAACTATTTCGAACACGAGCTGGCCTTGAATTGCAGAGATAAGGCTACGGATTCAAGTTGACTGTAGGCTACAATTGCACATTGGCACATGGAAAGACAGTGCACTAGATGGGATGATGATATTAAGAAAATCGCCGGTCTACAATGGATCCAAATAGCTTAGGATAGAGAAAGGTGGCAAGCCTTAGAGGCCTTTACCGGGGAGGGTTCCTGATACATAATAATTATACACAAAGTAATAATATTTAGAATAGATTAAGCAGAACCTACTTGTAGTTGTATAAGTTAAGATTAGGAAATTTATAAGGATGAAATATATAAATAAGCTAGAATTAAAGCATATTTGACTCATCTAGAAATAAGCCGTTGCGAACTAAAATCCACGCCGAAAAGACCATTTTAAATTTTATTATTTATGAGCAACACGCAGTTACCCCATATCTTATACCCAGTGCCGGTGCTAAGCAAGCGCGGGGCCCGTAGCTAATTATTTCAAAGAGCCCTTGTTCTGCTATAGGTTCTTAAGTATAAAGTGGTGTAAAAATACAATTCAATACTCAATACGTTTATTTGCTATCTATAGGTTACAATTTTGTGAGCGTGCCTGCCTGTCTGCCTGATCCCGATCTTCCGATCCCTGCCCGATCTTCTGATCCGCCGTCACCATGCGTCTTATGGATTATTGGCCTTCCGCCTGACTCCTGCTTCAAAAACTCTATCATCTCTAAATTATTTTAACAAACTTTGGCGTAACATGGATAAGTCAGAGTTAAGTAGACGTTTGTATAAAATGAGAGATTTATGCTTATGAAGATGTATTAGCAATAAAACTTATACTAAAGCTACAATTCCACTTGAGGTGTAATCGATCTTAAACAATATGTTGCAACATAAGTGATAGAACTTTTTGCTCTGTATCTGATCCACGATACATTCAAGATACAGATTGCAGACCTGTTACATGCGTATTACATCTTCATTCACGCGCCATTTTAGGGTGATGCGCAATTAATCAGACGGCATACAATAGAAAGCTCACGAATTCTATACACGAATTGTACAAAAGATGGTCTATTACTTTAGCCAATTGTCGAATCGATAAAGAGTACATTCCGTGGAAGGAGAGTGGAAAGCAGTTACGACTATTTACTGTTTAGTGACATGTGGTGACGTTATATAAGTTTTGAGGCTTGTTTTAAAAGTTTTAAAATGTCACTCATTCATCAGCTGTTGCACAACACGTGTCATACTTCAGAGACGATTTAAAGAAAACCTGGTGATGTAAGATCGGTTTTACAAAACTGGAGCATAGTTTTAGCATCATCTTTAATATTATTGAGTTAAAAGTTTGTACTTGAGTGTGTATGTTTGTTACTTCTTCACGCCTTAACTACTTAAAAATTAAAACAAAATTCATTTACTTTTAAAGACTTTATAAGCACATTAGGAGACTTTAAGTATGTCTGTTTGTTGATCCACCGATTCGGAAAGCAAATTCTATCGAGAAGAAATATTACATCTTACTATTTTTTTTTATATTCCACACAAATTAGCCCTTGACTGCAATCTCACCTGGTGGTAAGTGATGATGCAGTCTATTATGGTAGCGAGCTACCCTGTTAGGAAGTATGGCGGTCAATAAGAACAACTAGACTCAGTAAGGAACTTCACTGAATTAATGCCTAACAGTTGTATGTATTAAGAATTTAAGTTAAAAATAAGAATCTCGCGTATTAACTAAAATACCTTAAGGAAGTTGTATTCGGTGCATAATCACGAAAAAACAATAGATAAGGAAGCAGCTATTCATCTTCAGCCTTCGTATTGTAATTTAAATAGAATGCGTTTATCGCCATTTTGACAATTTGTGTAAACAGCATCAGAATGCAATAGTAAAATGATTAAGTGATTAATATTTATAAATAAGAATACATTGTTATGTATTCGATGATCTGTAAAAGCACTATTATATTATGAACACCTAGCTATCTATATCCCTCACACATCTAGATGTAACGTGAGGCGTTATATCAAGCTAGCGTTGTTCGACCTTTTCTAATTTTTGTACCTAATCAATTTTTGGGTTACCTAACATTTTGATAAACTCAGCAATTGTGTTTGTTCATAGCAGTTATCTGGGATGTAACTTTTGCTTATTATGCTAGTCTCATATTTGCGGACTAACATACACGTAGTGTACGTGAGAGTTATTTACTTAAATATTTACACCACCATTCTTTCTCTCCATTCAGCGCATCTCCAATGTTCAACAAGGTGTAAAAAGTAAAAACTGTTACACAAGCCCTTTGGCACATGGAGTTCCATTATTTACGCTTTCCATTTTAAAAATATCAGAATTCTATACTAACTGCGCGTGTCACATACATATTTTTAAATTTATCTTGTATTTTAACATATTACCTCAGTTTGAAAAGCCATTCACAGTGGAAGTGGATCAGTCTGATATTCGGAACACTTCCCGTTCTCGTGGCTTAAAGTACATAAAAAAAGTTTTGCATTCAAATGCAACGTTGTGGCAAGTTGAACAACTCACATTTTAGAGTTTGACGGAAACAAAAAAAAATATTGAGCAAACCGTTACAATAAAAACGCAGAACCGAATTGAAGGGTGCATTAGTATATTTAATAAGGAATCACTAAATATTAAATAAAAAGAAGCATATTTATTTTTCCATTCAAACGCATTAAAAACATTCCAAGTGTTTCCAACCACAACCCTATTGAAGATAAAATACCGACAGGCGCATAGTACCTACGAAATGCGACACGTATCTAATAAAATAACAGGATTCGCTCGATTTTAATTTTGCATGTGATGTTAGAGCTGTATCTGATTTCTTTCCGTAAAAACTATGGCAGTGGCTTACTCAAAAACTATTGGCATTTCGTTTTCACAGACAAGTCTTATAGACAGTAAATAATGTACCTCTAAAGCATGTTAGTAACATTTCGGTTTTTATTTATAAGTTGTATAGATATATGCAATATTTCATCTTGCCAAATATTTGGCGTAACCATTTGTAGACTTAATTTCAAACACTTGTAAGTATTGTTAACAAAAGCCTTCTGAGCAGACAATGTCATGACGTAGATGATAAATTATTTATTATCTATGGGCACATCGCAGAATGTTGCAATATTTTATCACGGTACGAGTATACCTCTAAATAATTAAAATAAGTGTTAGGTATACCTGATATCTTCAGGTGCAATGGGAAGACCACAAAGCAAATTAGCAATTTAATTTTTAGACGCGAATGTTAAAGCATTTATATGCTATTAAATAAGAATACCGTAAACTACGTCGGTATTTAATCAAATAAAAATCACATTAAGCTAACGATGGCCACCACAAAACGTGTCAACGACGCTACAAATAGCGCAATATGAAAATTCTAACGCTAAGAAAATAAGGAAGATATAAATAGCTTATCAGTTTGACATATATAGTGTTTAAGACTGGTGTTCGCAGATGTGGCCTTGTATATATGGCGCCAATGGTTAAGACTGATAAAATGGATAGAGACACAGCCAATGCGTTTAACTTGATACCTCGTTAGTCAATGAACATTAGACAAGTCCGTCGTATTACAGGCGTATTGATTACAATGTTATTGTAATCGTATACTAACCCGCACACTGGAAACTTTACGAGACGTCGTTTCTCTTTTTGTATACTACCGTTTCCTATAGCGGGTAATTTTGAGTTGTTAAAATTAATTCTGAGGTATTTCTTAATAGAATATGCTCCATAGATATCTTGTTAATTCGTATTTCATTCAGAAGGATTTCCTACATTTATTTCATTGTTTTTCGATTTGTTACCCTGCGTATAATGCAAGTCTTTGGAAACAACAAACTCAATCGCTGTACGTCTGTATGTACATGCTGTGACATATGTCTGATGTTCAAAATATAGAATAGATACTGCTTGAAGGGTTCCTTGTAGTAGACACCTACATGTTTACACGTACACACAGCTTCTATCTTCGGTATTCCAGATAAGCTTTGTTATATTCAATAGAGCGGCTAAACACATTTTTTTTAATCTGGCAACTAGTTTATATTTTTGACGTGACAACGTCTTATAAATTGGTTTGCCGGGTGACACTTCAAGAAACTGCGTTACGCTCCGCTCACGTTATGCGCTCACAATGAGAGCGAGTAAGAGGCACGCGCCCGCCTAAGAGCGAGAGAGACATAAAAAGTGAAAGGCACGCGTCCCTTTGTAGTAAACGCTGTTTCATTGTACGCAAATGTATTGCAAGTTATTGTATGTATATTTGTATATAAATACGTATGTATGTGTAAAGGTAAAAATAAAATTTTTACTCACTCAAAGTCGTTGTCACGTAAAACTTTCGCCCGTATACCAACTTTACAGGCAACCAATTTTTCAATTTTGCAAAATTTCTAGCGTTGATTATATACATTATATCATTTGCTGGCAGAGAAGACAAATAATGTAAAAAGTAAAAAAAAAATCCATACTAAACCATGTTAAACTTAAATTTTTTGATAAATTATTTATGCTAGTAACAAGAATACTATTGGTAGTAGTTCAATTAACGGTAGTAGCAGAGCTTTTTTTGATAGAGCTCGTCCATTTTTTTTTTTTTTTTTAAGTATATAGGCAAGTGCTTGACTGCAATCACACCTGATGGTAAATGATGATGCAGCCTAAGATGAAGCGCACTTGCCTAGAAGATGCCTATTCACTCTTGATTTGAAGGTACCCAGATTATAGGTATCAGGGAAGACGGAAGATGGGAGGGCATTCCAGGCCTTTGCGGTGCGGATCAGAAAGGAAGAAGCAAAACGCTTCGTACGTGTTGATGGTATTTCAACCACACAACCATTCAGAGGTGGGAAAGATTTAAAAAAAAATAAGAAGGAAGAGAATAATTTTAAAGCGACAATACCATAGGACATGGAAGTCGTTCACGAAATCAACAAAGGAATATCTAAAATAAAGTGGAAATACTAATTTTTCTACTAAATACGGCTATTCCCAATTAAAAACCTAATATCTTCTAACAGGAACATCAAATCAACAAAAACTATAGCTCATGTAGCAAATAAAACTTTCGAGACTAATTTTAGAATGCTGAAACTTCCCTAGATTTATAACCATCAATTAGCGGTTTGTTTCCGTGTTGAAGCCAGTCTCATTCTTTTTATCCCATGGATAAAAGGGAAGTAAAAAATAGGATCGTCGCGTCGTGTGTCCAGCCGTCACTAAAGAACTGTTTCGTCTTAGTATGCACCATATTTCAAAGATCAAGAAAAAAAAATCTTAGTTTTAAAATGAAAATAAAACTGTCCATATATATACACGGCTCGCTGGAGTGTTTATCATAATAATTTGCTGTATTTACATTTAAGGTCAAATGAGGTTACAAAGTACTAGATCAACAGAAGGAATATTACGGCGGTTACTTGACGGTCGATTGGCGCAGTGGGCAGCGACCCTGCTTTCTGAGTACAAGGCCGTCGGTTCGATTCCCACAACTGGCAAATGTTTGTGTGATGAACATGAATGTTTTTCAGTGTCTGGGTGTTTATATGTATATTAAAAGTATATTTATACAGCAAATTATTCATAAAAAATATACATCAGTCATCTTAGTTACCATAACACAAGCTACGCTTTGGTGGCGATGTTTGAATTATCGTAGTATATTTATTTATTTATTAAAATCCTAGATGATACTAAAATAATAATTCTAACAAACGTTCACTCCCATACATATACACGTGTAAATGTTATGAAAAGTCGTTAAATAAATTGTATGTATTTGGGGTACTTTTAATATTATTACTAATATTTTATTATAGCTTATAATTGTTTCTCTAACCGTCGTCTTTATCGAATTATACAGAAAAGGTATACTAGAATAGTATCCCATTTCTGAATAATTCGATAAAGACGAGCAGAACTGAAACATACCAAGTAACCTATATGTATGTTTGATCTTCACTACAATTCAAAAAGGCCTTTCCTCACGTTGTCGAAAAAAAAAAATATACTATATTCGTACGTAATCACCAAAAACAGAAAATTGTATACCCTTTAAATATGATTTAGCTCCAAAGGAAATGGGAAACGTTGAAGGAAGATGGACGATAATTACAGGACCGTTGTAACAGCATGTCAACATGTCAAAATAGAGTCGGACGCTAGACTAAACAGGAACTTCGTATTTAGTAGCAGGATTTTATATTATTTTTAACATGAGAATTAAAGTTGTTTGAAATTAACTTTGTTTCTAGTAGGATGTTACAAAAATCATTTTTATTTCTATATCTACGATTGCACCTATATTTTGTCATCATATATTAACGACCTCCCTGGCGCAGCGGTGAGCGCTCTAGTTTTAAGCTGGAATCCCGGGTTCGAATCACAGCAGGGGCAATATGGGAATTAACTATTTCTGAAATTTCTCAGGCCTGTTACAGTGGGAGGCTTCAGTCGTGGCTAGTTACCACCCTACCGACAAAGACGTGCCGATAAGAGATTTAGCGTTCCGGTACGATGTTGCGTAGAAACCTATTAGGTGTAAGGTTTAAATACAACTGGCATACTACCTAACACGTTAGCCCGCTACCATCTTTGACATAATTTGTAATCAGGTCAGATTGCAGTCAAAGGCTGACTTATAGTGGAATAAAAAAAATACATAAAAAAACATAGAAATTAATTGTTCAAATCCTTTCATCACATCAGCCGATAGACTAGGCAACTACTTTCCGTCCTTTACCAAAGGATCATTTTAATTGATATTTATATTATTATATTCATATGGATATCCTTTTTTTAGTTGACGTTTAATTCAAAGTTCTAAATATATCAAACTTAACCAAAAGCATGTTCGTCTGGGAAGACTTTCGAAATTTTTACAGTAGAAATCACAAGATTGAAATCATTAAAGTTTTTGGCACTTACCATGTTAAGAAAGTGACAGTTGTAGCGAGCAAATATGACAGTATCAGCAATCAAAACATTATCTAAATCTTATTATAAATTATTCTTCATACATAAACTTAATTCAATTTTATGCCATATCTTAACCTTTTGATCCGATATTCATGTTGATTAGCCACAAATGTTTGGAATATGGGCCTATTTGCGGTTGCGCTTGAACATTCTACAAAGAAAGTATAGGCTTATGTTACGTAATTTATGAGAACTATTTGAACATACACATTTATGAGTATTTGGTAAGCAAGAAGCGCCTTATTTCATAGTTCCGTATTTTCAAGTCACTATTTATTAAAACTACTCAAAGTTTACATTGCGCTTCAAACAGTTCACGGTTTAAATTAAAAAAAGGAGGCTTTATTTAATATATACAGATAATACAAATATTTATTATCTTTATTATTATTATATAATCGATGCCTGATCAATGATTTATTGCAAATTTTCTGGACACAGTATGGATTTTTTACTTACCTTTTACTTAGTTTATGTATTTTAATGAGACGACTTACTTGCTATTTCTTTTGTCTATTTCAAATTTCAATCTTCAATATTAAAGATTTTATAAACTTCAAGGAGGCGGTAATAGCATTTAGTATCATGGGGTCTAGGGCAATATTGATACTATCGAAGAAAATAAACGCTAAATAGAGAAATTTCCTATCTCACAATCAGGCTTTCATCCATATCCTAGCTAGGAATCTTAACAACATAATTGGACCACCTCGATTTATTTCAAGTATCGTTGAAATAACTGATACTAAAGCTGATGTGCCAAACGATTTTTCTTTAAACATATTGAGATAGCACTTGACTGCAGTTTAACCTGAAGATAGGTGACAAATGATGCCACAATTTTTATGTCTAATTTATGCGTAGCGTACATTCTCGGCGTTGGATTTCTTATTTTCCGTGGGACCGAATAGTTAGACCGAGCAGTGGGTTTAAAAGGCCACAGCGCTCACCACTGCGCTAGGGAGTTCCGCAAAAATCGGAGTGTGCCAATAGGTTGGTTCCTAATTATTCCCTTCGGGACGAAAACGAACCCTGGCTGGGTGTGGTTGAATCCAATACTACTAAAATAGCCTTCCCGTGTTCTTCCAGATCAGCACAGAACCGCTTCGCATTCATGCATATTGACTTTATTTTTGTTCGTTTTCCTTGTTCCCCTTTTTTTCTCTTTCCTCTCTCCTAACTATAATTGCCCTGAGTATCTGAGCATTGATGTCACTCGCCATCACAAGACTAGACAACTTCTCTTCTGATAGATCCCAAGAGACCAAACCTTTTGTTCCTGTCGCGATGGAAAGTTTTAGGGCTACCTCACTCCCTTGGGCAGGACGGAGGTTATGTGGGAGTCCCCCCACTTAACCCCTTTAAGTGGGGGTGTTCCTTCAACCTCCTAGGCTTGTCCCTCTTGTTGGCGTTACGCACGGGATACCCGTTGTATACTTCCCGTACGAAACCATAATAAACCTAAACAGTTAGTTAAACTGTCGCAGCTGGTGGTGATCCCGTAAATTATTGCTTATAAGGCCACAACGCACGGCTACACCAAAGCGGTTAACAAAAAAAAGGTACTTGAAACGCCTTGAATAAATTACGTAAAAAATGTTGCATCAGCCGTAGAGCACATTACATACCCAAATAAAGAACAGAAAAAGATGTTAATTAACACCACAAATACAACCACCTTGTAACATTTGTGAAGTAATGCTACTACAACTGTTAACACTGCAGGTGCTTCTCTGTACATCAAATGTCACATTTCAAACCACATTGCTGCGTATTCTACGAGCTAAAAAAATACATTGATAACTATTTGTACTTATAACTCTATTTAATGCTATGCAACTATTTACTTCAATATTTTATAGCTTTTATATGATGAAAAGTGATGATACATCTTATACTTCAATAAAATAGTGTACTGCGCTTTATGTACTATACCACTGCTAAAATCAAATATTTATAGCGGGATTATGATGTCTTGGTACACAGTAGATACATAAATTTCGTCAAAGCCTGCCATTAACTTATTTGGGTTGGGTGTCTCTATGCATCCCTTGGTATCATTATCTATCTCCACCTATTCCCATCATCTGGGGTGAATGAATGAATGAATACACTTTTATTGTACACCACAGAGAAAATTTACAGAGATACAAATACAACAGCACAATAAGGTAGAACGTACAATTTGGCGGCCTTATCGCTAAATAGCGATCTCTTCCAGGCAACCAAAGGCATACAAGAAAATGTTATAAGAAATAAGTAGGCGGTACAACAAACAAAATTAAATATTAGGACTTAAAACTAAATTAACATAAAAAAAAAATAATAAAAAAAAAAAAAAAACATAAAACATACTATATACTAAACATAACATATTAAAGATATGTACAAAAATATAAAATATATTCCATACATATATACAAACATATAAACATACAAATACGCTACTATAAATACTTAATTAAAAAAAAATTTAAAAAAAAAAAAAATAATAAAATAAAAGAACCCTCAAAAATATGTAGAAAACGAAATAAACAAAAAAGAATACAGTGATCATTCCCATCAATGCCCGGCCGATACAGACAAGTAGGACACCTAATCCATTTCCTCCATTCTAGGCGTTTTGAGCGGTTGCCGCGTTAATGTTGTTTTGCTTCAGGCCATAAGCACAACAGATGAAATTACACATCGTACACTGTTCAATAAAAATCCAAAGAAAAAAATGTAAAGGAGACCTTACAAATCCAGCTAACTTTTTTGTATATATTTTACATATACAAAATTTATTTTACTTCCTAAAATTTTTTGGCCACACCCTAATTCGTTTTTCTCGCATATCCGATGGTTGGCTCGTAGAAAATGCTTTAGCATAAATACGGCCTTTTGTACACCATTTTTTTGGTAGTGCAATAAAAAAAAAATAATAAATCTTGATGAAACAAAACCAGGTAATGCATGTTATACGAATTTTTAAGCATTGTTGAATAAAAACATGGATTACCATTTACGTATTTAAGTATTGGCATGCAAACTCATGATAAGGGTATTTATAGCTTTACAATGTTACAATGCTAACCACGTAACTGTAGATTTAGCACTCTCTTCTAAAGCAAATGATTATTTGCTTTGAACACGAATACCATGATTACATACGAGATTTAGCCAATTCCGAAAACGAAAGTCCAATAAATATCTATCAGAGCTAGGTTGTATATTTAGTTCCTTTAAGGAAGTGGAGTAACAGATCCAATTAATCGACAGGTTGACAACTATATATCCATATAATACGCCTACATAGCTAAGAGTCAGTAATGTCTAAAGATTTAACATTACCGTTTGCAAAGAGACTAACAAAAGAGGAGCTATAATTATTTACGAGCCAGGTTTATTGCCTCGTCGGTCTGAAATCGGATCAGGAGGCCCTGGATTAAATCCCTGGGTCAATGAATAAGTTTTTTTTATATTGCTTGCTCTAACTTCGTAGCTTAATATAAATTTACTGTGAGATGGTGATAACAAAAAAAAATACCCGGCTAAGTTTGTTGTGGGCTCTTCTTAGACCAGGGCGCTTTAGGTTTAAGTTGGCGAACGAAGTTATCACCATACATACCCTTACAATTATGTTAAAATATATGTATGAACGAAGAAGGTGGTAAGTTGAAGATTTAATGTTCATAGCTATTTATTTGTGATCTTTTGGACTGCTTTGTAATTGAAGAAGTTATATTCTTATTTCGGTTTTCAAAAGTTAGCATTATTTTACTCTCGTACTTTGGAGTTCCCGCTAAGCGGCCGGTTTCGGTTATATATTATCATTTATGTGATAGTAATCGTTACAGCCCACCAACCCACGCAAGAGCAGCGGCGGTGTTTCATTTCTTTATATGAGGGTATTACAACTCCATAAGTGCCTGTGCTAGGCCTAAATGAATAAAGAAATTTTGGATTTGAATTTGAATTTATAAACCTTTAAAAAAACTTAGTTTCAGCTCAGAGCTCAGTTGAACCAACCCTGTGCCTCGAAAAAGCTAAGCTGTCACTCCTTTCCGTTCTCGTCTGAGCTGTTGTCCCATCGTGTATCGTGGAGGAATAGCATTCTCTATTTCCTCACGATGCACTATAATATCTCCCGCGTAGATTGAAAATCCCTCTGGAGCTTGACCAACGTGGCAACGTGCAAGAAAACTTTGCAGTTTCGCGTAGATGAATCAGGATATTTTTTTTTTAATGTAAGTTAATAGTTGTATTAAACATTTAGTCAGTTATCTATAAACCAATTATTTAACACAAAGCATGTCGCATGATGCTGTAGAATTATAGTTGAGTTTTATAGTCTAGACTAAATCGTGATAAGTACGCCAGTTTAACTAGAATTAAGCGAGTAACTGTTAAAGGGTGTTAAATGCGGTTTCGATTGCAATTATCATTTATCAGCTCATAGATTCCTATCTTCCTCCTACGTTAACACCGACTAAAGAAAGTTTGTCGACTATATCATAGCTTAGCCATGGATGGAGAACTTGTGGCATGCGTACCATTAAAGCATATTAGAAACCTTTACGGTAGGCATTACTTTTCGCATATTTGTATATTTTAGAGGGCGTCCGTGAATAACCTTGGAAATCCCCCGATTTTGGTTATACATTGAGATTGTTTTCTTCTTATTATAATATATATTTCTAATTGTATATTAACCGTAATAAGCTCTAAAACAAATGGTTAAAGGTTAAGTGTTTCCTATAAAACTAATAAATTTAATAATATTAATTTTAAGTAGTAGTTAGTAGAGCTTTTTGTGGCAGAGCTCGTCCGTGGAAGTACTTTTAACATGCTTATTTCTGACACCCAAAAGCGTGCACTTCATAGATGCACTGAAGCAATCCCTACATTAAAAAATATTTAACTCTTATAGGAGGAGGATTTTGCCATTTTACGCAATCTTTCTGCTTAACGCCTACTCTGTTCACAAAACCTGTGTACGCCAGTTAAGACACCAATGCCAACAGTTTTGAAAAATTGACATGCAAATGGATGCAAAAAGGTTTGTCATCCCTGACTCAAACCCTGTAATGTAAACGTCTACGAGGCCCTGTAACGCCTCTAACTGGTCGTTTATCAGGTATGTTGAAACGTGAAAGTGTTTGTTTGACAAACGGTTTTAACTGTTAAAGAAGTAATAAGTCTCCAGACAATGGCTGTGGGTTGGTACTATGCGAAAGTGAATTTTGATTATGTGCGAAACTTCCTGACACAGCTTTATCTTGAGTAACCGTTTTGTGTATTGAAGTCTTACCATTTCTGATGTTATCAGTTTTGTTTTATAGATCGAGTATTGATTGGTTGGCAGTGTATTGCAATAGTAGCTGAACAAGTTACAAAATATTGTTTTAGCTGTACACGAAGGAACTAATAGATTGGTATTCAGTACACAATGTGTTGAAATAGGTCAGGGCCGATAACTGTGCCAGATGGTTACAGAAGGTTTGATTTGTTAGTCAATGTAACACCATTGCCGATATAAAGTACATCGCCATCATTCTCGGCTTATACATGATTACTTCTAAACACAGTAAGTTAGTGAGCGACCATAGCCCAGTGGGTAGGACTCAGACTTCACGTTCGTAAGGCCGAGTTCGAATAGCAGCACGCACCTATAACTTTTTTAAATTATGAGCGTTTTAATAAATTAAAATATCACTTTCGTTAACGTTGAAGGAAAATATCGTGAGTAAACCTGCTTGCTACCAACCCGCATTGGGCCAGCGTGGTGGACTACGGCTTTAACACCTTCCTCGTTGTAGAAGGAGACCCGTGTCCTGAAGTGGACAGGTAATATGATGAACCATAGTCATGAGGTGACGGCAGATTAGAGTACAGCTATCACCACCCCTCCTCTTCCTGCGAATCTCGTACGAGGCGACTGAGGAAATATAACGGAGGATGGGCTGTACCGTTCTCTGTGCTACTACTACCATCTCCTGCGATCACCCACCCGTCAAACCAGCATGGTAATTATGGACAGACCTTCGCTTTCGGAGAGGTCTTTAATCCAGCAGTGAACTCTTATATATGCGAAACTATAAAAGGTTTATACATATTTTTTTTATTAACGAAAGGCCAGCGCTGGACATGCCTGTTAGAAAGCAATGATGAGTCTAGGCATTCTTGACTAGAAGAAGCTTATTCATTCTTGCCTTGAAGGTACTCAAGAGTCAAGTTATACGGCAGGAAACACAGTTGCCAGGAAGGCGCTCCACATCGTAGCGGTATGTACCAGAAACGTGGATAAAAAACGTTACGTGCGTGTCTATGCATCAGGACAGCATTTTGACAACGAACCAAGGCATAAGGATCGTCTTCTTGTACCTAGGATTAAACTAGCCTTATATAGAGAAAATGCATTTTGTATGGCTATTCGAGTATATAACAAGTTGCCAGACTCCATAAAAGGAATGAATCTTCCTTTATTTAAGAGGAAACTGCATGAGTGGCTATTATTTAAGTGTTTTTACTCAATTAATGAATTTTTTGACTTTACTTAATATTATTATTCTCGATAATTTTTGTATGCATGTACTATCAACAATATAATGTATATTACTCAAGAATGACTTTGTTAATTTAAATATTTTTGCGTCCAAATTGTAGTTGTAATTTCTTTTGTAATGTTTTCCTTGTATGTTTTTATTACATATAATATGATTGTAAGTTGCACACCAAATTAATGGTAATACACTGTTTCAACAACAAAAGCTAAATTTGTAACATCTGATTATCTACGTGTATTTATGCAATAAATCTAATTATTATTATTATTATTATGGAATATGAACCACGTAAGAAAGCTACGCTCACGGCGTCAAGTTGTTCTGTGATAGAACGGGGAGGGACAAGATTTTGAATATACGAGATAGGTAAACTTAGCTGCTGATTCTGTCTACGTAACTGCTACTGCTGTCAAAGCGGCATCTTCACTACAACTATAATCTACTGCGATTACCAAGCCGTCTGCCCAGCTTGGTGATAACGGACAAACCATTCCGTTAGAAGAATCCTGTTATAGGCTTCTCAAGACTAGATGGCGAGTTCACTATGTAGCAAATACCCCAAATATCCAAATATTCAGTGTTAGTAAGAGAAATTGTTTGTAAATACATGACGGTTGGTTTTGCGCCATTAGTGCCAGTAACGACATTAGTACCTGGCTTTCTCTTGTGAAAATATGTTTACTCGTCAATACCGTCGTCTTTGATAAATAGATCAAGATCTTGGACTAATATATGTGTACGCTCTCCTGGCTGCACTGTAGCTGCATCCACTATTCACTGTGGCTTACATAAATTATACTACTACTCTGTTAATATTACAGGTGCTATAAATATCTTATAGCGCTTTCAATTTCTAATAGTGCAACTCGTAATTCAAAAATCTCATCCCTACTTCTATCCTTTCATGCTTAAGTACTAACGTTATAAATGTGAAAGTGGTTTTGATGACGTGATTTATTGAATGGGTGTTTTTTATGTCTACAAGTTGGCCCTTGACTGCAATCTCACCTGATAATAAGAAATGATCAGTGGCGTGCATTTCATATATGCACTGCATGCAATGCACTGCCTACCCTTAAAATTTCATATAACTCGATAAGGAGGATTTTTCCATTTTATGCCATTTTTCATTGTAATGATGCAGTCTTAAATTGTATTATAGCGTTTTATGACAGAGCTTTTTCTGACAGAAGCATTACCTACCGAGTTCCGGACTAAAGGTTGCCGGTGTTATAGCAGGCACATAAGGCTATACACCAAGTCGATGATTTTCCTCTTACTATCAATTATAACTTACTAGAAAAAAAAAAAGTTAGTGTCAGCTCCGACGCACGACTGGAGTTTACTCCTTAAGTACGATTGTCGAAACATACACAAAAAGAGTTTATTTAGCTGAATAAAGATTAATACCGTATGAAAGGGTAAATTAAAAATCCTGTGCAATTTGTTCACACACGGCGGAAGTGTCACTTCTTAAAAATAGCCTACGGGAGATTAAGGTGGATGTAGAGTATCGGAACTATTAGGATAAATGTAGTGTTTATGAGTTGGTGTAACGCTTTTTTTTTGCAGTCATCGCCTCAATAATTAGGCAGATTTTACTTAGAATGAGTTCTAAGTAAAATCTACGTAAAATTTAGCTGATAGTTTCGTAACCTTATCGTTACTATGGTTTTCGTGAAATATAATATAACGACTAGCTCAGGTATCACTTATCAGACGCATATTAATGTGTACGTATAGGTTATTAACCTACGTAATAGTTATAAATCCGGACGTAGCTGACCGCACATTTCTTTGATATACACTGGCTATATGTCATTATATAAATTATCATTAAAAATAAATAAATATACTACGACAATACACACATCGCCATCTAGCCCCAAAGTAAGCGTAGCTGTTGTTATGGGTACTGAGATAGCTGATGAATATTTTTATGAATATAATACACATAAATACATCTAATATACAGATAAACACCCAGACACTGAAAAACAATCATGTTCATCACACAAACGTTTTTCCAGTTGTGGGAATCGAACCCACGGTCTAGGACTCAGAAAGCAGTGGCGCTGCCGACTGTGCCAGTCGGCCGTCAAAAATCATTGTATTGTCATTAAATAATACCTAATATTTGTTATTAAAAACACATGTAATATATCAATGTAGTTGTTGCTTATTTTTCGCGACTGAATGACTGAAGGTTAGTTGTAATAATCAAGGTTTTTTTTAAATAATACTTCCTTTTATGTTGGTATATATATAACATTTATTCCAGACGTTTATTTTACGACAGGCTTATTTTTGAAGTTACACTTCTTTTGGCGCGATGGAGAAAAATGATGAGTGAATTTTTACGATGCGCGCGCACACCGACACCTGAATTCTCCATCGTAAAGTTAGTTCTAGGTGGCATGAAAACTATGTGCAAGTTGTATATTCTAGTATTATTATATTTAGAACACGTGTTTCGTAACAGTACAAACAGTGTGAATAAATAAATATTATTACGTTATTAAAACCTTTTTTATTTAAATAAAATCTTTTTGATTAATATTAATATTTATCGTAAACACTACTGCATTTTAGTTATTTTTTTTTCCATACGCCAAAGAAGTATAACTTCTAAAGCGTGTACATAAGTAAACACACTCTTTTTTTGTTAGAAATATTTCTATCTTGTTTAAGAATTTGTCAGACGGTGGTTAAGACATGCCTCATTTGTAGCCACTATTTGCGCCTCGGATTGGAACTAACGCGTATTTAATGCTCGTGCGCAAAACCCATTGCATCGCACAGTCATATACTCTGAATATGCTTTGTATGTAGGTACTCAACAACGTGTCAGCTTTTAGTGAAGTGCCTCAGACATGTTGCGTTTGCCAAGTTAACCTTTTTTTTATTCTACTACAAGATTTGCTGGTAATATGGCAGTCTAAGATGGTAACGGGCTATCCTGTTATGGAATATGGTAGTCATACCCTTTATCGGTTTCCACGCGACATCGTACCGGAACGATAAATCGCGTAGCAGCACTTCTTTGTCGGTAGGGTGGTAACAAGCCTCCCATCAGACCAGACCAGAGAATATTTGGAAATAATAATTATGATTATTATGAGATTATATAAAATAGTTGGATTTTAATTCTAATTTAAATTCTAGATTTTAATTAATTACTTAGTTTTTTTTTTTCTTTATTTGTTTTTAAAATCTGTCTTTTATATTTATTTTGTGTTAAGTTGTATATGGGTTCCCGACCTGAAATAAAATGATTTTATTTTATTTTATTTATTTATTATTTTGGGAGACGCCCAAACCCTCCTATTGGGAGACGCCTTTAGTCCAGCAGTGGACTGTTACAGGCTGTTATAATGATTACTGTTCTAATGATGATGATGATATACTCCTTGCATTATAGCATAATCCCCGTATCAGGCCACCGTTACATCATATTTGGGCGCCTGCTCACAAACAAGCCCATTCATATTCAATACAGCACTGCGAGTTTATACGAAAACCATAAGCATTCAAACGTTATAGGAACTTGTTTTTAAGTTTTGATTAAATCAGTCTGTCAATCTACGCAGGCCATTAACGTCCCACTACTGGACACAGGAGAAAGGGTTTTAGAGCCCACCGTGCTGCTAAAATATGGGATGACGATTTACTGACGATTATTAAAAGTTAGTGATAACAATCGGGTCGGCTTAGCGTGCTACTACAAACGACCTTTCTAACTTTCTAGCAGAAAAATGGAATAGGTACCAAAAGATTTCTTGCCTTGATCTGATCACAAAATAACCAAGGACAAAAATTTGGTCCAATACTGAGGCAAAATGTAAGCCCATACTAACAAATCGACATGAAGATTGGTATCAAAATCGGTCTAAGGAATAGTTTGACCGATTATGATTAGTTATTTTTTAAAGTGAATCAGAGACGGTCCAAGATGGCCGCCGCCACAAATGACGGATTACCTACCCATTTTTTCACAACTCCCACAATATGGGTATTAAATGGATGGCTTAACCAGTACAATACTATAAAAAATACTATAAAACTACTGTACTAGTAGTAACACTATGACAAGTTTCAAA
This sequence comes from Pararge aegeria, assembly GCF_905163445.1. Lineage (NCBI taxonomy): Eukaryota > Metazoa > Arthropoda > Insecta > Lepidoptera > Nymphalidae > Pararge > Pararge aegeria. Next base: position 5,622,527 of record NC_053201.1, read on the forward strand.
TCCAAGATGGCCGCCACTACAAAATCGCGAATTACATCTTTTTTCACAACCCTTTCAATTCAAGAGGGTATCAATTGAATGTCCGGGTTTTTTTTAATATATCAATAGTTATAAATTATATCAATATGAGCCTAAAGTTCATAAGTAAAGTCTTTAACTTATCTAGGTATGTACTTATCTATAGCATCTATTTAACAAAGCTGCACTGAAAATAGGGAAAATGTAAGAAAATCACAGACAAAAGATTTTGTTCAGTTTCACGTCACAGAAAAAGTACGTAGACCTTTAAGCCTTTTAGAATTACCGTGCCATGGTCAGCAGCCAGTATTAAAAGTCAAACAATGTTAACTGACCTATATGCTCATATACAGCGTATCGATTAAGCACGGAACGGAAATCAATCATCTTAAGTATGACCATTTTAGGAAGGACCAATGACCATGCCTGTCAAGTTAATTTACACCTATTTTTCTAAACCGACTTACAAAAATCGAGGAGGTTATTAGTCACGACTTAAAAAAGTTGTAGAAAATTATTATTTCACTTCTTAATTAATATAAAAGTTTTTTTTTTTTCATTTTTATCAACCTAAAATCGGTGCTAGCTTAGTTAGCGTTCACATTCGGTGGGACAGAGTTGACGAACGACGCAGAGAGGATAAACCTCGGCAAGCACCACTTATGTTTTAGAAGTTATGCGTAAGTTTTAAGCGTTTAAATATGACTTTCATTAACGGTGAAGGAAAACATCTTGAGGAAACCTACATGCCTGAGAAACCTACAATCCTCAAAGCCATCGGGGTATTTAATGGCATTTTTTTTTATTGTACGTTCTCTTTGCCTCTTCATTCCTCTAGGGACTGCCTAGCGATCTCTTTTGCGGTAAGTGTTTCCTTGTCCATATCTTTACTTGTTTAAGATTAGGTCACTTCTTTTGGTACGAAAGAAATGAATAAATAAATACCCATTAACTTAGAATTTGCCGACATCAACAACAAAAAAACAACATCTGCTCAAGCGCAAGATGAAAATTCCACACAATTCCTCGTATATTTACGAGTATGTCGTCTACGCTATATTCGTATTTACTTAAAGCGCTTGGCATTTCTACTATATTTGGAACCGACGGGGTCAATGAACTGTCACCGTATTATTGTACAAGGCCACCGGTATTGTCTTCGTGGCAACAAAATGATTTATGGGCTTCCATGCATCTAATGCCTTTACAAGATTTGTGGTTAGCCTGACGGCGCCTATATCCTGTTTTCTGCTAACTATACTTACTGCCATATTGTGCTTACTACATATCGTGTATTGGTATTCAACGCATACCGTAAATGTACTATGAATGTAGACTTTCATATTTATAACATATTAGTGAGCTAAATAAGAAAAATTACAAAATATTTGTTTTAGTTCTTGTTGCTAAATAAATACAAGCTATCTACGAGTATAATTTTTTTATTTGCCATTTCGCCAAGATCGATAAAAGCTATACAAATGTATCAAAGGTTTTTTTGAATTGCCTGTTAACGTTACCCTGTGGCATTTCAAGCAAAAAAATATTCTATGCCCACCTCAACGATGCAAGCTATATTAATTAATGTGCGCCAAAATTTCATGAAGATTGCTGCAAACAAACCGACACACTATTGCATTTATAACATTAGATTGGATAACTTTTTTCTATCATCAAAATGCTACCACTTGACGACAATGATGACTGATAGAAAGCAATGATAAGGTCTACGTTAGAGTGCGAAATAAGACTCAGTACACCGATCTAAGTAGGTAACATAAATAAAATCTACATAACAAAAAAGATTATATACCAAACCGTGAATTACATCAGATTATTACAGATAGGCACGATTAATAAATGATTCAGTGCCTTAGTAGTAAACAAACGATTACCTAAAATAACTCAATAGCCTGCAGAGGCCATACTGCGAAGCGTGAAATTGCTTCGATGCTTTCGACTAATTCAAGAATCGCCGGGCCGTGAGAACGTTTACTATCTTACGAAAAGGAGCTTATAAAAGGCAACCGTCATTACAAACTTGATTCTAAGACTATAGAAACATCGACTATTAACAAGTGCTTTTGGTCGTTTTTCTTCTTTGACGCAGCAACAATTCCTTCCTATAGTACTTCTTTCTTTTCTAAATATTTTTCAGTTGAAGCTTTTCGGCTATGGAACTCTCTCCTCGTTCATATTTAGGCGTGCGTTTAGACTGCCAATTTTCTTAAAAAGTGTTTTTTTTTTTCTTCTGAGTCATTTTCCTTTGTGTTGTAGGCTATACTTTGCATGATATAATGATTGATATTTTTTTATTTGGTTACATTTGTTATTCATGTATATTATACTTCTTCTTTTGTACAACCTTACCCTATAGTCTAAGATTTTTTTCCCCTTTTCTTTGTTATAATTCCATACTGTTAGGTGTACAATAAAGTGTATTTTCATTTCATTTCGTTTCATTTTAACAGAATAACAAATGGACGAAGTAGGTAGTAATAGACTAACTTCCGTTTTCTATATTCAATCTATCTGTAATCTGTTGATAAGTGGCTTAGCAAAGTTGTTATTGGTAAAAAAAATTGTATGGATCTTTTTTGACACTAACAACTTTGTACATCTATAGTTTACGGATATTGAAAATGGACGTTAGACGTATCTTTTATGGGCCGGAGATTGATATAAGGCTTTTTATCGTGGAAAAGTCAGTTTGTAACGCATTCGATATCATGCATGCAGTTCATGCTAAAATGTCGGGAACTTTGGCATAAATTATAACATTAGAAAAAAATATAATATTATTCGATTGCTTAAAGCATTTGTATATGTCGGCTTTTTTAATAGACTTACCTAATTTATAAAAAAACTGGCCATTATTTGCCAGTTAATCCTCAGAATCGAGTGTGGTGTATACCTGTAAAGAAATAAATTGTGTTACTAAGTATAAAATAATATTTGCATTGATTTCAGTGGCGTACACAGGGTTTTTGACCATAAAGAAGGAAGATGGCAGGAAATGGAAAAATTCGTCTCCTTAATGAGAAATACAAAAATTTTGGGGTAGGCAGTGCTTTTGTACATGTATGAAGTGCACGCCACAGATTGATTTTAGCATTTGTGCTCGCGTTTTCGCGTCATTCACTTCTAGTACATTCCAAAAGAGATTTGAATTGATAGAGATTGTTTGAGCATTTTCAATTTATTGTGAAAAATTACAAAAACCTGCCGCTGTTTCCCCCCTTTTTCGATGTTTACTTAACGAAAAATCTAAAATAATTAGGATAGGCAAACATTAATATAAACTTTATGAAAAAATAAATTCATGCTCTAACGTAAATATAATAGATTTGAAGATATCAGCAATAAACTACTACAAACAAAGTTTGTTTTGCGAGTCATTAAGAAAAGGGGACGTTTTCCTATTATTAAGAAAGGGGACGTTCAGGTTTTTCATCTGGAGTACGAACCCCCCAAGAGTCGTACATAGCCGGTATTTTTAATACACATACAAGCGATGACAAACTATCGCGGATTGAAGGTAGAACGAAAAATCTTAATGTAAGTACTCAAATCCATGAGACTTCATAAAAGATAACGCGTGCATTTATCCAATATTCTTAGTATGATTGATGTTAATGGAAAAAGCAAATGCCGCGTTTCTGCCAGGTTATTTCGCTAAAATCTACCATTGGTAGAGTCACTACAAACAGTTTGACGATTCTGAAGTTCTTATAAATTAAGCCTAACTGGGCCTAACAATAATCATCATCATCATCATCATATGAACCCATTACCGGCACACTACAGGGCACGGGTGTCCTCCCACAATGAGAAGAGTCACTACAAACAGACCTACTTGACGTTTCAAAATTTAGGCCTACTAGAAATAAATGAATTTTGGATTATGATTTTTTTTTAATTTTGAAGTAGTTAAGGCCGTAGTCCACCATGCTGGCCCAGTGCGGACTTCACACACCTATGAGAACATTATGGAGAACTCTCAGGTACGGAGGTTACCTCACGATGTTTTCCTTCACCGTTGAAGCTGGTGATATTTAAATCGCTTATAACTAAGAAAAGTTAGAGGGTGCGTTTTGGGTTTAGAACTCGCACCCCGAAAGTGAAGTCGAAGTCCGACAAACTGTGCTATCACCGCTTCCGGGCCTAGTAATATATGGCCTGAAATAAATGAATTTTACAGTTAACATTCTTTATATACACGTGTACCAACATGAACCTAGAATAAATCGTGACCTAAGCTTCGTCAAAGGATTTTTTTTTAATAGACAATAATTTATAGGCTCTGGAGATGTGGTGCTGGAGACGAATGCTCGGAGCGTCATGGACCGAATTTCGTACCAACATCTCTATACTCCAAGAAATCGGCATTAAAAAACGTCTTTCGGCGTTACAGAGTCGCATCTTAAAAGTCTCCCGGCGTGAGAGTGACTCCATAGAGCGTCTTATCGTGGAGGGCACTCGAGGTCGAGGAAGGTCACCCATGCGATGGACCGATCAGATTAAGTCTGCTGTGGGCGATCCTTTGCACGAGTGCACCAGGCTTTCGGCCATCCGAGAAAAGTGGCGGATGCTCGTGAGGCGTGTGACATCTGCCCTCAAAGACGCTTCACGATGACCACGACCACTATGTCAAGAGTGTTACGACAAAGAAGAAGAATTTATAGACCAAGCAGATAGCCCACCTGATAATAAGTCGAAAACTATCACATATGTTACACATATAATTTTGCGGGGCATACGAAGAACCCATCCTGCAAAGTGTTGCTTTGTCTCCATCAACCTAAGGCGTAGATGTGAAGCCACATGTACCTGTAATTACGCCGGAACACAGCATTGCAACAATGCTGCTTAGCGGCAGAAATAAGCATGGCGATAGTACTTCACCGGACGAGCTCTGTCTCAATAAGCTTTACTACTACGACGGCCGATTGGCGCAATGGTCAGCGACCCTGCTTTGTGAGTCCAAGGCCGTGGGTTCAATTCCCACAACCGGAAAATGTATGTGTGATGAACATGAATGTCTTTCAGTGTCTGGGTGTTTATATGTATATTTTAAGTATTTATGTATCCTATTCATAGAAATATTCATCAGCCATCTTAGTACTCATAACACAAGCTACGCTTACTTTGGTGCTAGATAGCGATGTGTGTATTGTCGAAGTATATTTATTTATTATTTATTACTACGGAAATGATTTTAATTTCGAATTTGCCACGCTTGATAAAATTCAAGAAAATCAAAATTCATTTATTTTAAGTAGGCCTAATATAAGCACTTTTGAAACGTCAAGTCTGTCTCTTTGTAGTGACTCCACCACCGGTTCGGAAGGCAGATTCTACCGAGAAGAAGCCGGCAAGAAACTCAGCAGTTGCTCTTTTCCAGCACCAACAATTTACAAACTCAGCCGGGTAAATATTTTTTTTTGTTATCACTATCTCCCAGTAAATTTATATTAAGCTATAAAGCTAGAGCAATTCACACCCAAGCTTTTTTATCGTTTAAGTAATCCTTAATATTTTAATAGGATTTTTCTGTAAGCTTACGTTTCATATAAACTTTGAACTTATTGAGAGACATCTCAAAGAATTGTATAGTAACCTCCTAATAAATTTGTTTTAACATGTCTTTATATACACGTGTACCAACATTAACCAAGAATAGATCGTGCCTTAAAAAGCGTGCATGTTATTAGTTTAATTTGCATTCCTTCCTCTCGAGTCCTGACTAGCCCTGCGGTACTCTAATAAAAGAGATGACCGGAGCGTGTTGGCAAGTTGCCAGAGCCCTGTTATATTTCAGGCGAAACTTTTACATGTTTTATTAATTTAACTTGAAAGTTATTTTCCACGTTGATAACTTTACTTTTCTTCCTTAAAATAACTTCACTCTATAATTAGTTTCTTTAACGAATCATTGCAAAACAACTTTCTCTATTTGGTATTTGTGAAAATAATAAAATTTTAAAACTGTTTGTTCAGTGATATGTTTATTACCGTACATTTATATAAGTTACGTTTCTTTTTTATAAAAAGCAAATCATACTTCCATTCCATATTAATGAACATGTGTATGTTTGTTTTTATGATTGGTAGTTAAACCGATCTTGGCAGAGACTGCTCTGCGTCCTGATATAATTTTACTTATATAAATTTAAAAAGTGCGAAAATACAGTTCCTAGACGAGTCTTTCTTTATGGATTAGAATGCTAGACAGTAAAACGCGGATTATTGAAGACGCGATCAATTGCAAATGTTGATACCAATGTGTGGTGTGACGCAATTGCAAATATTAATAAGAAATGAAATGATGGCCGTTAAAGTGAAATTTGGAGTAGCGTCCCTCAGTGCTAAAATTGATTCGGAGTACAAGACTTGTATGATATGGTCATGTAATGTTTAGTTCAAGTTTTTTAGTTATTATTATATTTTTTAGTTATTATTTTCTATCAGAAGGATGTGAAGTCCAAAGAAAACGTTAATGGCCTGCATGAAAGAATATGCGTGCGAAAGGAATGGATAATAAGTTAACGGCTGATAAATGTGGAACAATACTATTACTTCTTCGAACTACACAATGTGTTTTTGATACTGTTGCTGAATACCCTACCAACAATATGTTTTCTCGCATACCAACATTCCGAGCATGATAATTGTTATTTAAGAACCTCATCTGTCATTTAAGAGGAATGAGCAGTATTCAGTCAAGTCGATAAGGCTAAAGGATGCGAAGAACTTATAAAATATGTAAAATTTTGGTTTCACAAAAAAAAACAATTGGTTGGTTCTTTCTTTCACGTAGAACCTAGCACGCAACTTCTCCAAAATAGTAACCAGATCGCATAAGAAATAAGAATAAACCAATCAATCACAGCTAAGTCGAAAGAAGAAAGATGTCGACATTTCGACAGAAGGTTATCATAGTTAATGCGAACGAAACTCCAGTTACATCACGCTATAATCAATTAGCGAAACCAAAACTAATCGGTCGCCCACACAGTAAATTATCCAAGTAATAATTATCAAAGTAATTCATAAACCAGCGCTGACGTGCTTGAATGAATCGAACCAGTTTCTATGGATACTAAATTGTTGTGCTGATTCAAAGTTACGCGACATAAATCTTGAAACCAATTTCAAGTAACAACATAAATAAGGTCAATAAGTTTCGGCCATCTAAAGTAATGGAATAGGCACATAAATGGCAGAAAAAATAAGGTAAAATAAAAGGAACCATGCCGAAATATAATTTTAGAGCTTTACGTGACACCGCTCATCCGGGGATGTAGGTACTAACGCCATCTTTATTTCTGCCGCAAAAAAGCATGTTGCAATGCTGTGTTCCGGACTGAAGGGCGTGGTTTCAGTCACAACTGAACCAACAAAATGCAAATAAATAAATCTATTAAATATATGTGTACTGTACATATCGCCATGTAGCCCCAAAGTAAACGTAGCTTTTGCTATGGGTACTAAGATGACTGATTAATATTTAGGAATAATATACATAAACACTTATAATATATAGATAAACACCCATACGCTGAAAGACATTTATGTTCATCACAAACATCTTCCAGTTGTGGGAATCGAACCGAGAAAGCAGGGTCACTCATCACTGATAACTGCGCCAATTGGCGATCGTCATATGGGCCTTAACACATACGCCCAGGTTGCACGTTGCATGACGTTTTTCTGGCATGCCCTGCAAAGTGTTCCTTTGTTTAATTGCGATAGTTTCCCACTCTCTCGTGCTTGGTCCGTCATTTAAACGTATGAAAAAAAAAACTTAAACTAGCACTATACTAGAGAATAGCAGTAGGTACTTGTTTACCTCCTAGCTTAGTTTAGTTTTGAGATTTGTTTTCAACAGAATCGGCAACACTATCAATCTTCTTCCACCACCTGCAAATTATCAACTCATTCCCAATTATCTTACTAAATGGTTTATGGAGTTGTCTAGAGGAGATTACTTGAAGGGATAAGGCCCTTTTTTTCTTCTTATTTTTTATTTTTAAAATGTTTTGTACGTTTTTGTTTTCCTAACTTAAGGACACATCACATACACAGATCGCGTGTAATTTTCAGTTGACCACTCCAGTCTTTCAACCTTTAAAAAACATACAATCATGTCTACCTGAAAAATATATCAGTGAAATAATATGTACATGAACGCTTTCTATTTTTAAGTCAAAATCAAATATTTCTTTATTAAAATAGACCTGACGAAGATCACTGCTTAGCCCATTTCTTCGTCCTTCGACACATGTACTCGTAAGTTATTTGTAAAATTACGTTGAGAGAAATGCCCGTTTTCACTATCGACGAACTAGGCAATGCATACAACTACTTTTCACCAATATTTATCACCTAACAGTTGGTGAAATATTTATTCTATAGTCATTCGCGGTTTAGTGGAAACGGGCATAAGCTTTCTACTATATATACTCGTATGTATTATGTAGTACTAGCTGTCCCGGCGATCTTCGTACCGCGAATCATTTTTTATTTTTGATATATTTTAATACTTATTATCCTATTCCGATCTAAAAGGAATACAAAAAATCAAATATCATAAAAATTTTCCAGCCGTTCTTGAGTTATAAATGGTATAACTAACAAAACTTTCTTTTATACATATAGACTAGTATATGTAATGTAAATTAGCACGATTTGGGTATTACACTATCCCGTTTTATGTAATTACATATATGTTTCTTTAATTAAAGGTTGTCCGGAGGAGATCGCTTCAAGCGATAAGGCCGCCTTTGTGCATATGTGTATTATGGTTTTTTTTTTTTGTTAAGCTGGCTTTCTATTTGTATGTGCAATAAAGAATTCTTCTTCTTCTTCTTTCTTGTAAGTTCTTAATAAACGAAATATTTAAGCAATAGGTTATTGAGTTCAAATATCACTGAATTCAGTTACCGACTGGTTAGGTCTGGTTTTTTTGTTAGCAATGCATTTGTGTGGTTGTCGAAACTAGGTGTGGTTGTCGAAACTAGAACAAACCCACGCGCATATCTTGCTGAGCTATAAAAAAAATTGGTTGCCTGTAAAGTCGGTATACGGGCGAAAGTTTTACGTGACAACGACTTTGAGTGGTAAAATAATTTTAATGTGAATATTCATTCGTATAGTAGGAAGAAGGATGAAATAATAGTAACAATTTAAAACATTTATTTATACAAAGAATTATATTTAAAACATTAATTTATACAAAGAATCTCGCACTGAATTTCATATTAACAACATTTTATTTTTACCTTTACACATACATACGTATTTATATACAAATATACATACAATAACTTGCAATACATTTGCGTACAATGAAACAGCGTTTACTACAAAGGGACGCGTGCCTTTCACTTTTTATGTCTGTCTCTCTCGCTCTTAGGCGGGCGCGTGCCTCTCACTCGCTCTCATTGTGAGCGCATAACGTGAGCGGAGCGTAACGCAGTTTCTTGAAGTGTCACCCGGCAAACCAATTTATAAGACGTTGTCACGTCAAAAAAATATTAAAATCTGACCATACACCGCACCAGTCCATTCGACCGTTACCATACATAGTCTGTACAATGTCCTACTGTATTGTTATAAGGCGTACGTTGCGTAAGTGTTACAACATATGCATGTACAAATCAGGTTAGACTTGTACTCGCTTAGGCTAACTCAATGCTGTTGACAACAATGAAGGCTTTGTACCTAACTCACTGTAAGATTCACAGAAGGATCTCTATAGTAACGACCTCTCGGACGTGGGTTTAAAATTTTACCATGACTGGATTGGTTTGAATGCTGTTTCATAGATTTTCTGCTTGGGTCAATTTAAAAAACAGAATAATAAGGCCGATCCATACTAATATTATAAATGCGAAAGTGTGTTTGTTTGTCCCTACTTTACGCCTTAAACTAAGCAACCAATCGAGTTGATTTGAAAATGTGTTTTTTTTTATCCTTACTTTACGCCCAACATGTATGTAACATAGGCTACTTTGAATCAAAGGAATTTATTTTTAAGGGGTAATAAATTACTGTAAGAAAAGCTGACAATGACAAGTCCAAAAAATGAGCATAAAATTAATTATTATTTCTATAATTGTTTAATTTTATTTTTGTAATTTAATTTAATCCAAAACATTTACGCTGTCGGTGACAGTCATTTGTGAAGGGACTTTATTAAATTGTATATGTTGTTTACTAGTAATTTACCCATAACAAAAAATAAAAATAAAAGTTATTTATTTTATAATTGCGCCGTGCAGTTAACTGAATTATTGGAGAAGAGCATGAAATTGAGAAATAATACCTGCTTTTATCCATTATTCAAACTAGGATTCTTTCTAAAATTTAACTTAAATTTAAATCATAGGTTTTTCGTCTTTACTCTGCTCAAAAATTGGCACAACTTAAGACCTTAAATTTTTTCATTTTTATTTTTTAAATATAAATAAATATACTACGACAATACACACATCACTATCTAGCCCAAAGTAAGCGTAGCTTGTGTTATGGGTACTAAGATAGCTGATGAATAGTTTTATGTATATAATACACATAAATACTTATTATATACAGATACATACCCAGCACTGAAAAGCATTCATTTTCATCACACAAACATTTTTCCAGTCGTGGGAATCGAACCTACGGCCTTTGGACGCGGAAAGCAGGGTCACTGCCCACTGAGCCAACCGGCTGTCAAATTTAAAATTACTAAGTAATGTACTCTACATACTCCTGTTAGGTCGTGCGTGCTATCTGCCTGTATCTTAATAGTTTGCGTTAGTACTAAAATGTCAAGTTAGGTAACTGTTATGTACTCGCATGTAATTAGAGTAGTTCCCAGGAACATCGCTCGACACCGCACGATCTCAGTGAAGGTGATGTTTATAAACAACGCCCATTTAGTATTAATATACAAGATGAATCACAAAACAGAATATTAAAATTAAAAAAAATATCCCACGGTTCTTTAGGCGTTAAAAATATCTAAGATAAGGCTAAGAAAATGCCCAAATGAAATTTTTGCGTAATACTAAAAGCCGCTTTAATTTTTTTTGGACGAAAATGTTAAGAAGACTACGACTACGACAAAAACTGATCTTATTTGTTGTTAGTATAAAAAATAGACTTAAAGATGGTTTTCATTTTTAGGAACGACAAAGCTCACACATAAAGTCAAAGTAAAAGTCAAAAATATCTTTATTCAAGTAAAGCCAAAGATGGCTATTCGGATGCGTACATTACACGGTACAAAAAATGTGTACACGGTAGTGAGATGATAGCGATAACCATATTCGCAAACTAAAGCTACAATGGTTCCAAACATAATTTTTACACCTGATGTATGGTGATGGTAGATGATGATGAAGAAGCCAAGGTGTTGTACGTTCCCTTAGAAACTTGAAACTGAAGAGATAACTAAAGCCAGAAGGGCATTCAAGACCCCTACGGAACGCGAAGGCACACAAATGTTGCAAGTCCTCACTATGGATTGTGCTCACAGGGTAAGCAGTTAAGAGTGAAAGTTATTGAAATAGTTTTTGCAAAGACGCTAAAGTCAGTCAAACAATAAAGTAAAAATGAAAAGAGGTATCTAAACATACTAAACACTAGAATATAATATGAATTATAAGCTTAATTTGCTATAGTCCGCGAAAAGCAGGAGAATCTGTGTGGTGTAATTTATAATTTCTTCAATCCTTATACTCCACACCAAACAGATCTTCGGCAATGTACCCTGTGCGCACGTTTAGCTCCGAAACCGGAGCATCCTCAGGAGATGTTAACTTTACAATGAATAGTTGGTGTTGTACTTAACAATTATTCATGTTTGGTGAGGAGTATAAGGACTGAAGAAATTATAAATTACACCATACAGATTCTCCTGCTTTTCGCGGACTATATAGCAAATTAAGCTTAATTTTCATAATATATCATGGATTTTCGCAAAGTAACGCCTGCTTCTATCCAATACTAGAATATAACATACGTTTTTATAAAACACATGGAGCGGAATGCACATTTAAGTTGCAAGTAACCTATTTATACGCATTAGTTACATTAGAGCGGCCGCTATGAATCACGTGAGATATTATAAGCATTAAGCAACACGATACATGGAAACACTAGATACCCTGCTAGGGACATGTTTACGGTCGGACTGCGATACTAGGCACGAAGCGTTTTGTAGCAATTACAATCAAGACCTAATTGCAATCCGCCAGAACACACCTACTTTTAAACTGGCATATTGTTCATCAATCTCAGTTTAAAATTGCCAAAGATATATAATGCAATAATTAAAGAAGGATAGCTAGGCAACCGAAATCATCTACGATTCCAAATTTTCTAAGTAATATCTACAACTAAATTTAATTCCACATCATCTCATCTCATCTCTTTCTCATTCATCCCCAGTTGTGGCGAAAT